>NC_060246.1:35511529-36136529 GCF_921293095.1 Ischnura elegans
CTATCAGAGCACAACACTTTTGCGAGCGTGGATGACACTTACGTCGTCTCCTAACTGATCCAAACTCTTCAGAGAAGAGGCGAACAACTTCACAGTCGTTTAATTCAGGATTCGGGAAAAGGGAGGTGAACTGAGATAGGGACCCTTTGGTGGACTTGAAGAGAGCATACAGACAGCAGTATTCACCACAAAGATCTGATTCATAATTTTGTAAACGAGTACGGTTAAATTTCACAGTGAAAGGTTGAAGAAAGGTAATTATATCTTGAACGAAAGGAGGGAATCCATAAGAGTCAAAATACTCGGCCTTCTTTCTTGACTTAGGGACATTAACTGCAACCCAGTGAGTTCCTGGGCTACCAGAGGGATCAAAATTTATCACATAAGTTCCATAATTAGGATTACTGGGAAGTTTATCTGAAGGAAAAACTCCGCGAAAAGACGCTCTCGTGCGAGAGTCTTTTGAAAGGGATCGCTCGATGTCTTCTGTTTGCATGCTTATTCATTACTTAGACTTTCTGTACCATAGCAACTCTATTAAAATCAATGGCGAGAGCTGCTTCATATTCGGCATACACAATTGCTGTGACAGCATTGGGTAAAGCATCCTTGAATGTCATCACTAATCGTATATTGCCCGTCTCCGGTTTGGATATATGATCATCGTTTCCACTTTTGTCTGGAGTTAAATTCCAAACAAATACAGAGCTCCCATGGGTGAACATGTGTAAAGTTACTTGATTTCCCCAGTCGTTATGATGCACACCTAAAGCTGAATACAGTTGCCTAAAGGGCTGTACGGCATGATTGCTCGAGCCATCGTAAGACATTTCAACTTCGTGAGGAGTACCATTGACGTACAGACCGCATTTGGTCATGCTGTAATGATTCAAGCTGAACGGGTTTTTAGACCTTCTACCATGAAACGCATCGTCATCTACTAATGCTACCATTAATGTGATTGGGAGTTTACCTAGTATGAGATTATCACAGGTTATTTCCGAATTCCCTGCAGAGACAGAAAACGTTTTAACCTCAACGTTCTTGTATGGATAGAAAGCGACCTCACCCTTCTGCATAAGTCGATTATGTGATAGAAGAATTGAAGGACTAATGTCAAAATGGGGTACTTTGAGAGTGGCTTGGGTTATCTTTAGAATTGATGATCCGCTTTCACCTTCTTTAATGTAAAACTCAGGTTCGGCCAACTTGAGCACTATGTCAATTGAGACACCATTTACGAGGAAGTGTGGGAGATTGAATAGATCAACGTGTAGCTTTCCTTCTAATTCTCTCTCATTACTGTTTGCAAACCATTTCTTTCTAGCTAAGAATCCCTTATTATGCTCTCCTTGCTCATTCAAATTATCACCGGTATCTAAACACCACCCATCACACTCAAGGTGTGTACGTGCGGCATCGTTACCATAATTCAGCAAATTTTCAAAGTATGCGGCATAATTGTAATTTTCAGAAGATGTCATTCTGTCCCCGTTAAAGAATACGTTGCATTGAGAAAACATGGAGTGGAGGAGATTATTGACAACACCGGGTTGGTCCGCATCGCTTGACTTATAATCTGAACCGTCCGATTTACATAACTTTACTCTGACATTTAAGACAATTCCACTAAGATCCTTGTATAGATCACCGTTGTCCTTAATCGAAAATCTCAACTCCTTAGCACCATCTAGAGAGGAAACGGGCTTGTATTCTATAATTCTATTACCAATAATGCTCGTTTGTATAGGCGGGCGTTGGAACATTTGCAAACACGATGGAATGTACTCTGACATGATGATAACTCTTCGACGACTGATCGTCTATTAAGCAATTATATGAAATTATTCAAGTATTTATCCAAATATATCACGTCCCTTACGTGATTGCCTCTTTTTGCCTGGATTTTTTTTGTGTTTTCGTAGACCCCCTCCAATCTGCTTAGACTTCTTACTTTGTTTTCTAGAGCCAGTGTGGTTTTTTTTCTTTTTAATCGCAACTTTACGAATTTTCGCCCGTTTCAAACCTGATCCGCTCATTTCCCCAATTTTACTCTCTAATTTTGTTTTCAAGTTACGAACAGCTTCTCCAGAACGTGTTTGTAAGATTTCTTTGAGTGATTTACCGCTGTTAATGTCCGATAGAGCTTTTAACCCAGCCTCCTTAGCCTCTTTTCCAACAGCTCTGGCACCGCTAAAAACTAAAGGTCTGACAAATTTCCAAAGACCGCTGAAAAAACTTCCCAATCCCCTGCCTCTCTGTCTATATATACTCGCGCGATACACTGGGCCTAAATCACCACCAGTCTGAGAAAAATATCTCATATATCGATCCACATCCCTCGACATCACGTCTATGAATGAGGCGTGTATTATCTTTTGTATGTATTTATGAATGCCTAACAAAGTGTAGTACTAAGGTTGCAGGATTCACGCTGGATGTGAATGGGAAAAGCTCACCCATCTTATCTCTTAGTTCAATACTCACGGTATCGAATTCTCTCTTGGAGAGTGGAATGTAGTATGGCGGATTGAATAGTTGATGGTTTCCCGAACCAATATTTACTATCCTTATGCATGAAATTAACTTGTCTCCGACAATTTGAGGGTCTACCAAGTCCGTGTAAACAAATACTTGCTGAAGTTCATCATTTTCATTTACCGCAGATCTTTTCCGTCTTATCTGTTTATTAATATGCATTGCATTTGTTAAGAGATTATGAAAACCTCTCTGAAACTTCTTTGGGGTGTTTTCATAGAGCGTATTCAATAGTTCAATCAGGGTGTAACGAGCACAAGCCAACCGTACAATGTGGTTAGTAGCCGTAACAATTATTGCTATATGTTCACAACCTTTACTGGATGTGATATCTGCCTTGCTGAGGGATGCTTTTTTATCCGCATTCAACGAATTAAAGAATTTCTCCACAATTATATCAAATTCAGTGCGATGTAAGTCATTGCTTAAGGATTTTCTCATATCAATGAGCATTTTATCAAGAATGTATGTATGATGATCGAGCAACTTATAAGTTACCCCCTTCACAATCTCTATCTCAATATATTCTCCATCATACTGACAATTTCTCGGTGGTGATTCAAAGTCTGGTAGAATAACTTCCACAAGTCCCACTACCCATTTACCGGCAACTTCCACTCGCTTTTGTAGTTTTGATCGAAATTTGGCTATCGTGTTCAAATTAGAACCCGAGCTATCACTCATGAGGGTCACGTAGAATTCTCCTTGCTCCATTATTTTAACTTGTTTACTTGAGATGCTGCGATCCAACTGTTGAAATCATCACCATACCCCACCCATTTAACCAAGTATTCAAGCTTCTTCCCAGTGCCCCTACTCTTTAAAATCTTTTCTATTTCATATTCTTTATTCTCGCTAACTTCCGTCTTTGTCAGCTCTGAACCGTAGAATTCACCTTTTATACGTTTACCATTTAAATCATTTAATTGATATGTAGGAACAATTAAATTTTCATTTATTTTAACCACTGTGAAAATTTCCTTGGAGAAATTCTGAGTATAACCCTTTGTGAAAGGCGATCTTTCTTTAGATATACGAACAAAGTCTCCAACAGAGAAACGAGGTTTCCTTTTTTTATCACGTGACGTTAAACGAAGCGCTACTTGGAATGCGTTTTTATCACTCACTTTAGAAGGAGCTATACCAATGCTGGAGTGATAGCGCTGATTGTAAGCATTTACGAGTTTTGGTAATGCGGTCAGATAGGAACGTGAATTTGATTTAGTGAAGTATCGATACATAATACTTTTTAACGTTCGGTTGAATCTTTCCACTACGGCGGCTTTTACGTCAGGATTGTTGGTAGTGTAGAATGTAATTCCCCGAGAAGTAAGGAATTTCCTAAATTTTTCGTTATTGAATTCTTTTCCCTTATCGCTCTGAACTTTCAAAGGCTTTCGACCATCTTTTAAGATATTTCTAAAAGCTCGAATAACATCATCGGCCGACTTACTTTTGATGGGCTTTACCCAGGCATACTTCGAGAATAAATCCACCACAGTGAGAAGATATTTATATCCGGAGTTATGTTTTTTCAAATTCTGAACATCATTCAGATCGCATTGCCAGGTATCGTCAATATAAGACACTGTGTATCTATTCCTCTGAAATTTCTTTCGCACAGGTCTGTGTAAAGTGTACGAATCCTGAGCTTCCAACCACTTTTTCACATAGCTTCGCGGGATTTTTTTCCCTATACCCTCCCAAAGTCTACCGACCGTTGAATAACTGGCGGGATTTCCAGGATCAAAATAGGTTGAACTCAAGAGATTATTAATATCAGTTTTACTCAAATTCCCATCATCATTTTTGTTAACTTTTTTTTTCTTCGAACGACTTTTGCTTTGTGGAGTTAAACTTAAGACGGAGAGAATATTTTTTTCGGTTTTTTTGCTCGTTTTCTTCGAGGTGATTGGAACAGAACTTTTATTTCTCTTTCGGGAGATGAGTCTTCTGACTTCACCTCCGCGGAGCTTATCTCTCTCTCTAGATTTTCCAACAAGACCTCCATATTTCCCGCTCTTTCCAACGTTTTTTCCCATTGTTCTCCGATTTTGCGATTAGCTCGCAAAATTTTTCTACCACTGTTGGAGGTTATTTTTTTCCTTTTTAAACTCCTACTTCTTGTTTTCAATTGTTTTTCTTCATTGACATTAGCAGCTGAATCTTCTAAGAAAGAATATGAAATGGGCCCACCTCGTTCACTCACTGCGTTTAAATAAGAATCCAATTCCCGACGATAATGATGCCACTTTTTAGTGTCATCCATATCACTTGATAGAATCTTACGCATACGATCATCTAGATTTGTGATGTTAGTTGTTAATCGCTCTTTCTTTAACGAGGACGGTTCAATGAGAATCATCTTTTTCAGACTCATTATGCTAAACCGGCTAACTTACTTATTAGACCACCTAGCACGGAACTTACTAATAAGGATAAGAAACCACCTTTCTGTTGTATTAAGTTTCGTTTCTTGCTAACAGTGATTTTTTTACAACTCAACTTTCTGAGTAAGTTCTTGTGCTTTCCCAATTTCTGTTCTAGCGACTTTTTAATCCTATATTTTCCACTTAAAATTAGGCTACAACAATCACCCAAGGCTTTTATTTGATCGTCACTCAGCTTACTAATTATTGCCTTTCGTAACTTAGGTTCAGCAGTCTTTAAGAGTACGAAAAGATGTTTGTTACGTTTCAACCTCTTCATATTCCGCAGTATTTGTGGGTACAAATACTATCGCTTTGCATTCGTCGAAAATTTCCGTTCTAAATCGAAGGAGATCGTTCGTTTTCTGATGAAGGTCGAGGAGTAAGTAAGTGAATGGTCTGCATGTCACTTCATTAAATATTCTTAAGAGCTCATCCGGTTTTTTGGGATAAACTTGTCTAGCAAGGTGTGAGAATTGTGATTGATCGCGAGGGTTCTTAAATACCACTAAGTACTTCACGTTAAGTGAAATAGTACGTGCTTGTGGGCTCTGGTAGAAAACATTCTGCGTTATAAGAATGACTGAAATACCTAAATGATGTGAACCTCGCGTGAATACTTCGGAAATTCTTTTATTGTAACAGTCATACATTAAATCATCTATTACATACAGAGTGGGCATCTTATTCTTGCTTCCTATTTCAAAATTTGGGATATCATTTCGAAACATTACAGTGGTATTCTTGAGCGTGTTTAACTCTTTATCTTTAGGTCTGCTGTAACGATTACAACACCAAATAATTTTTTTTATCTCAACATCGATTAATTTCGAATTGACTAATTTTAACACGAAACTCGTTTTCCCAGAACCGGAGGGTCCGGCTAAAATGCAAGTGAAAGGATGTTTCCACTTCAACATCTCATTGGCTTAGAATGGAAAGCAGTAGAAACAATCTGTTTTTAAGTATTTTTTCACACCCCATCTACAAATTTCTCTTTACTTTTAATAATATCATTTCAGAACCTCTCCATTGAGTTATTCCCCTCTAATTTGTGTATAATACTTTTCAAATTTGCTATTAATTCTGGGAAGACTGACTTCTTGCGACAGTGGACTCCAAATAATGATATAGAATTCATACCAGCTTTAGTTAAGGTATTGTTGAACTCGTTGAATTCAAAATAGTTCCGACCTCGGAAGAAATATAAGAGCCCATTTGTGTACCGAAAAGCTGAAGTAAGACCTGGAGGTAATTGTGGGAACACCCTGGACAATCCAGAAATGCTCATTGGTCTGAATTCACATTCATTTAACTCAATCACAAAATTATCACTAAAAAAGACATAAGTTCGTCCCGAGTAAGTGTTTACAACGGCTTGAATCACTGTATGTTGAGGGTATCCTATATCTATTATTCGTTTAGGATATCCATCCACTAATTCGATGCTGGGAAATCTTATCATATAGACAACACCGTCTACGAATATAACTATCTCACCAGAAGGTCTCTGATATATAGCATCTATTTTACTAAAACTGTTCGGAAGAAACGTCAACCAGTCTTTGATGGAAATGGGACCTTGAAGACCTCGATTTGGGTCTTCCAAATCTAG
The DNA here is from genome assembly GCF_921293095.1 of Ischnura elegans. Taxonomy (NCBI): domain Eukaryota; kingdom Metazoa; phylum Arthropoda; class Insecta; order Odonata; family Coenagrionidae; genus Ischnura; species Ischnura elegans. The sequence goes on from NC_060246.1 coordinate 35,518,112, forward strand.
TAACCAAACCCATTTCTCGTAAAAAATGTACATCATTCGGTTTGCTATTAGAAAAGTATTAAGATCCATTTCAACGTCGCATAGTGACGGTTTTTTTATAGCTGGCTCTGGCTGTACAGCTTCTGTCGGTGTGATTTCATCCGCATTTTCTACGCTCTCATCCTCCTCAATTTCTTCATTTTTTTTTCGAACTCGGTATAAACTTTGAATAGCTAACACATCATCCTCATCGAGATCTAATTTATATCCATTCATGTATTGTGCATACATGATAGCATTCTGATTAAGAGAATGAGATATGCCTAAAGCATGACCGATTTCATGTACCAAAACTTTGTACAAATTAATTTCATCGTAACCAGTTCTATTATTTAATTCATAATAGAAATTTTCATCCATATCGATGTGAATTTCAACGGTTCGACCGTCACTTTTAGGATAATCTGCATGAGCAATAGCGCCTCCTCTCCCGTTAAAAGAGGCAGGACATAATCCTCCCTTTTTAAAATTTTTATGTGTAAGACGAGTATTCATAATTACTATGTCTGGATTGTCTAAATCATGCATGAAGATTAGATTTGTATTTCGACTCCAAGCATCGAAAGCTGCCCTTGTCAGTTCATGAAGTTTGGCATTTGCGAAAGCGTAACGCCATTTTAATACAGATTTATTCCACTTATAGTAAAAGAGTGAGTAACTTATATCATCTGGTACACCACAGCGCGGTTTGTTTATCAAGTTCATTGTTTCCTCATTAAGCTCCCCATCTATGCTGAGGTTGTTATACTCTTGAAAATTTTTTATAGCATCCTTAACTGATTCGAGCCTTACTTGACTTATTTCTGTTGTATTCAAGTTAAGATAACCATATTCGCTAAGGTAACTCACTACGCATGCTGTATTATTAAGTGTGTGATTTTTCCCTAGTGAGAAGAAAAATAAATTTAAGAAAATGAGCAATTTCATCATTCTGCACATTTCAGAGTCTTTTTAAGAAATGAGCTTTATAACGAGTGACCATTTCAATTTGTAATGCGTTTTTTAAATTATGAAAAAAGGTGAGCGAAAAAATAAAAAAAGACGCCTGCGAATCTTCTATAGATATTTCAACCGACAAGTTAAGCAATCCATTCGCAAAGGTGGTGGACCATCTATTTGCGTTCTTCCCTTGTTATAATGTTCGGTACATTTTTCATATCTCCAATCCCTTATACCCCGTCTTTCCATTAATCGCGTCATTTGACTTGGAGCTATTTTTAACACCAGCGATGGAGGAAGATGGGCAATCTCAACGTCAGTTAGTTTTGAAATGCAAGGATACTTCAAGAATTTCTTAATTGTGGAATCCACTTTGCTAAAAATCTCTTCGAATGAAGGGTTTGCTGCCTTACTCGTATTTTTGCTGCTCATAGGGGTAGATGAAAGTGAATGTTTCAAAGGACATTTTTTCTCATTTTCAGCGACTTCTGAGCTTGCACGCTTTGTTTTATACTGTACGAATTTATAAATATCTTCTTCTTTATCCGGTTTTTTAAAAATAGGGGGATTATTCAGCTTACACTCGCATTTCCCACATTCGATATTTCTTTTGAATCTAAATCTCGCCATTTCCTCTGAAATTTTCTTTTCATCCAATAATGGTGGGATATCCGCATGATTTTTCCCACAAAAAAATTCCATCAAGAATTTTTCGAAGACCTTCGCTTTAGCTCTCTCATCAGCCAACTCACCATCCATTGGTAGGTTTCCAACACCATCCAAGCGGTTGCTGTTCATGATTGTAAATGAGTATCCCGCTGAGGAGAGTTCAGTATTTATAGCAACTTCACAAGGTCATATTTTTTTGCGTGTTGCGAAGAAAACAAGCATCGAGTATTTCAGCAGCGATAAAGACAAAAAATTCTTGCTGCCTATCAAGAATCTGGAAAGGCCTCTCCATATGATCTTTTGCGGTCTACTTTATAATGACCCCAAGGGAGGGTGTTTATTCCATCCTCACAGACGAATCTCTTATCATCGTTTGCACACAAAGCAGTTTTATTTATTTCAACGGTGTGTATTTGATGTTTCTGCGACCTTATTAGTGTCATTTTCCTATATAATTGAATTTTTTCTTTCAAACACGTGACATAGTCATCAAATGTTAAGGATTTATCGATTACATTCTTCTTAATACCTTTGGCACGCTTTCCTTCCACATCACCTTGAACACGGTAGGAATATAATTTACTTCTCAGTCCTACAAAATGAGTCATTATCTTTCCTCCACATTCATCCTTCATCTTACCAATGACTTTAGCGTTGTTCGCTGAATAGCATGGATGATCTCTAGGATAATTGGAAGTATCATAGGAAGATAAGTCTTTGACCAAATCGGTATAAAAATCATCAGACATTACTTCAACAATATAACTATCTGTATCCATGTACATGAGATGTACGTTATTCCCATACTTCGGTTTAAGATTTTCGTAAAAAAATTGGTACATAAGTGTTTTTGAAAGATCCAGAACAGCCTGTCCTATATACAACGGTTTATACATTTTAACAAAATTTTTCCTTTTATGAATCGCGACTAAATTCTCTGAATAAATTGTGCGATCAATGAAGAGTGAACTAGATATCACTTTATCAAGTCTTTTGGGATTGCAAACAAGTTCAAGGTCAATCCTTTTTCTAACATTTTCCATTGTTTTTCCAAAAACGGCATTGTTCATTAATTTGTAAAAATCTCTATCAAAGTCATTGTTGGCCAATTTGCGTTTTTGTGAATTAATATCAATATAGGTCTTCATCCAAGGCGATTGTTCAAATTCAATGACCCGATGTATCTTTTTAAGCTTCAGACCAAAAGAAAGCGCTTGCTTCAGTCCTCTATAGTGAATCACATATCGCTCTTTATGATCAAGCGTAGTCATTAACTTTTGATGTTTCCCAGTTGGTGGAATTTTCTTCTCAGGACAGAAGGGCAAATCAGAGTGCAAGTCATGCAGTTCGCTAGGATATTCCAAATCCACCTCTAGAATATATCCCTTGTTGGAATTGTCTGGAACATTCATGACATCTACATGGTCTATCCATTGAAAGTTGGACTTTGGGAGAGGTTCTGACAACGCCCAACCATATAAATTGTTAGCATCTACGTATGCAATATATCTGGAATCTAAACTAGGGTTGAATTCCTTCATATGTTTATTATTAGCTTCGGAGTACCTTTTAACACACTGGCTTATACCACCACGAATTCCCTTCTCCATCATAAGTATCATATCATAATCTGTTAAAAGATGAAGTACCACCCCTGTGTGCTTCAACATCGCATCAAAAGACAGTCCTGGTGCGGTATAATACCAACCAGGATCTAACTCATATGTAGATAAACATACGTCTCTAAAATTTTCAAATACATCTGCTAATAACAAGACGTCTGTTAGCAAATATAGGTCAGAATATCCCCCCAGAGATTTACACTGGAATTCGTTCCAAACCGCCTGAGCAAATTCATAGTCATCTGAACTAATAGTTTCCTGGGTAAGGGTGCTGTAAAACTCATCAATATTAGGTAATCTATCCTCACCAAGCTTTTCCCACGAATCCACATACTCATATGGGAAGATACCTTTACGCATCACGAGATCACTTTTATCGCCAAAATTCTTGGATAATCTCGTAAATTTATCTTTTGGGATCGAGCTAACCAATTTAGATAGGGATGTCCCTAAAAACCTAAAGCTATCAATGAAACGATATGAAAAAGTCTTATCTACATTTTTTCCAAACGAAATGTACTTCTCTTCATTATTAGGGATGCATGATATTTTCATCTCATCACAGCCGAGATGTGGGACAATCAAATGAGCATCATAATTTGAAAGATTATGAATAAAAACAGGTAGGTAGTCAGGCACTTGGAAATTCACGTTACAACTCTTATGAGCCGCCCCACGAAATTTACCCGTTAAATGATCATGATCTTTCACTCTATCCGAACCGAGCTCATTTTGACATATATGACATATTTGTGCTGAAATGAAAGCAACATTCTCACTCTCGGTCAAAGTATCAATAGGTATTATATTTTTATACTTATTTCGTGCAAAGAGAGCCATTTGCTTCAGCTTTTCAAGAAAAATATCTACCGCACCTTTACCTCGGTAAAGAAATGGTTCGAATACTTCTCCAGTATCTGATACCATAAGCATGCAGAAGGACATGACTTCATGCTGGTGCTGCTTATTTGTATATGAATGCTCATCATTGGGAGAGCAACTCAAATGTTTACTAAGGATGCATTCAAAATCAGCGTATACAACATAGGGAATTCTGACGGAATGTGAGAAGTTTTTGAATTTCAAGATGTTGTCATCAGCAGTTGGAACTATTATTTTTGTTGGAGAATTTCTACAGCAATCAATATTATGTTCTCTGAGAGTATCACTCGAATAGCAAGGTTTAAAACAGCGTTTGCATACGTGTAACGCATTTTTATGTTTTGACATTTGTGATCGAATCAATCTACCAAAATTTTTGATCCAGCAGAAATGCGTCTTGTCCTTCTTAACAAGGTAGAGAAGATCGCGGTGGTCATCTAACTCCTGATCAACAACTTTAATTGGATATACATTATTTTTTTCATCAAGACCGAAAACATTTATTGAAATTGAATTTTCATGCTCAAACTTTGAAATTTTTGATAATTCTACTGGATGATTAATGCAATCCCAATTGTATCCTTGATAAAACTCTATATTATTATATTTTGAAAGGCGTTCGGGATGACACTTTATTTTCTTCCCCCATATGGCGTACTTGAAGCAGAAGGCATCCTCATTCTTTACGTTGATAACTGAGTGGGTGAGTTTAATTTTAGTAGGAAGGTCAATGAAAGATGACCCTCTTAGCGGGATGTATCTATTTATCCGTAATTCGAGGCCGATTATTTCACTTAGTGACCAACCTGATCCCTTAGATGAGCTTTCTGATTTTTCTTTCAACAATTTCGCAAATAATATTTCTAAAATTTCATTCACATCATCTGCTTCAAAAACTTTAACATTTTTTGTTTTAAACCATCTATCCTGTGTTTCAACTCTTTCTTCATTCTTATCATTATGAAATTTAGCTTTCACCAGTATGTTTATTTTTAATGCTGTATCTTTGAGATAAATTCTAATTTTCTCTAAAAGTAAATCCTTTTTGCTGTTTAAAAAAATTACCAGGTCTGTATGCTCCCCACCTGCACTCACCCAAAAGGTTTTAAGCCGTCCTTTAACCGCTGATTCAATCTCTACAATTGAAGAAGAAGCGTCAGCTCCTCTTCCAACTTGTCTGATTGCATGGCGGTGATGAACTTCCGACATCTCATGGCCGGCTCTGTACCTTGGGTGGTAATAGACGTAGCATACCGGGCATAGCACCATCTCTTCCATTATCGTCTGGTTGGTTTTTCCAGTGGAAATGAAATTCTATATATGAGAATTAGGCTTTATACATAAGTAACCTAACGTGTATTTGAGGGTTATTTTAAATGAAACAAGATTATTCAGTATGGTCATTTATAAGCGAAGACATGTATTATTTTAATTTTTTACAATAAAACAACTGAATTATCCTTTCTGGATATTTTTAGCCCAACGCCCCATGCGTCGGCATTAAAGGCCTCGATTTCGTCAAGAGTGAGGATGAAATGCTTGGGGAGGAATATTTTCCTCTTTGCATTTTCAAAATTTATCTCCGCTATTATGCTGCTCCCATATTTTGTAATAGTGGGAGAAAGTTTCTCCACCTCATATGCCAGACCCTCCTTAAGCTCCTCCTTTTTCAAGAATTTTGCCTCCTCCTGCTGCGTAAGCAACTTGATCTTCAAAGCGTCCATCTGAAGTAGATAGAATAAATGAGCATTTTAGCAGTTTTTCTAGCTAAATCCTCATAGGACTTGAATTTTTATACATTTAAAAACTAATGATATGATTTTACTCACGCTATCGTTGAGGATTGTGAGGGCAACTGCTGGTGTTGGAAATTATCGGGAACTTCTTCCTTCTCCTGGCTTCTTTCTGCTGATGCTGGTTCTGCTGCTACTTTCTGTGGTACCGTAAGGCGTTCTTGCTGTGAGTATGGTTGTGAGAGCTCTGCTATGCCTTTATATACTGAATTTCCCCCATCCCATCGGGGTGGGTGGAGTGAATTGTTTTTCGACCTCTAGGTAATTTACGTCAATCGCACAGCCGGTCATCAATTTTTATGAGGGCCGATTGCTAATCTTAATTGAAGGTCTCTGACTTCTCCTTCGTGCGTCAATGCCCCAACCGATCGTTCGAGGGTCACTCATTAATCTTTATCACCCGTCTGTCTCCGCTTGCTTGCGTCAATCGCACAGCCGGTCATCAATTTTTATGAGGGTCGATTGCTAATCTTAATTGAAGGTCTCTGACTTCTCCTTCGTGCGTCAATGCCCCAACCGATCGTACGAGGGTCACTCATTAATCTTTATCACCCGTCTGTCTCCGCTTGCTTGCGTCAATCGCACAGCCGGTCATCAATTTTTATGAGGGTTGATTGCTAATCTTAATTGAAGGTCTCTGACTTCTCCTTCGTGCGTCAATGCCCCAACCGATCGTACGAGGGTCGCTCATTAATCTTTATCACCCGTCTGTCTCCGCTTGCTTGCGTCAATCGCACAGCCGGTCATCAATTTTTATGAGGGTTGATTGCTAATCTTAATTGAAGGTCTCTGACTTCTCCTTCGTGCGTCAATGCCCCAACCGATCGTACGAGGGTCGCTCATTAATCTTTATCACCCGTCTGTCTCCGCTTGCTTGCGTCAATCGCACAGCCGGTCATCAATTTTTATGAGGGTCGATTGCTAATCTTAATCGAAGGTCTCTGACTTCTCCTTCGTGCGTCAATGCCCCAGCCGATTGGGGTCGCCAGCATGAAATCTTGAAGCTGTGGGGGGACCGACCTCAAGGTTTACGCCTCCTCAGACCATCGGCCCTGTGAGCTGATTGGGTTGAGAGTTCCTCCAATGGCTTCATCCTTAGATATCGAATAATGTCACGTGGGACAGTCTTATATATACGCTGTGTAAGAAAACACATCATACATCCACCATGGCATCATTCCATTGCGTTCAGGCAACCATTTACCACGCATTGGATACGCGGTCGACATCGAGGGCCACAGTGTCCATTTGCAGATGGTGTCGGATTCGTCTTCAATATATTGAACTTTCGCATGTGGAAACTAGGCACTCAATTTATTCGTCCCGCCTACGTATTCCACGCTTTGTTTGCGATCTGTGTGATGGACCTCTAATTACTGTTGATCAGCCAGCGCATAGGTGCTCCACGTGTAGGCCTATGGCTGAGGTGTGGAATGGATCGCGGAACGAAGTTAACTTCTGTTTAGCTCCATACTACTGGGGGTATGCAGAGGATGATTCACCGAGTGATATGTCATTTGACGACCTCGTTTCGGCGCTGTTTAATGAGGCGGAGGCGCTTGATTTAGCGCGGAGATTGCCATCACATTCTCCACCGCCTCCGCTTATCCCCATTCCACAGATTGGACGGGTGGAGGCACTTGATTTAACGCGGAGATCGTCATCACATTCTCCACCGCCTCCACTTATCCCCATTTCGCGGATGGGGCGGTCTTACGACGAGGAGACATCATCTCTACCGTCCACAGCATCAGCAGCATCGGGGCGTTCAACACCACCACCGCCCATATCTCGCCTGAGCAGGCCATCCACAACTCAACCATCACCACCACGCCCTACAACTCAGCCGGCGACATCACCATCCCTGCTTGCGGTGCAACCCCCCACATCACCAGCACCGCAGCCGACCTCGCAACCGTTGACGTCTCCATCCCTGCCTGGAGCACATTCCCCCACATCTCCGATGCCGGATACTCAACCTCTTGCTGTAACACCACAGCTTGAAGTTGAGTCGCCCGCATCGCCACCACCCGATACCGAAGGTCTTTGCTCACCATCACCTCCATCATCCCCAGAGCCTACAAATCCACCGCCAAGATCTCCTTCCATTGTTATTCAGTCACCGAGATCATCGGAGGACGATGTGCAGTGGATCCCATCGTCACATTCGCGTGCGTCCTCGGAGGCTCAAGTTCTTGATATGCCTGTTTTACAAAGTGATGGAGCTCACTCAGCTTCTACGTCTGTTATAAAGTCACCTATGAAAAGACTCTCCATTGATGATGAGGTTCCGAAGAAAAAGGTGTGTAGAGATCCTCGGGGGATAAGAGGGAAAAAAAATTTACATGCACTTTTGTGAGGATTCATGTTGTTTTGGGAGTAGTTTTTTCAGTTAATATTTTTTTGTTTTTTCATATTTTTTAATATCATGATACAATTATTTTTATTGTCTTTAATTTTTATATTATTTCTTGAATTCCTAAATATGTGATTTGTTCCTAAAACTGATTTTTTTGAGAGATTTGTGAATATTTTTCATTTTATTTGATTTTGTTTCAATTAAGTTTCGATGTTCATTGTTTTTTCTGTTCCTCTTTTTTTCATAATTTGTCTTGAAAAATATATAACATATTCAATCTTTTTTGTTGAAATTTTATTCCTTCAAATTCCTACTCATATTCCTCTCTTTCCGCTGATTATTTCAGAAATTGAACACATTTGTGAATACGACGACCGCATTGTGCAGGCCAGCTATGGTGAAGTTTTGCCCACTAAATTTGCAGTTGCTTTCGGTCAACGCTGTTGTGCGATGCATTCATAAAGTTCGCGAAGAAGATTCGTTACCAAGGATAGAGAACCTTTGCCAAATCCTTCCCATCCCCTTCAGATTTTTTGACAAAATATTTTCCCAAATACTCATGTCTCTGTATTCTCAAGATGGTCCTCCGCAAATATTGGTACAATACTGTTGCCTTCCAATGAGTTTCTCATATTATCAACACTTGTGGGAAAGTTATTTCATTTATACATTTTCCATTAATAATTATTCGCAGACCGGTCTAGACTTATATCCCCATTATGAATGCCTCATGTGTTATAAATTGTCGAGGAATCGAAGAAACGCACATAAATATACAATTTTCCAAAAAGTACCACCATGGACAACACCGCATGAAATTTTGTGGGGAAAAAAAATACATAAGGATGTGAGAGATGCCACAACGCAGACTGAAGAATTATTGTATTGATATTATGAAAATAAATAATTATTGTTATCCATTCTTTTAATTTATCACTTGACCTCTACACCCTCAGACCATCATCACCAAGATTGTGACTGTCTCAGTATTCCCATTGGAAAGAGAGGAAAATAAGTGGGAATATGGAGAAATAAGTTTGAAAAACAATTTAATTCATTTCTCTTTCCTCACTTATTTCAGAAATTCAACGCATTTGTGAGCAAGATACTCACAGAATGCAGGCCGGCTAAAGTGAAGTTTACCCCACTGAGTTTGAAAATGATTTCGATTAAGTCTCTTGTGCATTCCATTTATGAAATTCACCCAGTAGAAGATTCATTACTGAAAAACCTTTGTCGATCCCTCCCTATCCCATCCCGTTTTATTGATGAGCAGATTCCCCATAATTTCATTAAACTGTTTACTCAAGAAGGTTCACCGCAGATATCTGTTCAATTCTGTTGTCTGCCACTTCAAGTCTCCTTTTACGTGTACCTGTGGGAAAAGTATTTAATATATACTTTTTCCATGAACAATTATTCCCAGACCGGAGAATACAGATACCCTCATAACGAATGCCTCTACAGTTTCTCATCCTCTAAGAAGTCGCGAGTGGTGCATACAAAATTAAGTGTTCCAAATGTGCGAGCATGGCCAACGCAGCAAGAAGTTTTTTTAGGGGGAAATAAAATTTTTAAGGATGTGAGAGATTTTGCAACGCAGACTGATGAATTGTATTAATATTATGAAAATAAATAATTATTGTTATCCATTCTTTTAATTTATCACTTGACCTCTACACCCTCAGACCATCATCACTAAGATTGTGGCTGTCCCAGTATCCTCAGTTCATCCACGAGACGTTTAGATTTTCGATATTCATTTGTTTTGCCAGATGGCAGCACCTTCGAGGAAAAATTCAAGATGGCGGAGAATCCAAGATGGCGACTGTCCCAGTATCCTCATTTTTACACTACTCAGCGGTTTCCACCCTTTGTTTCCTCCCGTTCGCCTCAATACAAAAATATGTATGTAGAAAAATAATATTGTACCCCAAAAATGTAACGTGCACATTATATTGCTTAATGTCACTACTGGAAGGCGACACTTTTATTCATAAATAATTTAAGTAAAACATTTATATAGGCATACATATTTCCTGGTTAAGTCTTTATTTTTCACTATTTTAAACTTTAGAGTTTTAATTTCCCAGTTATAATTTATTTTTGTATTTCATTTTTATCTACTTCTACTGTAATTAAAAATACCTAATATATTTTAAAATATTGACTGAGATCTAACTTTTGTTCATTTGTACACATGGAGATGCATAATAGTTTAACCGCCAATGTTGCCTGGCTACTATGAACGAACGTAACGTCCGCCGTTACCGATTATTTTCAGCAAACCCCCGAGTGGTTCGTCGCATACCCCCAAGAAGTACGGGTACCGCAGGTTGGGATCCGCTGAAGTAGAGGGTGAAGATGGTCGCAGGAAAGAGAAATGTCGAAATCGCAAGGCCGAGATTTTGTTTCTGCGAGGAGAGGGCGTGTTGGACTCGAATGGAATTAAAGAGGAAAGAATGAGAGTGGGATGGGAGAGTAAAAGAGAGTGATGGAGGTTGGAGAGAAAGAGAAAAAATGGAGTGACGGAAAGAAGAGGTCTGTTGGACGAGACAGAGAAAGAGAGGGAGGGATTTACGGGAAGGGGTCGTAAGAGGGTTTCCAGTGCGGAGAGAAATGAGGAGAACATGGTATGAGACCTGGAAAGAAGGAGACAGTTTAAGAAAAGGAAAAGAGTTGAAGAAAAGTTCGTAAGGAGAGCGGAGGGGCGTTGATGATGGTTTAGCGATTTTTATGGCAGGGCTCTACGCTTATTTCGACTGGGTTTTTACGAGTTCGGCGAACGTATCGTTCGTTAATAAAGTTTCAGCGTAAGATGAAGGTAGAGCTCTCTCTGTTCTAGTGGAAAATGGGGAAGAGGACGTTCCTCGACGAGGTGCCGCTCAACTGGAGATTGATTTGGAGTTTATAGGCTCAAGTTCTCAAGTTTTGAGATGTGATAATATTGCTTCTCAGCTTTCATTGAAAGGATTGAAGAAATTTCTACATAAGATGCGCAAACTTTAAGGAGCCGTATGCAAATAAGGGTGTCTAATCCATTTTCAACTTTTCAATTTAAGAAAATTTGCTATTAATCTACCCGTTTGCTTTTATATTAACGATTAGTATAATTAAATGTCAAAAAGTTATAAACGTCGTAATTATAACGTGTATAAATTCATAATATGGACTAATAGCTTCATTTACGCCTCTGTTTAGAATTTATGTGATAGATCTTTTTAATTTCCACAATAATGGAATATATTATGTTACGATAGGATAAGCATATTTGAGATTTGATTATTGCCAAAACTTGGGAATCATTATTATGCTTAGGAGCTAGTGCTCAAATATCCGACCTTCTAAAGGATTTTCTGAGGCTTAACTAGTCCTTGAGTGGCAATATGTACTTCGAAATAAAGGCTTTCTATAAATTAAAGGCTCATTCAATAAATATTTCGGACACATTTATCGATGTAGTGCGTGCGTTAAATATAATATGCCTGAGAAAAGATTTCAAGGCGTACTATTTATTTACGTATTTTCAAGGAATGAATTTCATATGATATTTACAGTCAGCTAACAAGACCATAATATAATCATAATGTTCCTATTAACCACTAATGAGTAAGTGATATGGTTTTTTTCACGTTGAATTGAATTCAATCACGTCATTTGGAATTCGCACCGGAAGATGTTATTTAATGGCGTGGATGTTTATAAATTGATGGGTTTCATCTTTAGGACATGTTATCCCACCTCGGTCGGAATTCACTCTCCTTAATTCTGGCAGAGCAGGAAGTAAAATTCCTGACAATAAATAACAAGTCATTTTTCGAAGCATCAGCGAAGCCGAGAAAGATTTTTGAAGAAGGAAATGAAATACATATTTCTATACTCCATAAATCAGATTTATGGTGAGGAAAGTGGACTTACTGGATTGCCACGTGTATCATGAAAACGTAACGGACAACTGCTGGTGCACGAGGCTCAAGACTACTTAATTACGACATCCTCGGAGGTTGTTGCGAATGCAAATGAGGATTGGTCGTCTCTTCACGTACCCCCTGCCGTCAGTAAAGGATGAATGTGCAGAGAGATGCACGACCGAGTATCGTGCACACGATAGAGTGAGGATTAGTTCAAACATCCACACGGCAGATACACTCGCGGCCGTTCTCACGTGAGGCAATGGAGCGGCGAGAGGAATGGAGATTGAAGAGAAAAAGAGTGGAAAGGTGGGAGAGGAATGTATAAAGGGAGGAATTGTGGGAAAGGATTCAGTGTCTCGGTGAGGGGGGAAGGAAGGGAGGCGAGGCCCTGAATGGAAACGGGGGAAAGGGAATGGTTCTGGGGGCGAATTTGGGAGGATTTCAAGGGTTAGGGGATACGAAAGGGATGAAGATTGGGTTGGAGGGTGGGGTTGGATGGTGGATGCGGACAGGGCAGCATTCGGAAGGAAAGAAACAAGAGGGAGCGTGACTTGGAAAGTTAAAGAGCCGACCGAAGGATTATGGAGGGCTTGAGTTATTAGTCCGTCTCCCTTCCGACGAATCCTTTTCTTCATGCAAGTTTACAAAGTAAAAAAACATCGGATTTGAAAGTCAAAGTGACGAAAAAAGACAAAGCTCTCTTCTCTCGGAGCTTTCGTTTTAGCTGCTTTGTATATTATGAAACTGTAAGTCACTTAATGATTAACGGATCTTAGTGACTATGACGCCAAACTGACAGGCATCATTAATAAATTTTGGATTACGTGTTACTTGAAAGATATGTTATCCACTATTCATAATTGATACCAATAATCTCAATAGACAATAATTAGGTAAATTTTTGACCATTCATTTTTCTCAAAATTATTATTGGGCATGCATAATGTACTTATCGTAACTTAACTGACGAATAGCTAAATGAATACCTGTCCTTACTCATGTGAAATCCATTATTTTTTTCATCGAAGGAAGATTGTGGGAGTTTGAGTTAAACTTTAGAAAATGATATTTGTGATAGTAATGAGAAAAAGCCATTCAATCCTGGAAGTGAGTCCCAATTTTTAATATCAAGCTTCAGATTTTGTCAATTTGTTAACAAGGGGGAGAAAAGGTACAGTATCTTTTAATGTATGGCCAAGTAAAATAGAATATAATTGAAAATAAGTGCTTTGGGAATTGGATATCTGTGAACCAGGTAGTCAAGAGAAAAATAATTTTTGTTACTTTACAGTCAATGACTGCATAAAAGTGACGTTAGCTGGACTAAGTAATATGACGCTAAAGCTTCATTTTAAATTTATAAAATTTTATCAGGCTTTAAGAGATGATTGAATATGAAATTATCCATAACAAGTTATTCAAACAGCAACACTTATTCATACTACTTTGAAATTAATTCAGTGCTACTGGCTGATAGGTGAATGGTTAAATTTATGGGGTCTGGAATCATAGTTTTTTTTCTTTTCAAGCTGAAAACTGGCCAGAGATTTATATAGTGCTGAATACAGAATATTACCTTAACTGAAGGTCAAGGGAATATTCTGTATTCAGGAGATGCCAATACCTTACCCTATTTCACATCCACAAACACTTTTTTCTTTCCCAGCTCACCTTCACACCTGTGCGCAAGAGTGGTTAAGCAAAATTTATTTCGGAAAACGTCGAGTTTGGATTTAAGGAGGAATCCGCAAAGATTTGAGGTCAAGCCTTCAATCCCTGAAGTCTATTGTAAGGTCCTCAACCAAATGTGTCAATGAAGAATCTCTATTGCTCAATACAATGCTTAGCAAACAATTATATGACCCTTATATTAGAACTGGCCGTTAAAAAGTCAACTAGTCAGAGAGCACCTTAGATGCGGGTTAGTGAGAGAATGTAAAAAATTACTTCCGAGATGTGCACTTTTTTCCTGGGAATATAATTTTCAATGTAGATTTCAGATAAGCTAATCGATAAGAAATTAATTAGCATTAATCAAGTGCGGGGAACCTTCAAATCTCATGAACCTCGTTCATAAATCGTGTGCCATGCGTAATTTATTTTCAGTACGGTGGAGAGGTGTAATTTTTTATTACGAGGCTGAGACAAAAATAAAAAAAAACGTGTTTTTTTAAAATTGGTTATATATAATAAAAATATAATAAAATAGATTATTTAAAAGAGAAAACCATAATGGTGCTATCTTTCTCTTCTTCAACCGGAGAGGTTCATGAACCATCATTTCCCCTTTTGTCTTAGTTCTAAATGCCTTGGATCTGGTGAAGTATTAAACATCATTTCGTTATTTGTGGATGATACTATCATTTAAATAGATTGAATGAGGTTGTTATAGTTAATTTAAGAATCAATAACGTGTCACTATATATGTATGATCTAAGGTGATATTTTTATTGTTTTTTAAATTAATATAATTCGTAATATCAACAAACGCAGTTCTATTTGTATTTACTTTACATCTGGTATTTTTTTGCGGTTTCTTACAAAATAATAATGTCTAATTTAAATATTTACTTGAAAAGAATGCTACATGTGAGGTTTTTGTGGTACAGCCCTCCTTAATCTCAGTCTTCTCAATGAATACTACACCATTGACATTAAAAAGAGGCTCTCGAATACTTTACGATGAATACCGCACACGCCAATATATGTTCAGAGAACCTCTAACACAAATGCGGTCCCATTGAAGCCTTCGTCTCGCAAACACAAACCCTGGGAAACTGAGGTGGAAAAAATGGATAAATGGATGGTCTCATACTAATGGGTGGATATCCAAAGAGAATGTTTTAGAACGGGAGGGATTGAGATAAGCTGGGGTTTAGTCAGTCTGTTTGAAGGGTTCCTCATCGAGATTGAGCTCCGAAAGATAAGGAAGGTGGCGGACGGGGGAAGCTGTTATTCGCCTCGCAACGAAACCACTTCCTCAAGTCGGGATTATCGGAAGCACTGAAAATGAGTGGGTACATAGGGAGGATACGGCGTGGTAAATTCTCTTTTGTAAAGGTGATGGTAATGATAGTCCGTTGTCGCTTGGGCAGGAGCTTAAAGAAGAGAGGACTGCGGTGCTGGATGGGCGAAGGAAATGATATCCCGACAAAGAAGGCGTTAGTCGAATTCAAGAGGGCGAACTGGCGTAATAATGGTAAAATAAAGGTCTCAACGGGCTCTAAGCTGAGATTTTATAATAGTGTCATTGATTTTGATGTTTTTTTAGCGATGGCTATCTGACGATGGCTATAATTGGTAGGCAACGACGATTTCATTTTTGAATATTATAACACCACCGACAAATTTTGCGAAAACAATATATAACATGTCGACTAAAAGCGACTATTACATATTCTTTTAAAGACACATCTATACGTATCATAATAATCGTCCTAGTATAAAATATAGAACAGAGGAATTGCCAGTTATTGAAGACGCTTGGAGCCAGTTTGAAAGAGTTTAATCATTCTTCGTAACTACAACTTCTCGTCTTCTTTGCATTTAAAAGATCTTTAATATTCCTTTGTTGGTAGTTAAAAGGAGGTTAACAATAGCAAGAAGATAGTGCTGAACGTGCACTTAGTGAAACGTTAGGGAATGGCAAATGCGAAGAAAAATGACAGGGTACTGCGGATAACTTCCATTCTTAAGGACGGAATATGCATTTTTAGCTGCATTTTTACTATACTGATTCCGATCCCTGCCAGATATCAAAATTATTTGATAATAACTTCCAAATATATGTTATTCGAACCGAAGCCCTTGGGGTAGAAGTCTAGCATTCTTCTCACCGTCTCCAACCAAATCCCTTAAAAATGGTCCTACGGCTTTAATACATAACTTTAATTTAATCTTCCAGGGTAATAATTGTACCCAAAGCCTTATTTTCTAACTCTATAACTTCGGATAAGGAAATAACGCTACGGCTTGAGGACTATTATAATTATTGTTTATTATAACCAAGCGAGGAAACGATATGTACGGCTATGAGCATTTTAGGTTTAAGTGATGTTCACATTGATCACAGAATCACTTGAATATGGCCTAGTTTGTCTGATAATGGACATATGAAACCATTTTCATTTGAAAGTGTGCCTGTTTATTTGGTATTACCGTCATATTTTTATGTTTGCGACCGTATTTTTATGAGCATTTATAATTTTTATCTGCAAACGATAGATAATACCCGTATACTGGAAAATTACAGAATTAACATTTTAAGGTTCACTAATACATATAAAAAGCACAACCTGGGTTTCGTAACATGGTTAAATCTTCAGGCGTTACATCTTCTTACTGCTGAAGATGTCATGAGGCATGTTACGAAGAAGAAGATGTCATGTGAGCCTTAAAAAGTTTATTCTTTCATTTTCCATAATGGGAAGGTTTCACAAGGTTTTGCCTGAAATCATGAGTTATATACCCATATGAGTTAGGAACACAGTGTATACGAATGTACTGTATTTAACCGTGCAAAAAACTTTGTGTTTTTACCCTAAATACTATAATAAATAGCTAGGCATATTACATGACCACCCAGTCTCAACTCTACGTATATTTCTTCACCATCCTAACATTCGCCAGATCCCTCGGGTGCTTCGACAAGGGGTGGGGAAATGCATGCTCGGGAGATGGAGACGGGTGTAGGGTGTGGAGAGAGGGGATGGATGTTGAGCGTTGGGTGGAGACCCATTTTTAACCAAATTACTCCCAAATGGGAATTCCGCTGAGGGCACCGCCCCAACCCTACTTCCATCCTCCACCTCCTCCCCTCAATTCACATAAAAACAGCGAACACCTGGGAGTAACGTGAGTGCTCGCCGCCACCGCCCGGAGGCGAGTCATTTGCCTTTCATATGTCTCGAGAGTGAATAAAAGAAAAAGAAACACACACGTGACCGTGCAACAGCGCATATTTTCGTTTCCTGCAGGGGGCAGGTTTTTTGCCACCGAAACACACACCAGAGTTTCCCCGGAAACGATTCTTGGTGAAGAAGTCGCCGCCATTTTCATTTATGGTTCTAACGTTTATCGGGGTGTAATTTTATCGAATGCTTCCGGGAACTTGTTCATAACTCACAAATCATCGTGGCGGAAAGAGGCTATTATACACCTTATGATGCTAAACGGGAGTTTCCTCGCCGTTCTCCGCGATGGAAATGGCCCGAAAGTGAGTGGTTCCAGTAAATGTTGTTTTTAGCCTCATCATTATTTCATTCTTTCAAAGCAATTCTTAAAATTAATCCAATAGAAGTATGAATACGTTCTGAACCATCAAAAATAATAGCTTCTTACTGCTTAACGCTGAAGGATATCTGTCAATAATGGATAAGGTTTGGGAGCATGGTATCCAGCTTTGGATTGCCTACTGATCGTAGGGCCCTCTGTTAAAATCCTGGGTAAAGCTTTCAAACTCCCCCAATACGATACCTCGGCCCTACTGTGATAGACCCTACGATACTACGATAAGCCCCACCTCTAACCTCGAGGTTCGAAGTTGCCCAGGGTAAGGAACTGGTCCCTACCCTGATTTTGTGGAAGTCACGCTCTAATCGATTGGTATGGGGTGAGTTCCACCCTCAACTATCTTAACCAACTTTCAGATTGAATCTCTGAGTGAGTGCATGGGAGGTATTACTGGTGTAAAGCTGAGTTTTTGCGTGTGTGTATCTTTTAAAGTTTAGAATGTTTAAAATATTTTTAATTAATTTTTTTCGCAATGAATTTTGTGCTACTTTTTGAGCCGTTATAGTAATTAACTTTATCCACTGCTGAATAGTTTATTCATATGATAACTTAGGGTAAAACTCCCTTAAAACGATCACGACTACTTCAATACTTTGTATACTCTGAGGATTTGTTAAGACAAATACTCCATGATTAATAACCTTATTAGAATCACTTATCTTCTCCAATAAATAGCGTTTTTCGGTTCATTACAGCAGTGATTATCAATTTAATCAGTAAAGTTGATGAACTTGCTAACTGCAACTTCCCTGTTACTACCACTTAAGAGGAAATTATTTAATTATTTACGCTCCTAAACGGTCAGTTTTTTGTGATGGATTGAGGAGAGTCAAAAATGGATAAACATTACACCTTGGATACAAATTTAGATTAAAGTATTGCTATTTATTTATATTAAAGGGTACTCATATTTGCTTCTACGCTATTTACAACTTTTATCAATAGTCATAAAATTTGTACGACATGTGCAAAATGAGGAAAAAGATGTGTCACGCCTTCCCTCGGCCTATGATCCGATGGGACCGCCTACCATAGCTAATACCCGGCAGCTCTCGGCAGGCTCCGATCTCTTGAGTCGTGGGCTGACCTCATAGGAATTTCAATTTTATGGGCGCCAGGCAACCAGAGTTGCCTTCCTATGGACAGCACTGAAGGGAGGCTTCACACAATTGTCACACTTAACATGGCAATTAATTTATTGCAGAATTTAACAAACATAAAGATTTCCTTTTAAACAAATACCAATAAATTACAGTGCGACATACATACAAGATACCATGAGAATATTGTCTTTTCTTCTGGTACCAAATTTGAAGATTCGAGACAGGAGAATGCTGGATCTCGGCTCATATCTGCCAAAAGGCAGCCGGATCTCTGAGACAGGAGAATGCTGGATCTCGGCTCATATCTGCCAAAAGGCAGCCGAATCTCAGCTACGTATATCCAGGAAATCACCTGAGTGGTGTCCACAGCCCCAGAGTACTTGCCCTGGAGAGAACAAGAGATAGGATCGACCCATGTCTTAGCAACCGGCCAGAAACCAGTTGATTGCACCCAATGCTGTGCATTTGCAAAAATGAGGCTGATCCACTTACCGAAGAGCGTCGGGAGATACGGCTTAATATCCTTCGGGCGCTATCTCTATGCGTAGGCTGGACACTCTCTGAGTCGACCACTGTCGACCGGACTCCTGTCTACTCTCTCTCTCTGTCTGTCCTCCGTCCTCACATACGCATATTCGCTCGCCTCTCTCCCCAGACTCGCCTCCTGGCTGACGCATCGTTACCTGGGCTCTCCCGGCCAGCCCACCGACCTATCCAGGAGGGGAGGGGGGTTTGGTGGGAGGTGGGTGTGTGGGTAGGGGAAGGATTATTTGGGAAGGGGAGGGGTGGTTGCCTGAACCATGACTCCGCACACCCAGCGAAGGGAAAACGGGGAAATGGGGGAGTGAGTCACCGTGGAACCGGCCGGTTAAGGCAAGCCCAGTGGAGTTTTCAGGGTGAACGTTACACTTCCCCCCCTTCCTAAATAAAAAATTTTTCCCTGGAAAAATTTTTGTATTACACCAGCTTTAAGTCTTTTATATGCCAGGGACCATCTGTTAGTCCCTGTTCATCCTGGAGAAGGTAAGCCTTATTTCCTACTTTAGAGTGGACTAGATAAGGACCTAAATATTTTGGTGCTAATTTGGAAGAAAAGTAATTAGCAGCATTGGATTGTACAAAGTTTCTCCTTAAAACTTTCTGTCCGGGCTCTATATTCACATCTCTCCTCCGCAGGTTATAGTAATGTGAATTCTTTTTATAAGCTTGCTGTAATCGCTCAACAACTTCCTTCCTTATTTCCTTGACCTTCTCTAGGTGTTCTAAATGTTTTCTACGATTTTGAAAATCTGGAATCTCTCTTCCATTAATTTGTATTTTCCTTAATGTCCCATTTAAGAAAAACTCTTCCCCAAATACTAGTTTATGAGGACTACATCCTGTCACCTCATGATCGGCGGAATTTATGGCATAATTAATTTTAGATAAATTTTTATCCCAATGGCGATGATTGTTGCCAACATATGCAGCTATCATGGTTTTTATTACCCTATTAACTCGCTCTGTGGGATTGCTCTGGGGATGGTAATAAAAATTATACATAATTTTTACACCATACTTCTCACATAAATCTTTAACCTTATTACTCTTATATTGCACACCATTGTCACAAAGTAAAGTATGGGGAGCCCCAAATTTCAAGAACACATCATCCTCTAAATGGTTTCTAACATTGTCGGCGGTTGCCTTTCTCATCGGTTTCATTATCACATATTTTGAAAACATACAACAGGTCACTACTAAATACATGAATCCATTAATTGACTTAGGCAAAGGCCCGATAATGTCAGATGATACTATCTGAAAAGGTTTTGTAACAAGTCTTTGATCTCCCATGAATCCCAATGGTGCATTCTGAGTAGCCTTGTATTGATTACAAATATCACAACTTTTAATATATTTGACAACATCTGCCTTCATCTTAGGCCAATAATATAATTTTCTTAGTCTACTAACTGTTTTCAGACACCCATAATGCCCTGCTGCCGGATCATCATGGCATTCTATCATTACTTCTTTCCGCAATTCCTTAGGGATGATTCTAGCCCACTGATGGGATTGGTTCCAACCTGGATCAATATATTTATAGATCTGATAATCTTGGACCTTAAATTTTGGATATGACTCAGGTTTATCTATTATTCCTTTTCTCAGACTCTCATACCAAATATCTTGGCTCTCTCCCATGACTGTAATTAAGTTTAAACTTATCCCATCATTCGGTAATGGGTTTCTAGATAAAGCGTCTGGAACAGTATGTTCCTTCCCTTTTCTATGCACAATCTTAAATCTGTATTGCTGCATTCTGACAGCCCAACGACCCAATCTCCCTCTGGGGTCTTTTAAATTATTTAACCAAACTAAACTAGCATGGTCTGTTACCACAGTGAACTCATAGCCCTCAAGATATCCTCTCAGCTTTTCAATAGCCCACAATACAGCTAAGCATTCAAGTTCAGTAGTACAATATTTCTTTTCTGCCTTAGAGGTGCCCCTACTAATAAAAGTTATCACCTTATCTTCTTGGTACAAGACTGCCCCTAGACCTTGATTGCTAGCATCACAGTGTAATTCAAATTCTTTTGAAAAATCAGGACATGTTAAAATAGGAGCAGATATTAATTTCTCCTTAATAACTTTAAAAGAATGCTCACATTCCTCTGTCCAAACATACTTATTCTTTTTGGAAGTTAAAGCATTCAAAGGCTGCATGATGCTAGAGAAATTCTGAATAAATTTTCGATACCAAGAAGCGAGTCCTATAAACCTCTTAAGCTCAGTGACATTGGTTGGACGAAGAAATCCAGCTATTGCCTTAACTTTATCTGGATCTACTTGAAGTCCCTTTTCGTTTACCAAGTAACCTAAATATTTTAACTCATTTCTACAAAAACAACACTTATTTAAATTCAGTGTC
This sequence comes from Ischnura elegans, assembly GCF_921293095.1. Classification (NCBI taxonomy): domain Eukaryota; kingdom Metazoa; phylum Arthropoda; class Insecta; order Odonata; family Coenagrionidae; genus Ischnura; species Ischnura elegans. The sequence continues at coordinate 35,539,641 of NC_060246.1, forward strand.
AAGTTAGCTTTATCTAAACGATCGAGTATCTTATAGAGGAGTTCTAAATGGTGTTCAAATGAATTGGACACTACTATTATATCATCTAAGTAACAAAACACAAAGGGTTTTAAATCTTCCCCTATTACCTTGTCTATGAGACGCTGCCAAGTAGCAGGACTTGTATTCAAACCTTGAGGCATTCTTTTAAATTGAAAAAGGCCTTTCCCTGGAATTACAAATGCTGTCTTTTCTCGACTTTTCTTTTCTAAGGGAATTTGAAAAAATGCGGACTTTATATCCAATGAACTCAAGTACCTAGTGTTTCGCAACTGAACAAGAATATCCTCTACCTTTGGCAGAGGGTAAGCATCTGGTTTAGATACTTTGTTCACCTCTCTTAGGTCTACAACCCATCTATAGGAGTCATCTGGTTTCTTAATCAATAGCACAGGAGATGCCCATGCACTATTTGAAACTTCTACTATGTCTTGGTCTAATAGTTCTTCTATGCCCTTATGCAATATTTCCAATAATTTGGGAGAGTATGAGTAATAACGCCGTTTAATTGGAGGCGAATCACCTGTATCAATTACATGTTCCACTAAATTGGTACAACCTATCCCCCTTCTACCTATAGTTTCTCGATAATCTCTCATCAATTTCTCTAATTGACTCTTTTGATTTTCATTTAGCTTGCGCTTAGAGATTACTGACTCCACAGAATTAACACTGATTGGTGTTTCCAGTTTACAAGTACCCTTTAATAAATTTGGTTGTAAGCCCATAATCCACCAAAAATCAACACCAAGAATGAAATCATAAGTGATATCTGGTACCACTAAAAACTCGCATATTCTGGTAATATCCTCTACTTCTACAGGTAAGCTCACTATTCCTTTTACCTGACATTTATTCCCATTTGCAACTTGAATACTAGAGTATGTGGGTTTTTCAAGAGACAGCTTAAGTTTGGACAAAGATTTCCAACCTGATTTACCAATAACTGAATGAGTGGCTCCTGAGTCTAACAATCCATAAAATTTCAGACCATAAACTGAAATTGGCAGATAAATCCTACTATCTCTTTCCATTTCCAACTTCACCAAGTCTAGATTCACATAGGGGGGAACTAAATAATTTAGAGAGTACGAGTGCCCCTTGTCGGACTCTCTCCTTAGTTTTCCTGTCTCTGTGGCTTATAAGTTCTATCAGTTCTATTACCCCTTCTACAATTTGGACAATTTCTGGTTATTTCATTTTTGTACCCACAGCGATGACAAAATATTTTAGAGGATAATTTGCATTCTGAGAATCTATGCCCATTTTGGTCACAATTCCAACATTTAATACCCTCTCTTTTTATCCCTATAGACTGCACCAATGGTTTTTGAGATGCCCTAAATTGGAAAGTTTTATTAAAGGCCAAGTCGGGTTCTAAAGATCTAACCTTGTTCATTTTTGATGCCTCATATTGTTCAATACGGAATTTATTCAAATCTAGTTCCTTGCCAATCGATTTCAATTGCTTAATTGACAACACTGGTTGCAAAGCTAACTTTTCCAGATAATAGGGAGCTAAATTTCTTTTAATCTGACTTAACTTTTCTTCCTCTCCGACTTCTTTACTTAGTCTATCATATAGTCCTAACATACAGGCTATGAATGTCCCCACTGACTCAGTCATCCCTTGCTTCCTGTTTCTAATTTCTTGGAGTAAATTCTCCTCAAAGTCCAAAGGAAGAAACTCTGAGCGAAGCATAACCTTGAGTTCCTCCCAACTAGAGATATCATTCCTTACCGACCGAAACCAAAGTAGAGCTTGCCCCTCAAATAATTCCACTGCCCCAAGAAGCAATCCAGCTTCTGACACTCCACGGGCTATTGCAAGTTCCTCAATCCTGACAATAAATGCATTTACACTTTCTGAGGGACTACCACTAAATGTAATGTTCCACTTATGTAATTGTGGTCTACCTTCATAATTCCGGTCTGTTCTCATATTCCCACGAGTCTCTCTATGAAATGTATTAACATCCTGACAATTTTCATACTGATCTGTTGCAACATTAACTTCAGGTCTCCTATGACCCTGTAAGCTTTGTCTTTCTACTTCTGGTCCTGAAGAAGAGGACATGGAACATATATCTGGACTTTGGTACTCTACTCCTTCTCCTAAGTTACTAAACAATGTACTCAATTGTTTTAAACTACGATAAATCTCTTTACCCTTTTTTCTGTCTCCCCCTTGACACCTGGGAAAGATATAACTAATCCTGTTATTTAAGTGATACAACAGAGTTTTAATTCTCCTGGGCGAGGTTTCCTTCCCACCCTTCTTAATATCCTGGATGGCCAATTGTACTAAAGTGAGTTTCGATTCAATTACTAAAAGTTCTGACTCTATTTCAACGCTTTCTTCCTCCTTAAAGCCACCCATAGGTTGGTCACTACGCAATAATTCTCTGAGAGCCCCTCTTAAAACATCTATTCCTTCATCTGTACCAGCTGAGCCCCCGCGCACTCCGACTTCGTAGATCAGCTCATCCTTAGTTAAACGGTTAACCTCCATTCTGGCCAATCACAGAAAACATAGGGTCTCACCAATCTCGAGTGCTCTCCTCCGGCTGGAAAAATTTCCTTTCTTTCCCCGGAAGTCCAAATCGTTCAAGGCGAAGATCGAGCACTCTCCAGTCTGGTCCATCCACTGAATACCTCTGCCTTTCTGGCTTAATTTTATACCCTGTTACTTGAAAGAAAATTTAAACAAATTTTAGAATCAATTCCACAAGATATTTCTTAACCTATACATTGACATACACTACATAATAATCAATAAATGATTGTATCAACTCAGAAAATTTGAAATTAAATCTTAAGTGTCTACAACTTGAAATCACAACATTATTCAAGCCTCTAAGCACAATTCAAGAGCAGGCACTTCACAATTTTCACTTAAACAGTTCAACACAAATTATAAGACACGTAATAATGAGTCAATTAAACAATCCTTGATCTTGTAAGGCACTAATAAATGCTTTAAACTAAGTTTGCCTCTCCAGTAAAATGAATCAAAGTTCAAACTGCCGTCAAGCAAGTCGCCCCACGTTGGGCGCCATTTTGTCACGCCTTCCCTCGGCCTATGATCCGATGGGACCGCCTACCATAGCTAATACCCGGCAGCTCTCGGCAGGCTCCGATCTCTTGAGTCGTGGGCTGACCTCATAGGAATTTCAATTTTATGGGCGCCAGGCAACCAGAGTTGCCTTCCTATGGACAGCACTGAAGGGAGGCTTCACACAATTGTCACACTTAACATGGCAATTAATTTATTGCAGAATTTAACAAACATAAAGATTTCCTTTTAAACAAATACCAATAAATTACAGTGCGACATACATACAAGATACCATGAGAATATTGTCTTTTCTTCTGGTACCAAATTTGAAGATTCGAGACAGGAGAATGCTGGATCTCGGCTCATATCTGCCAAAAGGCAGCCGGATCTCTGAGACAGGAGAATGCTGGATCTCGGCTCATATCTGCCAAAAGGCAGCCGAATCTCAGCTACGTATATCCAGGAAATCACCTGAGTGGTGTCCACAGCCCCAGAGTACTTGCCCTGGAGAGAACAAGAGATAGGATCGACCCATGTCTTAGCAACCGGCCAGAAACCAGTTGATTGCACCCAATGCTGTGCATTTGCAAAAATGAGGCTGATCCACTTACCGAAGAGCGTCGGGAGATACGGCTTAATATCCTTCGGGCGCTATCTCTATGCGTAGGCTGGACACTCTCTGAGTCGACCACTGTCGACCGGACTCCTGTCTACTCTCTCTCTCTGTCTGTCCTCCGTCCTCACATACGCATATTCGCTCGCCTCTCTCCCCAGACTCGCCTCCTGGCTGACGCATCGTTACCTGGGCTCTCCCGGCCAGCCCACCGACCTATCCAGGAGGGGAGGGGGGTTTGGTGGGAGGTGGGTGTGTGGGTAGGGGAAGGATTATTTGGGAAGGGGAGGGGTGGTTGCCTGAACCATGACTCCGCACACCCAGCGAAGGGAAAACGGGGAAATGGGGGAGTGAGTCACCGTGGAACCGGCCGGTTAAGGCAAGCCCAGTGGAGTTTTCAGGGTGAACGTTACAGATGATAAAATATCTGTTATCAAATAGAGCAGGATGATATTCTGGGAAATTTAAGGTAATAACAGGTTATCAGAAGGATGCTTATTAACCAGTTATGAAAAGGAGATTGTAGACAGGAGCACAGAAACTTTGAAGCGCGTCAACATATTTCTGTGACGGAATATGAGGAAAGGGATTTGGGCGGACGCAGCGGACCGGAGAGAATGAAAAGTTGAAGAGAAAAGCAGAGCGAGAAAGAGAGAGAAGGGAGTGACCATGTTGCTCCTGCATCGATCCACCCTTCCTCCCTCATGCGAGCAGGAGAGCCTGGCACGTTGTATTTTCGTCGTATAAACAGAAAATATACGAGCCAAAACTGGTGTGGGGAGAAGGAGGGGGAAGGATGGAGAAGATGAAACGGAGGAGGAGGAAGAAAAGAGGGGTTGATGGAGAGGAGAGGTAAGAATATGGATGAGAAGAGGAGTGAATATGATGGGTAGAGGAGAGACAGAGAGAGAGAGAGAGGGAGAGGATAGTGCGAAAAATAGGGGGAGGGAGACCATGAAACGGAAGAAGAGACGTGAAAGTGAGGTGTGTTGAATTTGAGAAGAGTGCATTCGTTGGATGAAAAACAGGGAAACGGAGAGAGGTGAATGCGGACAAATAAAGGGAGAAAAGAGAAAAGAACAAAGAAAAAAAGAGGAAAAGAAGAGGAATTCGTGGATAGGGTGATGAAGTAAGAACATCAATAAGAAGAAGAGCGGTTATGATTGATAAATGTGAGTAAGATTGAAATATTGAAGTGGAGGAAACTAATTAACCAAGTGAAGAAAGAAATACAGAAAAATATTCTGAAGAAAAAAGAGAAGGTGAGGTGCGATTATAAAGGGAAAGAGGAGAGCATATTCTGGGTAAGATAGAGGAAGACGGAGATTTGTATGGGAGAAAGAATGACCGGGTTAAAGATAGGAGAAGAGAGAATTTGAAACGTAAGAAATAATAAAAGACGAGTGAAGAGGTCAGATGAGAATATGGTTGATAAATTGATAGATACATGTGGAGAATGGAAAGATGGAGGATAATGAATGAGGGTATCGGATAAGAAGAAGAATAGCGTAAATGATGGGGATGAAGAAGAGGAGACGAGAGGGTGGGAAGCGAGATTAGGACCTAGTTATTGAGGAGGAAATGAGTAAATTGGCAGGATATTGAAGAAAGAAGAGAAGTGGGGGAGAACGAATGACCGGGGAAAATAAATGGAGACACACTGCAACACGAGGACGTAGAAAATTTGGGTGAAGACTTTTAAGTGACATCATAGGGGAAGAAAAGCGTACACATGATGGCTAACCGGGAGTAATAGAGAAAGATGTAGGAGAATGGCTGGGAAAGAGATAAGAAAGGAGAAAATGCAATGGAAGGTGGACGATGAAGAGGTGGGAGGAGATAGGAGGTGAGGAATATGGTAGAAGAAAATTGTACATACTATGATAGCACAGAGAGGAGGTGGAAAGAGGGAATAGCCGGGGTAAGAGAGACAGACAAAGAAAAGTAACTGGAAGTATCGATAAATGGTAGTTAGAGAGGCGAGTTGAAAATTTCGCGGAATAAAAGAAATGTATTATGGATAAAAGTTAAGAATAGAGGAAAAGGTAAACTTAAGAATGAAGGAAAATGAGTGAGCTGGGAAAGAGAGAACAACTGTGTAATGAAAAGGAAGGAAGCAGAAAAAGTGAAATGATGATATGGGGAAGGCAACATTGTATACGGCAAAAAAATGAGTTAGAGAGTAAAGAATGAATAACAGTGGAAAGATGAACGAAAGATGAAAATGCAGCGGAAGATATCTACATAATACCCTGCGAGCCATCACTAGGATATTTGACAGGGGGTGACCAATTTACCAACACGTAGCATGCGAGAGGACCGCCAAATGCACACCGCACGGTCATAGATATATTACGCATATTTGCAAAATATACGTGTACATTCATGCAAAGACAAAAGTTGCTAATGTTTAATGATTCCTATAGCAAATCCATGCAAGGTTAAAACTATGGAAGAAGAAAAAAAAACATGAAATGTGTCGTGAAATGATATAGGAAAAATGTTGGGTAAGAGAGGATCTAGGTGATGGTACGGAGGAGGAAAGGGTGGACACGATGTATAAAAGATAGGGAGAAGGAGAGGAATAAAGGTGGTGGAGAAGGAATGACCGGAGAAAGATGAGAGAGAAGTTGGGCGTCTGCGGATGATGTGCGCTGGGCAGTGACAGTGTGAGCGACGAGCGGGCCAAATGAAGGCGGGAGGGAGGGCCGGAGTGTTGGCCAGGGATTAGGAGGAGATGGACCCTTGGGGGAATGGAGGGACGGGGTCCGCGACAAGATGGGACAGGGTATCTCGAAATGGGCGGACCGAGGTGAAAGGACGAAGGCGCATGAAGGAAGAAAGGGAGATATGCCTCCAGAAGTCGTGTGAGAGAGAAAGTGACATTTTTATGCTCGCAGGACGACGAGGAGGTGGGCATAAAACGGGGCGGGCGGAATAAAAACAAAGGAGTGAAATGAATGAAACAGAAATGGGTGGTCTAATGAGCCAGAGGGATAGAAAAAGTAAAGGTCTGGGTGAAAATGAACATGGGATCTCTTCAATGCCCCATGGCAATAAAGATAATTTTCACTCTGAGCACCGAAGTAAGAGAGTATAGCTCAGGCGACGTGCGTGAATTTATAGCCATGAGAGAAAAGGATGTGTTTTGATACGGCTGAACAAAAAATGTTCGATTGTGAAACTAAGCGAAAAACTTTTCCCCTGATAGTTAATTCATTAGGCATGGGGATTTCTGATTGGGATGTTTTACGATGCTACGTAGATTGAATGGACATTTTTTCTATACCAAAATTATGAGGTTTATGAGTAAATTGAGGAGTTATTAATTGGTATTATCATAATGGCTTTGAGAAAATCTGTAAATGGAAAGCATTATACTATTAAGGAGAAGCGAAAGAATTTAGTTAAACATGGATGTATCTTGTATTAGTGGAGTAGTGGTAGATATAAATCACAAGGTTGTAATAATTTTACTGTCAGGGTACATATCATTAGCCACTCTGCAAATAAATTTCACTCGTATGGAAATTTGGGAATTCTATAGGCAAAAATTCATATTATATATCTAAATCAAATAGCAAACGCTCTCAAATGAATTTTTCCATGTTTGATGAAATATTTTTTCTTTATTATTTTAAACATAAGTAAATAGCACAATTCGTATCGTATATTTAATAATTATTATTGAAAATTATTGGAATTTAACCTTCTGATCGAATCGTTGTGTGAGAATAATGCACGTGTTCGTTCTTTTCCGTCATATAATCTCGAAAAGTATTTTAGTAAAAAAAGTCCAATTAAAATATTAATTAGGTACTCCTAACATTAGAACGTTTAAATTTGATTATCTGACATGTTAACTTCAGAAATTTCAATAGAATTTGGGGGTTCATAAATATATGGAAAAGAAGCTATGGAAAAAATCAATGACAGAATATCATAACGTTAAAAACGAGATAAATAATGACCAAGCAACGCAAGCTTCTGAATGCATCGAATATATGGTTTTTAAACATGGTAAACGGAAACCCAATGCACCCCTTAGAAATGGACTTCAAGAACGATACTTGAACGAAAAATCTGTTTTTGGTATCCAGGAGAGAAATTTGGGAGGAAAATACGGAGAATTGCTTCACGAGAAAAACCAACTGTTCTCACTTATCCTAGTGATAGCGATCTTCTATTCATCCCAGGTGACGCGTGACTAAAAAAAGCGATGAGGAGGAGATTCCGTATCATTCGGGACGCAGAGAGTGGGTCCGAACGACCGGAATCACAACGGTGGGAGAAAGAGTATCACGATGGTCTTGGATTTGCACCTATGGAGCCCATCGTGGTTGGATCAATGTCCTTCTCGCATCCACTCGAAGAAGCATTGGCCCCAGAAGGGGAGGGAGCGGGGGAGGTGGCCGTGTCCACTGAGCGAAGGACCATGATGTGAGGGGAAGATATGCGGTCCATTTGATCGACCGGGGTGAGGGAGATACGATGCGATCGGCTTGCTGGGTGGCAGGATTTTAAGAAGACACGGTGGATAATCCACCCAGAATCTCACATCTGCAGGGGAGATGAGATGGCAAGTGCAAGATAAAAGGCTGACTTGCTTCAAGGAGAAGAGAGTGGTATATTGGGAAGAGGTGCGTCAAGAACGAGAACAGCTTTTTCATGTTCTTGGGATCTGTGGATATTTCTTATCATTACTTTTCCGCATATTTTTGTTGAAATCGGTACACCTGCACTTCAAGTAGAGAAAATAAAGATGTAGATGTTTATATTTTACTTACTAAAAAATTCTCTGAGATACGACGTGGAGAAATAGATTTCGCCTCAGTTGAATTGGGTTGATAATTGACAAATGGGTTTTTGTTTTTACTTAGTATCAGGTGTTCTTACCCTTAGAATTTGAGTGACCAATCAAATGGTGAGAGTGAACTCTTTGATGTATCTTAGCCGTAAATGGAATTCTTATTGGTCTGCTTGCTGGTTCCGTTTATTATGAAAGCGGTACTCCAATCCTTTAGGTGATTTCATTATGCTTTATATCTAAGCTATTCCATTTATATGTATTTTAACTGTGGAAAGATTTATCATACAATTTCAGCAATGAACGGTCTTTCCCCTCCTATAAAGCTGCCCAACCTCTTATTATTAGCTTGAAATAAAAAGTGCCTTAAAAACTTCAAAATTAACCTAATTCTAGTTGACTCTCGCGTAAATGCTAACGTTTGCGTGAAAAAGCGTATAAAATATAGTATGAATAAGATATATTCAGAAAAAAACCTGATGTGGCACAATAAAACATAAGTACAGATGAAAAGTTTACTAATAACAGCTATAATGCAATACTTTTTTAGGAAATGGTGAATTTATTATTGAATGCAGTAAACGTACTTAGAATGAAAATAGCACTTATGGGTGAATTAAGCAGCTTCCGAAAAGCGCTTATGTAATTGTTTCACACCTTGTGCTTCACTCCATATTTTTACGGTGAAAATATTTCATCAATGTCTGAATTTATAGCATTTTTAATTACCATATGTAGAGAAAAGTTTGTTCGGATCGCATAGTTACGGCCTTACCTTCGTCAAGATACCGCTTTACCTTAGCAACCAGGAGAGGGGAGTGCTTTATTACCGGCCAAATGTTTACCTTGCCTATTCCTCCGCTCACCTTAAACTGCACATAAATCACACGGCCGAAGGATAAACCCAGATGCGGTCGCTTGGAAACAAGATGCCGCCGTAGCAGGGGTGAAGGAGAACCCGGTACTTTCGTTTCCACAGGGTGGACGGCAGGGTTATGCTGGGAATGGGGGCTGGATGCGCCTGGGAGGAGGGAGGTTGAAGTGAGGAGGGAGACAGACAGACTGCAAATATCCAGGGGAAGAAAGTGAGAGGGGACAGAATGTGACTCATGAGATATGCCCCTTGCCGGAACCCTTATTTTCGCTCCCACAGGATTTTTTTTGTTGAATAATTGAGCACACTAGTTTTACTTCTGCCTCTGGCCTTTCGAAACTTTCCACCCTAGCATTTCCCTCTATTGCTTTTCATGCTGTTTTCATTATCTTCACCTTTTGTCAACGAATTATTCTGCTATTCAGTTTCTCTTGGAGAATATCCTGAAAACAGTTCGGCATTAACATTCGGCAGCATTTCAAATATTTTCATTATTCTCCTCCCATTTAAATATTCCTAGTAGAATAATGCCAAACCTTGTTATTGGATTTTAACGTATGTTTCATGCGTAAGATTTGACATAAATATCATTACAGAGATTTTTTTTATTAAAAGGATTAATAAACACGTGATTTATACTCTTGTATCATTGCAGAAAATCTCATAATGATTACAAGTATCATTGAGGTCACTGAATATCTTGCAGGTAATTGCGAATTAGTAACCAATAAAATTCAGGCTCCGTTATGTGGCACACGCCATTTAAATTATTTCTACATGATGACTCAGTTTACCTAATTCCCATTTGTATTTCAATTCCATTGACCTGCTTTCCATCATTAACAATGATGTTGCAGTTTTTAATTCACTTTTCTAATAATGACGGCAGTTCGCGGAAGAACAGTAAGGTTGACAGAGTTCAGTATTTATATGCTAATCGTATTTAAATTTAGGCGGGCATACATGCCAAAGTTATACGCTTACCGTAAAAAGATAATAGCTAATAAAAGATTTGGTTGCTCAATTTAACTTCGTCAGGAGAGTTTTTTTTTCTTGCTCTATTAATTCCGTTTACGTTTCAGTAACAGTAATTTTCTCTGGCACCGTACAATCAAAACACGTGCTGAAAAATAATAAACTATAAGGGGGAAGCGCACCAGACAGCATCTTCCCTGTAAACGCTCAGTATATACCTTCATATCAGTATTCGTTTGCAGAAGGGAGTAAAAAAAATAACGTAGTACTTATCACGGGATGAATTCACGGGCTAGTTTTGGGGAATTAATGCCCATATGAATAATTGATTTCAGTACTAAATACTCTCAGAGAATCATAGGGTGTAATAAATTAGCCGTATGCGGCAGACAATAATTGGATTCATGAGAATTAGCCAGATCGTAGCTGTGGCGGGAACAATGACCCATTTCTCCGTCTTCAATCACGGGAGTTAAAAGGTCGCATCGCTCCCATTTTATCGGTCATTTTTTCGTGACGTCAAACCAAGATTTTAAAATTAAAACTTTTTGTGTCGCCTTGAATTTTTCTGGGTTCACAGACTGTATCCTGATCAACATCTCAGTGCATTTTAAATGTTGATATATTACCTCAGTATATCCTGAATTGTGAAATTTCTATACCTACAAGAGATATGTAGTACATCGTAGGAAGGGCCTAAATAACCTCCAAATCCATAGAGGTAGTAACTTACGTTTAGAACCAGTAATATCTCTGGATAAAGACAAACTACGCCCGGTCGATTAGCTGTCGTATTCACTCAAAGGGGCAAATTACCTCGGTGGGAAGATAGTGAACGTAAGGCAATAGCAGAGATTGGTGCTCTACTTTAGCATGAAAACTCTATGAGACCCAGGATAAATAAATTTCATTCAGAATACAATAACGCATATTTTTAGTTTTGCTTAAATAGTATCAGTAAAAAACCTTGAAATATCCATAAGATCGGCTGACGTCTCCTTTGGTACCCTAAGAGGTGAGTTGATTAGGCATGACCGTAGTATTCTGTGTCTCATTAGCCTTCCAAGAGTGTTTAAAATAATGTGTATTTTATTCTTAAGTGACTTAATGTTTGCTGCTTAAATTCATCGATTAAGAGCCGAAATTTTACATCGGTATATTCTGAATTGTGAAATTTCTATGCTTGAGATGCTGTAACATCGTAGGAAGGGGGTACTCTAAATAATCTCCGCATTCAGAGAGATATTATTATAGTCCTATTACATGATATCTTCATTTTTGGGGTCGAAAATGCACCAATGCATGTTAGAAAATTGGGGAAAACGTTAATTACAGTCATACTATTCCTCAGGATCATCACTAAAATGAAAAATGTCTCGTAATAACTGCAATAATTACCGTTGCCTTAGAATACTCATGCTAAAAACATTTAGACCAGCACGGCCGAGGTAAATAAACGAAATAAGAAATATAATAGTCCGAGAAGACGCTTTACCTTCTCTTGTCTGGTCGTATTTTGTATTCTTGGTGACGGATTAACACCCTTAACATTTATAGTATGGCCTTAAAATGAGTCCAATTTTGCTTGTTTTAAAAATTCAAAAATAATAATTTCTGAGGTTAGGGTTAGATTTTCACATTTGAGACAAAGGAAAATATTGGCCGTGGTCTAAGTTATATACCCTGAAAATTTCAGAAGTTTTAAGTCAGTGAATAGTCTCCTAAACCGAGAGTTCGAGCAGTAGGTATGGGAAAAGCTTTGCAGCGGACCATCACGATTTCTTGTTGCATAACTTGTAACCTAACGTAACACACTTAAATCTAACTTGAGAAATGAGCAAATACAAGCATAGGTTTAATTATATATACTCTGAAAATATCAAAATGGTTGGACGATTGCACAATTTTTTCACGGATCGATGTATCACAAAATACGTCCAGGAAGAACGAGAAGATAAGATCTTCTACGTCACCGATGTGACGTATCGGGCTCGATGCCAGTCTCCGGAACAAGATCGCACGGGTACTTCTCCGCTATCGCGACTAACAGTTGTGGTGCTTTGCGCTAAAAGGCTTTTAATTCCATTCACGCCTCGGGGCGTCTAATAGGCGCCCGAGTTTAAGACCGAAGGGTGCACGGGCGTGGGGATTGCCACGCCCATCGCTGACGTTTCGGTAAATCAACCACACCCTCCTCACGGCAACACGTCTATCTCACGCGCGCGCCCGACTCCCTGCTTACTTCCTTCCACGCCTTTCGCTACTGACTGCGTACCTATCCCTCCCTTTACTTCCAACTTTTTATTGTTCACATCGGGTATTTTTACTCCTCTCGTGCGTTTCTCATGGAGTACGTTGCACCCTCAGTGCACACCATGCATTTTTTTCTATTTTTTATTCTTTTGCAAGGTTTAAATTTACACGGCGTAAAATATATATCATGGCGTGATGGCTATAGCACACTGTAGGAAATGTGTTTAAATGAGACATTGCGTTGTGACCAATGTGACGCTAGGTCAAATGAAAACAAGCACGAACGTCTAATGAGTGGTTTCAAAGTTCGTTCACCTCACACACCGCGCGCCTGACTATTTTCTTGTCACTTTAATCTATGAATGGAGTCTTTGTTGGTTAGTTATAGTGATTTTTGACTTCAATGAATGCCCATGAAGCCTGGCATTTGTAAATAGCGGTTGACCAAAATTTCTTACTTCACTGTGGGCAGTATATTTTTATTATATGTCATAATTAATACATAGTTTGTCAGGAGCAAAGATGATCACTTTATTTTCCGGATTTCCCTTGAAATAATGAAAATTTTTCTTCCCCACCAATTGAATCTTTCCAGTTTTTTTAGATGAGTATACTGAAATGAGGCATTTCCTAGAATTATGAATGGGGTGGATGGTAGGGGAATCAATATTTGGAATCTAAAAAGGTTTCTCTTTAATCAAATTATGAGACTAAATTCCTCAATTTAAATCGAAATTCAGGGAATAGGAGCCGAATAAATCTGCGTCGACAATGTACAGTTTTCATCGGAAGAAATCGTCAGCCGATATCATATAACGTATTTAAATAAATGAAGAGGATATGTTGCAGTACGAATTGGGGAAAATTCATGAGGCAGGATAAGAGAAAACGAGATGGTCTACGGTCCTGGTATTATCCGGGAACGGCATGGAATGCCAGTTAATGCATTTTATCAAATGCGAGCTACAGTTAAATTGCTCCCTTCTCGAGATTTAAAAATGGTGTTACTAGTTGCATTATTGTTGCATTCCCATTCCAAGGACCAGAGTTCAAGCTCGTACTTTTAGCCTAAGCAGTGGCGTAGCCACGGGGGAGGGGGAGTTTCTGGGTTGCAACCCTCCCCTTTAGTTAAAAGAGGCGCTAAAAACGAGTGAGATGGTTTCAATAAATAAAACGATAATAATGAAGGTCCCCGAAATCTCCGCTAAACCCCCTCCTCCCTATTTCAAAATCCTGGCTACGCTACTGAGGCTAAGTCCTATCCCTTCCTCTGTGCGCAGGTACTTCAAATATTGCATTCTCTCCGACCGCGACGGATAGCACGTTAACCGTGGCCCCCTTGGTCGAGATGGTAATAACATGAATGCCGGATTTCTACTTCAATTCTCGCTTTCGCTTCAAATACTTTGTTCTCTCTAACTATTGGTTTCCTTTTACCAATTTCAATACGAATTCTGCATGTATCCACGTAAAATTTAAAATTTACTTCAATTACCCTAGTTAGATCAGAATATCAGCTCTAATTCACAATGAGTTCACGTTGGATTTAAGGAAATGGTAGGTAGTATGCCTATGTAGCAGGTGCAACAATAGATTTCGCTGAAAAATCTCAGTCACAGCCGGGATTTTGAGCCTTTATACCATAGCAATACTCTTTTTTGCTTGCTTTTCTTCCATTGCCCTTTCATTTCTCTTTGCTCTTTTACCTTCCGTCCTTTTCCCCTTTTCCTTTCCATTCCTATATTGTCATCATGCTATTCTCTCCCATTTGCTTCCTTTTTCTACCAAATTCTTTTTCTCCTCGGTCAAATACGGAAGGAATATACGCCGCGTCTCAGGACTTCTTCTGCTACCGTCCCCTTCATACCTACCCACGCACTGTGCTCTACGTCCCCTTATGATCTTCCAAGCTCGCTCCGAGACTTGTATATTTTTTTACTCCGCTTCTTCTCCTCCTCTTCATGTTTTTTGTCCTTGCTTATCCGACGAATATATGTATTTTTTTCTCTTTCTCCCTCGAAAACATTTCATGAGTTGCATTATGTCTTTTTCTCTCCTTTTCCTTCCTCTTTCCCCGGGCTCTTGTCCTCTAATTCTCCTCCTCTTCCCTTCTTTTTTATCCGATTTTTTTAATAAGCTTAGAAGTTTACTTGCTTAAATTTTTTCATCCTTTTAAATGCTACCAGTGCCGTATTTCCTCACACACAACTCTTCGATGAAGGAATATCATTCGTGGATCCCGCTTCGAGTGCTCAGCTCCAGAGTATGGTTTTTGAAAACGAAATGTTTTTAACCTCTTCCGCATGCTGTACGTTATTTTTTAATTAGTGCGTAACGCCGCAGCGTTCCTGCTATATTTTTTCATCCCAGAGAGTTCGTTTGGAGTAAATAGTAGCGCTTCATTTTGACGGGCGCTTTATCCAGGATTTTGCTGAATACGGACCGAGTCGAAATGGAATTAAGTGCGCCCCTTGGGAACTAGGAAAATAAAAGCACGGAGGAAAGCAGTAAAATATCATCGATTGCCTCAAAATTGGAGATGCTCTTTGGCTCTCAACAAAAATGCATTTCGAATGATCAATCACTCAGTTCCTTTGGGATGCACTAGAGTTCTTTTTTGTGTACAAAGCCGATTTCAGTCGTCAAGTAATGTTTGCATTCACTGAACTAGAAATGAATTTGTATCTTGAAAGCGCGATTCACCGATGACACAATTTCCCAATGTTTGGAGTATTCGTTAAGTGTACACGGTTCATTAAACTTAGCTTATTATTCGAATATTTTCAGGTAAAAGATATATTTTTCTTTACAGCTGTGCTCTTCTCTGTGTACGTCGAGGCTGATAATTGTATTCTTGATAATGAATACGTAATAATGTAGAAGCTAATTATGAGGGTGAAGGACCGTCCGCATCGCAATTCACGAGGGCACTGAATTTGTGTCGTGTTAATTAACTGCAAGGAAAATATTAGCTATGTGAGTTTGGTCTCTCCACCTCTCACACAAACTACACCCTCTTTCGCGTTTATATTTCCGTCCTCTATCCCTGAGGCTTCTCTTGTGGTCTGTACTTCTCTTTTTCCCATTTCTCAGCTCTTCTACCACCTCTCCGTTTCCGCCTCTTATTCTCTTCCACTTCGTGCCCTATGTCCTTGCTTATACAACGAAAATATGTATTTTTTCTCTTTCTCCCTCGGAAACACTTCATGAGTTGCACGGTGTTTTTTCCCCTCTCTTTCCTTTTCTCTTTCCCCTGCCTCTTTTTCCCATAACTCTCAGAAGAAATTGTAAAATTATGAAAGTTCAAATATTCTAAGGTGGTAATCGACTCTATCAGGTTGAAAATGTCAATCATGCCAAACGAGGGATCATATACGGAATTTAAGAACTTCAATTTTGACCTCTACTCTTTCTTTTCTCGTTTGCATTCTTCTTTCTTTCCCTTTTGCAAAACCAGGCCTCTCTAACCCTCTCGCCCCCTCACGCACTCCCCTATTGACTTCCATCTCTTCTTGCTTCTCTTTTCTCTCTCCGTTCTTCTCTTTTCCCTTGCCTCTTTCTCATTTCACTCCGTTCCCTCGGCCTCCTCTCCTTCACATTGCTCCCATTTCTCTCTCCTCCTCCTCCTCCACTCCTCTTTCCTCAACCCTTCACCTCGTCCACTCTCACCTCCTCTCGGGCCATGTTCCCCTCGTCTTCTCTCTCTTTCACATCTTTCTCTTTTCCCTCATTAAACCTTACACCTCTCAGGAGATTTCCCCTCCACCCCCGTCCCGCATTTCTCTCTTCCTTCCCCTCGTTTATTTTTCTCCCTCCGTTCTTGCATTCCCATATTCTCTCTTCGCACACTCAACGCCTGTCCTTCTCTCCCAGCTCATTCTCCCTCACGCATTCCTTCATGCTCCCCACTTAGTTTGTTCTGCCTTAGGTATGATTTTGAGTGGAATTACGATTATTCCTTTGCGTGCTAATTATAAAACATTTCTCTCGCTTCAAGGAAAACTGTCTGTCATTGCATGTACAGTTATTAACCTTCGATCTCAACTTACTCAGAGTGAATTCCTCACTTAACTTTGGCCAGGTGCTGGCTATGTTTAATCATATCACTCTGTGCTGGTAAGTGTTGCAGGTCGCATATATTTTATTTTACAAATATGTCCAAAAAATTGAAACTTTTGTAATACTATGGTAATAGAAATATTCTAGGGGTATAATCGGCACTATCAGGTTAAAAATTTCAATCAAACCAAACGAGGTATTAGTTATTAAATGAAAACCATCATTTTTACAAATTATTTTCCATGCTACTTAGTGCTTGAAGCAAATCATAGTTTATATTTACGACAAGAATTTTCTGTATATTGCTAGTTCATGACGGATAGGGTATATTCTTATTGATGAAATGGTCATTGTTCGATGCTGTCAATGTAGGATGAAGAATTATTTTACGGAGAGATTGCCTGATTTTATGCTTCAACAGAAGAGCATTTGGTAGTAAATAAGTATCTTTATATTTTTACTTTATTCCACGGTATTCCGCTTTTTGGGAAAAAAATTACTTGCATAAAATGCAATACCTATAAAAGTGCTTTGCCACCAAAATTTTTTTATTAGTCAAATACTTTTGAGGAGTGTAAGATGGTTTGCAAGGATGTAATACTTCTTTTTGAAGAACTCTGAAAGGTTTATTTCTTGAGCCATTGCAAAATGTAGGCGAGGACTATTTATCGTAGTTATTAACTGATAACCATCATTTTCGTGTTTTTATTCCATGTTTCTTAGCAAACTGCAGCGATTTAAACATTTGAGGATATTAACACTTTGCGTGCCATGGACGTAATATTACGTCCTGCTAATCCTTCTGAGGATTGCCATGGACGTAATATTACGTCTTTCCATTTAATTGGCTTTGTATGCGTGAAGCCGTAAAATTTCGCCCCTGGTACTTTTCCAGTTTACTGCGTAGTGGTTCTGTTTTTTTCAAAAATCAACTGCTCGATGGAAAAAGAGTTCACTTTATGTCTTGAGGACGAAAAATCCTCTGTAGCTACCGGCATCCTCATCTTCCACTTAGTGTGAAAATTCTTTGGGCCAATGGACCGTTCGTTGAGGGTGCATTGACTCTTTTTGTCATCCAGGATTTTTAATGCTTTGCTTGGAAAAATGTTTTTTTTTATGATTTCCATGCTTTAAATAGTTCAAATTGAGTGTATTAAAAAATTATTATGCATGTTATGGCGGTAAATCATATGTTGCAACTTTTTTAATTTTTTTAAAAACAGTAAGTTTTCATTGTTAAATTATATATTTAAAAAGTAGCAATAATGTTATTCAACTCATTCATAAAGAAGAACAAAGTCCATTTTTATTGAAATGCAATTCGATATAAATATATTTTTGATGCTAATGTTTTAAAAAAATTACGAATATAGTAAAAATGGCTGGATTTTTCAGTAGGGCTTTAAACTTAGCAGCCGGAACTCAAAGTGTTAATGAATTAATTGACTTTAATTTTTGATCCAACTTTCTGCCAGTAGTGTCGTTTACAAAACATACGAAATCAAGCCTATCCCGCAAGCCTGACTCGATTTCCTGATTGCGTGGACGGTTTTTGTTTTACCCGCCTGCCACAGCCATTGTTCTTCGTCCTTCTTTACCCATTTAAATGGAGGCTCACTAATACTGGATTCAATGAGGAAGTGAACTCCGGAGTAGAATTCTCCTCCAAGGCATACGTGAACAGGTGCCTCATTGCGAGTGCATTGGCATTCAAAATAATAACCTTCTTTAGTGCTCTTGTTGGGTTGCGAACGAGAAATTCGTTTATTCTGACCGTAGCTATTGATAATGTTGATCCGGGATTTAGGAGAGGAAACCACGCATGGTGATATTAATTGCTTCCACGTCCTCCTCCGCAACCGCAGAATAGGGTCGAAACGGTTTCAAGTGCGCAAGTTTCGTCGTATTTATTTATCGTCCAAACTTCCTTTGTTGCCGGGCCGACCTCCTATTCCACTCCTATTTCTCTCGTTCCAGCATCTCATTTCCCTTTCTGAAAGAGTGAGTAAATAAGAATCTCTCTCGAAAAAAAAGAACGTTCAATGGCTTCCACTTTCGTTCGCAGTCCTTTTTAAACATGTCCCTTTCTCTCTTTCTTTCCAACTTCTCCTTCTACACCTCCACTTTCCTCACTCTTGGAACTTCTTTTTTTTTTAACCACGTTCTTCCACCTCCTCCTTTCCTCTTATTCTAACCTCTATTTTCTTTATCGTGTGTTTCTTTCCGGCTAGGCGTTTTTTTTTAGTAAAATACCGTGTCTCTATCGATATGATTTGTTTTGTGCCCCAAATATACGGAAAGGGACCTAGCAGAAAGGATTGAACTTTTCTGCATCACATCAATCAAGTCCATTGATTAAAGGGACTTAAGTTTGTCATTTCTTCCCACACATGGTTTGTTGGTCATAAATGGAGGTCATACCGTTTTAGTAAGCTAAAACATCAGCCTCCTAGTACTTGTGTAATAACTTGAAATAGCTAATGACATATGCATGCCTTATGCGACATAATTATCCAAAACTGAAATATAATTCTGTGAGGAAAAGAAAACTATTCGGGCAATGCTTCTTAAAAGGTGAATGGAATATTTTGTAATTAATTAAGTTTTAACTTTGTTTTAATTTATCAAGTTTAATTAAAGCTTGTAATTAATTAGGCCTTGGATCCATAATATCCGACAAATAGCTATTTGCGACGTGACGTTGAATAATTTTATCTATTTTAGCCATATAGCACTGCCACTTCCTCTGATATCTCTCGACGTTTTCATGGGCCGTTCCTTAAATTTCTGCAATGTAAATCTCAGAA
Source organism: Ischnura elegans (assembly GCF_921293095.1). Classification (NCBI taxonomy): domain Eukaryota; kingdom Metazoa; phylum Arthropoda; class Insecta; order Odonata; family Coenagrionidae; genus Ischnura; species Ischnura elegans. Next base: position 35,559,126 of record NC_060246.1, read on the forward strand.
AATCAATTTTTATAATACCATCGGATGTGTGAATATGCTCCTTGTACCGCAAAAATAGCTCATAATACACCGGACGGATGGGTATAAAAATTGCACCAAAAGAATTGACACAAATGTAACCTCATTTTTGTACTCCGCTTGAAAAAACTGAACGTAACCTTGTTTGAGAAATGGAATGATTCTGAGGAGAGTGTTGAGGAAAAGGAAGAGGATAATTGATAATGCTGCCACGGGAGACGCATTAAAACGTATTCAGTCACCCGCAAAAACGCTGCGTGCGGAGTTTCGTGTCGTGCGCTTGAGTCCACGCCCGCACTCAAGGGGCGCGAGAGCAGAGAGAGAGAGAGAGAGCGGGGTGGGCGAGCGGGGAGCGGGGGAATGCCGGCGTCTCCGACCGAGGTTGTCGCGACCAACCCATGGGGCGCTCCCCTCCCACGTGCACATCAGTCCGCGTAATTTCCGGGATCGACTTACGCGGTAATGCGAGCGCGTTAACGAAGTCAAATGCGAGGTGTGCATTAAATAATTAAGGTTTTGCGCGGGGGAGGGGGGTGGGAGCGGTTCAATGGGGGCGCGAACGGGGTGGGTTGGTTATGGGATAATGGGGCTGGGTAAGGGGAGGAGTTTGTGCATTAAAAAAACGTTGGAAAGGGTTTTGAGTGCGTGATGGAGAGGCCGTGTTTTGCTGAGCAGCGAAGCGTGTGTGTATGCGTATATGACTGCGTTTATGAGCCAAGGGTGGGTCCCGAAAGGGGTAAAAAGGAGGATATGGAGGAAAAGGAAGTGGTACACCAAGTGAAGAGAGTGAAAAGGAGAGATATCAAGAGCGTGGTTACATGAAATGACGAATTCTTAGCTTCAATGACTTCTCTCAAGCTCAGTGTTACATTTCTTCCCATATCGAAACTTTTTCTGTTTTTTCGTTTCCTTAATTTTATGATTTATGATCCTTTTTTTCATAAAGGAGTCAGAATCAACGGTTTGAAGAAGAGGGTGGTAAATATGAGTAGAATAAAGGTTATGTATCAACAGAAAATATGGACAAAGGAAAACAAGATATTTGATTGCAGTATAAGAGAAGAAGTGAAAACGAGCATTGAAGTATGGGAAAAAAACTGGAAAAGTTGAATGAATTCTGCCATTTGAGGAGCAGAATAACTAGCTGTCGAAGAAGCAAGGAAAAAATCATTAGTTGAATACTTCAAGTGAAGAAAACAGTCCACAAAAAGAAAAACGTACTACTTATGTACTCACTAAAAATGCTCTGCGAAAGTGATGTATGATGGCAGCAGCAGATGACAGCAGCGGAGATCAAGAGTGGTGGGTTTCGGAATGTTTCGGATGGTTTCAGAGGAATGAAGAATATGAAATGGATCGACCAAGTAGGTAATGAGAAAGTATTAAGTAGAGCAGGAATGGAAAGAAGTCTCGTGAAAACCTTAATAGGATGGCGGAGCACCTTAATTGGCCATATCCTGAGACAGGCTTACTGAAGAAAATCGCAGAATGTCTACTAGATGGCAAGAACGGAAAAGATAGACCTCGAATAAAATTTATGGAGCTGGCTAAGAAGGATTTGTAAGAGAATTAATACGTAAATGTGAATAGATTAGCTGACTGAAGAAATGAGAGGAGAGTTTTACTAAAAGTATTATTGAAAAGTAATGATGATGAGCCTTTTTATCTAAAATCTCGTAGAAACAATCCTTGTTACTATGTTGCCTACCGTTATAAAAAATTTTATTTCGTTGTGAATTTGTTTTCTCAGGAATTTATTTACATTCGGGGCACATTTTATTGCTAGCATTTTTTACTATTAATTGTTTATTGAGCTTTCTTCAATTTGATAAAGCGAAGTAATACACTTCAACGCCTACTGTGCTAATTTGTACTCCCTCTACACGTGGATTGAAGCTCTAGCTTTACCATGATTCTTCTCTTTCCCTCATTTTTTTAGGCATTAATAATCGAAGATGAAAGGGAGTAATCTCTATCTAGCAAATAGAGAGAGAAAAGTACGCATGAAGTTTAGACTATTAGCTGCTTAGGGTTTGTAGGATTGATAAATTATCCCAGAAATAGTTAAAACTGCGGATTGTTAAAGTCCATAAAACTGTAATTGGAAATTATTATATATATCCTAATGCCTTTTGGATGCGAAAATAGTTTTCCATAAACTAATGTTTCTTTGTAGTAATGTAAGTGCTTATGAACAAGTTGAGTTATTTTCACTAGGTATCTTGGAGTTTTACTGGTACACTTCAACCGCATCAAGTACACCCCTCATTGAAATCACTCACTCGAGGAATTCAACTCGGATTCCATCAATTGTTAGTAAAATCATAATTAAATAGCTCAACTTGGCGATTAAAATATTTCACGGATAAGTAGTTTTCGTGCGAATGAAATGGCGTCGCTGAGAGCAAGGGAGAGGGGATTGCAAAAGAGGTTTGATGGCCGAGACACTTTGGTCTAATGTGGTGAAAGATGTAGGTACCTCGTGCAGACACCCCTCTTTGTACGTTCGAGCTTGGATGGCCCACGGACAGAATGGCTTTGGGGAGGCAAGCAAGGAGAGCTGTACACATTGAGACGTGTTGGCAAGTACAAAGGACTGGGGAAGTGGAGATATGACGTACGATGAGTAGGGGTAATGGAAAGCGGGAATTGATCGAGCAGTGCAAGGAAAACATTGCGGGTAGGTAGAATCAAGGGCGACTACATAGAATCACCAACTTATGTACTTTCAGTGGGTACACGCCTAGGGATGGAAATTGCGGTAGAGGCATTGAAGGATTCTCGGAAATGGAGACGCATGACCTCGTGCATGACACGAGATCCGTGCATTGATTGCCTGCATATCCGAGAGAAAATTAACATTTGAAAGGACTTCGTCATTATTAGCTATTATCCCTCCTGCGGATATAGTGGGATCAGGGCTGATTGTGTCATGCATTATGGTAATCTGTGTTCCACGGCGCTTAGCAGCGAAGGAAATTTATATCCTTATTAGTCAATTGCTTTTACTTGGCTTTATTGAAGCGAAAATTAACCTAGTAATGCGAAAAAGGATCCTCGATCAAAATATAGGCTTGTTGATTTATAAGCATCACTTACTTGCCATGAAATGCTAAAAAATTTCCTGGTATCGCACTCTAGTTTTTACGATTTTTGCAAATTATTATAAAAATATGACATCTAGTTATCAATCCTGACATAAATTAATTTTCGAAAAGAAAATACTGTGATGTTCATATTTCTAACTTATCTGAAAAATGCAGTGAAATCATGGAAAAAAACATGAAGTAGCTAAATATATGGCGTGAGGTACAAAGATAAAATATTTGAGAATAGAAGCGTCGAATGAAAAACAAAATATCAGAAAAAAAGATGTTTTGTTGATCAGAATCATCTGCCTTCATTCAAAATGTTGGGTGTGGTAAAAGTTTGGATACCCATGGCCGTTTTCTTTGGAAGTTTAATCGGAATACCACTATCCACTCCTAATTAACTTGGCTATATGTTTTCCACCGATTTCATAATATATCTGTGTTATGAAATTGTATTGAGTGTCATTGTTAGTCATAGAAGATGGAGAGAGATTACGAAAGATCTTAGGTAAGTATAATTAAATGGATGCGCGATGGGTTATTTGATGATGAGTTTGATGAGTTTTTTTTAAAGAATGAGCGATAATTGCCAGTACTGTTAAAAAAATTCCGGAAACGTTTTCCGGAAGTTAGTCTAAAAGAAAGTTTAATGAGCGAATTGGAGTCATGGCTTGCCTGTTCAATTCAGGGTCTTGAATAAAAGAAATATCTCCAGGGGGGAGAGAGAAAGCAATTAGGAGGAAAACGCTTTGAGACTGGAGGCGGCGGAGGGAGAGAAGGAATGAGATGAGATTTGGAGAGTAGACTCGAGGAGGAAGTAAACGAATAGATTGGAGCGTGGACTGCTGGAACAAAAAAATAGAGAGGGCAATGAATTACCTACCTTCGTTTTCTTAGGAGGGAGAGAGGAATTAAAGAGCAACCACATTGAGAGAAGAGTTGGAACACTGCCGGCACGGCAAGCAGTTAATGGCGTACTCCTGGAAAGTTGCTGACGGTGGGAGACTCCAGGGATACCCTACATCCTCTACGTGAGAACAGATTATTTTGAAGACGTCATTTTAATATTCCAAAAAATATAATGTTAAAGGTGTATTCACTAAAGTTACAATTTCATAAGTTATGATGCATCTTATGATAGGCTGCTCCATTGGATGGATAACTTATAATGTTAGAATTGAAAGTTCGTTATTTCCTTGATTGATAAATACTTTGCTTTATTCGACTTAATTCCGAAAAACTTTAGCATGTAAATTTGAGAAACCGACGATTTTTTTTCTACCATACGGATTTTGGCTCAAAGTCACGCGCATTCACGTCCATCGAATTGATAGTGCTGAACAAAGAGAGCATATATTATAATATTTTCGGTAATCTGGTATAATGAAAATTCTATAGATGGCTATATTTTCTGTACCTATTTGGCTGATGAGGGAATGAAAACTCAACGACATCCTTAATGAGACATTGCTTGTTTAGTCATAAACACATGGAAATCATGGAAATTTGGTAAGACATAAAGTTTCAAAGAACCTCCCTAGCATAAAATGAGGGTACTTTTGCTAATAGCTAAATTTGACAATTTTAAATTAAACCAATGATGACTACTGATTATTTCTCTATTATAACTTGCTTAAATGTAATGGTTATTCCGGATAATACAAACATAGTTTCCAAATTTTTTTCAACACTTCTGTATTCTCATTAGGATTTAGAAAAAACTATGCATTTTTTAAATGTATTTAACATCAATACCCATTTGTCAAAACATCCCTACTTGGTAGATTTCTTGTTTGATGATGATTTTAGGGAAGCCTTTATCATGGCATGCTTAGAACTAAAAGTGATACACACATTATTATCACTTGTGACGGTGGAGCAGTTTCAGAGCATAAAATATTCTTTTTCTATTCTCTCATTAGACATCAAAAGGGAGTTGTCTTTCTCATGGATTGTGTGTTAGCATCGCTTCTACCGATGCAGTTCGTCAGTGAGATTCTGAGAAACTCTTCGCGCAGCTCCGTTTATATTCAATTGGGATTATATGATTTGCATAACAATTTTATAAAGTAGTGTAAATAGATTGGTGGAAAAATTTTAAAAGTGTAGTTAAAAATATTCTTTGATCGGGTCTTTACTAGCACGATCATAATGCATTAAATATTGAAATAATGCATAAATATATTTGAAATATATTTATGTTTATCATGACCAACTATATGTTTGTGGCGTCATAACTTTGAATTTACTTGCCCTTTCTTGGATTTACATCCTGAGTGAAATAAAAGTTACGAATGACTGATGCTTTTCTGCGTATAAAATCAGGCAATTAATAATGTAAGCGTAATAATTACTAAATCGGAGAAATTATTACCTCATATTCGATCCGTATTCAGTTTTTATTTAACTGAATGATTATTGTTCGCATACCAGGTATTTTTCCCTTATTTCATGCACATGCGAGCGTTAGTTTTTTTAAACGTAGGTTGCATTTTACAAATCGGTAGTTTGAGGAATTTAATAATCACTTTTTATGTCGTAGACGAGGTGTTAGAGAGCTTAAATTGAAATGCTAACTGCGACCCGATACGTTCACGTTCATTGCATTGCTTCGAGCAGACGGAGCGAAGGAGGATGGGATCGTGGGGTCAGGTAGATTGGAGGGGGAAGGAGGGGGTGGAAGCGAAGAGGGAGGAGGAGATGGCGAAAAAATGACAAAGGGAGAAGTTCCACGAGAGTAAATTTCGATGAGGTGTTCATTCGCGGGACGGACATTTTTGTTTCAAACCTAACGAACCGAAAATCTGGAAAGTAAAAAAAGGAGAAACCCTACCCGCTCCCTCCCTCACAAAGAGAGAGAGAGAGAGGAGTGTGAAATAAAAAGAGAGAAAAGATAAGGTCGTTAGACGTCGGGAGAATTATCGGGGAATGAATTTGCCTAACTGAATATCCCCGGAAATAGAAGCAGGGAGGGAGGAAATGTAAAACAGCCTCGCGGTTTGGTTCATCAGGCGATTTTCGAGTGCTAGGGAGATAGGATAAAAAAAAGAATAACACGACAAGAATTGGATCCGGATGTAAAAAACATTAAACCTTTTGGACGCCCAGATTTGAACCTATTCATTGTTGCTCCACCCACCTTTTTTGTCGTTTCGCACACTTTTTTCTTCTTTCAACTCCTCGTTTTTTTCATTCCTTTTTTTATCATCCCCACGGCGGACTCTTTCAAACCGGATCCCGGCGGATGATCCTCCTCTTCAACCCCTTGTTATTTTTTCTCACTGACGACCGACCAATACTCCTCCAGTCCGAATCCACCACCATCTCCCGTCTTTGCTTCCCGACACATCCCTCCTCCTCCACCCAGGCATCTCCGGGGAACAACCCTTCGTGATTCGCGAGTGTGTGTCTGTCTCCAGATCCCTCCTTCCCCTCACCAACACCACCTTTCGGAAACCTCCCCAACACTTTGTTCCCCCGGGGAAATCTCTCGCGGGGGATAGAGGGGATACCAGGTCATCAGGTGCAGGAAAAGTGAGGCTAATAACGAGGCGCGGAGGCCGGTTAACAAAAGGAAGTGCCGGGTGCGGCTCTCTGTGGTTGAATGTTCTGCCGGGAGAGAGATAGAGAAAGAAAGGAAGAGAGCTGCTTGCGGCTGGGTCGAACAATAGGGGATGAAGGGAGTTCGCGGTGAGGAAGGAGAAAGAGTGGTCTTTTTTTTGCTTTTTTATCGGAGGCCTGTTCTCATCTCTTCCCTCATCCCACTGAGAAGAGGCTCGAATAAAGTAGGTAGCAGTTTTGAATCGGGCTCCCGAAAATAGTTCAAAAAAATAAATAAAAGAAGAAATTTCAGGCTCTTCTCCTGTCCTTTGCGAGATTCACGGAATGGAATGGACCGGGGGAATTAAAAAGAAAATGAGTCACCTGCGTTCTTTCCTCGAGGCTATTAATTAAGTGGATGGTTTGTTTTGATTTTTTTTGGAGATAACGCGATTGCGATGATCACCAATTCATTGATTCGGACTCCTCTGTGAAATGAAGACGCCTCGAGTGATATCCCGTTGGTCATTTCATTATTTTTTCCCTTCTAAGAGCAGCTGCTCAATTTTTCCGTTCATTCCGTGGGATATATGTTCACCAGGCTATCAAAATGCCACAAATAAAATGAGGGATGCCCTGATTTCAGGAGAAAATTTTAATTGATAAGTCAAGAATCACCGATTGCATTTGACGTTCCGAATCGCTGGGCGTGTCATTCAGGCAATTAGCTCATAAATTTCTATCTAGTTGTGCGCATGAAGTGCCTGAATATTCCGCTAAAACTTTATAATTAAAGAGGTGAGAGACTTAGCAGATTATAAGTTATTCCCATTATGAGTGTGATACTTTTCGAAAAAAATACAAGGAGACTTATATTACATATTTTAAAAGATGTAACTATGGACTTATATTTAACGTGTTCAGTAATACCTATTTCATTCTTTTTCTGCAATAAAACTTCATGAGATACAATGAATGGAAACTCAGAAATCCACTTAAAAACAAATTGAATACCTAATTTTATCTTTGATCTAAGTGAAATGGAAATTCAGAAATCCACTTAAAAACAAATTGAATACCTAATTTTACCTTTGATCTAAGTTCGGAAGACTGGTGGTAATTTTTTTGCAGTTTCCCTTTCTGGAGTTTGAGTTGTTTTTGAAGGAGATATTAATGGCTATCGAATGAGGCAGTCATACTTTTTCAATAATTGTGACTTGCATTAACTTAAAATTTGGGATTTTATGATATTAATTGGCAATCTTCATAATGAAATAAACATTGTGGCGATCTTTGCTATTTCTAAACATTTCGGTCCTATGGTAGATGACTACAATATTTATTTCGTACTATCATGATTTGATATTTTATTTTTCTCTATGTAAGATAGTTCCACAAGGATACAAAGGTCGTAAATAATTTGCGGTTATAACGTGCTAGTGTATCTAAGAGAAAAAGACTAACAATCAAGCCAATAAAAATGGGATATTATTTGACCCTTTCTTTCACTTAGGGGATGGAAAGGGCTTCAGATGTCGGGCTGCCTACGGAGTGTATTTAAGTCCACATGTCTCCTCAAATGAAACCTCAGACTTGCTTAAAAATAATGAGCTTGAAAAATGCTGAGAATAAAAAAGAAAAGTTTTTCAATTTAATTTATCCGTCTTAAAATATCTACACCGCCAACATTTTCATAAGATAAATAATGCAGACAGTTTTTAAAAATTTCCGAGACAAGGTCAATTTATGCCACTTTGAAAATTTAGGGACATAGTAGCTTTGAGACGTATATTAAACACAAAAAATATCCTAATGATGATGAAATTTTGAAATCCAAATTTCATTATTGTTTCTTATGATAAATACGGACAAGAGTAACGGAAGTGGTTGCTACCGCCCAAAGTTTGCTTAACTGTAAACAGTTTAGGTATAAGAATTAAGGTTGCAATTTAAATGTTGAGAATATGATGAGATCAGTAATGATTACGTTGCAACTTACATAGAGAAAAATAGAGTAGGCAACTCTTTGAATGAAATGAAGCTCATTGGAATTGAACTATGCCATAGCAATTGAGGAGAAACTAGAGGCACTAAAACAGCGGATGGTATGGAAAGAGACAAGCTCAACCTTGCGAAGTTCATCACCCTGAAATATTCATTTGTCTGTAACAAGGAAGTTACTGCTTGTAATGGTCATCTTACTTCAACTTATTTTTCTCCTAAGAAGCTAACGCGAAGATCTGAATCTGAGATAAATATGCATTTTGAACCAGCCAGCGTAAGGCTGAAGCGGTTTAAGGATGTAATACAATACACAAGCCGATAAGTATTTAAATTTTTTTTATTCGTGTAACAATACAAATAATATTGTGTTAATAAGTAATTTTATTTTCATGCTCAAATGAATTGCATTAAAATATTTTCTGTTACAGATGATACATTTGAATAATGTTAGATAGCTATGTTCTTCATTCTATCGTATAATTCTAGTACTCTTACGAAGTAAAATCATAGGTTATTTTTTGACTAATCAGAATAGTTTATCATTTTTCTGAAACGACTTTTTTTGGCAAAAATAAGCAGTAAAAGTGGGCAGGTCCAAGTGGTGTATTTCCTTCTCCTCAACGCGTAAGCCGTAAATGATTGTTACTTAAGTTATTATTTCCAAATCGATTTAAAAGTTATAACTGAAACCGGCGCGATCATATCTAATCTTTTCTTGTCCTGACTGATATTTTCTGCAAGTTTCAAATTGCCATTGCCATTTTTAACACCTGACCCAAGCAAAATAAAAATCAATCATTTATAATTTACATCAAGGTATACAAGGCGAGACAATATATCATGGACCGTTACCTTGACTTTTTAATGGTGGCTAATTATGTTTTCAACTCTATTTCTTTGACCATTTGAATATAGTGTTTAGTATCTTCAATAATTAGGGAATGTATCGTTTCATTCAATAAATTTTCCAAATATTTTGACCATAGTTTAATTATTTATAGTATAGTTTAGTATTTATAGTTATAGTTAAATATTTCCTTAAAGGACAGTTATATCACAATCAAGGAATATCAGGTAAATACTCGATTTGAACGAGGAAGCTCCCAGATGTAGAGGTGGAGCTGGAAGTAGATTAAGCTGAGACGTTGGAATTAATGGAAGTATCAACTGGTGTTTACTTGAGTGAGTGGAGAGTTGTGATAAGCGGCATGCGTCTTGAGTCGACCAGGTAAAGCATCAGTGATGGGTGCATAATTACGCCGTGGCAACGTAAGCTCGTTTGTTTACTCGAGACCACTTGTTAGTAGTGCTTACCAACACTCATATCTGTGGAGGAAATGCTTTGTCCTACTAAAACCCATTAATACAAGCCATAATATGAGAAGAAAAAGAGCATTTTCTGGAATCTTGATTTTTGAAAGATGATGTGAAACAACCGTCAATTAGATGCAGTGGGTAAGTAATAAAACCCAGTAGACCCATTTGCCTTATTTAGATCAGTTTTATTGTTATATATCAGTATTTTTAAGAGTGAATAGGTGGCTGTATGCGTCACCGAACAGTCTTACCCAATTGACTAGTTGAGACGTCATTACATGAATAAGATCTTAGATACGTGATTGTGAATATCAAGACAACTATGAATTATCCCATCAGGCCTTTCCGAGTTTTAATGCCTATTAAATTGTATGCTTTTGTCTATTAAATATTGAAATAAGCATTATCTACGACATTATGTTTCATTCTATCTCGCTCACTTTTTTCAAATAAGATAATTTAGTAATAACAATCAATTTTACTCAGGAACGGGATTGTTAATATTTTTAAAGGTACGGCTTCGAGAAGCTTAAACTCTTGCATTACGTTTTAGTTCAATGTTAATCCTTCGTAAATGTTAATCAGAGACGATAATTTAAAGTAATAATAATAATAAATTTAATCATAAATATTTTAGAAGAGAATCTTCATTGCATTAAAAACATAGAAAACTCTGTCACGAGAACATATTAAGGCCGTAGTTAAATTGGAAGAGCAGTAATTAGGAATACGCGGCACTATCCAGCGAGCATGTTTCCTATCGTGGGTTCGACTCCGTAGAAAATGCACAACGGACTCATTAGGTCAGTGTAATTTTCCCTTGAAATAGAAGCGGAGCAATTTTAATGTCAAATTTCGCATCTGTTGAACAGACGGGGAAAAATTAAAAACTTTACGGCTCTGCCCAGGAAAACAGTAGGAATAACACGGAAAATAGAGGTTTAGTTTTGAGAAGGTGAGTACGGTGTAGAATTGGAGTTAGAGCACGATGGGATATGGCTGGAGAGATATTGAAAATTCAATGGAAATCCTAAATACGGAGGAATACCTATGGTCCATCCGCTAACACTGCGGAACACAATCTTAATGCATCCCTTCATCAGGATGAAATTTTCAATTAAATATTTATGGATTTAAGAAATATTACGATCTAGTAATATCGGAGGTTATCTTGAATTGAATTATGATTGAAAGAGAACAATACTATGGGTACAGAAGGTAATTTTATGAGAGATTCTATGAAGAAATGTTTTAAGTCTCAATGAAAATTTAGTAAGCATAAAAAGTTAATGAAAAGTAAAATTCTTCTTAGAAACATCATCTTTGAATTATGGAGGGAAATGCGCAGATCGGTGGATAATTTTAAGGTTGCAATTGAAATGTGGAGCATATGATGAGCTCAGTAATGATTCCGTTGCAACTTACAGAGAGAAAAACAGAGAAGCCACCTCTTTGAATGGATGTAACATTAATTTCCAAGAATGTTAGTATGGTACATATCCCCCGAAACTAAATTTAATGGAAACACTTCAAAAAGCAATGATTTTTAACTTTCAACAATATAATTAATCAACATTTTGTTTGTATGATGAATTATCATGAACAATTTTTGCATATTTAACGCTATTTAGAAATTCGACTAATATCATTAATAGCCTCCAAGGAGTTCATTATTTATTCAATGTCCCAACTCCTGAATTATGCAAAATATGTAATTTCATATGAAGGCAGAGAGAATTCGACATATCAAGATTCCATTTCTATCCAATCAACTCACTCCAAAGACTTGGTTCCTCCCCTCTAATTCCTCTCTACCTCTTCTCAGTATATCCCTAAACTCTGTACCTCTCTCCCAACTCAAGCCACCCAATCGTCCTGTGCGACTTAACTCGTCAACCTCCACTGTGTTCTCAGGGAAACTTTTCCGCGGGATTACCAGTACTCCTCTCTCCAATCTTCCACTGCTACTCCTTCCTCGTCTCTCGCCCAATTTCTTACATCCATTCCCCATCCCCACCCTACCCCACACATTACTTCTACACCACCCCCTCCACAGTTTTCATATAACTTCCTCGATACTCCCACTCACGCAAGCGGCAACATTCGCAGACCTCAATCTTAGCCTCTGAAATCCTCCTTCCTGCCTCCCTCGTCTTTTATACATATATGTATAAAACGAATACATCCGCTCACAAACACATTTACCCCCTTCCTCCCTTTTCCTTTAAGCCTTTGCCTTGCCTCCTCCGTTTCCCCCTTCCACTCATCGGATTCCCTAACCTCCTTTTCCCACGTGGCCCTCCCCTCCCCCCCGTCAATATTTAAACCCAAAATGCTGAGCCTCCACCGCGCGGCTGGATAAAGAGATTGCCGTCTGCGTTGCTCTAATGACAGCCCCCCTTTGCCGGAGCTTTTTCGTGGTAGGGACTCGGAAGAGTGTGTGCGCGGGATGAGATTGCCGAATTGCCCCTCCGCTTGATTCCCACCCTCTCATTCCCCTTCAGCATCCATCACTCCGAGGTTATTCTCCATGCCTCACACAAAAATTCCTTTCAATGTGGCCGCCAATCCTTCCACTTATCATCACGTCGTCGAATAAGCTGACGCCTTCAATTATCCAAGGTGCTTATTCCAGTTATCTGCTCGCTTAGGGTTAACTAAAGCTAACCTTATCTAGTCATAAGAAGATAGTAAAACGATAAAAGTGATAGTCGCTGATTTCCTGAGTTAGAAACTGCAAACGATAGCCTGAATAAACACTTAAAACGCTTGTTGGATGGGTAAGAGAAAGTAGTGCCAGGCAGAATTGCTACCATAGCATTTAGGCATAGAAATGGAACTCAGAGCCTCCTGTAACAATTCGATCCCTCGTGGAGCTCGCTGGCGGCTCTCTAAAAGGAAAGGACGACGTCCATTCCATCCATCACCATGGCGAATAGCTGGAGACATCCAAATTTATGGAAAGATTATGAAAAATTTTTAATTTGAGTAAAGAAATCGTAAAAAATATCCATCCGTGCCGGCTATCCATGTGCCTGCCGCTATCAGCTTATTTATCGGGCTCTCTTAATCCCAACATATTCAATTGCATGATGCGACGTCTGCTGTGCGACGCGATGCTTTAAGCTGCCCAAAGGACTACTCAATTTTTGGTCTTTTCAGTTAAGTCTCCTCTGAATCTTAGGGGTAATACGAGTATTATAGTTGCTCAATGCATTACCATTAGGCGCCTACAAGGGGGAATACCTGGGGTACAGCAAATTATTAGCAAAATATTAATGGCATTAAATGATTCCGGAACAGACTTTGAGAATGCAGCAGTAATACTCAAGCTTTGCGGACTATTTAGAATGAATTTAGCACAGTCGAAATCAGTCGAGAGTTTGAATCATCCGAGGCCTAGTAAAGTACACTAAGGTGAACTTTTTTGCTTTGAATGAAATTTCACAAAGTCTCACTTGCCACAACTACATAGACTATATCAGGTATACATGGATACTCGGCCACCAATGTGATTATATACAAAAGCAGGTCTACTGTATCCGATAGATTTTCCGGCTAAGTTCTGCAGGAGGTAAACTCCACTTCATTCTTTCAATAAACTCTGTGGTATCCTCCTAACATACATGACATCTGCCTCTCAATTAAAGTTTTTATCATCGCTCTCCATTCATAATATGGTCCAGCCAAGCTCTTCCATGTCCTGCACTTCCTCGTTTTTTTCCTCTCCATCCTTCTAATCTTCACAATCCTCACTTCATCACACGCCTGGATGCCTGGACCCAATTATCAGCATCCTGTTTCAACGGCCGCGTCGTCTCACCGTAATGTAATACTTTCCTTCCTAATTAGGCTATTTCCTTCCATGTATTATCCTACAAACCGAGATTGAGATGAAGTCAACGGAGCAGATGTGACTAATTGAGTAAGATGTTGAATAAAGAAATAATAGGAAGTCTTTCCAATATAAAATAAGATGCAGCGATGCCCATTCAAGTTTTAATGTGCATCTAAGCCATTAATTACGTAATATTGAATAAGGAATATTGGTGCCTATTATATAAACCAATTTAAAAACTATCAAGTTGAAAAATAAATTTGTAAATTTTACTGGTTGTCATGGCCGCGGAAATTTATTAAAGCTAACTTTTACGTTTTGTTTAATATTATTTTAAAAGTTTTTTTTTCACTCGTTTTGTGTGTTGATACTATGAAATTTATTTATACGGAAATACTTTAATCAAATATAAAAGAATGCGACCAGAAATACGTATACCTAGTCCAAAACGAATAATTGCTATTGAATTTAAGGTAGTAATCAAAATTCCCAGTTCGGGCCTCGCGTAATAGGTCATAATTCACGTATTGGCGAAACCAGAAAACTCGAGGCTTGCTTCAATAAATTTAGTTCTTACATGGCAAACTCAGATTGCTGCCCGACCCAGGAAAAATTTCAAAACACCAATTTATGGAAAGCCGAGCGCAGTTAATAATTCTTTTGGGCAGTAGCAATTTTGGTTGAATATTTTGAACCTCCGACAACCAAAAACGAGGACATCGATATTAAATGTCGATTTGATCGACGTGATTGCAACTGAATTTTAAAAGGTCTCTTAATCACTTGGATAATTTATGAGCAGTAAATATTTTATGGTTAGTCTAACCCATTAGTAACAAATTCTAGAGATGCTTAAGCTTCCTTATTTATGTATAGGTTAAAGTTCCGTAATCTATTACTTCTTTATGGGTGTTTCAAATTCAATAGGGACCACAATAAAATCTTGTCCGCTTCAGCAAAAAGAAATAAGAATTATTGAATTATATTCTACTTATCGCTGCCTTTAATTAAGCTCGAAAAATTGTAATTATAAATATCCATGTGCCATATCCATGTGTGTAATAACGAAGGAATGCTAATGATAAAGTTAACATGCTATTTGGTGAACTTGACTGTCAAATTAAGTTTAAAGACGGAAAAAATTGGAAGTTAGGTGTCTATGGACGAACTGTTTAGTCTATGTTGATGTGGAAACCCCTAGGGGAGCTTGTTGGGTAACTAAAACCCATGAAATATTCAGCTGAATGCCCAAGGACGTCTCAGCACATCCGAAAAGTGCACTCGAGAAAATGCACCGCGAAAATGGTCTTACGCGGAGAATACGCCGTCGAGACGGGAGGGGCGCATTTTTTCCTCTTACGAAGCACGGTCGTCTCCCGTCGAGGAAGCCCAAAGGCAAGACAAGCAGACGGCTCCAAAGCGCTGTCAAATTCCCTCACTGTCGTGCTTGAGAGTGAGGAGAGAACCGCATTATGTAGATACACCTCATCTCAAGTATTGGCGGCGATAGGCGTGGATTTGGGGATTTTTAGAAGCATGAGAAGCGAAGAAAAATACGAGGAAAGAAATATTCTTGGATTGCGGGGGTGAAGGGGAAAATGCTGCTTCCTCTCAATATCCTTGCCATCGATATTGGAGGCATAAGTGTCATTTAAGCCTTTAGTGTGCTCTATTCTTCTCATCAATACTGGCCTCCACTCCCCATTCCTTCAACAGAATGAGATGTGCACGTCATTGAAGCACTCTTTCCGAAGAACGGAAGGATTCCATCACAAATACTTCATCATTCGCGACCATATAATCCGCTCCGGTTCATTTCTGTTTTAGCCTTCCAGGTAAAGTGGAAATATTTTGTCCAAAGGGAAGATGATATCATGATTAATAATTCAAGTGCGCGAATTATATCGTCCGATCTGAAGATTGCATGCGTTTAAGGAGCCTGAATGAACGCATGGAAGTGGACGAAATAATATCTATTGATCCTGCTCAAATTTTCATTAAAAAAAATAATTTATAGGAATTGATGAGTATGTAAATGGTGGGAGGATTAGATGTTAAAGATAGAGTTTTTTTTTTAGAGAAGGCTGGGGAGTAATGGGAAGAACATTTTTTCTCCGTTTTACATTTGTGAATTAGAAAAACGTAGTTTCTAGTTTTCTTGAATCCGTAGGGATAAATTTATAGCTGAAAATTTTTCGTTGATCAATTAGACGAAAGTATTTGTTATTATCATAATTTTTAACTACCTCACCTCAGCCCCGGATCTAGGATAGGGACTAAGGGGGCTATTTGGGGGACCAGGGCGGTAACCTCCTAGCAGCAGTGGGGGTCCGAGCAAAATTGCATTCATCTAATGTAAATTGGATACCCATCTCTCTAGATCCTCCACTGCCTCTTCTATACGTTTGATTTTGCCCCTGTATCTTGTCATTGGCTACTTTGGTTTATTTATTTGCATAATACTTTTGCGTTCATATTTACAAGGATTTCATCTCCAAACTCGCAAAGTCCAATTTGTGGCGCATATATCACGCTTCTGTTCAGCCATTCCAATCGCTCCAACTATCCTGGATGTATGAAGGAAGCAACGGGTGACACAACGAGCGAAAGGCAAGAGGAGATCGGGAGAGAAGACTCCTACGCTGGGCAGAGAGGGGAGAGAGGAATCTCAGGGGGGCATTGCGGGCCTAGTGAACGAAAGAGAGGGAGGGATACAGCAGGCGTGTGTCGGACGACAGATTGGAGAGAGGGGGAGATGAGAGTGATTCGGGGCAAACAAGGCATTGAGGGGAGATTGAGGAGGGACAGGAGTGAAGGAACGGCGAAAGAGAAAGGACAGTGGGCGCGAGCCGGGAAGGTTGGAGATCACCGTTCCTTTGCCATAAGTAATTGTATGCCTCGGACATTTCATCTGAAAAGCAACCACCAGTTTTGCTGCGCAGAGTTAACAAAGGATGTGGAAGAACAGACAAAGCAATATTCTGCAGAAAATCAATGGATGAGAACGAAAGAATCTGTTATATCAACCGCAAGGGATATGAAAGGTAAAGCTAAAGTAAAAAGGAATGCAGATTTCCTTAATAACGAATGTAGATAAGCAATAGAGGAAAAGAGTAATAATAAATACAATATGTTACAAAAGAGGATCAGAGTAACCAAATACGACAGGCATAGCAGGTGCTAATTAAATTTGAGAAAATTAATACAAGCTGGAAAAAGAGAGGGGTGGATTGTGAGGTTAAGGGAAGAGAAGCGAGGAAGAAGGGCTTCGCGAAAGGGTTTAGTGTGTGGCAGGGCACATTGGATGATACGTTGCTCGTACCCTTTTCTTAGTTTGTTTTCTTTCATTTTTTAAATTTAATGCTAACACTTAATTTTCAAAGAATATAAATTCCAGTTGACCATAATTATCCATTGATGAAACACTTGATTTACATATTTGCCTATTTACCATTTTGCCTATTTGTCATTTTGATTTACATATGTGGGGGCCCATTAATTTAAACATATGCCGCGGAAGGTATATCTTGATGTCAAAGTAGGGAGTACGTATAACAAAGTATACATAAGTATATCATTCAGCAAGTTGGCTAATTGTCATAGGTAACCTTTGAACTTATCATTGATTTATTGTAAAAATTGAGAAAATGGTTTATGAAATATCTTAGGGTTTGTAAAATCAGGGAAAAATATGTTTTAGGTATTCAGGATTCCATGAAATATCATTTTATTCACTAATGTGGAAATGGATACATTGATATTTATTTTAAATATTCTGCATGTGTTAAGAAAAACGTTTCTTAAACGCCCTTATTATATGAAGTGTTTTGGGATATACGCTCTTGGCCTTGAGTATCACATAGTAAATGAATAATAATTCCTATTGTTCATTTGGCAAAAACTATAACGCGAAGAATAATTTGGAAAAAGGCTTAAAATGACACGGAATGCCTCTAACCGTAATTAATAAAGGAATTTGTGCTATTTAATTGTCTAATTTATGGGTATGGCCGCCTCATATTTTAAGCTGATATTTTTATCCAGATTTTATCGTTTGGAATCGTACAAATGACACAAGTCGTCTTTGATCAGAATTCTTCTTGTGTACCTACGCAGAAATTGAATATTTTTATCGCACGTTCGTATGGGGTTATCGTTCTCACTGCGAGGTGAATCGGAAAATTAGGCTGATGGTTGATGGAGAAATCACTCTCTAAATATCTCTATTCATCTCAACAATGTCCGGGATAAGTGAGCAGAATGCTGGAAATTGTTTGACTTGTCTGAGATAGTAAGAGACCATGAGCGACACATAATCCATCGTCGGCTCGCTTGAGAGCAATCATTGAGAAATTGAGAACGAGTCTGATTCGAAGCTATCGTCGCAATTTCCGTGATAAGGCTCTCGCGCGAGGCAACTTCAGTGAGGGAAACCCTGGAGAAATCCAGGACAAAATTGCCCGCGAGGATAAAGGAAGTGAGAGTCCCTGAGGAGATGTCTTTGACTCTGAGACAGTATGGAGCGGACCAAAACACGTGTCATACTTCTATTTCGGTGATCTGACGATAATGTTGTAAACCTGGAGGAGGCGACCGACAGCCAGGGTGATGCAGCATGAGGGAAGGGCAGGGAGGGTGGAGAGAAACTCTGCGTCGGCCATCGCCTGCTCCTAACGGAAGGCGCCTAGGGGACCATGGCTTAGCGTCCCATCCGTCGGACGGAGTGCTGAACTTGATGTGCCGTCCACAAAGCACTCAAGCACGGACCGGGCAGCCTCTGACAAATCTCTACCACCGCTGGGATATGAACCCAGACTTTCTGGGTTGTAAGTCAGCACTGTATTAGTCACCATACAAACCCGATCCCGAATATCACGATAATATGAGATTAGCTCTCGGGTAAGCTTTTGAGGTCATTAACGAAAGCCTCGAGCAGTGTACTAGACTAGTTCTTTAGTTACAGTCCAGCCGCCGAGAGTTGTCCGATGACTTTTAGATGGGTCTATCTTTAGGTAGGGGGCAAGGTGCCAGGTAAGAAAGGGAAACGCCCACCTCACATGTAAACAGAAGGATTCCGTGAAGAAAGGAGCCAAAGGGGACGATGAGCGTGAAGGACCCAAAGGAAGTATGATCTTAGGTTTTCCCGGCGTATCAGTTGCTGAAAAGTTTCTCGGGTTATCCACCGGTTGACGTCGTCCATGTTTCCCGACGTTTCGATCAGTGACTTGCTGATCATCCTCAGTGTATCTTCCGAGTTCGGAATGCGATTCGGAAGATCCCCTGAGGATGATCAGCAAGTCGCTGATCGAAACGTCAGGAGGCATAGACGACATCAACCGGTGGACAACCCGAGAAACTTTTCAGCGACCCAAAGGAAGAATCCCATGTTTTGGTGATTCGAATAAAGGGCTTGTTTTGGTGGCTCAGGCTTATTTCAGTACTTCATATGCATGTGACAACGTCGTATGACAAGACGAGGGTGTGAGGTGCGTTTAGGGGACAGCGATTGGCTGTAAACCGTGCTGGCGCTCCCCTCCTCCCCTCCTTTTGAGCTTCCATCGGATAACTCTCGCCGGCTGGACTGGAGAAGAAATGTCTACCCTTAAGATATTAGAAAATTTTTTAAGTTAAAATAAAATGCATTTTTAAACTTAACATTGAATTTCTATGAGAAAAGTTTCGTGTACCGGGAACCAATCCGCGTATCTTTGGCCTTCCATCCCATTACGCAGATCACTGTGCCATCCAGGATTCTGATTTCCTGTGGCAATTGTATCAAGGATGATGGCACTAGATACTGAGCCCTCGTTGTCCGTCCAAGATGGCAACGCGAAGGAAAAAGGACTTCTATGAAGCTGCAACCCGTTAAGACTCTGAAACCTGCGCTAACGCCGTGTGCCGCGGAACAATTGCCATTGAAAATCAGTATGCTATTTCGTAGGATCCAGGGATAGCGTAGTGGTCTGCGCAGTGGCCCTAAAAACCAAAGGTGCGCGATTCGAATACAGAATCCATTGATATTCATGTGAATCTCACCACTGTTTACGCGGAAGGATTAAAATATCACAACATATAGGCTATATCAAGTATATTTTGGACATGTGAACGATTGAAACCTAAGGCATAAGAATAAAATAGACAGAAGAAGTTTGAAAAAATATTTGATCAGCAAATAAATTTAAAAAAATCAACTATTGACCTAGCAACGCTTGACTGGAGAAATAAATCATTCAATTTTTAAAATTTACTGAAAAGCTTGAGCACTCAGGATAAACTTTGCATCGAGAGCTCTATTTACTTCCCTAATCACGTAGAGCTATTTTTTCCATCACCTCAAAGAAAAGAGGTTGACAATTGGGAAAAATTATCAGATAATGTTCGTTTACACTTCCTTTTAACCTCAGCAATATCTTTAACAAAAGTAACCTTTGATATTGGATGTTAGTATTCAAACTCATAACTGCATCAAATCTCTATTGAACTCAAACAAATGCAGGAGTGGATGATTGATTCTCCATGAACATAGTCTCTTTAATTTTTTTGTAGATTTACTCGCAAGTTAAAACGTGGCGGGCATTAAAGTTATCGGTAATTTTCTCATTGGTCTAGTAATTTTCTCCACTCGTTAATTTGAGTTTGTTTACGAAAGCTGGAGTTCTACATTGCTTGTCCTGCTGCTTTAAGCAGAATTTAATTTTTTAAAGGAAAGCTAATGCATCCAAAACTCTTCTAACGATGCAATGATGATATCCCACTTATCCGGACTAATATTGCCTCCGTACATTTGATTCCAGGTGAAAGCATTTTTAAAGGTAATTTGAATCAGTTCGCAGCTTCATTTAACCTACCACAAACATTTAGCCAACCCATCCTCCCTCATTTTCTCCCATTGATCGTGTCTCTATCCTTACGCCATCTCAGTTAAGTAATTTTATTTACCACTTCAGAATACTTTCGAATTTATTTCTATTTTATTTATTTATTATATCGTTATTTTTTTGCGAATTGTGAAAGCATAAAATGGCATGTAGTTATTTATAGTTTTCAACAATTGTATTCAAGAATGAGTATTTCTCTGATAAATTAGTGAGGCATTTGGGTTATCTTCAAAATCTTTCATTTACCATTCCAAAGTAGTCTTTCTGGTTCTTAGTTCTGAAGGTGATACTCATTCGAGGGCAATACCTAGTTGTAGCTAACTCATTGAAACGTGTATTCCTTCTCTCAATCCACCTTTTGTGGCCATTCGAGATGGAACGCAGTCATTGGAAGAAGTAAGGTGAGTCTGAGATGAGGTTGGGTTGCTAAGGAAAAGGCGGTGGGGAGGAAGAAGTCTTTATCCGCCGGTTGGGTGCTTAAAGTATTCCGCATCTCGTCGACAATCCCCTTCCACGACTTTCCTCATATCCCGCGCTCCCACCGCAACATTCGCAAGCAGTCTATATATGCATATGTGAGCGTATTGTGAGGTAGGTACGACCGGTGCAGCGAGCCCTCGGGAAAGAGAAGGGTTTTCTGGTGGAATGCACACATTCACCAGACACACACACATTCGCACACTAGTAAGGCATGTACGCGAGTGTATTCTGAGCGGTTTCCATTCCCCATGAGACGATCGCTAGCCGCCCAAGTTGAGAACGAGCCCCTGCCGCCGCCGGCAGATGGAGCTCCTGATGGGTGCGGTTAGCACTAGCCCAATGGAGCATCCGTAATATTGAAATAACTTCAGGGATAGGTATCCCGCAGTGATGAATATCTTCACCGTGCGCATTGCCTAGTTTCTTCCTCTTTAAACGGTGAGCCGTTCGGGAAATGTTCTGCGTTGAATGCAGAACTAAAGTATCAATAAGTAGTGCTACCGCTGCTTCCTACCGTACTATAATCAACCGAAAACTTTATGTATCGTAGTTTACATTCAGTAATATTTTCTCTTCCGTTTAAGAAAGTTATATCGATTCGTATTCTTTATTTGTAAATCAAATCAATAAGTGGCACAGTGCAAATGATACAAACCGCAAGATCGGTGACACTAAACATCTACACAATGTGACTAAACTGAGTTAACCCCACCGGATTAAACATCGTATGCTGGCAAGTTAACCTTTGAGTGTCTATCAACCATTAATTTCTATGGTATATAAGAGTCTAGCTGGAATAGAGGCTATTTTTTAATGTTGGATGAATAATACTCAAGGTTATTTTTAGATATATTTAGATACATACAGCATTGAGGTTCAAGAATCTAAAAGATGATGCTCATTGAAAAAATTACTCGTGATGAGTAAAATTTAATTTTTAAGAGTCCAGTTGAATAATGTAAATAAAAAATTATGGTCCTTTTTTATTATTCGGTAGAAATCAAGATTTAAGCAAAAAGTCTTAGAATTGAGACTTTCAATTGAAATTATCAACAACTACTAAACCTATTTTTGATTAAGATATTTTATATAAAGATTTGAAATAAAAAATTCAATAGCTTCTTTAATTAAAAAATATTTTTATATCGTACTATCATATCTTAGTCATAAAAAAATCATTTTTGCATCACGAAAACCATAAAAACCGAAGTAAAATACCTGCCGAATGCCACACATGAAATGTTCCTCCGTCCATTTGGCTCAGCTAGAATTTTATCCTTTCCTATCGATCAAACGAGCATATTTACCCGCAGTGCTAGGGGAAAAGAAATTCACGCGTTCGCCAAAACTAGAAGGGCGGAGGGAGAGAGAAAAGGATTCGCGCGCAAAATTCTCTTGGAACACAACGTCGCATACGAATGCGGAACAATGCCGTTTACAATCATGAGAGAGCATAGCCCCGGGAGGAATGGTATTTTTAAGGTTCATCATCGTCTCCAAGATGTGGAGCACGTAGCGCACGCCCCTGCCTGCTGCCGTTGGAAACTCCTCACGCAACACTTGCCCGCCCCTCCTCCTAACTGCACCCACTTGGAGCAGACACGTCGTCCTCTTAAACTTTGCGGATATATATCGCAGCAGAGGGAGGCTTCAAACCGCGAGAGTGTGCGTGTGTTCCCTGCCTCGCCGTCGTTTCCCTACCCATCCTCCCCTATTCTCCCCCTATCCTTCGTGTCTATCTCTCTCTATCTCGCCATTTCTCTCTTCTTACTCGGAGCACGAGTTACGTCCTTGACAGGCGAGAGATACGTATGTTGGCAGTGGTGTAACTATGGTGGGGATGAGGGGATAGATCCCCCCACAAAGCCTCAGGGAAATAAAAAATACATTTCAAACTATCGTCTAGTTTTGATATATGATAACCGAATCGGCTTAGAGTTAAATTTTAAGTGACAAAATGATTTAAAATGTATTTCCAGGCATGTAATTTTTCAAAAATTTTCCCTTTGCCTCGGGGGGGGGGGGGGGGGGGGGGGTGGCCCCCCGGTCTGTGGTCCCCCCCGAACCGTATTCCTAGTTACGACTCTGTATGATGGTAAATATTTTAGGAACGGACTGGAGACACGTCAGTGAGTGAGTTCGTATTTGCTTCCTACCCCAGACAATGTCAAGGAAGGAATAGGACTCATTTTCAATCTCACCTTATGTTCAGTTTAGCCATGGAGAAAGTTTGCGGATATAGTTAGTAATTTTTTATATTCACAAGAATAGTAGTGATAAATAAATTTCTTTCAGGCAATGGGAGGAATCTTATCTTGAATTTTAAGATAAGAAAGTGAATTCTTGAGATAGCTGTTACCGCGTACTTATTATTGCTTTGAGGTAGGTACTGCTGAAAAACATATTTAACACAACAATATCTCGTCGTGTACCATGTATTGTGTACGTAATAAGGTCGTGTACCATGTATTTAAACGGGATGAGGAAAGTGTTATCGGTAATAAAGGGGCCACACCGTTATTTGTAAATGCCAGTCTTCAACGATTCGGATTATAGATGACATACACGTTCACCTTTGGGCTCTCTTGGATGGCTTGGGGATTCTTGAAGTTTCTTGGATGAAAGATTTTATGTCATAGAATGGCATAACTTTCGATGTTAGCGAGGCTATTCTAATCTCTCAATGTTTAAAAAAAATACGTTATCTTAGGCAATTGATCCATTGAAAAGGGCTTCAGACCAGCCAAACAAGTGGAGTTGCTGGCTAAGGCTGTTATATCGAGAGTATCAGCAACTATGTAGTCCACGTTAATGAACTAAAACGTGAAACAATTTCATGTACCGAGGTAGCATTTCGTATTAGTTTCAAAGAGGATTGATGAAGTTACGAAGAATGGTATCTTCATTAGTGTGTTAAATTAAAGCATTCAAAGCTGTTACTATACCTTGAAAATGTAATTAATGCATTTCGATTGCATTAAAACTTCCATGATCACTATAAACTTAAACATGGATATTTTTGGCTATAACGTAAGTCACATAAAAAATAAAGCTGGTTCGCGGTATCTCCTGCATTGGATTGTATTCATCAAAAAATTCATTATTAAAATCAATAGTTTTACGCAGGATAAATGAAATCCTTAATAAAAAGTTCGCAGTACCTGGGACATTGTGCCTACGCCGATAGAGAAGGAGGAGAGTAATGATATGATGGAGGGTCGTCTGCCGAATGCTAATCTGAAAAAATGAAAAAAATAGGAGAATCGAAGCGAAAAAATATCATGACTAATCGAATATCAGGCATCCATGCGAATTTTTATTATCTATGTAAATGGAATGATAGAGATCGGAATTTGTGTGGAATGGAATTCGTGGGACTCCGAAATAAGTGGTGATTGGCTTTTTTTAAAACATATCCACAAAATTTACAAACATGTATCATCATGTTTGGCAACAACCAATTCAAAATGGGATCAAATGAATTGAAATATTGGGCTGTAAAGACTTATTTTCGCACACTAGTGAGGCGTAAACGGCAAAGATGGCAAGATAGTCATTGACTAAATGCAAAATAATACGGTTTACAGAGTTTTTTTAATCGATGAACACCATCAACTTAAGTAATAAAATTCGTGTATGCATGGATCTGTATTTTTTTATGAAAAATGATAAATTTTTGCGAGATACTCATTCTTAATTCTCTTATGTGGACTTGTTTTACTGCTACTCGTTGTTGAGAATGAGCCCCAACAGTCCCTCATAGGTAATATTTATTCTCTGTTTAAGGAATATACTTTTATCCTGATGTCTCCATGTTCCTGGGTTTCACCGCGTGGATTTTCTTTGTGAGAGCCACAAGAAATAAGCAATTTCAGCTCTCCGCCATTGCGGAGCATGCATGGAGCGAACCCGGACACCAGATATTGTTTGACGAAGCATCAGTTGTTGCAAAAGAAAATAGATATTATCCCAGGCTAATAAAGGAGGCTATCGAAATATTCAAGACACCGGAAAACATGAATAGAGAAGACGGCTACCCTCTCCACAGCTCGTGGAAGAGGGTCATACGAGAGAAAAGAAGGTGGACCAATCAGCATCCAGCATGAAAAATTGGCGCCAAAAATGAACTATATAAGTCACCAAAAATTGAATCCCGACATCGACCTGAAGACGCCGGTTGGAATACCGGCGAAACTGTCGTCACAAAGAAAATCCACGCGGTGAAACCCAGGAACATGGAGACATCATCTAGACAACGCCGCGGAAAACTACGCATCAAAATACTTTTATCCTTGTAATACAAGATATTAGTTCACGTATTTTAATTGTAATATGTGAAAAACTGCATAAATAATCACTAAATATACGATAGATGAACCTCGAGCAATTCATCTTCAAGATTCTCACATATTAAAATTAGAACATGTGAAAAATAGAACAATTATTATAGCAATAAAATATAAATTCTACAAATTAGGTATTCATTCCGCTGAAAAATCATCCGATTCAATGAAAGTAACGGCACGTAAACTGAACCTTTCCACACTGAGTAAGGAAAAAAAAAAACAATTTCTATACATTCCCCACCGAACCCCATTTCGGAGCCTCTTATGGAAAAACGCAGATCTTCTGTGTTTGCCAGTTGTGTGGAGCGCGATTCCCTCACGGCCATCCCTTTCGCCTCCACCCACGTCGACGCCCTGTGGGCCTTTTCGGAATAACAGCCCGTGGCCTCCCATTCGCCTTTCTCTTCACCGCTTATTCCCTTTCTACTCCTCATCTCTCTCTCTCTCTTCCCATCTCTCCATCCACGGCCCCAGACGCCAAGGAATCGATCGCCCTCGCTGCTTTCCGCCTCCGTGGCCGCCTTTCGACGCCGCTGTCGTGGATACTCGCCCCCGTGGCCCGAGGCGCCAAAACTCCTTCGCTCCGTCGCGTCGCGGAAACTTAAAACTCCCCATGCCGCACACTCGGCAGCGCCATCCACCGCCCTCACCGCAACCTCTGCGGAGCGACTGAGTAATAGGTTCTGTTATTTTGGTGACAATCGGGTCTGTTGGTAGGCAATGCTAATTAAAATAAACACCGTAAAAGATACAGTTTCCGTGTCGTTGGACACATTTGATATTTAACATAATGAAAAGTACTTGTGATTTTCCACACTTGAATACATTCCAACCGGTCAAAGTTTCGGCACATGATGCAATTTTTAAGGTTTCATTATGTTAAAATAAATACTACCGGAAGTTAATTCCAAAGTTCAACCGTTTATTGGCAATATGCATGTTCATGAAGAAATATCGGCGTTTATGGTCGACTTTTGCTTCTTACGTTTCACCTTAGGCATAAATGCTATAAATTTAACGCCGATGGATGATTTGCAGTGTGTTTTTCTTAGCTTAATTGGTTTATTTTGATTGTTTACTGTACGTGATCGATTTTTTAATGGAGTTTCACGGTAATCGAGGCATTTCATAGTACTCCTTGTTTGTTTCTTTCATTTTTTTTATGGAAACTGCACATTAGAGAAGTTTATTTAGTGTACTTCTTATCTATATTCTAATAATAAATTATTAACACAGTTATTTTAAAGCCAAAATGCTGATACATTTATTTGAAATCTGTAATTGCCAAAGGGATTTTCATTGGATCCAGAATTTGGAGTTATATTCGTTAAAAATATCAGATGAGCAACATAATGGTTTTCTCGATAAAAATGTATCACATTACATCCTGGTAGTGCCTTTATTTTATTGTAGTCTACATAACTTCCACAAAGTTAATTCAGCCACCATCAACTTCACTGGTATTCCAACTTGTTTCGTATATTTTGGGGCAGATAACTCCCGTTTGTAAATGCAGGAATAAAATGAAATATGATGAGGAACTCGTGAACCAAAATTTTATCAAATACGAAACAAATTGTCTTTTTATTGCAGCATAATACAATCTCATGTGTAAAACTGTAATTAAATCTGTTATTATCGTTTTCATAAGGTTTTTACCTATCCGTTCCTTTCTTTTTCGTGATTTAAAATTTACCAAATAAAAAATAACGTTCATAGAATGAAATAATCGGCAGAATAAGGTGTTTAATCACGCTTTCTAGTATGTATTCCGTCTTATTGTTCAATATATGATGCCTACCTACTTTTCAAAGCGTCAAAAGCGCTTGAGAAATTTCTTTCATCGAGGAAAAACGTGCATAAGATCTCTGATATCATGAATTGATGGCAGAAACTTTGTGGTTGGAACGCGGCGCTCATTCAATCAACTCTCACTGCTTCCTATTTCCCCAAGGCATTTTCATATCCGCGGATAAACATTGCCTTTGTGAGTTCCTTCAACTTTGTGTGACCGGAGATAGGTGTTCTTATTTCCTCATAAGCAAATTCTCCCTTCGTTCTCTGCTCACAGGTATTCCCATCTCCTTATTCTCATGGGCTTGTGGGTACCAATCTTCTCAACACGCCTTTCTCACCTTTGTCTTTCTTGATTAAATTTTTCGAAAGTTTAGCATTTATACGCAGCGTGTTTAACCCATTCAGAAAGGGTGTTATTTTAATTTGATTTCCTTCTTACAATTCTGTCTCAGTTTTTTCTCACCATGTCTACTCTAGTTAAAATGTGATTTTCTCTTCATCACAATGTACTGAATTCATTTATCCGCTGTCTTATTGCACAGATCTCGTACCATCACTGACTGCCAATGTAATTATTTGGATACCAACTCTGATCAATTAATGTGATTAATTTTTCTTCAAATTTATGCCCTTGATGTAGATTCAATTTGCTGGTTGAGTAGTTGGCCAACTTATCATGATATTGGACAAGGAAAAAGCATAAGTCCATATTAATTCCATCGCAAGTTAAATTGGACTGAGCAATGGACTACTGCAATATTTTTTTTGCAGAATAATTCTAGCGTTTTTAAGAATTGTTCATAAACGCCAATTCTTAATATTATGTTACATTATAACATAAAAATAGTAATTTTAAGTATCATCAAAAATCCTTAGTAAATTATAGGTTGTATTATATGTAAGCAAAGTTTTGAGGTATTATGCAGAAAATGTATTTATAAAATAATCATCATCACTGGTCAACAATCCTAGGATTGGTTTGACGCAGCTCTCCACTCAGTTCTCCTATCAGCTAATCTTTTCACTCCTACGTATTTCTTCTCTTTCACATCTCTCTTTACTTGTTCCATATATTTTGTTCGAGGTCTTCCTTTTCCATTCTTGCCTTCCGTCTGTCCTTCGACGATTGTCTTCATCAGGCCATCATGTCTCAAGATGTGGCCTATAAGGTTGTTCCGTCTTCTTATTAAGGTTTTCATGAGGCTTCTCTTCTCTCCTACCCTTCTTAGGACTTCCTCGTTACTAACTCGGTCGATCCATTTGATTTTCATCATTCTTCTGTAGCACCACATTTCAAAGGCCTCTATCCTTGCTTTCTCCGCTGCGGTCATTGTCCATGCCTCACTTCCGTATAGGAGCATACTCCAGATGTAGGTTCTTATAAATTGTTTCTTTACATCCATATTTAAGTTTCCCGCTGTAAGCAGGTCTCTCTTTTGGTGGAATGCTCTCTTCGCCTGGGCTATTCTGCTGATAATTTCTTTCTTGCTTCTCCCGTCACTAGTTATCTTGCTTCCCAAATAACAGAATTCATCCACTTCTATCAGTTTTTGCCTCCCTATTTTAATGTTGGTCTTGACTTCTTCTCTTCTGCTGCATACTAAGATCTTGGTTTTCTTCGTGCTTATTTTCAGTTGATATCTACTCATTACCCTACCCATATTAACCAGAACATTTTTCAAATCCTTCTCTGTTTCTGCTATAACGGCTATGTCATCGGCAAATCTTAGCATGCTTATTTTTTCTCCATGGATATTCACTCCCAATGCCTTTTCTTTGATTTCCTTAATGGCTTTTTCAATGTAAACGTTGAAAATTACGGGTGACAATGTACAGCCTTGTCGCACTCCTTTCTTAATTCTTGCTTCTTCACAGCTGGGCCCTGATTTTATCACGGCTATTTGGTTTTTGTATAAACTGTGGATGATTCTTCTGTCATTATAAAGAACCCCAATTTCCTTTAGGATTCCAAGCATTGTGCTCCAATCCACGTTGTCAAATGCTTTCTCTAAGTCCACAAACGCAACGAATGTTGGCTTGTTCTTTTCCATTCTCTTTTCTATGAGCAGTCTTAGGGCCAATATTGCTTCCCTTGTGCCTTTGTTTTTCCTGAATCCAAATTGGTCCTCATCCAAGTACTCTTCTGCTTTTCGTTCTATTCTTCTATAGATGATCCTTGTCAGTATCTTTGATGCATGTGTAGTAAGGCTTATGGTCCTAAAATCTTCGCACTTCTCCGCTCGTTTCTTCTTAGGAATAGGGATTATAATGTTCCTCTCGAAATCCTTTGGTATCTCACCTGTCGTATACATTTCACTAATGATTTTGTATAGCTGGCTCAACGTCTTCTCTCCTGAATTTTTGATTAGTTCTGCAGGAATGTCATCAATGCCAGACGCTTTATTTATCCTGAGGTCTCTTACAGCCGCATCAAATTCCGATCTTAAAATTGGGGCTCCCATGTCATCGGCATCCACTTCCCTCTCGTTTTCGATAGCATTCGTTCTGAGGCGACTTCCTTTGTACAAATCTTCCAGATATTCCTTCCATCTCTTCCCTTTTTCTTCGTTTTCAATCAATAGTTCTCCGTTTTTGTCCCTAAGGGTATTACATCTTACGCCCCTTTCCTTAAAGTGGTTCCTCACTATCCTATAAGCGGCCTCTACTTTTCCATGTTTAAGATTGTTTTGCACGTCTTCGCAAATGCTTTTCATCCACGTTTCTCTAGCCTTCCGCGCTTTACGACATATTTCGTTCCTTATCCTCTTGTAACGATTCTGTCCTTCCTCTGTTTTCGCAGCCTTGTATTTTCTTCTTTCTTCAATGAGATCTAATACTTCCTGCGTGATCCATGGTTTTTTCATTACGACTCTTCTTTTACCAAGAACTTCCTCAGCCGCTGCCTGCAGACCACTTCTATGACTATGAATATGGATGATGTAAACCACAACATTTGCACTGAGCAAGGAATTGCACTGCTGCCGAAATTTTGATGAACCAATCTTTATTTTCAGGATTGATATCGAAGTAGCTCTATAGATTTCACTCTAGTGATGGAATACCAGCAGCAATTCAGTATCTAAGAAGTTTTAATAGAAGCCTATGGGCTGTTTTCTTATTCTGTAGCCTTTTTAGACGCTGTTTTTCAATAAAGATTAAAAATTGATGTGGTCTGGTTAAAAATTAGTCTTCATGCATGTAATGTGGTTAAAATTAATTGGTAAAACTGGACCTTTAGTTGCTTTGAAACTTGATTCTCCCCTTAATTCGGTTACTGTAAAATGATTCTTATCAGATGGATACCTCTAGATGTCTAGCAATTATATGTCACAATCTTCATGATTTTCAAGTAAAGTAAACGGACGTTATCGTCATATTTTCCTTTCTAACCATTCCCTATTTAATTTTCATGTTGCATTAGCAGTTGTTGAGAAATAACAAGTATTAAGTAAAAATTATTCAATTTCAAGTTCCACTGATGTCCATTATTCAAATTACTTCCTTCATTGCTCTTCCATGTGAAATTTTGATGAGATTTAATAAACTATTGGATTCTTGGAATTCCCTGAATCGTTATTGAGTTAGATGCCTATTTCATCATTGCTAATAATCCACGCATGAATTCTTCGAAATATTTGTGAAAGGCATGCTCGCTTTTTTTGCATTTTCTTTCCCTGATATCCTTTGATGTTTTCTTTCTCAAGGGATGGATTTGCCTTTTATTCATAATCCACGTCTTTACGCCTCGTTTAAGCTGCTTTCTTCCACCTCGAAGCGCCTGCTTCATCTTCTTTGTCTTACGTCTGACGTAATATCTCCTCGAAAAAGTCCCCAAATCTTCTTTTTGTTTATTTTTCTTTTTATCAATGATAATATTCGATAATTTTGCGAAGCAATGGAAATAATTTTTTTTAAAGATGTGAATTTTATTACCTCAGCATTTTTTTTGAGAATTGGACGATTGGATGAAATTTTTAATTCTTTAATATAAAGTCAAATTCCTCATGAGTTTCCAAAATTGTCCTAGAGTATATATTTTGCCCATCATTGCGAAATCGACTTAGATTTTCATGCACTAATTTTTGAGATTGTAAAGAAAAATATCTCAGGTTTCTCAGAGAGCGTGTTTTCAAAAATGCCGACTTGAATACGGGCTGAACTCTCTTTCTTCGATTGCATCAAATTAATTTTTATTTTACCTTAAAAATATTTTGTTGCTTATGCCATTACCTGAGATATATTATCCTATTTAAGAAATTATGGAATTACCAGACGGCAACACAATGTGTGCTAGGATTAGGACACTCATTGATTAAAGTGATGTGATGAAGCCCTTTATTATATTTCTTTCTCG
The DNA here is from genome assembly GCF_921293095.1 of Ischnura elegans. NCBI lineage: Eukaryota > Metazoa > Arthropoda > Insecta > Odonata > Coenagrionidae > Ischnura > Ischnura elegans. Next base: position 35,590,790 of record NC_060246.1, read on the forward strand.
TTATTATCAGTAATGATCAACCTAAATAAGTTACAATATCTCATATACAAAATAACATAAAAGTTAGGCACTTGTCGTATGCACTTTCATTTAGTGCTTACAGTGGGTATTGAAGGAAAGCTGTAGTTGAGGACAGCCTAGAGTTTAAACTAATTTTAAAACAGGTCGTGTCCATACAATTCATTAACACAAGTTTCTTCTGGGGAAGTAGCTCTCCCTACCTCTCATTCAGCATGCCTTATTTTCACTATTGTCCCAGAAGAAATCTCACAATATTCCCTTGTTCGTAAAAAAGTCAGATTCAAGCATGAATGTGTAAGATGTTTTCCTACTGTAGGGTTTAGGTGATTTCCTCTTCACTCTAAGAAACAATTATGTTGTATAATGGATGAATTAGCAATTTAACTCAAGGCTTTCCAATCTGGACTTAGGGTTTGAGTAAGTAGGGTATTACAGAGGAGTCTAGGATGACTTCCTGAGAAATTCTTGGGTTCCAGAGTCAGTGTCGGGATTTGTTTTTAGAAAACATTTTTAATGCCTAAAATACATCACATCCAATGGCGAATAGGAAGACTTATTGCATGCTATCAACAGACAACTTCTAACCAGTGTGTGAGATATTTTTTGGTTCTGATATTAGCTTTTTCAAAAAAGAGGCACTCATTTGCGTTATGCAGCTGCATTGCGTTAGCACACCCCGCATTAGGTAACAGCAAAGTTTATGTCATAACCTGGATCGTCCGATTTTGAAAATTTGGAACGGTCAAAAGACCCTTCATTGACAGCATTAAAACCATGTGGAAAAGATGAAAATCCTATGCCAGGTCTAAAGATGGTTGGATGTACAAGTCTTTACAAATTTTATATTAATGCACATAAGCGCAGAGGACACCGTTACCTATCGTTCGCGGATCGAAATTTTATTTAACGTATAGTGTGATTTTTTTAAACACATATTTTTCGCAGTACCTAAAATGAATTTCACATGCACCTCAAAGTCCTTTTTAGCCTTTTAGCTGCTGCAGTGACTGATTCGAAAAACAGAAACACGACTTCCGCATTTAACGACGAAATCGTTGACGAATTTACTGTAGCGATGAATTAATGGCCAAAACACGCGGTCATCTCTCAATTCTGTTCATAAAAAATTTAGATATTCATATTTTCTAATTCATCACGCTACATTTGGGCGAGCAGAAGCCAAACTCTCCGGAAACTTAAATTCCGAGAGGCACGAGAGAAAATAAAATGAAAATAAAACTAGTCGGGGACGCGCGTGCAATAATTCTTCGCACTAAAGATGGGGAAATGATGAGAAGGGAAGCCAAAAGAAAAAGGAATGGGGGTTGGATAGGGAACAAACTGAATTCGCGAATCGCATGAATGCAGCGGAGAATCGCATCACTGGCGGCTGATGCACGGCAGATGCAGTGAGGTTGGGGGGGGGGGGGGGGAGCGAGGGGTCTTCGCGGAGGGGAGTCTACGGGCGTATAGTCATGTGTGTGTGTGTGCGCGGCGGCCGTACTTTCATTCCGCTCTCCTGCAGTCGTCGGTGCATCGCGGTGCCTAAATGAACGCGCCATCACGCGAGGGGGAGAGAATATAGTCATGTGTGTGTCTGTGAGGCGAGGGCGCGGGAGAGGAATATGCTCGAAAAAAAACAAAGCGAGCCCTGCCCTATTCAATCCCCGTGAGAGCCGTTCCTTTTTTTTATCTCCTTTCTACCCGGCGCCCATTCTCCCCTTCCCCCTCTTTCCGAAATAAGCGGACGGCACGGAAAGAGTTCACGGGTGGTGATTAAGAGGACGCATGCCTCCCGCTAGCCCGATCTTTTTTTGGCGACGGATCACGTGCTGAAAACCTTATGACTTAGTTTTAATGTTTTCGGGTTGCATAAAATACGTACTGATCAACATTTTCCTATTTCTCAAATTTGAAAATTTACCCTTAGTATATCCTCAAATGAAAACTCTTATGTTTTTTATGCAAATTCAAATTTTAACGAAAGTTTTCTTACATAGTATCTGAGAAATTCTGAACACTATGACTTCATTATCAATGATTATCACATCACCAAAAAAAAAAACAATTACATTACCGGTCGAGACGTAGTACATGTTCTCTTAAAGAGACGATTCACTTCTTTTCGAAAAGTTTTATTCAGTTTTTTTTTGCGTGACGTATTACTCACATATAACTCACAATATCGCCATAAAAATTTTTGGAATACATAAAATAGAAATGTATCTACAACTACTCCTATCTCAAAAACAAAAGATATATACATTAGGACATCTTGATTATAATTTTTCAAAAATCCAAGATCGATGAAAGTATTGAAAGGGCCGCCTTTTATCTTTATATTACACTTATATCTTGAAAATGCCAAACATTGCTTCAAATTTTATTCGAGTAATGCATTAGAAAGTTATGTATTCTCTATTAATTCCGAAACGCTTAATTTTTAAACTAAACTGGAAGCCAATATGGATTTATTCTGACAAAATATACCTATTCATAGATACTGAGGCACTGGATACTTAATACTTTGGGCTGCCGTGTGAATAAAATGAGGAAAAGCTTTTTTTCTCCATACTCTTCCTCTTCTTTTCCACTCCTCTCTCCTGAACACCTCCACCGTCCACCCTTCAACCGTTCCTCTCTTCCGACCGGAGATAAAGAGGTTGCGTGGAATGTCGCCTGCGCGAGTGACTCGCGTGGACGGACGCGCTGTGAAGAAGGTGGAGGAAGAGGAGGGGAGCGAGAGAAAGCGAAGCTGGAGATAAAAAAAATGTTGTAAGGAGCCCTGGGAAATAAATGGGACGAGATGAATATGAAAATTTTGAAAACGAGGGACGCAAAGGCCATAAACGTGTGAGCTTTGGGGACATCTCGCTGCAAAGGTGTACACCCGGAGCTGACCCCCCACTCTGTAACCTACGTTTTTTCCCCACCCTGCCCCAGCTTCTCTCATCCAACCACCGACTCGTCCCTTCCTGGAGAAAACAAACCCTTCCCACTATCCTTTTCCCCACCCCTTTAACCGGACAGCTCTGCCAGCGTGCATGCATCTCCACTCTCTTACCCTCCCCCTCCTGTCCTCCCCTCTTCCATCTCTCTTACTTCGCTCTTCCCGTGTGGTCAAGTGTGTGGAGTTGCGAGTTAGTCGAGAGAAGGGGTGAGGGACGTGTTGCATCGCATTTGACGCTGGAGGCTCCCAATCCGAGACCCTGTTAAAGCAAGTTGCTAGTGAGCGGTTGCGCTGTGGGGTTAGGAGGGAATAGAAGTACAGGACAGCATTTTGTGCAGGGCCGTACTCGCTTTCGCAGAAAAGTGGTCGAGGAAATTGTGAGATATAAATTCGCTGGACGGTTCACCAAACACAACATTTGCCTCGGTCTGCGGAGTATCTATCTATTGTTTTTTTTAGCGAGACGAAGATGTGACTTTTTGGCTCCCCTTATTTTCGCTGTAAAAGGAGAGCAAATATTCTCGATTCAGGGCTTGCAGTTGTGCTCATGAAGTGGATGAACATGTTTGCCTCTGCTTCGTGTATCTGATTTGGTGTTTATTTTTCTTTAACCATTTTAACACGCTTTTGAAGCACCTATTAACAGTTAAAACAAATAGAAGGTGATTGACGACCTTTTATTAACCGCGAGCGCATCATCATTACTTTTTTGAGGTTGGAAATACATATATTTCCGGTGATTCTCATGTGCTAGTTGTAGTATCTCAAATTATCAAAGCAATATGGTCTATAAAAAGACGCTGTGCCATTAGCAGATAAACAAACTTTTCTGCTGTTTTTTAATAAAAATTATTTATTATCCACTGTTGGAGAAATATACAAAGAAATGTGCATCAAATATTTTACACCTGCTCGAGGTCTTCCCAGGTTTTGATATTCCACTGTGGCTTTGAAAAAATATTAAACGAAGTCAGTATCGAAAAGTTTTCAATCTTGGATGATCCAACCCGGAAAAGCACATGAGAGGTCTTGTGTATCCCAGAGAAAAACCTAAATCCTTCTCTAAAAAGGTAATTTTCTATTTATTAAAGGTACACGAGAAAAAATAGAAAGATAATTTCCGGAACATGTTTTTCCTCTTCACAGATATCTATGATATTTTATTTTATTTTCAAACCACCGGATATAGCTCTTATTGGCCATTTTAAACCGGGGTGTTCAACAAATATAACAAGTAAATGTACACAAACAACCATGCCCTGGACCGAGGAAACCTACCCAGGCGGGACTCGCGACCTCTTGTTTGGCAGGCGAGAACGTTACCGGCGCATGAATTTTTATAAGAATATGAAAGTTTTTAACATTTCCCTTCCAGATTTTTTATTTAGTATTTTCAGAATTATTTTAATGAGTTCAACAAATTCAGGCTTTAATTGGTGGGAGTTAGACATATATTAATAAATAAAAGATCGTAGCACATTTCCACAAATTTTTTTACTGCGTGTATTTCCACAAAATTTTTAAAATTGTGTGTACATGAAATATTTCGCTTATACCTACTACGTGGATTGTAACTTCAAAATTTAGACGTGTTAAATTTTAGATCACAGTTTATCTCATTACGATTAATTTTGTCCGATATTTAGTGAAATACTTTAGTTATTATCTCTCCCAAATGAAGAATTCCTGCAATTAGAAATGAGTCCTAGACAAACTCGAGTTTTTGCTACATAACATATACTAAATTAGACCCGGGCCCTATATTAACTGGAACGAGGCAGATATAAAGGGAAAATTAATCTCTGCCCCGCTTAGTTGCTGCTGACCGACTTCTTGGCGTGCTCTGAAAACTATAATCAGAGAGAAGCGGTCTGTTTACCTTAGACCTTTCACTCCCTCCGCTTTTTCACTTTGCCTTACTTTCCATAATCACTTGTATTATCACGGGCGCACATGGACCGCCGCAGTATCTCATCCCTAATTTACCTCCACCCCTCCCCTCCCCTCCCCTTCCAACGCTTCTTGCCTCGCATTCCCTCCGAGGCTCTCATTTACTTCCTCACCCTCGTCTCATCCATCACTCTTTTTCTGCACTCCAGCCGAAACTTTCTCCCATCCATTTCTCGCGCCAACCACTGCGCCCTCCTACTCTCTCCCTCCCTACTCCCGCTTATTTTATGCCGCAATAACCCAACTCCGTGTCCCGATCGTCGGAGGAACTCTTTCACCACATATCAGTTCATAGCGTTCATCATTCCCTGTAGTTTTTGCAGCCGGTCTCTTCTCCTTTAGATGCATTATGAAATAAAGATGAAGTTTGGTCCACCGTTCGAAATATTTTTTTTTTCTAGTCGATCTTTCATCCTTCTTATGTATTTATGCATGAAATTCGATCCTTGCGGAAGATTAATTACTTCGTATCCGATTGGGCGCCAGAAATGGACATATCACGTAGGAGTTTAAATAGAGGCTGGTTAGAAAGTATAAAATGCTCTCAACAGCATTAAATGCAAATAAAAAGCTGACAGGAGGTTTGGACACCATCAAATGGACATCGTAAATATAAAAAAGTTTCTGACTCATTATTGATGCCTATTTTAGAGGAATCTAAATACTCCTGCTATATTAACCAAAGTGAAGATATTGACGTGCATCCCTAGCATGTTTCCTATAACTAAGCACAAAAAAAACATCCCTGGCTTAATTTTAGTTACTCCTGATATTACCATCGCTCTTTTACTAACAATAATTATTAATTATAATAATAATAACAATTAATCATAATATAGAAAACAAAGTAATTTCATTGCCCATTAATATGAAACACTCAAATTGGCATGGAGAACGAACCACTGAGATTTCACTCACTTCTTTTCCCCTATGGGATGCGAGTCCCAACCTTTTTATTACTGGAAGTAAGAGGAGTTTCGCGAGCGTCCAATGATGCATCCGATGTCTTCGTGCAGTGCTCTCGTAACAAAAAAAATATTTCTTACCGGACGTGAATGGACCTCGCGATAGTATTTAATATAAACCTGAGCCCCGAGTCTTTTCTCCACTCGACCCCCTTTTATTTTTCTCCAATGCTCAGGCCGGCAGCGTTCCATTCTCCCTTCACAGTCCTTTTTATTCACGACCACCCCAGGGGGAGCGCCTCTTCTCCTGCTGTGTTCCCCCCTGCGCTCTTTGCATATTTTCGCGAACCTCTCGCATTCACGTCGGTGCGTGCCCATAGAGAGAAGGCGCACCGCTCCACCCACTCATGTTGCTCGCGCGCCACCGAGCGCACGGAGTATATTCCATCCCCGCGCACCGCCTTCGCCTGGTCGAATACTGCCTCTAAGGGGGAGTGGGGTGGGCGGATGGTGGGAGAGAAAATTGAAGGTGAGTGAGAACACACCGTTGGCCGCGGAGTTATCCTTATCTATCCTGTAAATAATCCTTTAGTCCGCGGACTTGTGGAGTCCTCCATGATAACACTGGGGCACAATTTTTAACACATTTTCTGTTGATTTTTGACCTGATTTAAGGTAAGGCAGGCATGCTGATTTCAAAACTGAAGTTATTTTTCTTGTTTCACGTCAAGTGGTTTCACTACGCCCTGCGTGATTGTGATCACTCTCTTCTAGATTGAGCGTCGATCAGAAGTAGCATATTTTCTCTCCATTTGGCTGAAATTAGCCTTATGCGACTGTTGCCTGGTGACCGAAACCGTAAGAGGCCAGCGAAAGGTGCATTGTTGTCTAATTATGCAGTAGATACAATAGGTAGGCATAGGCTTGTAGTGCGAAATTTGCCTCGTGGGAAGCTTCAGTGTGGAGCTGGCTGCGAACACTGATATTTTGATACTTCGTTAAAACTTTCGCGGTTAATCGTCATGTTAAATTAAAACTTTTGGGCTATGTCGCCGCCCCAACGTTTCCCGACCGATTCTGGTCGCTTTCTCAAGGGATACTGAATTGAAAACGACCAGCATCGGCCGGGAAACGTTGGGGCCACCCAAGAATTGACGCGGCGACATAGCCCAGAAGATTTTATTCAACATGATATTTTGATGTCAGTTCATGCGTATCGGTAAACCATATAGGGTGAAATTTCTCGTAAAATTCCTTCAAACGGAAACATTATAGGACATATGATGCAAAAAGAGGGTATCGTAAAAGAACAAAAAAAAAAGTTGATGACATAGATAAAAACGGAGGTTATTTTCTTATCCATAGACCAAAAGTAAGTCAAAAATACGTAACAGATCTAAGAAAAAAAATCGGTATTCCTGTAACCTGATTTCTTACTTTCTGACACCAAAGGTATCATTTTTGACCCGCAATGTATTTCAAAGCTCCAGAGAAACGATATATAAATGAACTAGATCCATCGAATTGATGGATGTAAGAATTTTTCCCATGCACAATAGGAAAAAATTTAAAAATTAAATGCAATATTTAAACAATGAAAAATTATAAAATGCAAAATTAGTAGTACTTATTACAGCAAAATGTTTATTTATAGCTGGCTTTCCAGCATTTACCGCCATACGCTTACATATTGGGGTTGTTAGTCGGGTTGGAGATGAAGATAATTCTTGGAGTTGCCAAATAATTAAAGTTGACAAGTAATTTTAGTCTTATTATTTCAGAGGATAGGAAATTTTCGCCCTATATTATGAGGGCTAAGTTATAGCTGGTGGGTATCATTGCGACATTTTTCATAACAAAAGAATCACGCTATATTTTCTGTTACTGGGATTTTTGGACATCTTTGCTATAGTATACACAAGTACATATAATTGGGAGATCCTACCTGATCGCGTATGTTTTAATCCCGAAAAACTCTCAACATAACATTTTATCATGAAAACAATCTCCTATACTAATATTAGTCCCATTTAATCCCTTCCCATTCAAATCCTTTTCAGACAGTACGTAAAGTTCTTTATATTTTTGACAGATTATTGTAAGTAGATAAAAATAACATAAAAATAGTTCTACATAGAAATAAAATTTGTTTGTATTAAATATTGTGACTATTCAATACTGTAAAATGGAATTCACAAAACTTTTTGCCCTTACATTTCAATATGGGCTAGAAGCCTTCATATGGTGCACATCAATTTTGCGGGATGATTTGTTAAAATGCACCGAATATATCAAAGATTTTGATGGCATAATTGTAATTTTTCTAATGATTTTTATCGCTGAAACATTTGGATGAGATCAAATGATTTTTAGCGGCCTTAGAAAAAGGAACAATTGCTAGGGTTTGAATTGCACTAGTAGTGGTAATAGTGCAATAGTTGTGATAGCATGCTAGTATTTTAACTCGAGCCTACATCTGGGTTCTGGGCTGTATTTCGACGTGAAAAGGGGGTGTAACCGATGCAGATATTCTTTTACTGTTGCTCTCTTTCACGTCACCTAACAGAACACATTTCTCAGTGAACCAACTTCAGTAGCAGCAGGAGCCCCTAATATCCCTAACTGCAAGGAAAGTGCAAGTGGTGGAGAAGGAGGTGCCTAAAGTCGAGAATAGCTGGAAACATCAAGGTCTGGTCGCAAAACCTGTCCTCCCAACGCACTTGAAGTATGGACATCTCCATCACTTTTTACACGATCTAAATTTTTGAGAATTTGCCGTATAATGATAATGTATACTTACAAAAAATGGCATCAAATGTAAAACTGTTTGCGCCATAGAGTAAAATGACTTAATTTAATAAAATAAAAGAGCTCGGAGTCAATTGGGTAAAATTTCCTTGTGCGCTTAGATCAGCAGTTTCACTGGGCGCATATTTAGCATTTGAAATTTTTATCTAAATTTCCCTTGATCTAGCATATTACTCGTAGTAACATTTCAATAATAACGGTAAAGTCAAGAGTAACTTAAAATTATATCTTAGGCCCGAAGAAAGAACAATGGTTCCGAAAACAACTGTCGGAGAAAGTTTTATCGGATAATACTGTAATTCCCTCAACCGTCGGTATTTGGGCACGTATTTTTTCCACATAAAATTTTTACAGAAACTAGAAAAATAGTTTAATCTTGTAGCTACTCCCATGTGAATGTCTAGAGAATATTTCTCGGCTCATAACCTTCAGAAATACAGGACACCTTAATATCGTGGCATGGCGAGGTGAAATGAGAGCCGTGGAAAAGGAAAACGTGGGTGAGTGCGGGTTAAAACACAACGCCGGCCGCAAAGCCATCCACACAGTCCTCACATCATGCGTCACGCACGCACTTTCCACCGCGCAACCTTTCGCGACCCGTTCCCACACGCACGCGGTGGTATAGGCACCTGCAAAACTCCGCCCGCACGCTCGTAAACATTCCTCCCAATCCAACGCGGAAAACCCCAACGCACAAACATCTCCTCCCCTTCCAGTAAAAAGCGCCATTCAACCCAAGGCAGCACAACACCATTTCCACGCAACAACATGGCCTTCGCCCGCCTCATAACGCCGCGCGCCCGCGGCTTGTTTATCTTGCGGAAGTGCGTCACGGTGTGGTTTTCCATGCCCCAAACCCGCCATTTACGCCTTCGAAGCCGCATTGCATGTACTCCCTCTCCCCGCCAAACATCATTCTCGCCCGACTTTGCCGCCCTGACTGCGAGGGAGGGGAGGAGGAATGGATAAGAATGGGATGGGGTGCATAGCCGCGGAGCATAACCCTTTTTCCTGAAACGTCCGCTATCCCTCCCTTTTTTCCCCAATGTATACGCATTTGACCTTTCCTCCGATGGTGCTTTATTCCGACGGCTGCCAACAGTGCTCCTTGTCCCGAATGATCAAATAGAGGAGCTCTCAGCGTACGCAAAAATTTGCGGATAAATACATCGGACACCGGCAGCGAGATCGTTCCTAGACTAGGTATTGTTGCAATGGTCGCACGGTTGTCTCTCGATTGAGTATGTTTTCACATCTCAGGGACTGATTGAATATAAATTGCTGCTGATTCAGTATCCAGAATACCTTATACTGCCATAAAATCTATTCACCCATTCGATTTCTGGGGCAAACCGGTCATCAGAAACATCCGATAAGCACAAAAATAGTCGTATGATGAGGAAGTTGGAAACAGAATCAGATTGCCAGTGGCGCTCATGACCGCTGGAAATTTTATTGGTTCATCATTTTCTAAATATACAGTATAACATGTTTAGTATTCTATGGTAGGGTAGGCATTATTCCTTTAACCAAAGGATTCCTACCTAAAATCTTTGGACATTTTCGCAATGAAACATAACGATGTGGGAAAATAAAACTCGTGAATTTCGAGCATCCCAGGCCAGGTTTTGTGCTCTCTCACTCTTTAAATATAACGAGAGAAATTGACAACTAAAAGGTAAGCCATCGAATAAAGTCCAATAAGGGGGATCGAAATACATAGTGATATCGGACCTCCAAAGAGTTATAATTTTATTGAATTTTGGAAGGGATATCCTATAAACAGGCAACTATATAAGTTACATTTTCTTGCTTACCTTGCTCATCGCATTGCTTGATTGATATAATAAGTGAACTCAACGTATATAATGACGGAAAATCTTGTTTTGCTGACCACTAATGTCTGAATAACCATTTCAGCAATTTTTAAATAGGTATTTTGCATAGTAATGACAAAGGACTTAAATTAGATTTTATGGAAAAATTCCACATTGCCAATAGCCCGGATGGACTTTGTAATTTTTTATTTTGAACTGACTAACCTTTGTTAAAGTTAAGCATCCCCAAGACGTCAAAACCCGGACCTTCACTCACGCTACACTTGCTGTATTTTTTCTGTTATCGGCCATCATTCATTTGCTCACCCAAACTGCTCCCCCTCCCACTCCCCTCACCCCGATTCCATATTCCCCCAGCTCCTACCTTGGCCTGGGTATAAATGATGAGAGAGTGCTGGTTGTATCACCTTGGAAATGAAAAAAAATGTGATGAAAATATGATCGGTTGTTGAGTTTTGGAATTAAAAAGTGTGGAAATTACCATGTGTGTTCTTTCATTATGAGGTGAACTCAATCTTTCCTCCAAATTCTATCGTGATAAACCTACAAACTTCGAAGAATTCGTGACCACTTTTCCACAGAATAGTCTCCACTTTAATCATCTAGATTCCTTCTGCTAGTCCATTGTTCAACTTATATTGTATCAAGGACTGTGCGAGCCCGACTAAAGGATTAACTCTATTTTTTGAAACTCGAGCTCTGTGTCGCGCGTCTTTCAGCACCTTCAACGATAAATACTTCGATTAAGATCCCAACTATGTAACGTGCCATTCAAAGTATTTAGCCTACGAAGCGTCTCGCGAGCCGAAAGTATTGCAGCCTTGAGATTCACTCCTCCTTTGTCATTCTTGAGACCCCATCTTGTAGTGCTTTCTCATTACAAAGATGTGGTTACCGTTTCCCCTCCACGGTGACCTTTGACCTCCTCCCTACCTGTGCTGCATTCCTAGGGCGCACTGCCTTCCATCGCATCGCTCGAGAGCAAATTCCTGCGTTGTGTAGCGAATCTATCCCCACCACCGACCAACCCCACGTCCTCCCCCCCTACTCCACCCTTGCAAGCCTGCTTTCCTACTCGGCAAGACTGTTATTGGTACGTGCAGCGGAGGGGGGATGCGGAATGAATGCCTTCATGGTTTACTCCAAAGAAAATTATCGGGGAGGCTGATGCCTTTTTAGCGTGCGTCCAAGGAAGATATTTCATATCAAGTATCAGAACGTTCGAATGGTTACCAACCTCTACCTTCCTCAAAACTTACTGGAAAATTTTATGGACCCCTATTATAATTTTTAAAAATACCAAAACATATGTAATGCTTAATAAAACTCATTTCGATAATATCGGTAAAGTACAAGTACAATTCATTACATTTTATTGAATATTTGCATTGTATTGCAAAATAATAGAAGTCATTTTAGCTCATTGAACTGCAATAATGTGTGAGGTGGGTGTATTCTAAAAGATCAGTCAAATTTATACTTGTTTTTTTTTGTTATAGCCAAAACAGCGTTATTTGGCCTTTTAAATCGGGCTATTCATATTATTTAACAACTAAGCGTACGAAAAAATCCATACTCTGGATAGGGGCATGACTAATTCATGGCTGGACTCAAACTCGTGACTTTCGGTTTGTCAGGCGAAGACCTAACCCCGCCGCCACCGAGGCTGGCTAAAGCAGTGGCATGTTGCAAGCAGTACCTATGACAAGTTAATTCTTTTGATGGGATCGCTCGGTTGGCAAGAATCAAAATGACATGCCACAGGTCCAGCACTCCGTTCGATCAAAATAATGAGCTAATGAATTCAGAATTCATATCAAAAAAGGAGAACTGAATAATAATCAGCGGGATCTAGGAAAAAAAGTTCTCCAACATTAATTGAATTTGAATTATGGCTAAGTGGTGTGGGTTTTACTGATAACATAGATCAAATTTTTGTATCGGGCTCGGATAGGTGAATCTGTTTTCTTACATTTCGTTACCTTTTCTCGTATTTTGAGGAAAACATAATTGATTACTTTGTTTAAACTCCTGGTGAAATCTACTTGTCCATCAAGTAGGTGCATAAAAACACGAGGTACATTTTATACGTATCCGATTTTAAAATTGTGAATTGAAAATGGTCATGGTTTCACCCTCATCCCAACAAGGATACATTTATTGGCCCTTTCCATTTTTTCAACACTCTATTGGTTCATATCTTCCATTACCAATCCATGACCTCCATCACAGAAGTGGCTCGTTTCCTTTCTTAAGCTTTATAACTGTGGTGAAAAACAGATATTTATGAATAAACCTGTATGAGCGGAGCAAAATATTTGGTAAGGTCCTTGATGTGAAAACGTCATAAAAATTGCAGCAATAAACGCTCCGATGTATCGATGTCTATTCTCATTTTTTTCTCTCCATCTGGCGCCCCATCGTACGCACTCTCTTGGCACCGTACACTCCGTCATTCTCCGTCGCATCGAAATTTACTCCCTTCATCCATCCATTCACTATCTCGTCTCACTGATCCCCTCGACAGCTCAGCCCACGACGATCTTTTGCTCTCTGATATCTCGTGTCGCCCTGCTCTCTCTTTCTCTCTCTCTCCTCCGTACCTCGCGCACTAAGTCCCTCTTTAAATCTCCATTTGAGACGTGCAAGTCGTTGCCACCCTCCACCAACCGTTTCCCCTCTTTATCTCTCGACACTGGATTCGTCTCCTCTCCTCACTCAACGCTTCTCTCCGCTGTCCCATCCTCCAACACGGTTTCCTTTCTCCTAATTCCGGGGGAGGGCGCTAGTCCCGAGTTTCTCCCTATTTTCCCGAGTGTATTTAAAGTTTTATCATACTCATTTTGCAGTGGTTCATTTCGCCTTTTGTATACTACATTAAAATTATTAGTTACTACAAAATATGTAACAAAAATTTGAATTTTTTCTATGTAAGATTGTTAAACTGATTCGGTTTTAGTTCTGTTCCGTACGCGAGAATGCTCAGCTGAAGAAATAAAATTCCCGAGTTTCACCCGATTTTCCCCAGTATAGTTATAGTGTTTTACTCACTCAGTTATTTTGGAGCAATCATATGCATTTGGTGTACTTCATTAAAATTCTCAGTTCTAGCACGTCAATTTTCAAGTACATGACAGAGTAGACGGTACTGATAAAGTTTCGTATAACCAAAATAAAAAAATTGCGCTGTCAGAGCATTAAAGCTCAATATGTTTTATTGGAATACGTATTATGCTGTTCGGAGGTCTAAATGGTCGAACGGCATAGTTTCAGTATTAATCGTTTTCAATACTAAAAAATATATGAACAGGTTGTAGTTTGCTTATCTGCAAGTATTCGTTTACAAAAAATAGTGTAAAATTATTTAATGAACTATCTGAAGCATTATAAAATACGGAAAAATCATCATTAAATATTCTTGCAATTTGAAAATTACTTTAAGCGCTTGAACATTGGCAGGAGCAAAATCAAATTTCACGCACGAAAATAAAATTGTTATAATATAGTAAAAAAATATTTATTGAGTATTTTATGATACAGGGAATAACTACTCGTAGTTATTCAGGAAGAGAAGTGTGGTGTAGGGTAGAAAACATACAATTTAAAATTCATGGTGTATGAAAATTTTATTGTATTCAATATGTTTAACTAAAAATACCTTTAGCATGAGAAAATACCACAATAAAACTTTGAGTATTCTCTCATGAACTATAAATCGTGAGGTTCACGCCAGGATTCACTCTTTCCTTCTTTACGATTCGAAATTCTCTATAGTTTAATACGATAATACAGTATTTCTATTACAAAATATATGGCTATTTGAAATGAAGTCCCATTATTTAATATCGGGTATCTGTTCTTTACAATGATTTTTCATAAGGTATAAGTATTGTTTTCAATTTTCATTTTCTTTAATATGCCTATTTCTTATACCGTTTCTATAAGCGACTCATTTACGTTTTTGAGCAAAATGTAAAAATAAAGTAATTTTGGACTAAGTTAGAGTATTCGTTGATGCTCATCTGTTTATTTTATTTTTTTCCGTAACGTCTGGCTATTCCTGAATTTTTTATCCTCGACCCTCTCGTTCAAGCCCTATTCCCGGTTTTCCCGGATTTCCCGAGTGGGCGGCCAACCGGCTAATCCATCTCTTCTTCTCAAAGAACATCCCTCCCTCTTTGCTCCTCACGCCAAACCACCGTCTCCCGCAAATGGCGCTGTTAATTCCCGTTCGTCACGCACCCATCCTCTCTTAAAAAGGCAGGATTCCACCGGGGTCGCTTATCTGCGGGATCTTTTCGAAGCCGAGTACAGTGTGCTCATGCTGCCTCGACTACGAAGACGTCAGTCCACCACTCCCGCGCCGCGTCATCGCTCCGATCTCTTCACTCCGCCCTCCCGCGATGTAAATAATAAAATTGCTTTTTATAATATTTCTTGGAGTCTAGGTCAATGTAAAACAAGTTATAGCCAACGTTTCGATTTATTTTAAATCATCCTCAGGGCTATGAACGAAAAAATATGAACAATATAAAATACAAAGATGACAACGATATACAATATTTTTACATAAAAATGTAAAAATATTGTATTTTTTTTCATATCCCTGATAATGATTTAAAATTAATCGAAGCGTTAGCTATAACTTGTTTTATATTGACCTAAACTCCAAGAAATATTATAAAATGTATTAAACAAGGTCAAGAATGGAAAAGTAAAAAAAAATAATAAAATTGCTGCTTATTACCCTTGGTGCGTAGTTATATATGTTATTCTTTTATGGCCTTTATTTTTATCCTCATTGCAGACGTAGACGGAAATGCATTGCACTACTCTATCTCTCGGGCTTGGAAATTTCTACATTGTAAAGTGACTTACACACTCGGAAACAAGCCACCAGCTCTATATTTGTCTCTTCTTGCTTTGCATAAATTCTGTCGCAATCTCTGGGATAGCCATTGAGACAAATTTAATTTTGATTGGGTGAATCACCAACAAGGTAGTGCTGAAATGTGCCTTGCCGAGGTAAAAATGTTTCTTTTACATCTTCCACGTGCAGAGTTTTAGGCTACTCGATGTTAAGTGCACGTAATTCGATTGAAAAATCGGAATGAATGTAACGAGTTGAAATCCAGTTAAATTACTCATTTTGAAATTATCTTTTAGTATGGGTCGTATTTTAAGTTTCAATGCCTACTTTAGAGCCATTATTCATTTCATTTCATAAATTTTTACTGTTATTATTTCGAAGTTGTTTTTTTTATGGTCTGTCGAGGTTTTTTTTTTGGTCTGTCGCTAATTTTTTTGAAATTAAATTGACAAGCTGGTCCTTAGCTTCCCGATAGTTACTGCTTCGTTTAAATAACGATTTTGAGCTCCATTATTTTTGAGGATATGGAAATATTTTTTCAAAATTAGCCTTTTTCCCAGTCTATCCTATATATAATTCTCTTGATAGTATTTAAGAGTTGAGCGAGTAATGGGAAAAGATTTTTGTTTACTTGAGAATAGGTTTTCTTCGTGCTATAATAAAGTTTCCAATTGTCCAAAACCGTTAAAAGCCTTAAGAATATTTTGGTTACATCGTAAAAATATTAGAAAACTTTTCGTTCAACTTGAGCATATTTAATTGAATATATGATGTTACGTATCGCAAACACGTAGTTTTATAAATGGGAATAGAGTTGGTGCGGTGGCTATATTTTGGTGGTCGGATTTTCCCCTCGTGGACCCGAGTTCGAATCCCAGGGTTGGTGGAGATTGGCTACCCGATTCCTATTTGAGTGTTGTGTGGAGGGAACTTCAAATTTAGCACTCATTTCATTGGATAGAACCTTAAATCGTTGTCCTTTCGTTTAGAGCAGGCTAACACCGACGCCGGGTGTGTCTCCACCCTTCTTCCTTCCTAACCTCTCTCTTATGGTGCCAATGGCCTATGTTTTTGGTCGCTTCCTCGTCACATATCCTCATCTTTAGTCAAGTATGTATACACTTTCTTATGAAGCAATTTAAACCGATTCTCGGGTTCAGTTACTGAGTGAGTGAGCATGAAGAAATTAATAGCAATAAAAATGCTAATTTAACTATACCGTGGCTAACCACGTTGATAACTTCACGGGATCAACCGCAATGCACAAATTTGCATAGTCCTCAAATGTCCACAGAGGGGAATGACGCCTCGGTAGCTTAACTAGCCAAAGCTCTCTACCAGAAATCGGAGGATTTGGGTTCGTATCCCGGTCAAGATGAATGATTTATTCCATGTGGATTATTCAAACAATAAAATATTTAATAAATAAAAAATAAAAAAAGAATGAATTGTATAACTCAGCATGAAAATTATAACAATTGGCATCTTATTATATTGGCAAAAGTATTGGCATCTTTCAAAATAGACATTTCAAAATTCGTTCAGGGAACAAACAAAAAACCTGCTTGCGGTAGTTTTTCGAGGAATAAAGAAAAAGTATGGAGGTTCTGTATTTCTATTTTCCATGTACAAAACACTTCGCTTAAATATAATACTCTCAGATTAGCAAAGACGACTCACACCATCATCCGACCTTTCGAAGGATATGCCATTGATGAATGATATTTATTCTACGGAATTTTTGCACTAAGAAGGCTACAACGTGAGACACGTATATAAGAACGAATATAAAGGAAGGTGTCCTGACTGATTGGCTGATTCACACGTTCGCCAGACCTTTTATCTTTTGCTTTTTTATGTCACCTGGGGTTTAAGTATTGGTTGAAAATTTGTATCTCTGCGTGAAAAATGATGGAATTAATTCATATCCTCAGTTTTTAATACGCTTCATTATCTTCTGATAATTGTATTTTCAATTCCAATTTTATTCATTTTTCTTCCACTTCAACAAAAAGAATTAACTGTGGTAACCGGGCGTAATCATACACTCAAAACATAGAAAAGGAAACTGCTGTAACCTTAGCCTAATATGAACATTAAACCACCGATTTGATTACGGTAAATAAAAGTGATAACGCTGCTACCAAAAATGGCACTTACCGTATATTTTTTTCGTGACCTCCGCTAGGACTTGGTACTGCCTCTGCTGGCCCTTGTGGGTGCGCGGGTGCGGCTCGCCAGCCGGCGGAATCTGCAAGAGACTCACGGTCACGTTGACGGGTCCACCGGTCTGCATCCAAATATCAGGGGGCGTGGCGGGGGTGGTGGAGGAAGAGGTCGAATTTTCGTTCGCCGGACCTCCGAGAGGTGGCGTCACCTTGTGTATCGTCACGAGGACAGCCGTCGGCTTTCCTGGCACCGCCACGTTCGGAGAAATCACCGACAGGCCACTTAAAAAAGAAGAAAAAAGTTATGGAGTGTGTTGCAAAGAATAAGTCTCGATGGAGGTAAAATAGATTAAAGCATTTTTTCCAAAATTTGTACGACACCCAAGAAGTATGTTGATTTCAATTTATTTTTATGAGTGTTTTGTGTTCAGCAATGCTATACTAACATCTTAAACCTCACTATCGTATAAGATATCGATTCAGTTAGACGGTTATGTTATTATTATCGTGAATGTGTCGATTATGTGGGATATTTTCTAAAGATACTGCATGCGTTGGGTTACTATCACCTAATCTCTATAGGCAAAAACAAAATTTACAGTTATTGAAGCCAAGCATCAGCTTTTGAGCTTCGGTAAGCAGGAAATCAGGTGAATCAGGGTAGATACAGATTTAAACATAACATATCGTAGATGCAGAGTGATATTTCACGACTTTCTATAAGTGTATTCAAAGTTTCCTGGAAAC
Source organism: Ischnura elegans (assembly GCF_921293095.1). Lineage (NCBI taxonomy): Eukaryota > Metazoa > Arthropoda > Insecta > Odonata > Coenagrionidae > Ischnura > Ischnura elegans. The sequence goes on from NC_060246.1 coordinate 35,609,050, forward strand.
CCATTCGCGTATTGGTCAAATTATTTTTGGTGTTAACGATAGATACTAGAAAAAACTCTCTCTTGATGAAGTAGACTAATTTTTGAATTGTAAGTTTTTCTCTTCGCAGTGATTAAATGGATCATGTTAAAATTTCCCTATATGTAAAGAAATTAAAAAATACTTAATTTTTCGCTGAAGGATAATTTTGCGAAAAGTCATGTGGAAATTAAGATAAATATTTTTATTTATCAATCACTGCAGTTGGAGATGTAAATACGGAAACCTTTGATATGAAAAAAATGAGTTTAAAACAACTGAGAGTAGATATCTATTTGGAATAAGATGTTAGAAAAATAAAGGATTTACAGAATTTGATATCAATTCATAGATAGGAGGTAATACCACTGAAATAGAGTACTTAGTGTATTGTTGGAAATACAAATTATACCGAAGAGATCGCGACCAACTTATAATTTGGCTTTTCTCAAGGTTAGGCTACGTGGGTAGTCGAATAAAATGAGCGCTGATTCGACATTGTTGATCCTTATTTTATTTCATCATAAATAACTCCTAGCTTTAGCTCGTTCGGGATTCACTTTTTTTCATTTCGCACACGGTCTTACCTTAAACCAGCAGATGTTTACTGCTTCAATATGCCAAGCACGCGCAGATAATGGTTTTAAAATAACAATACACTTCGGAGTGCATTTATGCCGTATTTTCTCATTCCGAATTCCTTTCGCCAGACGCACGGCGCTCGCTATGCATCTTAATTTCTTGTAAGATGGGACTGCTGCAGAGGTCGTAAATGAACCAACGCTCCTCTCTCTTTATCTCTTTCCCTCTCGCACCTCCGAGTCGGTAAAAAGCGTTAATTTGCTCGCACCCCATACCTCTTTGCTCCGTCCACACACACACCACTGTGCCAAATAAATGAGGGCCTCTCCTCTCCTCGCATCTCGCACCCAGACCGCTCCCCGCACCTTTGCCTCCACGCTGAAAACACAGCCTTCCACACCCTTGCCCCTCCTCTAATGCTCACCAACCTATTCTCCATCCCCGTCCTCTTGCCCCACCCCCTTCATCGCAGTGCAGTAATCCTCCCGATGCATTAATTACTTTGCCTCTCCGCGGACGGAGAACCCAACTTGCAATCCCACCCTCCCGCTCCAACATGCCCACATAATTCGCGCTTTTTCGGGCGAGTCGGGGGTCTCCCGGAGTGGATTTCTTGCAGCTATTCCGTAATCAAATTTCAAGTCGCGTTCGAACATTTCGTGCATGCCTTATGTCAAGTGCAGCGTGCCAAGCAAGATGTTGGATGGCTCGGACCGTTTGTAAGGCCTGCTGATATGGGTGGCTGACTGCGTGTGAGAGAAGGTGGTGGAGGAGGGAGAGAGGATGAAGAAATACGAGCCGACGCCATATGCCTGTCTGTATTTACCCACTTAACACCTTTTTCCGGTTCTGCTTGAGGATGCTGAGAAGCGGAGGCTGCCGGGAAGACGTGACGAGGCATTAGTTGCGTCTGCACGAGCACGCGGAGAAGGGAGGAAGCCTGTGGCGTAATTCTAAGGGGAACGAATGGCTTAAGCTACGAGCCAGGAATAACCAGGTCGGTCATCTGTATTGGTGTCTCGGGTTTTAGTGTGTTAGCATGAAGGATCTGCCGCGGTGTATCCTTAAGCTTCATATCACTCAGAAGTTAGTAATGACGACGCGTTTAAATCGCGCTAAATCGGAGAAAGAGCTAATCCTGGAACCAGACTGAATATGGAGCTGATATAGAGGATACAATGTATTACTGTCTCTACTTCTATCAAGGAATGGCATGAATTTTGAAAAATGAATTTCTCATATTTCCACCCTATCCTTTCCATTGCAGATGAAGCTCGCGACGGTGCACAAGCAGAAATCTAATCGCAAATTGTCGTGTTAAATTTTATTCAATCGCATTAGACATGTTTTGCGTATTGGGGGGTAGAAGACTTAAATTTGGACCTCATGACCCAGAGTTCAAGCGCGCGTGAAGACCTATAATACCTGCCTGAAATACTCATGATGTCTTTCAATTCCCTAAATTTGTGGTAAACTCTGTGCTGCAAATATACTTCAGACCCTCATCCTCAAATTGGAATAGCCCTCTTTCGATAACAAAGCGACCTTTCTCCTCACCTTTTAGACTCTTCTTCCGATGCATAACCTTTATGAGTTAGGTTTTTCATAGTCTTTGGACGAAAAAAGATATTTATGCAATTCATTGTCTTTTTATTTGCCGTGATCGCCAATATTCTTGTGGACACGTGGTTTTCAAAAGGAAACCGCTTAGAATCATGAAAGAGCCATGCATTAAAGAAACAGAACACTCAATCGACTGCCTCAATAAAGAAAGAAACCTCATTGTATTCGGACAGTTTATAAAAAGAGGGAAGTTGTATGCATGGGATGAACTTTTTAAAACTATCATCGATGGAAATACATGGTTGGAAACATCCTTGAAACTATATAATGTCACAAATGACGCTGAAGTGTGTGAGCAGGCTATAATGCCCTCATTTCATACTCCATCAAGTGAATTGAAGTGTTGCGGCCTTGCGCGAAAAAGTTTTGCCTAACCTTTAGGAATCGATGTAGGGGGGGAACTTAACCATCGCTAGTATTCACCGATTCATACTGCATGAGCCGAGAAGAAAGAGTTTCTCGGGCCCTTTTTTAAAGCATGACTACGTATTCCAGCGGGGCCTCCCTTGAGAACGAAGTTTACTTTTCTTCACTCCGACCCTCCGCGCCCCCTTCCTTGAGGCAATATTCCTCGCCAGAAACTTCGGAAGCGAGGAGCGTGACCCAGGGAGAGAGAGAGGGGAAGCGTTTGACTTGCTGCATTGACTGGCACACACACACAGCATCCTCGACGACTATGGAGACTGCAACCCCATTTGTTTCATCTTATTCATCCGAAATTCTTCCCTTCCCCGAAAAATTATCCCGAGAGTTACAATTGCATTAGAAGAAAAGGAAGACGTGTGGGGGGTGGAGGGGGGTTGCTTAGAGACAATGGGGACACGAGAAGAGGGGATGGGTGGGGGGCATTTGACGAGACCTCGCCTTTACTCCCGCCCGCGCCCGCCCTTGGGACAACCCCTTTCTCTCCTGCCTCCCTCCAGGAGAGCCGAGACAAACTTCATCGGCGACTTTCCCGTGGAGCGCCATATAATAGGGGGAGAAACGGTTGGTACGTGAAAGGAACGGTGGTGAGGGTCCAAACTTAACGGAGGAAGTATAAAGAAGAGACTAGGAATAGAGAGGGAGGGAGGGATGGAGAGTGGGTAAGGTTGACAAGAGTGCTGGTAAATACATGGGGTGGTTGAGGATAGCTCTTGCACTGAAAGGCGGGCGAATATCTGCATAAGCAAAAATAACTTCAAAATTGGAATTGAAAATTTAAAAAATTAATGATAGATGCATTCTCATCTCTTCATTTTACGGAAAACATTTAGTTTTAACGCGTCATTAGGTGGGTCTAAATAAAAAGTAAAGAATGCTAACATTATTTCTTTTCGATTTCAAATTTCCCCAAAAATAAGCCCAAGACATTCGTTCTTTTGAACGGCGACTTTTTTTTGAGCGGCGACTTTTTAGTCCAGATTTTCATCTTTTTTAACAATAGAAAATGAGCCAACTTAAAAAGTGACTTTTAAACAAGCACCTTTCATCACATGTGATCATAATATTCCGAGCACTTGCATATCAAATCATATTTTCATTCAGTAAAACTATGCTATCTCTTATAATTCAATTTCTTTTGGGTTTCAGCATAATTTTATGTGAGAAATGCTTTTTTCTACGTAAGTTTTCTTTTTTCCTCCTTAAAATAGGAGTTTAATTTCTCTCTGACGCCAACCAAATATTATTGAAGGCTACTCTGTGCTCACAGAATTATATGTACTATGCTAATTCAGTTCTTGTTATAGATGTTTCCCAGAGGAAAAGAGGAGAAACTTTAATAAAGGTGCTGAATTTCCAGGTACACACCTAGCTTTTCTTTCTCCAAAAGGGCAAACTTTTTTTTTTAAGCTAACCAAATAATGCCGCAGCTTTTTTCTTTGAGTTTCCAGACTTTTTAAGGCTGCGTCAATTGTTTGGAATGTGGAGGGAATGCTGCTTGTGCTGGGTAAGAGTTTAGTCAGTAGGCAGTAGCGGTAAGAAGTGAGAAATGAGGGAGGAGTTGAATGGGGAAAAGGGGAGGGATGATGCAGTAGACGGAGGAGTTTTTGGACCGGGGGCAGAAAGAAAGATAGGGCCCCGAATGCCATGCACCTTCCGGTGCGGTTGAGTAATTTCATTTGCGAGGACGCGCTCGGCAAGGGAAAATAGGGCAGGCCTTAGTGTTTACCCTGGGAGGAAGGAGGAAAAGGAGAAGGAGGGTCAGAGGATAGGTGGGGACGAAGTTTGCTCACTTACTGGGGCCGCAGAGAGGGGAGGATGGAATTGAAAAGGAGAGACGAGAGAAAGGGAAAGGGGGGTGAGGGTCATGCTCACGTAAAGAAAGAGGAAGTGAGAATGGAGGGACTTGATATGAAGGATGAGAGACTGCAGAGGTTGCCGTTGACATAGGTAGTAGAGGGTAAAAATGTGAAGGAGGCATGAAAACATCGATCTAATGATGAAAATATGACGGCGCGAAAATTTCTCACACCAAAAGTGCTACGGAATACCATTTGATTACCTGCTTTTCTCCATCTCTCTTTCTGATTAAACACGAGGGTTGATTTGATTGGGTAACAGTAGAGCTCACCTCGAACTGAGCCTCAGATCAGTGAGACTTATTAGGGGTAGGAGGGTCAGTTTCCTTCCCTTGGACCACCTCGCATTTCGAGGTTTTTGGGAAGCGGGTCCTGAGGCTTCACTCCAAATGTCTTAAGGTTTCATTCGAGAGTTGACCTTAAAACCCATAGATCACTTGCCGCACGTTCTGCCCTCTGGACTACCGCAATCTTCAAAATACCATGAGACGTCTCTGTCCTTGATAAAAATATTGGCGTTCTCATTAAAACATAGCCTTTCTACGCCTTAGAAAGCTACTGGGGTTTTCCACCGGGAAAATGTTGACATGGCTGCCGAAGTTTCGGAAACGGAGTCCTATCTTCAGGGTTGATCCTCTACGTCATGGAAGCGTAAGGGAATACTGAAGTATCTACGTCGTAATATATGCTGACCTGTTCATGTAGTTACGTCGGATGGACCATCTGATTATGGTTTAACCTCGCTTATTTTAAAGGGAGGAGGAACTCGATATTTCCTCCTCGGATTTAAATGCAAATTAGTTGAAAGATTATGATTTTCAGTTTCTATGGTTAATTATAATGCGCTAATTTCTGTAATCTTCGGTAAAAATGGAAGAACTTTAATTTACTTTAAATACTGCACCCGTATGCTTAGACTCCTCGGTTTAGTATTGATTGGCAAACACACGGATTGACAAGCATACGGAACTTTTTGCTATGGGAATAGTAAAGTTTCTATGTACACCTTGCTTAACATGTGGGACATTAAAGATGAGTAAGAAAGAACACACAATTCCAAAACTGGTGGGGAAAATTTGTACTCATTTAAGGCAAGTAATTCTGGTTCATATCATTCTCATAATCCAGGGATGCGAAAGTCTACGTGCTTGTATTTAAAAAAAAATACTTTTGCATCAGCATTCCAAATTCAATCAGAACTTTTTAGAATTCGAGTCATCTTGAGTCGAAAAATTCGGCGTGTGCACAAAAAATGTAAGCGTTGGAGGGGTTGGAAAAGAAGTTGGCGCGGAAAGATGAAAAAGAAGAAGAAAGAATCAAGAGGAGAAAAGTGAGAGGACTCAGGGTGGGGTAGAGGTATAAGGTGTGGACTGCAAATAAGGACTCTTAGATTGGGGAGTCTGTGATCGGGGGGAAAGCGCAGAGGCCCGGAATGATGTAGTCGGGTGGACGGACGGGAAAGAGGTGGCAGGGTCAGGAATGCAGCCAATGGCTGGAGCACTGCAATCAGAAAGCAGCACTGAAGAGAAAGGAGAAGTTTACCCACCGTAATTCACTTAACACTTTATTTTGCACGAAACACTCGTGACTCATCAATTTTGTTCCATAAGGCCTTAAAAATTTAACTAAATGAATGATTACCTAAACAAGCAGTTCTAGCCACAGGATGTTTTTTTTTTTGCATTTCCATCAAAATTTTAATTAGATTGGATGTTTATGTTAACATGGGATTATATTTAAAATGATAATCTACGGTTTATTATGAATCTTTTTAGTGAAACCTTGGGTTTTCAGTGGCATGATAATATTTTTATTTAAAAACTTTTCCTTTACAGAAATTATTTGAGTGTACTGGATATTAGAGCTCATTTTTCCTACACTGGCATTAAAAAAAATGTTCTTTCATCACAAGTACAAGACGAATTGTTGAAAAACATTCAATGATTTATTCATGCGAATAAAATGTAATTTGTGAAATATGATTTTATGCTTTCCCGGCGAATAATGTGGGTAAACTTTTCTCGGGATTCCCACCGGGTTACTGTTTTTATAACGGCCAACGTTTCAAGTACCGTCTCGGCACTCATCATCAGGGCTGAATATTGATTTATTTAATGATTGGTTGCTAAGTATCATTGCTGTAATAAATTTAGTTAAATAAAAATATATATTTAAAAAATAATAATAAAATAAAATACAATGCCAATTATTTTATGGCACCTATATAAAACAGTCTAATTTCCTTATGTGGCCTTTATATTTTTTAATTTTTTTTATGTGGCCTTTTTTTATAGTAGGTATAAAAACATTAACCCGGTAGGAATCCCGAGAAAAGTTTACCCACAAAATGTAATTTGTTTCAAGGAAATTGTGTAAGTATACGCGATTTTTCGAATTTTATGATGAATGCATACTCTAATTGAATATCCCTATCATCGCTCTTTCAATACCGAAATTTCACCCTGCGAAACTTATGCTACTGTAACGGCTGGAGGTTTGCGGTAGTGTTGACCCAATTACGAAGCATTCCGCGAAGTGCAAGAGCTGGAAAGCGAAACTTATATGAGATCACGAGAAACGTTTCCTTTCGAATCGACCTGAGGAGTGAAACACTAAAAGAAGAAGAAGAAGGAATGGGAATCGAGGGGAGGGGGAGACGGAGGATTCTTAAGAAATGAGCATCGCGCGGAAAAAGGAAGCAACGGAATTCGAAGGAAGTGTAAGGGATATCTTAAAAGGGAAGGAAAAAGGGTTTCTGCGGGACTGGAGGCGATTTCTTGGAGGGAAAGAAATGGGAAAAGGGAATGGTCCAAGGGCTGGAAAAGTTGTAAGGAATTTAGGGAGGGCGTGAGGAAAGTGTAATAGTGGGCAATGGCGCGAGGTAGAGAGAAGCGTAATAATGTTCAGTGGCCGGGTGGAACGGGCGCATAGGAAGGGATCTTGGAGGGTTGAGGAAGGATGGTGGGCAGCATTTTCTGCTTGTGCGGCAGGCTGAAGAAAGAGACGAAGCTGGGAAGCCCTGGAAACTGGAGGGAGAAGGCCTTTTAATAATGTAATGCCTAATTTCCTCGGAGGTATCAAATTTTTCGGAGACCCGGGGAAAATTAAAACTCCCGAATCCTTACTTTGTTCAATCAAGTTATCGTCGAACGATCTCCTTTTTAATTATAACACTCCAGAGGATATAGTCTGGATTTCACGGGGAATGATTCATGTCATTCAATTACATCGATAAATTACAGTAAAAAGCACATCTCATAACTGGCTCTATTCGTTTGAGATAGTTTCATTGAATTCTGAGATAATTAGGAATAGATAGAATTCTGGTTAAAAAGAATGATGAAAAAAGCTAATTTCTACTGAGGGAATGTCGTTAGTGAATTAATATTTTAAGTGTACATATTTTTGGGTAGTGATGGAAGAATAATTACCCACTATTAAAGAGAATTGCTGAAGGATAAATTTGTTTTAATTTTCCCATATCCTTTCCCAGGTAATAGCATGAGACAGTTAAAATGATGGACAATTAGCTTTTTTACCATTAATTATAGCTTTTATTTCTATCCTGTATCGAATATTATTATGAATTTGAATTATGGTTGCTGATTATGTTATATAATAAATCATACATTTATCCTATAGTGATGAATCATCAAAAAAAGCCTGGGAGGAGAATAATTGGCATGAAACACATGGACCATTAGGACTGCAGAAACAAGGCGCTGAGTAACAAATGGAAGTGTTGAGCCTCTAAGCGTATAATATTGAGTTTAGTAATGGTGTGTAATTAGCGTAAATGACATCATATATGTAGTACATATCATGGCTACTTGATGATTTACATTTTTCTTTCATGGAATGAAGTATAATCAAGTGAGTGATTGAAGTCGAATTAAATCGGCGAGGATCTGGCATAATTCGATTTAAATTTCAGGAGAGTAGGATGTGACGTCAGTGAAAGGTATTTCTTTCCTGAGCTTGGCCCTTCCTTCACTCTTCTGCATGAATTAAGGATGACCGCAGGTTGTGAAGGAGATGAGACAACACCAAATATTTTCGTTTTTATCATATCTTTAAAATGCTGAAGCAAGAAGCAAATTAGCATTAAATAAGGGAAAAGCCGCTAATTGAATCAACTACGACCTACTAATCGAATGCGTCACGCTACTCTACTGATGTATGTGTACTCGACCGTGTAATATAAGAGTTCACCCTAGTGCTCTGGTACATTATTTGGGGTAATTGTCTTTTGAAGATAGTTTTACATGGTCAAAGATGAACAAATATTAGCCTTCTTCCTCCCAGGTCTTAAATTTTTAATCATATTTCTCTCTCTAGCTTTGCTAATGGCTTACGTTCCTTTCTTACCCCGAGTGATGCTGTTAACCCTAATATATTCCCTCTCGTTCCTCCGTACTTAAGCTTAGGATAAATAAATATATATTTAAAGAAAATTGCGTCGCCAGATGTTTAATAGCCATGTTTTCACCTTAAATTGAACTGAAAACGCGAAATCCGAGCAGAGAGAAATCATTCACCTTCTCAGTTATCAAAAACAAAACCACAGAATTAGGTGACGCCTCGCCAGCTATAATGTTTGAGGTGCTTAGCGCGGATTCGGCAATCCCGATTTGCGTCCAGACGAATGATTTTTCATCCGAGGAATTTTCTTGAATTCCAACTTCTAGACACCCGAAAAAAATTAATGCAGCCGCGGGAAAGCATTAGCATAGAAGCCTATCGCTTCCGCCAAATTCCGGGGGCGAAACCGTGCACACGGCGTGACGGCACTGCAATATTTCGACGGCAGTGGATCGAGAGGCTGATGAAGGGCATGGGGAGAATATAGAAATGCCACCGCACGACTACAGGCCGGAGGAGGAATTGATGTTTTACGTAGTGCATACACAACGCGGCGGCCGAAGAGAGGGGTTGGAGGAGTGGGGTTTATTTGGAGGCGCGGCGACTATGCCTCCCTTCCAGCCCGCTTCCCTCGGCTCCTCTCCGCTTTCCATTACCCGCACCGCACCCTCCTCCTCGGCACCTCTCGCCGCGTGCTCCTTGACTCCGTTCGCCTGCGGACCTGCTGCAGTCAAGATTGCGCGCGGTGGAGAGGAAAATTAGTCGCGTCACGGGGAAAAGCGAATCCACAAAAGGGTAATGAGGTGCCCGCAGGAATTTATTTTCGACGCAATCAAAGCTTGAAAAAAAGAACTGCATTAAAAAAATTAATTTTTTATTTCAACCATCGATCTTTTATGACCAGATAATGCGGGGAGTTTTTGAACAAATACATCCAATCAACGGACTCAATAATCATCCTAGAGAAAGTATTGCAAGGAATATGTTGCAGAAAAACAGTTCCAGTTCTGGACAAAGGTGATAAGTTCGTATTTTTATTTTCAAGCGTAGGTTTTAATTATGTATTATATAAAGATGGTTTGTGAATTATTAAGCATAAAAATAGCTGTCTTTATAAGGATTATCCACATGAAGCTGTGATAAAAATTGGTTATGATTATGAGCCTAACTCCTCTCCTTCGAATATGAAAATGGTGATTGGTAATTTTTTAATTACCATCTATTCAGGACATTTCCTCTTTCCTCATTTTGGCGAATTATATTGAACATACACAAAAGTAACTAATTCATTTTCGTAAAAGCCATTCATGTTTCGGGTGATGAATAAAAATTTCCCTTACATGAAAACAACTATGATGTTTAGAAGAAAGAAGGTACACTGTGTTCTTTTCAGGAGGTCAGCTTATTAATTAGACGTCAACAGTAAAAATGCAGGCGAAAATTCTTCAGGAAAGACTGCTGACAACAATGGAGGCAATTTCAGCCGCTAGCCAGATGATAATAGAGAAAATCTACGTGATTACATCGAACGAGGAAGGAGCGCGATGCTTAGTGAATGACAATTAATCTCCGCAGGTAAATAACTTGGATTTAATCAACGGTTCGGAACGAGGAGAGGGATTCCTCGTGATTTGACAGGGAGAAAGCCTCCATTCGCGTGAAGGCGGCTTCAATCGTCAGCCAGACATTGCGTTAACTTGCGTAACTACAGCGAGAGAACCAGCGAAGCATGACGCGCGTCACATCGGATCGCCACCCGTGCGTGAGCTGCGCGCTCGCAGATTGATGAATTACGACTAGCTGTTTCGGTGGGGTTAGGGGGTGAGGGGGGAGGAGGAAAGAATGAAAAAATGAGAGAGAGAAAGACTGCGAGGGTCAGATCGGAGGGTTACGGCAGAAGAGAGAGGGAGGGAACAGAAGGAGGGGAATCGTCCAAGCGTTAATAGAATGAAAAAATAATTGGGATCGCTGGCACCTTTGATAATAAAACGAAGGAGGAGGAGGAAAAAAAACCTTTTGGAGAGGGTTGAGTGTGTTTTTGGCGCATCAGGGACAGGGGTTTTTATGGGGGAGGAAGGGAGGGAGAATTCTCCCTCGTTGAAGCCCATAAATGTCAATGATACGTGACGGAACTTCCAAAGGCGGGGTGCGGCCGTGTGTCGGAGGGAAGAAAATGAGAGAGGAACTAGTGTGAGGGGGGAAATGTTGGCTTAAGACACGGGAGAAAACTTGGGCGAGGAATGAGTAGGAGTGCACGGGAGAGGAAGAGGGAGGACTTGGCAATTTTTTCCCTCTCCGGGCTCTGCGGAGGTTGTTTGCGGCAGAGAATTGACGTGCCTTCCCGCATCCCTCATCTCCGCAGCTCAATTCCCTTCCTCTGCCACCTCGGTTAGGCATCCGCGTCCCTGCCCACTCGCAAATGAATTGCTTCCTCTCGGAGTGTCGGAGGAAGCTTTCGGAAGGTGTGAAGGCCGTTTTAAACGGTACGTTCATTCCTACAGTCGCTACTTCCATGAGCGCTGGTTCGAGGAAAAAGTGATCCCGGTGAAAACGGAAAATTTTGTGTAAAATTTTTCTACGAATATTAGATTAATCGAAAGAGAAATAAAAAGTTGCTTAAATTTTGTTCGGCACACATTGAAAAGAACTTCATTCATTCGGTCTTAAATATTTTTGAATTTGTCAAACGTTCTATGAAAAAGGAGTGGCAACGGAATCATTTTTCGGTGACTCCCACCTGCATACCAAGCACCTCGTGGGAATATTTGAGGTGGTAAGCTTTGATACAAGCTATTAAACTTGTTATATCACAAGTAGCTCACCAGTGCTGTTTTTTTCGCTCATTATCATCACTGGTCAATCCTAATATTGACTTGACGCATCTCTCCTCTCAATTCTCCTATGAACTAACCTTCACGCCTACGCATTTCTTCTCTTTCTCATCCTTCTTTATCTGCTTCATATATTGTGTGATAGATCTTCCTTTTCCGCTCTTGCCATCTACTTGTTCATCGACGATTGCCTTCATCGGGCCATTATGTCTAAAGATATAGCCCATAAGAGGGTTCCGTCTTCTCATAAAGGCTTTCATGATGCTTCTCATCTCTCCTAATCTTCTTAGGACTTTCCTATCACTTACTCGGTCGATCTATTTGATCCTCATCATTCTTCTGTAACACTACATTTCGAAGGCCTATACGCTGGATTTATCCGCGGGTATCATTTTTCATGTCTTTCGTAGAGAAGCATACTCTAAATGTAAGTTGTCCTTGTAGCGGTCATTTTTCAGCAGGAGTTTTTAACCTCATCCGAACACTATTTAAGCTCTTTCCTCAGGTTTTCGAAAGGTTAACAATACGCATCGTTCTTCTCATTAAAGCTGACGTTAAAGAGGAGGCGCTAAAAGTGGTAATTGGGCGCCTCTTAAATAATTCCTTTAGGTATTCCCTAGCTGCCTCCACGACGAGAGCCTCCGCTGGGAAACCAACGATTGGTGGTTAACTTTTCCTTGAAGTTATTTTTTATAGTAAAATCAAAAATCATAATCCAATCGTTGCTAACGGCTTTCGGGAGCAGCTGCGTGTTGCGCTTCTCTCTTTTTTTTGTGGCACCTTTCCCAACTTCTCTCCGCGATTGTGACCGTATACATCCGACTTCGTAGTCTTTTTGCTAGGAGTGAATTTTGTTTTTATCTCTTGGCATTTTTTCATTTTGATTCATGTATCATTTTTATGGTGTACATTGAATTTTACCGGCCTCTTTCTTTTCCAAAATTTAATGGCATTGGTATTCAACCCTCTTCCCTTGTACCCTATTCAATTGCGCTTTGAGGTCCCTCCATCCACCAATGCAATGCCCAAGTAATGTCGCAAACGGGTCGTTGAGGGCTGGTTACTGGATACTGAAGAGGCAGGGACAGAGGGGAGTCGGAGGAACAAAGCGGCATCTCTTGTGCACTCTTTGCATTCTCGGCGCGCTCTCTCAGTTTACATTTCGACCCCAACGCCCACGAAGCGCCCTCCCACTCATCCAACGACCTCCGTCCCCTTCGCCACCAAACCCCGCCCTCCCTCACAGAACCCCATCTTTCCATTCCCACCCCGTGTACAGCACCCTCCGACGCAGCACCCCCTGGGGCACCACCTTGGCTCCGGAATTTTCACCACCCCTGCTACACTCTTTGCCCACCCCATCTCCCATAACCATCACACCATCGTGTTTTTTCCACCGCATCGCGGATTTCCTCCCCTTTTGTCCGGGGTCTTGCTGCTGCAAAGGTGTTCTTTCCCCCTTGCACATTACCGACGCGTCGGGTAAGCTTTCTGGGAGATCGAGTGAACCGGTGATGTTAGCACCGCAGGGCAGGGATGGGAAAAGAATCGGTCCCGGAGGTCGAGGCAGGATAAGGGGGACGTTTGAGAATGTATGGGGAGAGAAGGGTGTGCGGTTAGCAGGACGATGCGAGGAGTGCAGCTGATAGAGTACGGCTTAAGTCGGTAGTTCCCTTTCCAAGTCTCGGGTGAAGAGATCGTCGAGATGTCGTGTGACGCCGGGGTAACTCCCATAAATCTGTTGTACCCGTTGACAACGGTTCCGCGCTACCCCTGGAAAGGGGTTTGAAGCATCCCTTATAAGGGGGGAATGTGGGGAAGGGACCCCCTCTCTCTCTCTCCCTAGCCTCAACCCCATGCTAGAGGCAGTGGTGTGGGCGTATAGCGGAGAGGGTCCCGTAGAGATGCTGGAGGAATGGAGAGGAGCCTTAGGCATATCCTTTGGAACTCCTGCTCTCTGAGGGAAAGCCATAATTTTAGCTTCGCTCCCGTCTCTTCTACCCCCTCACGAGTAACCCAAGAGGTACCGGCTTCTCCTCACCTCTCCCCGTTCCAGTCTCGCCATCCCGCTCGTTGTATCTCGGGGAGTGGGATGGAGTAGCGCGTGGCATTCAGGCCACAGCGGCGCCCTCATCAATACATCGGGCCCCTTCAGAACGACTGCCGCCTTTCTTTCGCAACCCCACTCCCCAAGCCTCGTGTATCCAAGCCTTCTCGCCCGCTTTTCTTCTGAAAGTTGTTCGTATCTTAATTTGTCGAGAGTTGAAAACCTTTTGTTCCGCTTGCCCCAATCACCACAGTATAAACCCAAAAGAAAAGCTACCTCTCCTGGGGGATGGGAGCACTTAAAATAAAGTGTCGCCTCTCGTCCTGCTCGGATTTTTTTACGAATGCCTTTTAAGGAGCATTAAGGATGTTTTCAACTCCTGGGTATGTCTTTTATTTACTAATTAATCATTCGTTTATTTCTTTCAAGGAAATCAAAAACTGCTTTATTTTGAGTTAGTGACTGTTGGTATAATTTCTACATTGCAGGTAGTATTGTAAGGAATGTGTTACGGTAATAATTCACTTCCAGTTCTCGCCAAACGTGATAATTCCAGATTTCTATCCCCAAGTGCAAGTATAAATTAGCGGTTATATCTTATAATTATTACGGAAATGATACTGATGAAGCATCATGAGAAATGTATCAAAGAAAGGTTATTTCCAATTTTTAATGAATGTGGTGCATCTACTTATTAATGCCGTCGTAGCAATCAAATAGTTCCTTATTCTATATTGCACGACAAATCGCTAGGTATGTTTCCATGGGTGTTATAGTTAATGACTTTTAAGGAGGTAACTTTCGGTAAAAAATTGGAAATTTCAGTTTTTTAAATTTCATTTTGCGTATTTCAAACGCGGATATTTTAATTTATTGCAAAAAACATCTCCTGTTCATGCTATTCTCGCCCTCTGTTCAGCGGTAGGTAAAGTTGGACACCGCCAACATGCCGTGGATTGTTTGTCGGCTCTGAGGTGCAATTTGGGTGCGGAGCTCCGCGAGAGAGATCCCATTTGCAAGCCGGGAACCTTGGTTGCCGGTTAAGGGGGGTGTAATTAACGTCTCAATTCAATTTCCACTCGACGGCGACCCCGATTGATAAAATCGGGCGGCGTACGTCAAGGCCAAGTTTGCACACTCGCACCGACCGCCCACCACCCTAGCCCACCGCTCTCAAGTTTATCTTATTTGTCTTGGCGACACGCTGCACATTAACTTCGTTAACTATGAGGAAGCTCTGAATTCGTTGTTTAGAGGTATTTCCACACTTTCATGAGGTGAGCATTTTCGATTAAAACGATACCTCAAAGAGCTGCCTCAAAGTTGTGCCATTAATCACCCGCTGTTCATTAAATTGACGCCTTGGAACGGAAAAGTAGTCTCACTCATAAAAGATAAAACGTGGATTTAGGAAAAATGAGCACCATAATATACGCACTGATAGACTTTTGATCACCATCTTAGATAAATCAATGGTTCTAGTTTTTTTTAATTTTTATAATTTTATACGATGGACTGGGAAAGCTATTTTGTGTTGATGAATTATGATGAGGAAAAGAATGAATTCCTAGATAAAGTGATAATCATTAGGAGGACGCCTAATGGATATCGGAAAGGAAGAAAAACACCTGACATAAGACCGTGGGAAAAAGATGGAAGTGAGGAATAAGAGCGGAGTCCCTTCTTCCTAATAAATCGGTCGTAACTGGTGTAATACATCCTATGACAATTACTTATTTTATGACATTGAAAAATTCTCGTCAAATTTGTTGCCCGGTCAAAAATGGTGGCTTCTTTTCTGTAAATAAGTTGATAAATATCTTATTTGACTTTAATATTTAGTTCCCGTAATTCAAACCGTAGAGATTAATGTAGAGATTTCCGATTTATTGTTGATAATTGGAAAAAATATAGTACTATTTTAGGCGCATTTGAGATTACGAAAACAGGGTAAAACAGCAGATGAAAAGGTAAAAGAGATTTGAGGAGCAAATGCACATAGGCTGTAGAGGGATGTATAACGAAAACCATGGGCGAATTACGATATGCAAAAGTATATGCAAAACATTTCAAATCATATATTCACTATGGAATTCGTACTTTCGATACCTTATCTTATTAGAAGATTGTTGATCGTAATTATTCAGAAATGGAATTCCACTACGCAATGTCGGAAGCCATTATACCTGTGAATTTAGGTCGTCAGTCGAGAACAAATGTGACTTAGGCGGGTGAAAAATTATTGTACAGCAAAGGACAACTATTTTTAGATTTTATTCCCTTGTGTGAGTTAACTATTCAATACCCTTTCAAACTTTCTCAAAAGCCTTAAGGGTGAAACCTTGCTCTCAGGGTGCCGAGAGATTCCAGGTTGAAAGTTTCTAAAAACTCTACGGTGAAGTCATCGGAGACTTTGTCGTGGCGAGAACGCTTGAACTTTCTAACCTCTTGATCGCTTCCCTTCTCTCCTTCACCCTCATTATTCTACTTTTCCATCTCGCACCATCTTACCTACGTTCCAAAGGCTTCAACAACTCGTCGACGTTGACTAAAATAAGTTTCATTTGCCCCAAAAAGTCTCATTTAACCTTATTGGGGACAGAATTAAGTGATTCGGTGGTTATAATTAAGCCCCTGCGTGGAACGCTGACACATTATCTCTCCTAATAATTTCAGGGTGTTGGGCGAGCAGTTGATTAAACAGAATTCGATTAGCTTCGATGGGTCTATCGATTTTCGATATCTGGAATGGCCCGGTCGTAGAAGAGAACATTCATTGAGAATCAATGGATGAGAACCGCTACGTTCATTGCTTGTAAAAAACATTATTAATCTTTCGTGGAGTAATTGCAACAAATTATTTATATTAATATAATATTATAACGTAGCAACTAACATTATGAACAACTTAAAAACTTAAAAATATTGGGTAAAATGCTTTATTCGACATTTTTTGCACTGTTGAGTAGCTTTTGAAATTATTCTACCTCTCATATTTTCATATAGTTAGCCTTGAAAATAGGATATTAATTTCCAAAACATCGGGAAATAAGTCTTTATTAATGACCTTAACCTCAAGATTTAATATCTATATAAATGATTTACGAGTAATTATAATATCAATACGAGAAGCTTTGCTGCACAAATATATACCTGCCGTGAAATCACCACGAAAATTCATAATTGTGTCTAGTGCTTTTTCCTATTGCTAGTCGGTCACTTAAGTGGTTTTGACGCTAGATCCAAATTTATATGACCTAGTTCGTGCTCAGACCATGAAAAATTATTGCTTTTTCTCATTTAAATTTATGAAGGAGTGGTCCTCGTTGAGGGAAGCGTTTTGATCGTAGACGAAGGGTATCGAGTTTAAATAGCAGATAACGCCTGCGGATAGCTTACTCAAACAAACCTCAGAATACGAGGTTGGAAAAGGGGCAATACCACCAGTGCTGCTATTGTTTTATGGATGTAGCTTGTGGTTTTTACTGGGGTGAGCTCTACCATCACCATTAAAAACGATCCCAAGGCTGAATGAATGATTGAGTCAGTATAAGTGTTTGTGAAAATACAACCGATTATGTGACATGAAAGTATTAGTGATAAATAAGAAAGAAAATATAACATAGATTCCCTTTATTTATTGAATGCCATCTCTATTTATGGCTCAATAAAATCAAAGCATAGTAACACAACACTGCGTCAATCATTGCGAACCCGATCATGTTATCATTAGTTTCATGGAGTTATAAAGACATTATTTTCTCAATACAGCTGAAATATCTTCCAAATACTCATGCGGCGTCATTTATTTCGTTTTAATGTGCGCTGTGGATGAGTAGTGATATCTTGCGAAACTACAGGGCACTTCCCATGATCATTTCCCATTCAATATCCCACCTCTTTACTCCCCCCACCCCGCTGATCCGCATCGCATCCCGTTTCCCACATTTCCTCGCCCAATGAAAAGCCTCCATCAATCGCAGTGCCCGGCTATCCTTCCCCCCATACTCCCTCGTCACGGAAGAAACTCCGGACTCAACCTTTAACAGCAGTTCCATCAAAGGCCACCATAACACGGTACCTTACGGCCGCGTCATCAATATTCTCCCTCTCCCTAAGTATCGATTGCGGGACGTAGCCGAATTCGCGAACTACCTACTGCTGGTCCTTCCTCCCCTCCCTACCGTGCAAGCCGAAGGCCTTTTTTTTTCTTTAAAGCCTCTTAATTGATATTAGATCCGAGCCGATAGGGCAGCTCGGAGAGCCCCGTTGCACAGAGAAATCGCTCCGCAGTTCATGGCCCAATGATTGAGGACCCTATTAATGAACAGCTTTCCCCCTTCTCTCTCCTCCTTCGCTCACGTTTGACCGGTTTCCGTTCCTCAATACGGTCCTTTGCCATACCTCTCCAGTCTATCTCCAAATGCTGATGGGATTATGGAATCCGTTCCCCATCGATATGCCAAGATATTCACCCAGATCAAAAGACGATTGCGAGGAGAGTATTTTCAGACGGATCGAATGCTTTCTACATTATTAGCAAGAGAGGGTATGTTGTATTTTCAGTTCTTCCAATGTATAATACACGAGAATTAGAAGATGATATAAAATAGATTTTCCTTCTTTGCTTATTACCATATCTATCTATGGTTCAACCTATCCTAACTTAATAAAACACAGCGTAATTCAGTGCGGAACCCGCTAGTTTAAAATTACCATTTTTTCATGGAGTTTCGAAGACGTTTTCTCAATGCAGATGGAACATCTTTCAAATACAAACGCAGCGTGATTTATTTCGTTTCACTAGGTGTTGTGGATGAATAGTGGTATCATGCAAAACTACGAGGCACTTCCCATGATCATTTCCCTTTCGATTTCTCTGTCAAAGTCTACGTCACCCTCTCAGTGATTCAACTTGAGGGTTGATTTGAATTTTTGAGGGTAGAGCTAACTCCGGACTAAGTTTCGTTCAATCGTTTCAATTTCGCAAATTCAGGTAGAGGGGCCAGATTCTTTCCCTGGGCAACCTCATTCTTCGATGAGTTTAGCTTGGAATTTCTAAAGGCTCGGGATCAAAAAATGTGGAAGTATCACAAGACCGAGAATTTAAATACTGGTCGTTTGTTTAGGAACTGGAAATCCAAAATCTACATTTTCGAAGATTCATTGTGCAAGGAGTTGAGCTCCAATCGAGTTTCAAGTAAACTAAAACCTAGTGCAGAAATAAAAGCACATCAACCATAAGAGTAACCATTCAGAGGTTTGTGATAAGATTTTTGGTATGAGTAACTTCTATACTAGTTGCAGTTATGAAAACAATATGAGATCGAACTAAGCTGTCTGCAGCTAAATAATTAAATCGCATCTACTCTTTGAGGCATTCCAGTCATTAAAAGAAAAGATACTAAAAAGCTAAGGTAGAGTCTATCGGAGTTACGGAGAAAGCGACGGAAAACATCGTATTTTATCGTCATTACTCATGGATTGAGTGCTTTTCCTTAAATATATCTCCTCATGACGGTCATTGCAGGCTGCGCATGGAAATGACCCCTGAAATTTTTGGATAAGGAGAAATAAGGACAGAAAGTTGTTCACGCAGAATTAAGGGACCAACGCAGGAAACTGCGGCTGACATGACTCCATCTTAAGAAAAGGGATGCCTAAAAATAATTGCCTTTATAATTAAGAAAGTAAAGAATCCCTTTTCTTTTCCTGTCGCTCAGTTCCGTCTTCTTTTTTATTATTATTCTTCTCACCCACTCTTTCTTTTTCTCTCATCGTCCTTCGCATTCTCCTGCCGCCCTCTCCATCGCATAAGTGTCTTTCTTCACCTCCATTCTTCTTATCACGTCCACCTCCTGCATTCTCTTCTCGTCTTGTCTTCTCTCATTATAAGAAAGGACTCTTTCACTCTCACGCAGCCTTCACCTTTCTCCCCACGTACCCTTGAGGTACTCTCTTCTTTTCGTGTCTTAAGGCGCCTCCACCTTCGTTTTATCCTTTTGTTTACCGAATTATCATTTTGTAACACATCATTCCTAAAATATTTTTCTTACAACAAGTAACCATGGATATATAATTATTTAATCGTTAATATGACATTAAAATTTTTATTTTTTAACTTGGTGCTGCTGTTAAATAATTGAAAAACCTGATATTTATTCCTTTCAGTTATATTTGGATATAGAATGAAAATTTGGTTACATGAAGCAAAAATGCTCAAGCCACAATCAATATACCTGCCCCCTTTTTCAAACAATGCCATTCTTCACTTAATTTCTTCTTCTTCATAATAATCACTTCTTTGCCGTAATTTAGTTTGAATCTTAATAAAGATTTTTATTTTGAGTATTTTAAAAGGAAAATATAAAGTATTGATAGCTTCTGGTGCTAAAGAAAGAATAAAAATGAAAGCGACAAAATTATAACTAAAATAATGTGATAATGATATATAATCAATATAATGAGACCTTAAAATAGCATTAGTAAACGAATGAAGAACCGTAAATACTTGATATAATTAGTTGTCTCGGGCGTGACTTCATGGAATCGACTTAACAGATTGAAATATAAAAAACTTTAAAATTCCTATATTATAATTAAATGTGTCAAATGATGACGTGCCACGTCAAAACTTAGGTCATACAGTATTAAATATTTGTGGAATTATAAAGTTTTTTAAAAATATTTCATTACACTGGAACAGGTTCTTCTTCGCTCCGTTTGCTTCCTACCCCGCCTCATGCTTCTCAAAGCTCTTCGACTTGTATTTCCTGCTGCTACTATCTCTTGCCCTTCTCTAAAACCATCTACACCCTTACTTCAACCCCTATATCCTCCCCTTACTCCTTCTTAGGGAGTCAAGGGTCATATCGCCAAGTCGATCTCCTCCTCAGCCTTTCCCTTTGTGTGTGAGGCAAGTACAAGCCCTTATTTCCTCCTCCTCACACCCTTCGCACGCCTCCACTTTCCCTTGTCCTATCACCCTCCCTCACTGGTCCAAAAGCCCTCCCCTCCACCTCCCACTTCATCTTCTTCCTTACGTATCCTTTACCAAAGCGTCATCTCCTCTTCACTTCGCCTTATTCTTCTCATGGTTCCACCTGTCCCTCCCGTCCCAACTTCACCGTCATTCGCTTCTTGGATGGTTAGGCTGGAAGGTCTTTGAGAGTGAAGATGATCATGCCTCTGCTTCAAAGATGCTGGATAGAAGAAGACCCTTTCCAGCCCCCTCTTCCAGTATCTATCCATCCCACCCCCCTTTGCCCGGCCCTGCCCACTCTGTCACTTATGTTAGGAATTTGTCTAGACGTGATATCCAGGCAATGCACCGTCGTATCTCTCCTTGGGTTGGGTCGATTTACGTTGGTTTAGTCCCGAGAATCTGGAAAGGGTGCATGTTAGATCATATATAAATTAATCTTTCCTAAAAAATGACTGAAGATCAAAAAAATCTTGTCAGAGTTTTGATTTCATAAGGTTGTGATTTAAAACCCTGCTCTTAACAGCGCAGCTGAACGAAATTTAACTAATTATGAAGTTACCCAATAAAGGAAAAATCCACCAATAACCGCTCTGACTTTTCATTAAATTATGGAGTCTCTTTAAGACAACTTTCGATATTCTATATGATTATCAAGAGGCGATACTATATTTACTACTACTGGCTACTTTGAAATGTACTTCATTCATGCCCCAACTTATGACTATTTTAAGGCTGCTTATTCCGCTTAAGTTCCTGTGAACCATAATATAGCCTTCTCAGACTAGCAGAAACTTTGTGACGCCTAGGAAAAACGAGTTAATAATTGTTTTGAACTGGACTTTAAGCCAAAGGGGGCTGCATGCGACCTATGAAGGAAAAATGTGTGTACACAAAGGTACATGTAACAATTTTAATCACATAGGGGTCTCAAAAGTTGGATCAAACAATTACTTCAGAGGTATTTTTACCCTTTTAAGGTTATGACACCATCGTAGGTTAATTTGCAGTTTATAATGGATCGACCGAGTTAGTAACGAGGAAGTCCTAAGAAGGGTAGGAGAGAAGAGAAGCCTCATGAAAACCTTAATAAGAAGACGGAACAACCTTATAGGCCACATCTTGAGACATGATGGCGTGATGAAGACAATCGTCGAAGGACAGGTGGAAGGCAAGAATGGAAAAGGAAGACCTCGAACAAAATATATGGAACAAGTAAAGAGAGATGCGAAAGAGAAGAAATACGTAGGAGTGAAAAGATTAGCTGATAGGAGAACTGAGTGGAGAGCTGCGTCAAACCAATCCTAGGATTGTTGACCAGTGATGATGATGATATATTGAAATTCACGCGCAGAAATCTAAGTAAATGTTTTGACTGCAAAAAGTGAATCACAAAATTTTTTTGATTGAATTTTTACTTTTGTAATAACTAGGCAGCCATAATTCGCTCAATACAATATTTACTGGCTTTTCATGAGAAACAGACAAGATTGGATCGGTAGAAATTATTATTGGGTTCTGCTGTATATAATCGTGCATTTTAAAAACATAGTCATAAATATATACCCAATGCTTGATAAATATCACAGCTATTCAATATAGAATTAACGATAACCATTGGGAGTGCAAATAAGCAATTTTCTGAAAAAATAAGTTCAAATGATAAAACTAAAGTGCGGATCGAATTCGTGATACATACATCAAAACGTAAAATACATTGGCGCTTGTTAGCATCCTCCACTTATTTTAATTGGCAGCCATAAGGTTTTCAAAAGTCGATGTATTTCACTAAAAAAAAGTCAGAATCGGTTATCACCACTATTTTTCAACTAGGACACGGAATTTTATGGAAATGTTAAGGCTTGGTAAGTATGCTGCATTTTTGATTCAAAAGCTACGTATAACGAAATCACTCTAAAAAAATCAGGGACGAGTGTATCTCCAGCAAATTATAATTGAAATAGAGGGAAGAAGTTGTGACCCCAATCTATAGCAAAGTGAAACGAATCTGCTCTAGTTTTATCTGGAAAAAATAATTTTTTAAAACGTAATTTATTTATCGTTCTGTGAAACTGACAAAGACTCAGCCCTTAACGTGCTCGTATTTGGAAAATCGCTCTTCCATTTCCTTGGCTTATTTATAACACACTCGGTGAACGCTGCAACTTGGCTACTGTAATGGGCACAAGAATTGGAAGAAGGATATTGCGAAACTGTTATCTGCCATGGGCAAAGAACTGCTCGTAAAGCTGTACCGCTTTATGACCTAATTACTATCTAGAGACCCTTTCGAAAATTTGTTAACTTCTATTCTTCAAGAAATACCGGCTTTGCTTTAAATTCTCTTGCCATAATTTCCAGTTTTGTGTAATATCTTAAGCTACGCTTCCATTATAAAGCTATTTATTTTTATGAAGCTCTGAGAAAAACCCAAGATAAGATTAACCTACTACGACGATTTTTGACAAAATAAACGCCAAACGAAAATTACAGTCGTGGTAAATATTTTTTTCTATTCTTACTAATGTGAATGTGCAAAAAGATAGGTATTATAGGTCAAAGACTTTACATTGGAGACAAGATGGACCATTTCTAAATTAATTAAAAAAAAGGATGAATAAGTTTATCGCCTAAGATTTTTTGGTGGATGTTGCACATTAAAAATTCGTCAGGCAGTTGCTTGATAATTTGGTTGGTTTCAATTGTTACGTACAATTAACTTCAAAGACAAAACTAAAGATTTTTCGTCCACAATTAGGAATACGTTCAAATATTAAAATCATTTACCTTTTAAAACGTAGAATATTTACGCAATATCTATGCACTCACCATGTTCTTTGTTTTAAATACTTCTGATTTTTTATGCTAAGTTTTCCGACATTAATAGGCGTTGCAGCATTTAAATCAATTACGTTCAATGGTGTCAGGCTCAACTTTGTGGAAGTTGAAGTTCACAAATGAAAAAACGACTTCGTTTTCTTCCACTAATTTATTTTTACGGTACGACATGTTTCGACCTTGAGCGGTCATTTACGAGTACTACTAAGGGTACTACTACTAAGGTACTCGTAAATGACTGCTCAAGGTCGAAACATGTCGTACCGTAAAAATATATTAGTGGAAGAAAACGAAGTCGTTTTTTAATTTGTGTTTAAATCAATTGTTATTTAAAATATCTTGTAGCTATGAAAAAATACAGTGTTTGATCTAAATGAGATTATCAAAATGTTGATTTATGTGTGGCTGAATTTTTAAAATTTAATTATTACTTCTGTTATTATTCTACACCTGCATATGTATCGAACCAATATTGTTGCTGGGTAGAAAAAAATTGCCAAAATCATTTGAGAAAAGAGTATAGCATTGTTTTATACTAATTCTCTATTTTCAGCGGAGTCACTCTATTGTGGAACCTCTCCAATTGCCCTTCACCAAAGTTACTTTAGTTCTATACATTTATAGAGTATAATCGTTTAGAAGGATTAAGCTGTGTTTAAGCCAAATTATTACTGACAAGACTACCTTCCATACTGTGAGTAAGACTATATCTAAATATCATTCGTGTCAATCCATATATCTTCCATGTCTATCTGGCTTCCATATCTATATGCCATCCTTACCTATGTGTTTTCCGTATCTATGTGTCTTCTATATTTATAAGTCTTCCTTAACTATCTTCCATAAAGTATCTAGGACAATAGCATACATTTTTTTCAGTTGGTAATTAAATTTTTTTAAACTTTTGCTCTCTAATGCTAAAAATGTCCAAATTCCCTTCACTATACACGCCTCTTTCTCACACCTATCACTTCAAGCGTTAGCTTTCGCCCTTGGCGACCCCAATCCCTACATCCAACCTCCAAGAGAAGAAGAAGAGAAAGAAGAAGAAGGAGGAGGGAGAGGAGGAGACGCAATCACCGACCGTTCCCACATTCTCGCTCGCACCTCTCCCGTCCATATCTCGCGCAATCTCTCCCTCTCTCTCTCTCTCTGAGAGAGCTGCCCTTCCGCCCTCTCCCCACTTCAAGCCCATATCGATCCGCCGCCGGCCTCAACCGTGATGCCGGCGAGGACGGCTACTTTGCGGCGCGCCCCGGCGTAACATGAGCCCGGAGTGAGACCCGAAAGACGGGGGGCGGGATGGGAGGGGGTAAGAGCGTGCGTGTGATGCTGACCAAAGGATGGGACGTGGCAATGGAGGTTTTGATCTGAGGGCATGTAGTATAGGTGCGACAAGAGGAATTTTGTTACCATAAAGATTTAAATTATCATCAAACAAACTATATCATAGATAAAATCGTCAAAATATCAGATTATTTAAGGCATAGAGGATTGTAAAGTTAATTTGGTGACTAAATTACAGTTTAACATAAATCGGCTTTGAATGATTGTGTCATGTTACTTCACTTGAGATAAGTGATCAAATTGCGATACATATGCAAGTATGATTCAGGCTATTTGACGCAATGCTAGAAATTTCTTGGCGAACAAAGAAAGCGACACACCTAAGGTGAAAGAAAACGAAATTAATTGCGAGATGAACTGCGCAAAAATAATTTTTCAGCGCTGTTACGGTATAGTTGATGGAGGTATAACATAATTGATCAGTTACTGAATGATTTACAATATCAGGCTCAACAATGTGGGGGTAGAATATCGCACTTTTCCATCCACAAGTACACGGTTGAAAGGTAATGAAGCAGGCCAATTTACTGTTTTATCCATCACCGTTTATAAACGTTTAACCTACATTTATCAGAAGCTGAATTGTGGCATTTGATGCTGATCTCACTTGATTTGCCAGGGAATCGGAGGATCCAGTCGACTACATGTCCTTCCGTGATTAGATGATTCGCTAACTTACTGTTATTTCCACAAAACACACTTCCAGTAAGCATAATGTTTTGTACGAGAATTTATGCATAAAACGGATATTTTATGCTAAATTTGATTCACTCAATTTTTTTCAGAATTATCTACTTTCAGTGTGAAAAATTTGGTCGAATTCCATTTGTGTTGGTTGAAAATATCCAATTCAATTATTACGGTAGCGTGGTACAGTAAAGATACTCTCTCAAACAAATCTTCACTCTCTCATTGATGTTAAGGAATCTAAAAAAAACTTTTTTAGCTATGACTGACGTACTTTATTACGCCAGTCAAGTAATAGGAGGCGAGGTATGCACTTCCTCAGAGTAAGGATAGAAAAAATTAATTTGTAGTTCCTTTGTATACAATCAAGGCTGAATTATTTGTAATGTTTATTGCTTTGAACTGATCAGCTGTTTTGCTCCTGGCAAATGTTTTTTACATTAAGGTGAGATATCAAGCGCAAGATAATGGATAAGAATATGAATTGAAGCTAATTTAAGACCGATTTTTTAAAAGGAAATTGCGGTTTTAGAATTTGGTAATATCAGTATTTTCCGAGGTCGCGTGGTTTCAGCGTTGGTTAGAGTTTGTGGTTACTCCGAACCCTATTCGAGTCCTCTCCATTACTTTGAAGTTCGCTCAGGTCATCCACCCCTGTTGATGGCCAATCGGGAGATTTTGGCAGAGTTGAGATGGAATTATCGTTGGCGTGGAGGAATCCATAGAAGGCGAGAGAGAGAGAGGAATGGCGGGATGTGGGGTGCGCTGAGAGCGATGGATGGAAGCGGGAGAGAGGCGTTGAGGACTGAAAGATGGAGACGCTGAGAGTGAATAATCGGCGTCCGTTGATCCGCATCACTGATTTCGTGTGCGTAAACTCGGCCACGGCTGCCGGCCGCCTCTCGACGGCTTCGCATCGCGGGTCAAGCGATCGAAGGCTGACGCGCCGAGGTTTTGATGATGTTGTTGTGAGGGTGGATTTAAGGAGGAAGGTTCGGTACAAACTCTCACCATATACTCCACTTCAAAGAATGTTTTACCATCTAAGACGACATCAATCGAAGTTTAAGAGCTTAGGCTAGGTAAATAGATGTATGCTATTCAATTCTTATAATTTTAAGTTTAAATCAGTTCCAGCTATCATATCATATCCGACTGTGGCGCCATTTTGTTGTGACTAACGTAATCTGTAAATGGAATTGATTTTGTATGTTTCATTTAACATAATCAGTGGGTCAGATGATTTATGAATGGAACTTACAAAATCTCTTCCATTAATGATTTATCGGTTCCAACACATCTCACCTGGGAAAAGAAATTTCTTTTAACGTGACTTAAATTAAAGTATTTATTAGTTATAAATAAAAACCCGGTAATGTTCCTTAACATTTTGATCGTGATATTTATGGCATGACGAATATTATATCAGTTATTTATTAAATAAAAAGGTATGCATGTTGTTGCAGCAGTCTACGTTTTTCGTATTTCAGTCCAGTGTCGCCACAAGAAACCGCGAAAAATGAGGATTTTAAAATGCTTTTCCATAACATTTTGCACCTAAAGCCTTTTTTTCATTTTTGTTACTACGCTATATTATTTCTGTAGATTGTCATATCTTCTATGCCCGTTACTCCCTACATCAACACGTACATTGCACTTTGATGCAATTAAGTTTTAATCCTTGACCGCATTCAAGATTTTTAATGCATAAATTTTATTGCCCATTCAAATCGTTGTAGCTATTTAGCATCAGCTTAGAGATGTGGGGTTGAATGGGGGAAGTGACCTATTCGTCTCAATTTCGCCTTAATAAAGGTGTTTTAAAGTTGCTGATATATTTTTTGGGCCCATCCTTATATGAGGTGAGTAAGTGGAGATCATTTTTGGAATTTCCATGAGTTTGGTGCCTACTTCGCTTCTCACTCCAACATCGCAAAACGGAAAGGGCTCTCCGTGAGGGACGGGTGGCGAGCGAGCTTTTCGCCTCATTGGGCAGGCGCGGAGAGCGCAAAAGGGTTCTGGGGTGGAAGTTTTAAGGGAATGGGCGGAGTCCACGTTGAAGATAAAGGGAAGACCTTGTTGTTCCTCTCGTCCTCTGGGAAAGCGTGTAGGACGTTAATAAGTAGCTAATGCGAATGGAGGTAATCAAGGCTCGAGAGGGTTCGTTGGTCTGTCATTAAATCGCATCAGCACAACAAGATGGGCTTATTTACGGTAGCCGATTGGGTGAGGAGAGGGTGAGAGGATAAAAATTTTGTGGAAGGCTGAGTGTGTGGTCGGGTCTGCGCAGTGAGGGAAGCCGAAGAAGAGAAGAGTGATCTGTCATTTTCACATAATACCAGCTTGCCTTCGATGGTTTGACGCTCGTATCAAATGAAATCTCAATAGCTGTTTTTGTCTTGGCGGAGAAATTATTATGTAGTTAACCGTGCGCGACGGGGAAAAATAATTCAGTACATTGTTCACTTAGACTCAGGTCCGTGACGCACTTACCCATGGGTCATTCTACTGAAATTAGACCGCGTGATATCAATTTCGGATAAATAACTTCCAATTGATAAAAAAATAAAAACCACTAGGTTTTTAATGATAATCTATCAATCTACAAGGTGATGCATTGTTGAGAAACTGAAATTTTCAAAATCGTCTTAGCATCAGACGTCATATCTCGGGAAATTAGAAAGATAGAATTACATACAGTATTTTATTTTAAAGATATTAAATTAAGAAAGATAATTGTTGGATTAAAGAACGAGATTTGAACAATTTACGAGAGTTGATCACAAATTCAAATTTCAGTTCGATTTTTGACGATTCGAATGTATTTATTTCGTAGTATACATTTTAGATACAAGACTCTTCTACAATAAAAAATTGGTAGGGGAATATCTTCTTTCAAGGAAGGAAAACAAAATTTTGAGTGAATGCAGTAATGCAGGCCTCTCGCCAGCTCTCTGAGGTAAACCTCTTCGTTTACCGTGATTTCACCATTTTTATCTGGATATTGACCGAAATAATGTTTTTAATTATTTCGTGCGTAATTAGTTTCTTACAATTGGTGAAGAAACCGCAATTTTTAACCATCACGATTTCTCGCGCGGCGTCAGACAGGCAGCATTTTGGAATGGTTAAACAAAATGCATGAAAGTAGAAAAATTTAACTACAAAAAAATCATTCATTGAGTAATTAATTTCATGAATGGACCACAAATTTATTCATAATAACGATGGAGATATTAGTATCAATGAAAGACTGAATATTATTTATTTTGATGTTTCCTACAGCTTTTTTTCATCGAAATTATATCAAAATGTTTAATTTGGACAGTAAATGCAAACATGTTTTTCACAGTTTCAAAGTACAGATTTTTCTTATAACTTAACAAATAATTTCGACTACAGGGGGAATTATTGATTTTGGAGACATTTTATATTGATAGCCCGTTCAGTTGAACTTTAGCCAAAATATGAGATTGGAAATTATTATTCGATACAAAACAAAATTGTTATGTCTATGTTTACGGCTAATGTTATACATCTACATAATTGTAATAGGCGACCATAAACGCATGTATCAGAGGGGAAAACGGTGTATTATACGCCAAAGCTCACTCAAATAATGTGAGAACCAAAGTAAATTCTTCGCAATAATAGTTTTATCCAGGTGTTAAAGTGATTGCAATAAAAAATTCGTAGCAATAATCCACATATCCAAAATTTAATGCTTTAACTAGTTGTTAGTTTCAATTATAAATGTATTTAAAACTTTTCGATGAATATCGCGAAGCTACTATCATGTAGCGTATTGCAACTCTTGTTGTCGCGTGGCGTCTACCAGACTCCAAAAATAAAATAATAGCAACATTTATTCCATAAATATGGCAAAACATAACACCATATTGGAGACTATTTTAGAATCATAAAATAATAAGATACAATTAATATGTGTCTCCTACCTATGAAAATACGATGTGGGCAAAAATTGGCTGGCGTCTGGTAGACACCACGCGACCGACGAGGGGTTAAATCCCTGAAGAGTTGTGATGTCAACAAAATGGTATATTTGTGAGCAAATCACCGGATTCAAATTATGTGAATGAGTTCGCGAATAGCTGAGAAAATATTTTTATAATTTTCTTTCGTCGAGGGAAGGTTAAAAAATGCCTACGTAAAGTAGTGTTAAATTTAATTTCGTAAATTAATATAAGTATAATATGATTTTAAGATATTAATTTAGTGCACTTATGATGATTCTCTGACTAAATATATGAGCTTAATAATTTTCTCAACATGAATTTGAGATGAAAGTTCATGTACCATGAGTAAAGCGCAGGTTAATACTATTGATTTTTCTCCATGTTCGTGAAATAATTCATCGAAAAAGACACTTAGTGCTATAATTAATCATTTATTGGCAATTATAATGAAAAGTGCAGCTACTCAATACACGTATACGAAATTCAGTAAAGTCAGATATCTTATATATATAAAAGAAAGTCAAAAATCGTGTTAGTTAGAACACTTATAACTCGAGAACGGCTGCACCGATTTTAGTGACATTAGGCTCTTTGGATTCGTCTCGGCCCTGGATAACATATAGGACATTAAAAAATAGGAAAAGTTCACAAAATAAATTCAAATTTATTTTACAGATGTGTTTTTAGGAGTTGATTGTTAAGACGGTCAAAAAAATAAGATTCTTTTTCGTTTTTACTAATGTATTGACTGATCTTTTTAACAATATTTAAAAAAATTTAAATGTTCAAACATGTTAAAAATATTAAAGTAATATTAAAATAGTATTAATATAATTGAATTAGAGGTAAGCTCAGCTCGAATTGAGTTGTCAACAAACACATAACTAGGTACCGTGTGTGTAAACAAATCTCCAAGCAATTGTTGATTATCAGTAATGTCCGTGTACTCTGCATGAATTCAAATCTTTTAACTTTGTAATAAACGAAGACGAAGTCACCCACTATCTATCTGAATATTTAAAGTCCTTGGACGCACCTGGCTTACCACGGCACGATTTACAGCTAAAGGTAGGCTCTGTGTTCATGATCTTTCGAAACCTAAACCAACCAAAACTATCCAACGGAACGTTTTTGGTTATTAAAAAAACTGATAATGAAAGTGATTCACGCCACTATACTCAAAGGAAAATTCAAAGATGAGGAAGTTCTCAATCCGAAGATTCCATGATCCCAACTTATATGCCCTTTTGAGCTTAAACGTATACAATTTCCAATTCGTGTTGCTTCGTGATAACAATTAACAAATCGCATGGTCAGTCTTTCAGTTTTTGTAATTTTTGTTCTCATGTGTCAGTGAAAGCACATGATTTTCTCATGGTAAATAATATGTGGTATGTTTACGAGTCGGTAAACCATGCGCTGTATTTCTTCCTTCGCTTCAAGGGCGCAGCTAGGAATTAAGGATAGGCGCAGCTAATACTGGCGGGTCTGTAGGGTATAGAAAACTCGCCAAGGTAAGCGAGAGGTGTGGGGGCCCTCCCCAGACATTTTTTAGGATAAAAGGTTCAAAATGGTAGGTTTTGCGGCTGTGTGAACAGTTAAATATTTTGTGACTAATCCGTCCCCTAATATTAATAACCAAATGTTTTATAAAAAGATTCTGTGGGCTTTTGGGGGCCCCAAAACCCCCCCAAAACCCCCCTCGCTGCGTCCCTGCTTAGCTTCGCTATTTTTATTTAGCTTCATTCGCTTTATCTTGCGCCTGATAACAAAACAAAAACTGTTGTTTATCAGAAGGCGCTTGACGCAAGACATATAAACCCGAATGTGTAGGGCACACGGTGGTGCGTTTACGCATGCAGCACGTTTACGCAGTGCATTTTTTCCAAACAGAGATACTATAACTGGCGCGCCTAAAGTCATTTGATACGAATGCTGCTTCATAGGGGCTTTTCTTACACTATTTTGAGCATCAGTCAAGCGTCGGTCTAGCGTTTGCGTTGCCCCGTGAACGAGCCAAGTTTACGCTGCGGACTTAGACCTAAAAACATTTTTTTACGGTTAATAACACATATAGCCAACAACTGAATGCGTAAATTTTTATTTCATCAATATTTTCTCATTTAATTTATAATTAATCAAATATGATTAAAACGATACAGCCGCTCTTTATTTATAAATGGTGCAACTAAACTATAAGTTCATTGAATTTTAGGCGGTACGAAGTTCGCCGGGTCAGCTAGTTATGCATATATGCAGCTAAGCTACATTTGATGTATTTTATAATATGGTCATGCACACAACGTGAAATTAATATCCTAACTATTTACTTCCTGTCAATAAGTCATAGAATACCAAAATTTGAAAATAAATTCCTTACACTCTTTGCTGTGAATTTAACGATAAGAATTTCTCCTGGGTGTGCATAAACGCATGATTCTTGAGAAAATTATTCAAGTTTTAGCCGAAAACATATAAAAGGTCATGTTTCCATTGATACCGAATTCTCCAAAATCCAGACAGATAGCTACTCTTCTGTTCCCATTTCACCAAATTTCTAGAACTTTATGAAGCTCTAACTACCTCATTTATTTTTGATGAGCGTCATACCCTCACATCAGCCTTTGACCGCTGTAATGGGTAAGCAATGCTTCCATCACTATGTTGCACGTGTATGCCATGAATTTCCCGGATTCAAACTGCTTTGCTAGAACATTTCGTACGTTTTAATGGCATAGACTATTTCACTTCGCTTAGATATTAGACTACTAAACTACGCTTTTGGACCAAGTACTGCCACGTCACGCAACATCCAATCCTTTGAATTTGCTGGAAATAGCTTTTCCCTGATTGTACTCGTGTCTATGACAACTAATCATTATTTTTAAGGATTGTTTGGACAAGGAAATCATTCTGGGTAGAAAAACTCTGAGATTTTTTTAAACTTTCAAAAATTTCTTTATTTTGGTAATAAAATATATATATAGTTAATTAACTTTATGTTTTGTATTCACTGCATGAAACTACTCTTGTAATAACTCAATTTCAAAATGGATCGTCAAACTATGGTTGCTGCGTAGTTTTAACTGGTCTCCAGGAATTTTTATTATTGAAAGGAAATACGTGAGATTACTTTCCTGACTCATTTATGCCCTCATATTTTGCGGGAGTTTTTTTACTCTTATTCAAAACTCCTATTGTTTTCTCACAAAGACAGATTTATTACTCAAACAACATTTACTTTATTTTTTTAAGAAACGTACGCTAGGAGCATAATACCTGAATTTATTTCTTGTATCCAATACGGTCGTAATTCGAAACTCTAATGCTGATTTAAACACAGCGCCGGCCACAATTCCCATCGTCGAGAGCTAGCTTTGACTCCGGCATACCTCGCGAAACTACTTTACGAGAGGGAAATATTAATCTGCATACCTACTGCCCGCCTCAAAAGAGCGTTTCGCTGCAGTTTTAAATAAAAAGGAATAGAATGCAGCAATTACCTTTTCCCCTAGCACATGTGGAAGTAGGCGCATATACCTACCTATCCGGCGTGCGGTGAGCAACTTATTTCCCCCCCCGGCAAAATTGATTTCGCCGCGCAATATTTCCATTTTCAACTCGTCCAGGGCCGGGTCGCTGCGTGGACCGCTCCCCCTTGCATCTTCGGCGCAAAAAGAAAACACACCACCCGAGCAGAGAGGGATTCCAATTAATTTAAGGGAGGAGCAGCGGAGGAAAATTAATTTTCGATGTGCACGACCGAAAAGTTCTACGGTTGCGGCGAGATTGGATGACGTGATACATTAAATAGCTACTTCCAGGGAGGGCGTCCTTTTGGGATGGGAACTAGATGACGGAATGCAAGGAAGACGGATGGTGGAAATTAGAAAAGTACGAGCAGAGAGGTAGACTAGATGTGGCTATAGTGAATCAGCAGAAGAGTTGGTGGAGGAGGGATTTCGCCAGAAGAGGAAAAACAGCTCCTCATACTGCCGTCGGGACTTCCGTAAATCGTTTAAATATTTTAGATAAACCTCATGCCAAGGATGCGGCTTATTTCCGGCAAACATTCCCGAACTCCCGTTGGAACGAATGCTTCACTGTACCTTATGGAATTTTTTCCCTTATTGCCTTGTAGAGAGCGTGGAATTCCTGGAGGGTAGATCACTTGGATGTTGACCTAAGGGCCACGGGTTCAACTCCCTGGTTAAGCTTTTGGACGTTCTACTTCGAAATCCAGGAGGTGTGAGGGGGCCCAGGGAAATAAAATGGCCCCTTTTCCCTTATAGCGTGGCTGCATTCGCGTGGCTGAGGTTATTACAGGTGTGAGCTCCACCCTAAAACCAACCTACTGCATTCGGGTTGAATTTACTGAGGGAGTAGTTGGATGTATATTAGAAAATTCTGAGGTTAACCAGGATCCGTAAATAGTTTTCAACCGGTTCATTGATTGCTGATTTTTTATAAATCAGTTGATTTAAAAATACCATATGAAAACCTTGGTCATCGTAGCAAAAAGAAATTAAAGGTTGTAGAATTCGATTTAATTGTGTTGAAATATTCATCACTAGTGTATTATGTTAACTGTTTATTAATACAATTAATTAAACAGTGTATGATGAGACAGGCATTTTTTTATATGCATAGGAAAATATAAATGAGTTTACGCCTCCAAATTTTTCAATCATCTGCCATTTTTGTGAAAATTACTGAAAATTTTAGGGATGCCCTTTATTAAATTTTCAGACCGATGTTTGCGCTTCCTGAATCATAAATGTAAACGTACGTGTCCAAGGGGATAGAGATATAAAACCAGCGTCAGGCAGGCTGCAATCACAAAACAGAAAAAGTGTGAATCGGAGTGAATAGAATTTTAAAAAAATACGGTGATGAGGAGCTAACCTTAATTAAACTGCTAAATGGAGATTCTATGATAGGTACATCCTAAAAATTGCTTATAACAACATTTGCATAACTATGATCAAGGTTATTACTCGATAAGCTTCAAAGGCAATGGAAGAGGATCTAAGAGAGGCATATTTTAATTAGTTCAAAAGGTGGATGACAAATGTAAGGTCACTGTAGCAATTACAAAGTATTAAATATGCGTCATCAATGAGATCTCACCAGTACTAGTCCAAGTGATTGATAGAAGCACATGTTATAGCCTTCGTACATTAGTTTTCTGCTGATTTTATCCTCTGAAAACTAGCATTTTGTCTCTCATCTATCCTCTTTTGTGTAACATCGGCGTCATTTGAGAAAAGCATGTTCACTACACTCCGGGAAGAATAGCGCCAATTAGGAGTTATTAATAAAACAAAGATGATACGATATTTTTATTGGACGCAAAATCATGAATTGTTCATTAGCTGCGTCGAGGCCGAGGTACTGAAAGCTAATGAGGCAATGTCTCTCGCACATGTGAATTCAAATATCTAGGAAAACAGTCAATTAGAATAACGTTCTGCCCGAATGTAATTGGAATGTTAGAAAAAGTTAGTCGGAGCTGATCATTACCATATGGCCGCTTTGTATTATAAAAATGCCGTAAATGTTTTTTACGTTCCAGCACAGGGACATACTACAATTTACTTAATGATATACTTATTTTGCGGCGTATGCTATACTTTCCAATTGCTACACTTTTTCTTCACGGTGATTTTGAGGGAGCCGTTTGACAGGCTTATATATGCATTGTTTTTGAGACCGCAGAGAATATTTTTGCAGAATTTTTCCCCTTATTGCTTCCACAAAAGTATCGGTTGTGCCTCGGGCGTGAGCGTGGCGAGAACTTCTCCATCGTATGAAAATGAAAGAGAGCTTTTGCACGAGTGAGAGGG
Organism: Ischnura elegans; assembly: GCF_921293095.1. Lineage (NCBI taxonomy): Eukaryota > Metazoa > Arthropoda > Insecta > Odonata > Coenagrionidae > Ischnura > Ischnura elegans. The sequence goes on from NC_060246.1 coordinate 35,644,472, forward strand.
CGGCGATTGGGAAGGACTCGTGGGATGAGGAGGGGATAAAATGTCGCTCGCAGGAGGATGCAGGGTGGCGTTGGCGACGATCCTCGTGCTTGCGGTGAGAGAGCAGGGTCGAAGGTGATGGCGGATGGAGATAAACTGAGAGATGTTTTATGGAGAGAATTCAGAGTGTATGGGAAGATGGCAGCAGGGCGAGACAGTAGAAAAGATACAAAAGAGATCACACGTGAATTGAAGAATAAGAAATAATCTGATGAAACTCATGGTTTGAAGGCATACGAGAACAAATGTCTTCAGGATACTGAAAAACGAGATTTTTAAGAATGAAAATCACCCAATGATTAAAACCGTAAAAACTATGTTTATTTCTAAGACTTATTGCTTTTAAGTATACAACTTTTTGCAGTAAATTTGTTGAAATATTTATGTATTCATAATGACAGAAAAATATATGATGGCTACCTATTGCTTCGAATACATATTTGCGTAAAAAAAACTTGGGCCTATGTTAAATTTCATGTTTATTTTCACTGTTGGTATTATTTTTATTCCGATGTCTCAGGGCGCAGAAAAATCGCTACGCCTCGTAGGCAGTGGCGTGGCATTGTAGGTCGCATCGCCGGCGAACTGTGTGATTGCCTTGGTCGAGCAGGCATTGCGGTGATAGCGGTGGAAGATAATTAGCAATTGGTGTTACTGAGGAGGGTTTGGAGAGGGCATATGGTAAAGAGAAGCATCGTTGTTAGCATAAGGTGTGATAACCTACAACAAACAATATATTCAGCATGCCCAAGTAATAAATGGCAAGGCCTCTGGAAGATACAAGTCACTGGGAGACTAAAACCATCCAATCACTGTTTTTCTCAAAACCTTGGATTTTTAAACTTTACATTATTTTGCTGTGAATTTATTAGGTGCTGTTAAGTTTTAGTCATAGTTGAGTATCACAAATCGTGACGCGTATCAACTGAATTCAGGACAGATCGAATCGTAGTAGAAGTGCTTAGAATAGCTCATAGAATAATTAAGAACCTGTATAAATTCACTATACGTTAATTCTAGTCCTGTATTCGTCATGTATCTGTTACTAAGCGAACGTGCGGTTTGCTCCTCATTGAGTCAAAATGGGATAATAAAACTTACCAGTGCTTAAAGTTGTTATTTTGATTATTTAATCAGTTTTAAATTGTAAAAGCTGTGATATAACGCTATATACCTATATCTTTTCTTTTTTGAAACGAAATGTCTATAACAAGACTATCCCGAATGATGGTGGTAGTGATCATGGTATTTCATAGCTTCAAAAATTGCTGTATCCGTAAATTAATCATCAAACGTGGAATTATTTTTTTTATTTTTATCCCAGCCTCCAGAATTTAGGCTTAGTTAGATATAATGTTTTTATACCAGCAATTTAACGGGATTTAAAATATTAACTCTTAAAATAATTGTCATCATATTTAAACAAATTCAGTTTTACAGAAATTTAAGGTAAATGAACTCTCCAAGAATGGTGAGGCTGTAAGGAATCTGTAATGATTTCTTCCCATCTTATCTAACAAGACTACCATCAACCAAAAGCGAGCGCATCCAGAGGAACAATATGGTCAGCTGAAAAACCAAGGGACAATGCTCTAAGAGAAGGACGCAGGGAATCAACGAAGACCAAAATCAGAAGAGCAAGAGGCTGTGGTACGATTTCTCCGTTAATGCCAGATAGTGGAGGCAAATATCATCGGGGGACGTGAGAGAGTTTCGTTGTTACACGGGAATAAATTGAAGAGAGATAGCGCTCCTTTGGGGTGTTGGGATCAAAAGATTTGGAGTATAGTTTACAGAGAACGAGCTCTGTGGGTTATCCTCCCTCGCCCCTTCCAACCCTCCAAAATTCGTGCATTTTGCTTTCGGGGGTCGAAATGAAAAAAACTTCAAGCCTCAAGGTTAGTATCCAAATACTGGAAAGAAGGCAAAATACACGTTCAGGCATCCATCAGCAGCTCGTTTGCCTCAATGTTTCCTCGAGTAATTTTGTAAACCTCACATTTGGACCAAAGGAAAATTACACGTTAATATCAGCTCAAAGCCGTTTTCCTTCCTTTTTCGGTATTGCAGTTTGTTAAGACCCCAAGAATTTTGCTCAGAAGCATAGAAATATAAGTAGCATACCCCTCCTCTCATATTGTCTTATTAAAGTGTAGTGTCGTAATATTTCTCAAAAGTGATTTCACGCAATGTAAAATAACACGGAAAGATTTATATTTTAAAAATGAATTCTTAAGAGTGATAGATATGAGTTGCCAAAGATATCTGAAAAAAATCCATTAATGCGATGGTATGTATTAAAACCCTGCAGCAATCATTGAGTATGATTCAATCCACAGCAACATAATTTTTGATGTATGTTGAAATTATTCATAGTACCTACCGCGTTAGTATTTACCAATGTATTTGTTTCGTATCTTACCATAGAAGAGTATAATGAATTGAACTCTGTATAATTATTTTTAATCGCTGTGGAAGAGCGTGGAGCTATCATCTATGCGTAATTGATCGCTCATATTGTCGAAATCCTGGAAAAGCCGTGGAATCTCAGAGACGGCGATAATGCTCCTTCAGTTAGGGAGAGCTGGAACACGGAAACGGTCTCGGAATGATGTGGCGGAGTAAATACGTACTAACGTGCGAGGCTGTAGAGGGATGGAGAGCGCGGTTAATGAGGGAGAAATTGAAAAGGAGGAGGTGCGTTGGAGGAGAAAGTGCGGGAGAGAAACAGGGGATTTCGCAACGGGTGTTGAGAGGGAGAGAGAGAGTGTGCGGGGTTTGGCGAAGTGGCCGAGGATCGGTGAGGGCTAAGACTTTAAAGCCCCGCCGAGTGACCACAGGGATACACGCAGGGCCCATTTGAACGGAGGCCCCAATGGGGGGGGGGGGAGGCATTAGGATGGGCGGCCTCTTTTGACTTAGCGCGCCGCTTCACCTCCTCGACTCCCAACGACAACCCTTTCTACTCTGGCCTCCCAATGAAACTCCCCTTCTATCTCTATCTCTCTCTTCATTCCCGTGGCGCGTAGGACTCTGCAAACTACCGTTTTGGTCCTGTACTTTCCCTTCTTTCTCCTCGTCCAATTTCCTTCTTCACGTGCAGGGTCGCCACCCTTTTACGAAACTTGGAATAACCCAAGAATTAGACAAATATATTTGCTTTTGTTAGGAATATTATGCGAGCCATAAATGGGAAATTTTACAGTCTTAAAAAATGATGAAGAGCATAGAGTGAAAATTTCTAATTTATTGGAATGAATTACACAGCCAGATGCTCATTGCTACTCATTGTTTGATCGATAATTTTATTCCGCAGCTCGTATCCTTGACATGTAGCAGTCGCCAACAAAATATATTTTTATAATACATTCACCCAAAAAATATATTGATAGATATTTATTCATATATCATTCATGTATTGTATTTGACCTATCTAACAAAAAAAAATATCACGTTTAACGAGAGAGGTAAATATCTCGTTAAATATCCTCATTTTTTTGTGGGGGATTCTCATGGTGGTTTAGAATTAAAATTGTAGTTGATATAACGCTCACAAAACGGGAAATAATCGGGATAATTACAATTCCTCGGGAAAACCGGCTGAAATGCGGGAATTTCATCGCCGCGACAGATAGACTACACCGCTGTCCACGCCTAACACGCACGCACTCTGCAGACCGCCTCTCTACCTCTCGTCGGAGGCGGGGGAAAACGACCGCGCCAAGTAGTTTCGTGCGACTTATGCCGGCAGGACCGGGTGGAGGACAAATTTTCATTTGCGTGGCGTGTCCGGGGAAGGGTTTGTCCCCGAAGGGATTGGAGCCGGCTCCACGGGCTTGTACTTCCCTCGCAACACCACCACCACCACCTCCTCATCGTCCCGCTCCTCTTTTACGATCCGACGAGAACCTACTCCTCTCTCATCACCTCTGCGCACGTTTCCGCATCGCTTCAATTCCGTCGCACCACGGCGTGCTATGCTGAGCGAGGGGAATATTCTCGCGATGTGTCCTAAAGTTTACCATAAGGATATCGGATCTCAGCTATTGTGAGGCATGCAAATTTTCTCGAGCTCTACGTAGTAACCTCGCATCTTATTACGAATTACCGCGACAAATTCACACAGAATTTAAGGCACTTGAACCCCGCCCTTCCCACGCTAACTCTGACGAAACGAATGCGCCGCAGGAAAATGAAAGGTCAAATCCATTAAGTAGGGCAGAAGTGACGCAAATTGGAAGTCATGACCTCAAGGATTTCTAATAGGAATATTTAAAAGTAGAAATTGAGGCGTTGTGCAGAAGAAAATCTCTTGGTATCCTCATGTGATGCCCTTGCTGTATACGATATGAAGACTTAGTTAAATTGCAATATTTATCGTTGTTTAATGGTTCAAAACGTTCATTTTTGTTCACATTTCCGAGTTGGCGAGCAATTATTTTCATCTTCTTTATTCAATAAAGAAAGAAAGTATTATATTATCTTTTTGCTTAAAAGGCATCAATTAATTACGTAAGGCGTGTGTGGGGGAATGAAGCTGATTCTCACCCAATCTCGCGTGGGGGAGTGGAGGGGGATCCTGGCAAATTCCTTATCTGTCTATTTGGATTCTTGGCTACGATATATAGTAATCTTCAGTACTAGTCTTAACTAATCTCAAATAAAAAATTAAACAAATCGTTTTTAAAATAAATGGGTAGCGCAATGAAGCACAGATTAACGTATATACACTGAAAATACGTATTTGAACAATTTCACGAGAGATTAGAGGGAGAAGGGGAGGAATCATGCCAAATCTCACCATATCTCACTAAAGGGGAGTGGGGGGGGGGGGGGGACAAAAATCGCTAAAAATCACCTCACCCAATCACCTTGCTGGAATGAGGGTGACAGGTTTTGTTTTTGGCTTCCGAACAGATCAAGGGTTCTACTGAATAGTTCACATTAAATGGCGTCGAGAAGGTGAATAAGGAACTGAGTGACCGTAAATATTCTTATATTGGCAATTAAAACGAAATCATTAGTTGTGTTATTACTAGCCATTAGTGATATTAAGTGCATTGCAGACGTCCGCTGAGTGAATACTTGTCTCAAAATCTCTCGCTTTGCTTCGTAGACATTTAGCGACGGCCATTTACCGTCTCTCCTCTCCCCAACTCGCATCGAGCTTCCCGCGCGTCGCATCTGCAATCCCCGCTTTATCCGCAGAAAGCGCTTCGTGCCGTGTTCCTCGCAGTTAGTCCTCCTCGCGTAAATCAACTGTCATAATGGAGGGGCTTACTCTCTTTCCGAAACACTGGTTCAACGAAAGCTGCTGCTGTTGCACGATGAATACCCGGGACGTTTCAATTTTTCCCAGTTAATTCCATCATCCCTCATCGCTCCCTTTAACCCGCTTTTGGTGGAATTCGAGCCCTTCCGTTTTTTTTATGTATCCCTGTATACGGGCCCAATTCTCGTCCTTCGTTCTTCCCTTACTCGCCCATTAATGCTGATTTATTTTCACACCGTTTCCAGCTCTAAAGAGGGAGCAGGAGTATTTCCAGATATTGTCATCTTCGCTGCTAAAAGCGCTTCCTGTGACTACCAGCTTTCTTTAGTCCACCCCTTGTTCATTTCCTGAACGGTGTTGACAGAAGGGCTCAAAGCTGATATGGAATCATCAATCGTATTCCTTCATGCTAAGGGCTGATGCAAGGGACAGGAGAACAGTTTGAAATATGGCGCAAGCGTATTTTTCCGCTGCAGGATTTTATTTGAGTCAATAAACTCAAATCACATGGCAAAATTACTTGTATTAAACCATCTGATTCAAATTAAATCATAATTTTCTTTCCCTGCGTTGCAAAAAACTTAATGAACCTACTTTCCTGGTCATGTCGTATTATTTGACATGGATAGGTGGAGGTTCCCCTGAGCTAGTTTTGAATCAAGTTCTAAGGGAACACTATTTTGTCAATAAAGCTATGTTATTTCCTAAGGCGATATCTATGCAGTTGACCCTGTATAGGTTCATTCAAAGCAATGGTTCCGGCTAGTTTACTTTTTACAGAGTCATGCCGTTATGAATGTGCGTCTCATATGTCCGTCAAAGTGCGATTATTTATGGCATCGTTTTGAGTAGGTAGTGGAATTCCAAGCGATCGGCAGATTCGGAATTTTTGGCAGTTCATCATAGCCCATTGAGGGAGCTGTCATTGTCCTCTGTGATTGTATTTACTCACGCCCAGATTGGATATGTGCACGACTATGCCTGGGAGGAAAAAAATTGAGAAAATTCGATAAATATTTGCATTTATATTCTGCCTCTGTGATTGGTTCGAACGTAAATAAAGCCCATATTTCAAACGACGGGGATGGGCACGATTGACAGAGGATTATTTATTATTCACAGAACAATATTTCATCAATTTTTCGTGGCAACCCAATCCATTTTTTACATCTATTTCTACGTAGGGCTAAATAAAGAATCTAGTTCCTCGGTAGAATGCATACTCACTGTTTTTATACATATTTTATCCATAAATTTGTTATGCTATTTCATGCGGCGATATCAATGCTGTCGACCCTCTATTGAGTTTATTCTAAACAGGGTTTCTGCTAGTTGTTACTTACTCGTTCACAAACATTATTGTAAGTATATGTTTTCTTTTGCAATGGCATACAGAATTTAGGTAACTTTCAGCGAGGGGTTAATACCATACAAGCGAAGGGTCATACACTTTGAGACAGAAAAGTTCAAAATGGGAACGTAGTGGTTAATAATTTTACCATTAGAATCCATTGTAATGTGGTCTTGAAATTTAGTTTTAACGAACAGTATTATTATATCATACCGTCATTACTTTGCAGTTCCATGAATTAGTTCGAGACGATACATTTCACCGCATTGCCTTTACTATGGAAGTACAGTGTTTCAAGTGTTACCATCGAAGAAAGTTATGTTAAGAAATGATTGGTTACTGTACCTGAATAGCAAACAAAGGAAGAGTATGGTTGGGATTTTAGAGGAACTATTGTGTTCTAGGAAGACGATGTTGAAGTTAAGAGCAACAGTTTAAGGAACTAACTAGAGAAAAAAGAGGCCTATTATTATAACTAGCTCTTTCAATTCATCCCTAAATAGTGTGACTACGACAAGAATTCGTCGAATGATTGCAATTCAATTATTTACTAAGCACCATTTGACCGCAACATTTTCTTATTAGGAAGATATTATTTACGCATAGTAAAATGGCCATGCATTAATATATTTTTACTGGCGCAGAGATCGGCATTGGAAACACACTCTCCATTACTGTGAGATCAAATAAACTTTTTTTCCAATTGCTTCTTTCACTAAAAATTCAAGGTATTTCTCCACTGAATTGCCTACGGAAAATTTTTGCAATTGTATAAAATGGGACTAAATTGAAATGAAATATCATCTATCATCGAAATTTGTCTTGGCCCTTACGACGACCTTCATATTTTCATAATTTAAACGAGACTGTTTACATTAAAATCAATGGAAACATTAAAAATATCTTTAGAGCGAATAAAATATATAGAACAAATCAAGGAGGAGAAAGATAATAAAAACTTAGACGTGAAGAGATTGGCTTTACGTGACGTGAAGTAAAATTGTCAAACCAAATTTATGGTTTCTGACCAGTGATTATGATACCTTCACAAAGGTATTATGATCACTGGTCAGGTATTGTAATCACCCTCATCCAAGAACAAGTAGAAATAGTTCATTGTGTTACCGGAAGCCGATTTTTATTTTAAGAGATAAAAATTCAAGAAACCAGCTAACGAAAGAAAGTGGCCTAATATTACAATAAAATTGCATAGTAGGAGGTTAGGGCGATTTGGCGGAATCATGAAATAAGAAAAATTGAGCCCTTTCCATCCATCTCTCCATTTTGTGACTACCGCAAGCTTTAACTATAGAGTTAAAGCATAATTATGATACCTTCAGAAAGGTATTTATCCTCATAGAAGGGCAATTAAAGCAGTTCAAACGCGGACAGGGAAAGAATGGTTTTTTGGGACCGACAGAAAAATGGGATAGGACGGGGATGTCTTTCGTTCTCTATGTGTTAGTCAAGGTAGAGGGGTGGGAAAAGGGGTTGGTTTTGGGGTGAGGGTAGGAGGAGGGGATCTGGGGGACGACCGCTAATTGGAGCTAGGAAACAAAACGGCAGTCGGGGACGGTGATGATGATTAATGTGGCCGAGGGGACGATGGGCGCAGTGGATCCGGGACGCGAGTCGGTGCGGGTTTTATTTGCCTGCGAGCGATCCTTTGGGGTCCGCGTATTTGTACAAACACAGGAATGGATAGACATTTATATTTATAAAACAGAAGGTAAAACATCGCTCCTTGTTTTGTACAAACAAAGAAGGATGGCCTCGTAATTTCATACGCCAACACTCGCCGTATCTGAATAGGAAAAAAATAAGCGTTGCTGATTAGCACTGCTAATTGTGTAGATATCACTTGATGAGAACTGGAGAAAAGCCTTCAAAAGTTTTCTTTGATGCATATATTGGTTTTGTTCGATTGCGATAGCAATTGTAAATATGCATTTAGCATAAGGCATAAATATACATAAATTGACAGATATAACGTAATTTTTTTTTAAGGTAGAGTTAAAAGCCTCGATTACATCATTGTTAAAAAAATATCTTCGCATGAAATAGCATGGAAGTTCACTTTTAAAGGTCCATTTTCTAATAAATATTTATGAAAAACTTATTATGCGCTATATTTTTCGTATTAATACAACCATGCGATACATTTTGAGCAGGATTTGCCATATGTTGTCACAATACGCTAAGTCAAGAGTCAACGTCAGCTATTTTTTTATCGAGGGGTTACGAATTCCAATTTAATTATATTTTAATTTCTTTTACTATTCCTCCTTAAGTTCACCAGAGATAAAAAAATTAAAACTTTATGTATGAACTTTAATGAATGCCTTTGGGGCATAGAAAGAGATGCTAAGATGAAACCGCGTATAATATTTTTAACGGTTGTTAAAGTGTGTGGTTTTGGCAACCCTTAAATCCTTTAAACGTTGATCCATTGATTACACACCCATTCTCGTGCATTTTTTATGTCAAGAAGTCAAAATTTTCATTCGATCTCAGCTGTAGGGAAGGCATATAAAGCAGTGTTATATTTAAAATAATCTCCTACCTAACGCGTGAAAAATGAACACACCTAGGTGCTTATGTAAGATCTCAATCTTGTGTGCTCTGTTGGTCCATAGAACGAATTTCTGCAGCAAAATGGATGGGGTTTACCGTGAATTATCGGGATGGAATTGGTTGTATCCACAGGGAGAGAGAAATTGAAAAATTATTGGAAGCCAATAAATATAGAATATTTCGAGCACATTACACCAAGATGCGTCGAGAAACGAAATGGGGAAAAAGAATAAATAAATGAAATTTTTATGAAGTTCATCGAAGAGAGAATTTTATGCAAAATATTGGGGTGTATAGGGCGCAGGATAGCAAAGTAGCTTAAAAAAAAAACCAAAAGGTGGAGTAAAAATATTCCCAGAATTATGGGGCAATGGAGAAAATTCGAGAGAACTTTATCCCTATTCTCCATGCTATCCTTTGAGAATTATCGTCTCATTACAAGCTTTTCCTCCTTAAATAACTAAGAAATGGTTACTCAGAAGATGTGTAAATTCTCCTTTAATCCGATAATTATTATTAAAAAAATTATCAGGAGACTTGCTGTTAAATTTAAGCTAACAAAATGGTATTTTTTGGTGATAGAGTTGTAAAATTAACCTGCCAGGGGTTGTTTTAAAACACCACACATCTCGTCAACTTTGGCAGTAGGAACACGCTACCACTTTGCTTCATTTTCGTAGACGTTGAATGTGAATCTCTTGAACACTCACATGGTGACTTAAAACACGCTAAAAATATGTGATGTAAAATAACTGTTTTCTTTGTTTATACAGGACAAAGATTACTATTTATTAATAAATAAATTAAAATATGCTTCGAAATAATAACAATAAGCCCTTATTTTATAAAAAATACGCGTGTTCTCCATCTTGGATCGCAAAAATTCCGTTACCATGAAAACTCTTGCGAACGCGTCGAGCAAAAATAGAGAAGACGGGAGAAAATAGGAAATGCATGCTCGGAAAGAGAAAAAAATTGAAACTCGGTCGCAAGGATGGAGTGCTTCGAGATGCGTGAGAATTGCATATGTGCTCAGTTGCCGGGAAAACAGGATCGGGAAGAAGCGGCAGAGCTGAGAGAGGGCTGAGGGAGGGAGTCGAGGTGGTCCCGGAGATTAGACGGGAGGGATAAAAATAAGGTCAAGAGATGAGGCTGGCTGGTTGGGGGAAGGAAAGGAAGAGTCTTCGTGGGGGGGCGAGGGGAGAAAAATGAATGTAGAGGAGGCGATGGGGAAGAAATGTGAGGAGCAGGAAGAAGGAGAAGATGGGGTAGAAAAAGTAGAGTGTTGGAATGTTTTTTTTGCGAGAGGAGTGGTTCTTTTGAGAGGGGTGGGTGCCGTGAGAGTGTTTGGCTGCGTCAAAGCGTCGGACTGAAGGATGGAAATTTCAAAGGGACAGTGAAGAGCGGTGGAGTGTGAATTGATAAGGAAGTGAAAGGCTTAGCTTTGGCAAGGTAGTGACTTCGGATTTGACGGAATGGGTGCGATTGAAGTGGAGCAAGTACACAAATTGATAAACGTTGGTAATTGATTTTTTTTTGAAGTATTAATATGATGGTAACTTCTGCGTTGACTTTCTCTCAATGAAGGGCTGCACTCTATATTGCAACACAATGCATTTTTCTTTAACGATCTCTAAAACCATAATGGAATCTATTTACTTACTTTTAAGTTTCTCTATACTTTGGAAATGGAAAATTAGGGACAATGAAAAGGCAGAGTAAGTATGGTTTTTCATTTTCTTACCATTTAAATTTACCATGAGTGTAAATTTTTGGCCTATATTCTAAGCTTTTTTTGCTGATATTTTCACCGCTGTTTTGCATTGGATGCAGCATTAGGAGTTTTCTCACGTGTCTTAAATTCCCACGCAAAGGATAATTTAAAACAAATTGTGATGGCCTTATAACATAATTAACCCCGTGTTGAAATATATGGTGGATGAGCAACCAAAGAGAAAAGTTTTAAAGTCTCTATTTAAAAAAATCTTTACCACAACACGCCTGTATCTGTTAAACTTCAACATGCGATGTATATTCATTTGTGTCAAGCGGTATGCTTCAATATACCCTTTTTACCTCATAACGTTGTTATAAGTGCGTAGGTTCCTCATTTTAGGTTTGGAGAAAACATGGAAGGGCTTTTTTATTTTAAAATCGGTCAATAAAGCCCTACTGAAACTTCATGGCCATCGCAACAAAATGGGTGAGTTTCAGAATGAAATGAAAATATGAAGACGAAAGTTTAAATAGGTGTGTAATTTTTTAAGATTTATATATAGACAGCAAGGTTTTAATGTGATAATAGAGGTCTACTGTGAAGGTTATCTTGAGGATAAAATCAAGCATGGTCGGCTAAAAGTTGTGGCAGAAACAAGTGGGCTGGGAAAACGCAAGTGAGGCGGAGATAATACATGTTTCGACGATTTGAAGATTTTTCTCCTAGAATCTACAAAAAGTCTTCACAAGAAATCTATGAACCCTCAGCAAATGAAAATCTTGGCTAATTTGACCCAAAACGGGGATGAAGGCCGAGAAAAATTATTATAATTTCAAAGAAAACTGTAAGAAAAAGTCACAGGTTTGGGGATCAGGGTAAATGAGAAAAGGTAACGAAAACAGAGCAATGAGATAAAAGGCAAGTTCGGCAGTGAAATGGGGTGAAAAAGGGATCGGTAGGGGTTGTATTTGGTAGTCAGAGGAGTGCCTCGGCTTCAGGAGAACAGAAATGGTTGAGGTGAAAGGAGGATGAAATAGAATTGGTGTTTAACACGGGTTGAAAGAGCCGAGAGAGAAGGAAGGAAGTATTAATGAAAGCTCCTCCCCTGAGTTGTCTGCTTGGTCGAGGTGGGTGAGAGTCGGAGCGTAGGAGCTCATGTCACAGGGAGAGGAAACTAGAATTTTCACACTGGTACGGCGGGCTGAGGATCGAGTAACGCATTGCGCATCGCACACCCTAAGACCGTGGGAAAGGTGCCTAATACGGTAAAAACGGTCGAACATGTTGCTGTAGATGTTCTGCATATACCTCCGGTATTCAAGTAAAATTTTTTTTTACACACTTATATCTTATCTATAAATTATAATCAATGAACGCACTGATGATCATGCAGTTATAACATGTATACTATTTATATATTTAAAAAAAATCTATGCATGTGCCTTAAAAATAATATTTACTCCGTGAAAATGGCAATATTTCCACCATATGGTTTCTAAGATAATTAAAGAATCTACGCACGTAGTTATGCATCCTATTATCATTTTGTTGCAATTGTGTATGTTGAATATGAATAGCGTGTTTTGAGGCAGAAAATTATGCCTGTAATATGCTAATCCTTATTCGAATCGAATTCATACATTCAAATTCAAATTGCGCCAAATATTGAATAGCTCTTCTTTAAAACTTTATAACATAAATAGAACCATAAAATTAAAATATTAAAATTCTGGATCAAAACATTCGAGTAATTAATACGTTAGTAACAGAAAAGACCTATCCAGATTAATGAGTTTAAAGCTGCCAAAAAAAGGGCGTTACTAATTATGAAATAAGAAGAATTGACTCGCAAATTCCTGTGATCCGTTAACCTAGCAAACCTACAAGGCACCATGCAAATTTAAGCAGCAGTTATCAAAAATCACGCAGCACATTCCTCAATTTTAGTCAGACGAAATAAGCTGATCAACCCACCATCATCATAAAAAAAAACAAAAATTTCGTATTAGCGAATACCCCCCTCATTACGCGTGCAGCTTTTAATATATGTATATGCGGATGGATTGAAAAAAAAAGAGGGACAACGAGCCAGTCTCTGCGAGGCGAAAGGCGAGCTGTGGAAGAGACGGAGGAGGAGAAAAAGGTGGAGGAAGAGGAGTGATCCAGTATATATGTGTGTGTGTGAGCGTGCATGCATGTGGTGGAGGCTGTTTATTTGTGGAGGGAAGGGAGGGAGAGTGTGTGGAGGTTGGTCGTGTGAAGTGGAGTTGAATAAAGTGATGCGTCGTCGGCGGCGAGTGGAAGTGAATTGCGGGATGGATGGAAAGAGAGGGAGAGAGAGAGAGAGAGAGAGAGAGAGAGAGAGAGAGAGAGAGAGAAGAAAAGGGTTTTGGAGGGAATGTGATGGATGGACGAGCGGATGGAAAGGAATATGCGAGTGGGTTCCGTGTGTGGGGGCGGAGGGATAGAGGGCTGGGGAGAGATTGCGGGCGATGGACGCGTGCTCAGCGGGCCGAAGGGAGGCTGCTTGTGACGGTGTCTGCGGCGGCGGCGGGTGGTCGGCCGATCGAGGAGGTGCGCTCGGGTCGGGAAGGCATCTCGATGCGGAGGGGGAGGATGAGCATGACCGGGAGATGTAAAAGGGAGGTGGGACGGACGGTCTCCCAGACTCAAAAGGTTTTTGGGATAAGGTTGGACTCGGTGCACCATTGGGTTTTGAAGGAAGAGGGAAATGTGTTGAACCATATTTTTTAAAGGGAAGGAGCGAACGATATTTCAACCCATTATAACCCAATGTTTTGTGCCTCTATGTAACATCAAAAATGTATGCATTTTCAGCTCTAATCAGGAAAGATTTAAACTTCGTGTTCTTTTTTGATGTAAAATTTAATGGCGAATTATGTAGCTGCCACAATAATTATGATTGAGTAGATAATTCGCACATTTTTAAAATGATCAGTCTTGAAATTTAATTTCTCCTAGAATCAGCTCTGGTTTTGGGAGGGTTAAGGACCATTTTATTCACAATCAACTACGCATTTTTATGAATTGACTGTTTTGAATATGCATGGAGATATTGGAATTAGTCTGATCCCATAACTCTAATGATTACATATTAACTCTCAGGCCGCCTAAAATGGCAGGTGGCAGGGGGTATTAGGACACCAGCCGTTTACATATAAAAAGCAAATAATCAAACATAATTACGACTAGCATTTTTAAAATCCTTCATGGTTCGGAGGATAGACGAATACCCATATCTATCCGTTTGGCACAATATCTCCCTTAATTCATCGCATATGTTGGACCAAAAAATATGGTGGGAATTTAGTATAGTTAGGTTGTTTCACCGGAAATTATTAATTTTACATTTAAATTCATAAAATTTAAGAGGACACCACCGAGTTATTGAAAATTTTGTGAGCCAACTTTCCTATATAGAATGAGTGTACTTGGGCATTAACGCTTGAAGTTTGCCTCTATAAAGTTCTATTGTTTCATTATGCTTCTGCGCGCTCATCAAAATTGGAGTAAGTGTAAGTGGAGTAAATTGTACGAAAATCCGTTTAGCTTTTAATTAGTTAAAATAAATTTCAAGGTGGTTGATGTTATTGGTAAAATATTAAAAGAGTGTTCACCACGTCTTAAATTAGCATAGTGCTCGAATATATCAGCGACGAGGAAATATTCCAGCGTTTATATAGATATGCGTATAGTAGGGTGTATTAATATCGCAAAAAAAACGTAAGAACGCGCATGTTAAACGCTTATATATTTCCTAAATACGTCATTTCACCAGTATTTAAATTATAATCATAAAAATACATGAATAATATCAGATATATTATTATATAAATGCTATTCAAGTTCTGTATCATGACCCTATATTAAAGAATCTGTTGTTTAGTTTTTAACTGATTTTCTTCGCGGATTATAAGATTATGTAAATTTAAATTGTGAGAAAGGTAGCCTTAAAAACCCATGTTCGAAGACCCAACTTAATTAGCATTCTCTCACTGCGATGAATGCACCTTCAGCAGCCTTAAAAATTCTACCCTTAGGGTCTTTTATTTAAATTGACGAAACCGATGTTCAAGTCAAAGAAAAAAAGGAGGAGGACTGCCGGCTCACTCCACTTAAAATAATGCAATTTCAGGGGCCATCGTCCCACGGATGAAGTCGAGGGAATACGAGTCCGACAAGGGTATGAGGGGGGGCGAGGGCGCTGGAGGGAAGAATCAAGGAGGAGATGAGGAGTCAGTTTGGGCCCTAAAACCCTCCCTCCCCACATCCCTCGGGGACAAAACTTCAGAGGTTTAGAGGAAGGTGAGACGGACGCTGATGAAGGAAGGACGGCAGGGAGGGAAAAAGAGGACGAGAGAGAGAGTGGTAGTATAAGGGTAAGGGAAGGTAAAGAGTGGGAGGGGAGGGGAGGAATGCGGGTAAGTGATGATGGGGCAGAAGCGAGGGGGGGAGGGGAAAGGTCCAGGGAGAGGGAGGGAAATGATGCCAAAGGGGAAGAAAGAAGAAGGCTTGATGCCGGAGGAGTTCGTGTGGAGAGATTTCCTGCCATGCTCTGAAATTGGGGTTGAAATTCGTGGGGCAAGTTGAGGTAGGAGGAGGAAAAAAAATCGGGTGGGTGAGCAGGACGATGGTGCAAAAGACGGATGCTGAGTAATGTTGTAGAGTTGGGTGGGGTTGGAAGAGGCGGATGAAGGATGAGAAAGCTGGCGCTGAGAAGCATGCGAGGGCAAGGAGGGTCGAGCGGTGGTGATCCGAGAGAATTTTACGTGCCTTATTTTACGGTCGGTCGTTGCGAGAGGCGATGGGTATGGAGGAGGAGGGCCTCTAGGTAGTCAGCAAAGGCGGGAGGATGAGAACGCGCTGATGCCAGTGAAGGAGAGATCTTTGTGTGTGCGAAAAAGATACTTTTATGATTTTTTCCCCTTTATATTTGGAGTGCTGCACGTTTTGGGCGCGTGTCACGTTAGGTAGAAGTTCGGAGGCATCGATTGTTTGAGAACGGATGTATACAAGAGGTGCGTGATTGGCGAAAAGGTTGTCGCCTTGAGATATTTTTGAGACGTTCCCCTGAGAAATCCTATAAGAGTACAGGAAGGTAAAATAAGACTTATTCAAGTCTTGCTTAGAGAAAATGGTTCACTCGCTTGTCGTCTTAGTTGAGATATTTTCAATCAGATGGAACTGGAGTACTCAGCAGCTTTACAGCGTTCTTTGGTTCCTGCCTCACAAATTTAGTTCGTCATAATTTTTTGATGCTCAAAGTTTTAAGGAAAAAACTTGATGGAAACTTCGAGAAAAAGAGACTGTATATACCTGGTACTTGTTGATTGATGTATTTTTATGTATCAAATGGAAGTATGAAATTAGGAGCGAAAATATAAAAAAATTGAGATTCTGAAAAAGAAACATTGGACGTGCATTATGGCTCTTGAGGCAAAAAACATAGTCTCTTACAGCGTTTCAATTTTCCGGATAAATAAAGTAACTCTTGGATGCATAAAATGCAAGGTAGGTCGTAGAAAGAAGAATTCTCTGAGGGAGTTCTGGTCAAAGTATCTTAGTTTGGGAAAATTCCTAGATAAAAGTAGGTTAAAATGGTGGTGAGAAAAATGGGAAGGAAGAAAGAAGGGAACTAATGATAAAATGCGCATATTACAGTTATTATTATTAAATTTACCCGTAGACTTGAAATTCAAGCTGTTCTAGCAATTTTGCAAGCTTTTTCTTGAAGAATTCGTAAGTATTAGGATCTATGCTTGATATTTGGGTAGTTAAGCGACCATACTTATTGATAAAAAAGCCAGTATGTTTTAACTTGAATTTTAGCGTCGAATGCCGGTTATTTATATGATAGATTACAATCATGTATGTTCTTGGTAATGTTTTCAATGGCATTCAATCGTGTCAAATTTAATGTGCAAAGCAGTTATTTAATTAACATTTGCAGTTTATACCTATGAGAAGGAAATACGTTCTTTCAGATTTTTTAATAGTTTCACGTTGCTCTTTTTTCAACTCTGGTAGTTAAGAAAGATATACTTTAGAATATCGGATGTCTTTATAAGGGTTTCAGTGATGAAGATGGTGCACAAAAGAATTCAAAAATTAAATATGAAGTTTATCCAAGCCATGTAGAAATGTCACATTGTACTTTGCCCGAGTAACTCAAGACTTTACCTTTATAATCTTTATGAGTTAGCATGCTCTCATTTCTTGAGGAGACAATGAACTCAAGGGTTTCAAGAACCACCGACGCACATCCTTTGTTTGTACGAAAAGTTTGTCGTGAGACTCATAATGTAGGTAGTTTTCATGAGGGTCGCATTAAGAACTTTAAACGACCCGAGGAATTTATAATCTGAGTTGGTAAATTACCATGGGATGGAATCTTATCCATCTATTTAATTTTTCAGTGGTACTCAGGAAATGGCTGTTTACGAAGTGATGCAGTCTTCCAGTTACCAAGTGCCCTGACTATAGCTAGTAAGTGTTTTTTTTTCATTAATACTACCTCATGGAATGCCAAATTCCAAATAGATTAGTATTCAGTCCTTTCTGATATTATTTTTAATAATTTATACTTTAGAAGGATATTTTGCCAAAATAAATAAATAAATTATGACGCAAATCATCGAAAGAGATAGCAAAATTCTAATTGCACTGTCTAGTACTGTCAAAGTAATTTTTAAGAGACCATATTGTACCACCTGTAGTCATATTTAAATCCGAATTAGATGATTGAAAATTAATAACAGTCTTTTTTGAAGAAATATTAAGTAAATATAGTCAAAACGAGGGGGAATGATAAGTCGATATCACACTGTTTATATATTTATTCCCGGTTCATCATAATCTTTGTGGTTGGTTTAATTTTATTTGATTCTTTTTTGGTTATTTTTTTGTATTTGGTTATTGAATTTGTCTTATTGCATCAGATTATTGAATCTATTTTATGGCATTTGAATATGATGTTATGATTCTTTATTAAATTTCATTATACTAATAGTTCTCCTGTAGGATGAATTAGATCCAACAAAAAGTCGCTCACTACGGTTATTACATCTTGCTTAAATGTCTAACCATCTTAAATGTCGTGCGAAATAAATACACCGACTTTAATTACTATCAAAAAACGACCTGTAATAGAAGTCTCGTGAAGACATGAGGAGTATATTTTATATTAGTAAAGAAGGATATTTTTACCTGTGTGCTGTCATGGTAGTTCAAAATATTGGATTCCATTATTTTTTCTTTAATTTTATCACATAAGTGCGTTTCTTTGGTAATATTATAGCGGTGCACTGAAATTCTCTCCGTGAAAATAGCCCATAGTTCTTTTTTCATGTTTTTTTAAATTAGAACCATCAAATATGCTTGATGGCTGCGGCTATTACATCCTGCTTGCGGGTTGGCCCAAGAAATACCTTCAGGTACAGCTATATTTCACTCAATGTTTCACCCATCATGGTATTCATAGTTCCTTATTGCGTTAGAACAGCCCCTACTTGAGTCAGTTACCTCTCCCACTCAATTTCGCTCACGGAACTACAAGAAACTGAAATGACAGTCCAGTGTTTATAGAAATGATTGCTCTAAATCAGAGTTTCTTGGATTTCTTCGGCGAATGAGTTAAGTTTGCCCGATATGATTGCCTTTGCGTTACTGGTGTAAGAGGATTGATGCGTGTGTTTTTAGACCAACCCTTCAATAAGCTCAATGATAATACAACCCGAAATTTTGAGTACTGCGTAGTCTTGGCAACGAAATGGAGCAGGAGAAATGACTCGAGGGATGGAGTGTTTTATCGCCGTCGTTATGTGTGGAAGGATGAAAGAAACGCTCCGTGAGTGCTGTCCTCGGGCAGTGCGATCCTGAGATGAGTCTCCCAGGAGAAAGAGGATTTTAAGAAGAGAGAGCGGCGAAGGATCAAGGGAAATGGGCACGGGGAGCCCCCAAGGGAGCGGAATGCGAGAGGAGGGAGAGAGAGGGAAGATGTAGAAGGGAGGATGCGAAGATTTTCGACGTCGGCTGCGACGCGAGAGTGAGGAGAGATGAGATAGTGAAAAAAGGAATGAGAGGTGGGCGGCTTCATGTGGAAAAAGGAGGGCAGGAATAGGAAAGTGAGTTGATAAATGAGTTTTGGGCATGCAAAGGTATCGAATTTGGACGCCGGGGAGGTGAGGGAAAGAGATTGGCCACGGGTTCAAAAGAGGCGATGTTAGAAAATTTCCTCAAGTGACAGCAGAGTTCTTACATCTTGAAAGATTGAAAGTGCTCACTGAAAAGTGAGATAGTTCATAGGTTTTCTTAATTATTTGGCAAGGATCGACGACCCGTGACATGAAGCCACTGAGGCTATTTAAAGCAATCTACACAATTAATGGTGATGGAACTACTATACTTTTTAATGGTGTCATTGAATTCTAACTTAAAATAATAAAAGTAGAAATAATTTTAATTAGCGCGGAGAGTATGCTAAAGTTTGTCGTCTTAAAAAAATCTTAAGGAATTATCACGGAAAGATACGATTATCTGCGGTCCACGTTCTTCTCATATACGGAAATACAGCCCATAGCCACAAGCTTATTTGGCCTTGCACCCTGCAGACATGAGAATGTTTCCTAGCTCTGTTCCAAGTGATGATGATGAAAGCAGCAGTCAATGAGATAGTACCCGCTACTTCTATGCTGCAGATGACGATATAATAATGAGTTTGATATCAGTGTTCTAAGATAAAATATTTATTATTAATATTTTCATTATTTTTTACGTACTTTATACATGTTTAAGCGGAAATCCTTGCCGTGGACTTTGCCTTAACCCATTATTCCCCAGACTGTATTTACAGGCTTTTAACTTCGGTTGTTTGGCATTTTCCGATTTATTTTGGCCAAATTATGATGAATTTTTGGAAAAATATTATATTAATCATATTATATGATTTCCACAATGCTGCGTATACGCAACGTTGGGAAAACTCCCGTACATAAATAAAAAAAGTTATTCTTTATAAATTAGGTTACATCTTTTATTTTTTCTCTTGATTTGCACACTCGAAATCGTCGCCGGGAGTTATCAGTATTCCCCTGGAGGAAATTCCCCGTTCTGCCTTTTAACGGACATTCTGGGGTATGTCATTTTTCCTTAGGTGTCTCGTATGTGCGCATCGATTTTTATGCCAAACGCCATCAGTCATAAAAATAAAATTATATGAATGAAATTGTTGGTGAAAATTGCAAAATTAGAACTAGAGATATTTAAAAGAAATCAGTAAATTGAAGAAAAAATTATTCTGAAGTAGAAACTTGTTCTGAGAATTAGGATTCAATAATGTTGCGTTTACGCAACGCTGGGGATTAATGGGTTAAAAAATAGGTAGTCTCCATCAATTTTTTACTGCCGGTAAACTCGTCTACTATTACATGTGCTTTCAGCCGGCCCAGGAATAACAGCGTAAAGGTTTCATGATACACGCGGAAATATAAAATATAATCACTGCATACATTTTTCAAATAACAATCAGATAATAAATTATGATTCTCAATCAAAATCTTATTGGAAGAGTAATTTTTGAAATTAATGTAGAGGCTAGAGGTCAATTCTGATCCTTTTCAAATGAGAAGCAACATTAGTTTATATGGAATACATTTTCGGGGATCAAGATCGATTAAAGGTTAGGTTCAGTAAATTTTAATATTCACATCCCATTATAGTTGATATTTAAAATAAATTTAAATTTTTAAAATCAATAAAATATAGAAGTACAAACGGATGTGATGCTATAATAATATATAATACTATAAGTATCGGGTGATAGACAGCTCAAAAGCGCAGATATTTGTCGTGCCTTTTGTTTTGGCGGTGATTAGGGTATTTACGAATTCTGTTGCCCACCTTGTTATCCACCTTGTCCCTTATAATACAAATGATGATCACAATTTGTAATCACTAGCTCATGAAAGGTGAGACCGGGGCTGCTACAAGATGACCCCTGTGATCTCATACGGATGGAGTCCGAGGCACCCATACCCCGGTCAGAACACCCCGAAAACGCAGAATCCAGGGTGTTTGGCGAGTTGAGGAGGGGAGGGGGAAGAGAAGGAGAAGGAGATGGGGACGGAGCTGGGAATTCGGACGATGATCGACCGGTGACGGTGCCAGCCGTGTTTTGGGGCAAGTGTACGCGATCACCCTTGAACGAGTGGGATTTGTCCGAGCTTTCCCCATCCGAGCATCTCCCAGCGAAAGCACAACAGGGCCGCCGGGAACAGAGGGAAAAAATAACAATTCCCCTGTTCATTTGCGTGGAGAAATAAATTCGAATCGGGTGACCTGTTCTCTTCACCCGGACCTGTTAGCAGGAGAGATTCTTCGCGTACGCTTTGGCGATTGGCTAGGAAGGAACATTCAAATGTTGACAGGATTATTCGCCTATTTTTCTAGAGTTCTGGCTATCGCTGTTGCTACTGTAATATAAAAATAAAAGCTGTTGACTTAGCATCTAAACTCCATATTATCCCAACACGTTTCAAAGTTAAATATGCAAATTGAACATTTTCAGGCAAAATGAATCAATTATTGGTAATATTATAATGCTAACTCTTTGTCTTAATTATTATTTTAACTAATGCATATCTCAGCTTCATCATGAAAGTAATCGAATTGTGGAGTAAGTCGCAGTAATGGATATAATATTAACCGGAAAGCAATAAATACCTATAATTGGTTGATTGTACTTATGCTGTTTTTCGCAACATTGTTTCACATACATATAAAGATACAATCCGAGTAAATTTTTCAAATAGAATTTCTGCTTGCGTTTTCTTAGTGTTGATCACATCACCGGGGCAGCGTTTAGAATCATATTTTTGCCTTGGAAATGAATGAAATCGCTATAAGTGGCTTCATGCGCACAATATAGTAATCAAAAGTTCCAGAGATAATGCGATGGAGCTATGACAGTTACAGGAAATGATTGAAAAATTGATTATGTTTAACACACGGTACATGAGAAGGAATTTTCATAAAAGCCGAATAAAATCAAAATTTCCGGCATACATAGTAGCAGGCCGAAAACTAGCTTACCTTTGAAAGTGTCTAGCAACGCGTGGTAACGTTAAAGAGAATCACATTTCTGAATCAGCGTCACTTCAAATCGCTTGACTGAGTAGTCGTTTCATCACACTTGGAAATAAGCTACTTTATTGAGAGATGTTGCAAAATATTTATCAAATTCGTGGTGAAAACAACTCAACTCAGTCCTCTTGTTTTGTTCCCATGGTCTGTTTATGCGATTATTTCCGCTGGGAAGCATTCGGTTTGGGAAAGCAATTTAATGTTTGTTCCCATTTCGCTCGGTGCTACTCTGCGAGCAGATGTGGGCGGGTTCTGAATTTTGAATTAGCCATTGTCTCGTTGAATGCTTGAATGATCCGTGGAGTCAAAATGCCACATTCAGAAGTTTTGGATGAAAGCATGAGAATTTCATCATATGGGATTTGATGTCTTGGTTAAATCATTTTGTCGGATAAATATCCCATTGTGAAGAGTGTAACTATTTAAAAACGGAAACGAAAAATGGAGGGTAGACATTTCTTGTATCATTTCATGTATTAGGTTAGGCATCTAAGAGAGTGACCTAATTAAATGAAAATCCATGGTAGGAAATTGGCTTGAAAATAAGAATCGCGCCGCGATAGTGAAAACTAGGCTTTATGATGTCGTTCGCTAGTGGAATTTCACGTAGATAACTTAAAAGAGTACCGGTAATTTCATTGCTCTTGCCAATATTTAAAAATAATATGTTGAGATATTACTTGTTTTGCTGTTTTATATCCTAATTTTTTTTCCAGGAGAATCGTAATTAATATGATAATATTATTGTTTGATATCAATCCTCGCATTCACTATAGTGCAGGCTGCAGATATATGTAACTTCTTAACGCATTTTACATAAATAATTGGATACAATCTATTATTACTGGATCTCTCAAGTGTTTGTTATGATTTAAATTGGTTTATTCCCGATTTAATTGCAGCTATGCTCATTAGCTGCTGAGCATCAATTTCTGCAATACCCTTATCGAAAATCTTTTTGAAAATCCTACTTTTCGATTACTTCAACTGTAGAATCAAATATTGTCTCTGAATGTAACGACGCAAAACGTTATTTTGTTTGTATTCACAAGAAAAAATGGGTACTAAAACATTCACAAATATCCATGCTCATGTTAAGATTACTTTTTAATATGTGAAGAAAGGACTCAGCTCTTAATCATATTTACACTTTGTCTTGAAGATTTTGATTTTACACAGTTCAATGGTTTCCTGACCCTCTTATATGTAGAATCCAACATCGTAAGTTATTATCGGAAAAAAAGCTGAAAACAGAAAATATTTGAAACGTTTTTCGAATAGTTTGGGATACTTATTTATCTTAATTTGAGATATTTTGCAGCAAATATCATCAAAATGAGGGACAATTGGTCAAAATTTCCACCATAGCTTATTGAATGAATGATTGACAGGAGCAGATTGTAGATATTCGTAGATTCGAACCTCTGCTAAGACCTCTGCTCTTCAAATTTACTGACGAGGACGGGTTATCGTGTATTAATTTCCATATGGGAAGCAATTAACAATTTCGTTAGTTTTGGACGTGGACCAAGTCTAAGTTTTATCCTCATCGTGTCAAATTTTCCCAACTTCCGGAAGACCGTTGCGCTGAAATATTTCCACATTATTAGCCAAATGGACCCTTAAGTTTCTTTTCGTTGTTTACTTTCAACGAATTTACTGTTAGAACTATCAAATTTTACTCAGTTTAAAGCAAAGCTCCTCTTTTAAAATTCGAAAAAAAAGATAAACTGTACAGGAAAACCAATACGAAGCATTGCGAATTCAAATAAGAAAATAGAAATAGCTTAAGCCGTTAATATCTTCGAATTACCATCCATTTCGTCATCCGTTTGCTCTGAAAACTAATTTCACAGTCTAGAGCTGCGATATAATGATTGATTCTTCGTTTTCTTCATGCAAAATGAACGTTCAATCTAGTTTTTTTTTGCATATTAGCCGGTGCTTCAAAAAAGATTCACTCTCTTCACACCACAAAGTTCGACGCTTATCCGATCTCTTCTTATGCAGGAGCGAGTAAAATAATTCAGTTCCGTTCATCGTCGAAAAGTGGATAAATATTCGACTCTGGAGGATTGAAGGAGAGAAAAAAATGTTGTTTTTTTATGCCCTGCTGAGCTGTACCTCTTCAGTTTACTTTCCTCGCGAATTGTGCGCGGACAGTTGTTGCCCGAGAACTACTTTTTTTGCCGAAGTCACGTCAAGTCCTCCTTTCCAAGTCGGAATGACGTTTTCAATCAGTTCCCATATTTTTCTTTACTCCCTCCCCGCCATCACTTTCTCGTTCCTCGAGAGGTACTCTTCCCACTCCCATCCCTTTCGCAATTTGAATGACAAATGCATTTATTCGAGTGCGAATGGATTTTTCTCCCCCTCGGCATATAGCGCCCCGCCAAGTCCTCAGGCAATCGGCGAAAGCGCCCCTTTTCGAACCGCCGCCGATGTAGAAGCTCGATAGTCATTTTTTTTCTCCATGCTTCGTCGACATCGCTTCGAATCTCACCCTCTATTTTCTTCTCTTTCTGAGCGTTCACTCTCGCTGGCTATCCTCACTGTCCAAAAATTGAAATTTTGGTAATCGATTCTGTCTCTGGTCTGTTTTGTCCTCAAAATACCTATCCTTGTGCTTAGATTCTCTAGGGACCGGAAGAGGAGAATTTTTACTCCCATCCATTTCTTGAACGGTGAATAATATTCTCAGGTGTTACTCTAGCCCTCGACCGTAGGCTTAGAAAGAAAAGACTTAAACCTACTACCTCCCGGACTGAATATTTTGGGATGAGCAATTAGGGTGCTCACAGAGGGCATACATAGTAAATCGGTCTGGAGTAGATGCATGAAAACGTGGACCAAATCCTTGAGTTTTATCCTTATCTTGTCAAATTTTCCTAACTTCGGGAAGACAGCTCTGAGATCTTTCCCGTTTTTAGCCTAATGGACCCTTCAATTATTACATTAACTGTTTTAGCGTGCAACTTCATCATTAAAGCTATAATGGATGACAAAATTATTTGATTACTAACCATCGCTATTTTAATCAAATGGTCAAGGTCTGTGATAAGGATTTCCAGAACTTAAGGGAATCAACTGAGAAAATATTTCAAGTAAAAAGTAGGAATGGAAGCGTTTCTTGAAAAGTGTATGCGAAAGTAAGAAAAAAAGTGGTATTACTAATTTAAGGATGCGGTGAAACCTCGGTAACGGTGATTGGGATGGAAAAAAGGGCCAAAAGAGCAATTAAGACAAAGATAAGAAAAAAATAAACGTCTGTCGCGGAAGTTGGCGAAAAAGAAAATGGAAAAAGTTACCCAAGTAAATTCAACCACGACAAAATATATGACCGTCGGCAGCGGTGAGGTGGTTTCTTGGAATGGAAAAAACTTTATTTCCTTCATTTATACTTGCCGCGAGTTCCCTTTCACGCTCCCGCCTCAATCCCATTGGAACGATTAAGCACCCCAGGATACTTGTCCCATTCTCCAAATATCTTCTTTATTCTTTTAAAACGGCCTCCACTTGCCACATAACCTCGCTCCCCTCTTAGCCAACCGCAGAGTATCCACGCGCATTCCCTCCTCGATTTCCTCCAGACGACGCATCTTTGAAAAATATGGAAAAAAAACTTCCGCCACCGTAATTTAAATGCGGTCGCACCCGACACATTATCAGCGGTCGCCCCTCCCACAGTGGTTCCGAGCCGCAGGAGGGGAGCATAAGGAGGCCGCGTTCCATATTAAAACGTTCTGAAGCCGAAGGAGGGAGCGTTATTCGGAAGAAAGGAAAAGATGGGCATATTAAGAAGGAGGCGGGGCTGATGGGCGAGGGGTTGTCGCCCCATCCAATCCCTCCTTCTTCGCCTTTCCTCGGAGCGAAAAGGGAAGCGGAGCTGACGAACGAGAAGAAGAGCGAAAAGGATAAAAATTATGAAAGGCAGTTATAGTGATGGGTTTCAGAGGTGACTTCACAATCGATGATTAATTAAAACAGGCTGTCGAAAAGAATTTTATGCAATACCGAAAATAGAGGTAGCTTTCGTAAAAAAACATTCATTCTAAAGCTTAAATATCCACAACGTCCAATCTTTTGCTTATCGCTCATCGTTTATCACACCTCTCTTTGCTTCCGGACTCTGCTCGTAATTTTTAAAATCTTCATTCGTCCTTGTGCATGTCCACCTCTCCCTTTTTTACCTTTTGTCCTTTGGTATTCGGTGACCAAGTCTTAAAAAAAGTGGGGTGGACACGAAGACGCCTCGAAGCCAGGAGGAAAGAACATTTATGTATGTACCTAAAAAAAGAGAGTTATAATTTCAATGATTTTTTAATTTCTAACCGCTGTCTAGAGAGCAGTTGGAAATAAAATAATATAAATTCAGGGCAGTAATCTGATAAACGAATATCTTTACCCATTATTTTCTCCTATTATGGAGTCCGTTTTAAAATTCATCTGTATCTCCGCTAGGTAACTAAGTAACATTAAAAAGAGATATACATCATAATTTACGCCTGAATATGATGATAACTCATCGAAACCGGAGTCGCGTTACGTAAAAAAGTAGCGGTATAAGTAATAGTGAAATATCCAAGAAAATTTCAAACCTCAAAAGGTGTTTTAGGATCCAATACGAACGTGTCCCAACAGCCGAGTAGTCGCTTTAATCTTCGAAAACCTATGTGCATCCTTTTCATGGGTGTTTTTTCTTCATATGTAATCATGACTCTTTGCTTCTTATCTTTCCCTTCAAAAAAATCTGTTTTGCAATTTTCTCCTATTTATATGCCGTCGTGGAAATCCTTCTTTCCTCTCCCATAAATATAAGCTCTTTCAGCCTCACATAACCTCGCTTTTGAAACCTTTGTGAAGGAATTCAAAATATACTAAAAACGACGTTGAAGATTTTTTTAATAAATATTAATTCCTCATAATTAAAGATAGTTGCTTTCTTCATGGGTTAAAATTGCAAAATAACCTGCACTAGAGACGAAAGAGGGAGTAAACCGGAAATGATTAGGCACTACGCTCTGGGGGTTGAAAGAAATAGGAAAACAAATCGATTAACGAAAGGGAGAATCGGAAATTTTCGAGGAAACGAGGGAATTTGGAGTATGGTAATCAGATCATCATCATCCCATTTCGAAAAAATTAATGCTGACTCAAAACACTGCTCTTACTTGAGGTCCGCTTCTATTTTCTTTTCTCAAAATTCATTTTTCCCATAATCTGCCATTTCTTTTTACTTTTTTCCTTTTAAGTTTTTCTTCTTCGCAATTGCGCTTCCCTCTTCATCTGTCCTCGCGGAAGTTTTCCTTTTCCCTCCTTTCACCTCATCCCCTCAGCCTCTATTGACCCCGCCTTTGAAGCCCTACCGGAGTCCACACCCCAACAGCCATTCTTAATCTGCCCAAACCCATATTTTCGCTCACCTTCATTCTTATTCAGTCCCCGGGACCGCCCCCTCCTGCCTCTTCAAGTCGTTTTCCCTCCCTCCTGACACCCCGTTTTCCCTCTTTAACCTTCCCTTACATCCCGCCCTTATACACTCTTACTCTCCGGTTTTCCTCCCCCCCCCTCGCCCGTCGTGTTTTCAATTTAAGGCGACTTTCTTTCCTACCTACCCCCGACGCGGTTCCCGCCCCCATATCTTGCTAAGTTACGCCCCCCAGTCTTCCTACACCGCGCCTTCCTGCCCCCCGGCACGGCCCCTTCCAACTCCTCCCCCGCATTTCTCTCTCTAGGGAGCCTCGTGGCTTCTCTACTCTGCCCCCACCACCCCCGGAGAAATCCTCCGCCCCGCGCATCCCCCGGACTCTGCCTCCACGCCACCCTCCACCGTGCCAACTCGCCTTCTCCGCCTCCCTCTCCAGTGGCTTCCCACCGCAAACCTCTTGAGACGCACTCTTCCCCCCCCCCCCACCCTCATCTCTCTTCCTCCTCTGGGCTCCAGCGTTACCTACCTTGCCTACTCACCTTTTCAGCCACCTAACCGTTCCGCGTTACGATTGCCCACCTCCTTTTCCTCTTCGCATCGCTCTGCGCTTACTTGTCTTCCTTCCGCCTTGCATGCTTTCGCTCCTTGACTATTCCTATTCCAGAAATTGCCAACCTCCATTTTACTCGTGGCATTCCACTATTTGTTCTTCTAATTTATTTATCGTTATTTTTTGTGCTGTTTGTTGATATAGTCCTTCTGAATTTAGTTACGTATTGCTTGCACATATAAATACAACTCTTTTCAAGATAAAAAAACTAATTCCATTATATATAATAACAAGGCAAAAATTTGCCATGAAAATTGTTTACAGTTTAAAAACCAGCAGCATTTTAAAGACTAAGTATGGCGTGTTGTTAACTAAATTCCCGCTTCATGAATCAAGAGGATTGCTTCAATATAGATGTAGTAATTTTGCTATTTTGTGTTGTCCGTTTTCTTGCTGTCTTTCACTTTATATATAAGTCTTCATTCTACAGATGTCTCCATATAAAACACCTTTTTTGTAGGCGCTTTCTCTAATGTTACTCTCCATAGATAAATGTTGCATTACTTACTCTTTCACAGTATCTTCTTTGATTATTTAGACTTTGTATATTCTTTGTTAACGTCTTTACTTACTTCATCTGCTTTCAACCCCTTTTTTCTATCCCTGGGTAAGTTAATATTTTTCACTTTTTTATTATATATTCTTCTTATCTTCTTGTTTTTCCCTATTCTTGCATCTTTCCATTCATTGGCTGCTTTGGATCTTTCCTCCCTCTTTTCTCCTAGCTGTTCGTAGTCTACTAACTAGCCTCCCATGTGGTCGTTCCTTCTTCCTCCCTGCTTTTTTACTCCTGTACTTTCCAATTCAGAAATTCCCACTTTCGCTCTTTTGAAGTTGTCATTCTTCTTTATTCCTGCATCCTCCCTCTCCGACTGTTGTTCCAAATTGTCCTCTCTGTTTGCCGGTCCTCCCAGTTCCAGCTTCGCACCAGCAAATTCTCTTCGTTCATATCCACCATCTCCCTTCATTTTTTATGGTTTCGGATTTCTCTATCTTCTTAACTTGGCTGCTTTTCCATCTTTTTCGATGATCCATTTTTGCCCTTTTTGTTTTTTTTTTCACCGACATCTTTTTCGACTGCTCGTGATTCTAGTCTTCCCATATTTCCCTTCTTCTTTATTTTTTCATATTTACCACCCCCGTGCTTCCCTTTTCTTTTTACTCTGTTTTGTTCTCTCTTGTTTTCCTCAGACTCCGTCTTTACACAGAATGTTATTTGCCTCTGCTCCTTTCCCTCTTCCTCCGAAGTTATTGCCTCATGCCCCGAGAGTCTTACGCTGCCTACCCATCCTCTTTTTCCACTGTGCCTGCTGCGGTTTGAATGTTATACGCTCATTCGCGGCTTAGGATCCGACGACTTTTTACAATAAATTTTCTCCTGGAGTCGTGGTCCCCGGTGCGTCCTTACCGTTTTAGCGGTTTATCTCCTTGGCCTCTCCTGAATACTTAAGGTCCATCTCTCAAGATCCTTCTCTTTAATCTCCCTCAGCTTATCTCTCTTTCTACTCATTTCGTTTATCTCATGTGCGCAGTTAAATTTTATCTTTCCTCCTCCATCCGCAGCGTGATTAGATATTCTACCCTCTCTACGCATAATAAGTTGCTTCATTTGCGTGTTTTGAATTTTTGGAGTCGTTAGTGCATTGAGATGCAAATTTTTAAGTTGTATTAATAGAGAAAGTACTCATTGAAATTTTTATACCATCATGAATGCAAGTATTTCAACTTCTTTATTGTGCTTACTAACATATTTTTCCCGATTCTTCAAGTGCCTTTTACTTCTGAAAATGTTTAGACCTTTTGGCCCTTCATTAAAACTTTTTAATTTCAGTTGTATGAATATTTTATGTAATCATACATGAAACTAATTAATATATTTCAGAGGCAAAATCTTTGCTATTTTATAAAACAATATACCTATATGTATTTCTTATTGCATTCAATATTATTATAATGATTTTTAAAACCCTTGATTCATAGCTTATTGCTAGTTATTATGCAAATTATGAATGACATCTGAGTATCCCTGCATAATCATGATTCTATTGTATGCTTTTGTTAATTTAGTTTTTGCTCTCCGTAACAGAGAATAAATGATTAACAAAGTCCGACTTGGAACGTAGTGAAGTGTATAAGAGCACAAGTGACGCTATAGGCGCTCGAGATTCGGATCCGGAAGGGAATGAAGAAGTTAAAGTGGACGTAGAGGAACGGTGGAGAGGCAGGAGCGTTGAGGGTGAGGAGGACAATTTTTCTAGAGGATATGCAGAGGCGGCAGAGTGACTGGATGGTGCGAGCGCTAAGTGGAGAGGAGATTCTGACAACATAGGATTTTAGGAAAGAATGCCTGAAAAGCGTGTAGCTGTGGGGAAGGAAATAGGATTTATAGATTGAATGAGGGGCATTAGGCCTTATTGTGAATTGAATGTGGAAGTTGAATTTGGGAAAGCAAAAGACTCTTCCGCAACAGACTCCATAAAAGCCTTTACCGGTGGAATTATTTGCCCAATTTTCAGTTACAGATGCTTGAGGCCATATAGACTAGGTGAGACTTGAGAATATTTTTTGGGGGTTGACAAAAATGTCAGTAGTAGTTTTAAGGGTGGCAATGAAATAAGAAGAGTTATCATGGATATCTAATGTTTTTCGCACTAATTATTCTGCCTTCATCACTTTCTCGCAACGAAATAATAGTGGATAAAATTCTTGATTACCAACTCTCAATTAGGTAAACGTAAAATTGATTTTATTTTCGGAGTAGTGAATTAGGCGAACTAAAATATATACGAATTTATTTAAGTGGTATTTATTGAAAATTAAAAAACTGAGTTTTCATTTCATTTATTTGTACCATGAATATGCAAGTGATTTAAAAAATAATAATTTTATGCAATAAATCTTCTTGATTTATTTCAAACTTTCCGGTGAAACACATTATTTACCATCGCTCGGGTATGTTAATCTTTCTGTGTTGCTGCATAGTCGTCCACTCTATCGAGTTTTATCGGTCATTTAAATGGCAAGATAGAAATATGAATAGCTGAAAGGTGATTAGCTTAGCTGCGGAAAACCTGAGGATCTTGGCTCAATTTTCGGCCCTGAAGAATGTTTTCCAATGGACCAAAATATGTAGGAAAAACTCCGCCTGTATAAGTTATATTGGATATTGCAAGCTAAAAGCATCCGATTGAGCTTGTAATGTTGCGCATAAGTACGTATTTATTTTCAGTTTTTTTCCCGGTGCATACATTTCATTTCCATCATTCTCTGTGCTCATTGGTTCGTGATATAGGCTTTCTCCTAGAAGATGAAAGCATTATGCAAAATAATAAGAAGCTTTGGAAGTGAAGTGTCGTAGAGAATATGTCTCCACATTCATAGAGCCATTCGCGGAAGTTGTTGTCGACTGAGAGTGAGGTGCTGGCATCACTCAAGTGAGTGGGTTTCATTATTTTTTTTCTCCCCGCTCTTGTCTCCATCTCTTTCCCTTCTTGTGTTGGGCCCTCATCTTCGAGGAAGTGAAGTATCATTCTCGATTCACTCAGAGAGTGCTTCCTTTGGGAGATTCTGCGGTGGCGTCTAAGCTCGTCTTTGTGCTATTTTGCTCCCTTGTCTCATAGAATGTAAGGCGCTTCCTCCTCACATACTTCACCTCCTGGTTGGAAGTAAGGCTAAATAAAATTTCGATTATATCACTATCCACTGCGATTTACTTATGTAAAAGCATTGATGGTTAATAAAATTATACAGTTCTTCACGCTATTTCATGAAGAAAAATAAGATTGAATGCCTCATGTGGCGGCGGTGTCGCGTGAATGAA
Source organism: Ischnura elegans (assembly GCF_921293095.1). Taxonomy (NCBI): domain Eukaryota; kingdom Metazoa; phylum Arthropoda; class Insecta; order Odonata; family Coenagrionidae; genus Ischnura; species Ischnura elegans. The sequence continues at coordinate 35,676,443 of NC_060246.1, forward strand.
TTTTTTTTTTCAGGTTGAGAGTACCTATGATATTTTCTCCTATATGATAGAATCGAAAAAGTTCATGAACTCTGAAGATAAGAGTTATTCCGAAACCTAAAGAATATTTTTTTTTAAATAGTGTATAAAGTGCATAAATCCTGAAACGATGGTAGATATAACGATATTGGAGAAGGGTTCATTTAAATAATTTTAATTTATGACGACTTTCATTTATCAATTATCTGAATGCATCGAAAACAACAATGAGATTTTGATTATCTATTCCATCAATCATTCTAATTAGTATTTCTCTCAAAAACAACAGATCATTTGAATTTTCATTGATATTATTTTCATCAACTTAAATTTCAGTCTGGCCGGTTAAAATTTTAGCCCATCAATGAATTCACTTTAATAAAATACTGTTTATTCGTCCTCACTGTCAAGTTATCCCTATGGTGTCTCAAATGTCAATATTTTCCTCCATAACTAGAGGATAAATCCCCTTTTAGTACCCGTCGGAGGCATGCTGAGGTAAAGAGGAGAACGGTGGAAACTGACGCGGGATTGTCACATTATTTTTTCCGGACGCGTGTCATGCGCTGTCACCTCTTGTCCATTTTGATCATCAACGTCTCTCTCCCTTTTTCCCGAAGCGGTGTTGTTGGTCTGGTCTCACTAGAGGGAGCGGATGCGTGTCTTCCCTCTTCGTGGATGTGACGGGGCCGTAAAAGAATGGCTCTTTTCTGCGGGGGAAGGACGGTTCATACATACATACGACGGGGGAATCGCTAAGTGGGAGTGGTGGTGAGTGCCACGGTGGCAGAATAAGGCAGGCCGAGGGGAGTACCAAGCGAGGGCCAAGTATCGGGGGGAGGGGATTGCCTGGATACAGGATGGGCCCGTGACAGCAAGTCTCTAAAAACAGCTTGCCCGCCAGAAACGAACTTGAGGCGCATGATAACATAAGTCCTTTGGGTTATATAAATATATATATCTCTTATGTAAATATATAAAATGTGATTTTACAATATCGGTACAATGTCGAATGAGTTGGCATTAGTCCACAGTTTGTGTGATTCCAGTTAGTTATTATAAGAGTAACTTTTACAATCCACTATGGTCAAAGAAAAACCTTGCACAATCCAGACCTGAAGCATCATCATCAGACTTGAAGATTTCAAATTATTTTATATATAGCACCTGATGATGATGCTCCAGTATTGACGTCAGGATTGTGCAAGTTTTTTCCTTCAACTTAGTGGATTGCAAAAGTTACTGTCATAATAATTGGTAAAATATCAGAGGAGAGTAGTTAGGTTTAAGAAACGCTTCAGCTTAAGCAAAGCTACTGCGATTTAATTCAAGATTTTAGTCTTCAGTGCAACAAATACTCTAACAATATTAAAAATTCTAGAATATGTAATTTTTCTTTAAAATGTTCATCTTAAATGTTCATCTCATTGCAAATTTCTCCCAACCACATGAAGACAAAATCTGGGAAAAATTTGCAAATGTTAACAAGAACAATTTAAATAAAAATAACATTCTAACATTTTTCATTGGTTGATTATAATTGCAAAACCCTAATGGTTGTAAGTCTATCATTGCGGATTAGTTGGAATTAATTGAAGTGTTGAATGCACTACTCCCATTCACTTGCATCTGTTGCCGCCATTTTTTCTAACGTCTTTCTGATTAATCATGAAAGGCACAAACACATTATTCATTGATGATAAAAATGAATTATAGCCTTCCGTATCATATGCTCTCCTGTGCTCATTGTTCCTTAGCGAGTGGAGTCTCAACGACTTTCTCCATCGCTTTACAAACATGAACCTTATGCTGGGCAATTGAATTCCAGAAGCGAGACCGAAGCGAGAATGCGTAGCCGAAGGCTAAGAGTGAACCTGAGCAATCCTCATGGTCTGTTGGCTTAATCTCTTTTGCATCTCATGCATAAAAAAGAAATTATTTTGCCACGGCCGGAAAGACTGATAATTCAATTCAAATGTATAACTCACTCTGGAGATGGAGCACTTCCCACCATAGTGGCTGAATTAATTAGACAGAGAGATAGAGAGGGAGAGTGAAGTTATGAACCCATTTATTAACGCTAAGCCATTTAAATAATCATGGCCTAAATTTGAAAAAAATTAAATGATGACAGCATAAACTGTGCATACCCTACATACCTTTTTTATGCTCCTAAAAAGTAACTTGTAAGGTACATGTATTTTGCTTTTGAAATTATTTCCTCGCTGTTGTTCTCTTCAGTAAATAATCCACGTAGTTGTTTCCATGCAACTTGGATTTTTTTGCTTTTATTGCATTCATTTTCTCGCGAATTTCCTGTGATTTTTGCTGTCTTTCGAAACACTGTATGTACTAGGAAATAATTACAACGTAGGTGATCACGTGTTTACTCTTTCTGAACTTCAAATATATTTGCACATTAAATACGAGGATGGGCTGAAGAAGGATCGTTAGAGTTCACATAGAGGGTAGTTATGAGAATACCGTTACAGAACGTGAGTCACCTGATGAGTTGAATATGCTTGAAACTAACATTTTACATAACTATGGTTGATTTGTTTATTGAAAAATTTTTTATCGAATTTCTTCGTGTTTAATGAGAATTTTTCACGTAGAGGTAAATAGTTTGATTTTCGCTCTGAGTAATAATTACTTTGTCTTGGGTCATGTTTTTAATAACATTCCAGTCAGAAATTTCGTCCTGAGTCAGTTGTTTCAGAGGATTATGTCAGGGCCTCATTCGACTGAAACCTTTCGTGGATTAATTACTTTCCATAGGGCTTTGACATCGACCAAGAATATTAAAGCTCTTCCCCTTGCTATTTACCTTCTTCACTCAAACGATCTCAACCCCTAGCCAGAAAATTCACTCCGGCTCCTTCAAATCTTACCATCGCTTCAGAGATATATACACACACGGAGCTTACGGTTTTAGAACTTTATTCGGAGCAAAGTGATTCCTGAGGAGGTGGAGCTGATGCACTTCCCTTGCCGGAAGGTGGAAAAGCGAAGTTGCGCGAGGGTGAGGGAAATGAGGTGGAAGGAGTGGAGGCAGAAAGAACTGCGCTCCAAGTTAGCGGCGGCAGTTGGAGGAGCGGTGGATATTGGACGGGTGTTTCAGCCCGGGAGCAGGGTTGGAAGGTGAAGGTGTCTGCGAATATACGCCTGGTGGTATATTTAGGAGATGCGGCAAACGGGTGGAGTGGGACGAGAGATAGTGGAGACAGAAGGTTAACCTGATGGAGATTGAGGGTTTCTTAGATTTGGGGAACGGGTTCGGAGGATGTGCTATGGGTTTATGGAGAGAGGAGTGCGTTGGTTTTAAGACTGAAGTTGGAGGGAGGGAAAGAGTGCGTAAAAAAGAGAGATAAAGAGAGAGGCAGGGAATGTGCGTGAAGGGATGTCTTCGGGGCTTTTTGGGCGCGGATGGGAAATTGGAGTTTTCGCGGCGAAAGAAGAAGGGAGTTCCGAATGATTGGATGCCGGGGTGATTGTGAAAAATAGCGTTTTGTGTGAGGGGGGGGGGGGAGAATGTCGCGAAGGGCGGCGGAAGTTGCTTAGTGATGGAGTGGGTAGCGAGACTTAGGGCAGAGGAGGAGAGGAGGAAGAGTTCCAAGTGGCACTTGTCGGTTTAGGCGAGACGATGCGGGAGAAATATGTGGCGATCCACAAAGTCGGCCCCGAAGCAAGGAAAAACGCACTTTTGAGGATAGGGATCCACGCTAAGAGGGTCTCATTGGAAAAAATGTGAAGCGGGGGATTTCGTGCGAGGAATATGTGAGTTGTCTAAAAAAAACCGTTCCCTAAACATACGGGAAAGCTCAAAAGAGATGAGAGAATGTAAGTTGATGGTATGAAGAGGAATTTTGTGGTAATATTTTTCCTCTCATATGAGTCTCTGAAAACGTACATGGATGTTGAATTTACCTGTCACAGAACGGTTACACCTTCAGATGAGTACAAATTCCTTGAGTACACGAGTTATGTTTAAGTTAAATATGAAAAATGGTCTCTTCGAGGAACTCTTTGAGGATGCCATCTTCGAGTTGGTATCAATGCAAGATGCTGAGATTTTCGCGAATTTTTCAGCGCAATGCGAGAAAAATATAACATTGCCGTGGTAAAGATTATTATCTTTAAAGAATTTTATTATATTTGCAGTTTTATTAATACGACTGAATTTATTTCATGCCTAATTTGACAGTTTATATTTTCTATTTCCATTATTTTAATTGACTTATATAAACTGTAAATGTTCCATGATTGCATTATATTTATTGTGATTGTGTTAGTACTCAAATATATTGAAGTACGTGCTATGAAAATTTTGTAGCTCAACTCTTGGTGGTAGATGAGCCTAGAAAGTAGATGTGTTATTTGAAGCTAATATAGCCTGCCCAAATCAATTTACCTGCACCCTGGAAGAAATTAAAGATATAAGTAATCTGCAAATACATAAATTTGACTTAAATATTTATTTTTTCCACGCCACTAAAGAGAACGAAAGAGTAAACCAATTTATAACCTTGTAACGCTTGCTCTCCGAGTTTTTTTTGGATAGTATATATCCTGGATGAAAATAAAGCCGTGCCGAATTAAACCTGGATGTTTCACTGTATTTTTATGGTAGCTGCAATCCGTGCAAGCATACTCTCGAGTACTCAGTGTTTACATCCCTTGTTTGAAATGAGTTTTTGATTTTACACATTCCAAGAATCTGCAGCTTTCCTTCATAAAAATATGCAATATCAGGCATAAATCGTGCGAAACGTTATTTCATCAAGTTGAAGAAGGTGGTAAGTGCGAAGTTGGTACTTGGCTTGCACTTGGGAAAACTTATATGGAAAAAAAAAACAAAAGTCAGGTTGCAAGATGCTAAAAACTGAGAGACGTAGGTAGTAAAACGAAAGGCGGGAACAGAATCTGTTCAAACGCAAAAAAAGACTGTCATTATCGAAGCGAATCTTTGATCGTTGATGAAACTACTGGGATTAAATCTCATCTAATAAGTTATCCTGGGAAAATGTTTGCCTTCTATTCAAAAGACACTGGAACGGAAGAAACACAAGCGATAAAAATTGACTCAACCCCCGAGAAAGGTAGGAGTTGCATTTATTTAATGTGAGTGCATTGAAGCAAGTACTATCTGTTTCAACGTTCGCAACGAAATCCACCACCTTAGGCGCATTTGAGTAGGACGATCCTGTTCCATATCATGATAAAATCCCGGTTCTTTTTAGTGTGATGGGAGAGGGCAGGGAAAGAGAATTCGTGAGAGAAAGTTGGCGCTCGAGATGCGAAAGAATGTGTGATGGAAAAAGGAGATGAGAAGCGAGGTAGTCGGAGAGAGAGTGTGGGGTGTTTTCGGAGACAGGCAATATTGGGATAGGCCCCGGGGCAAAAGCGATCGCAGGCACCTCGCTGCGACACACGAGAGAAGCGCGGTGGGGTTTGGGCTGGAGCCGGGAGGGAAATTGAGGATTCGAAAAGGGGATTCAGGCGGAGGATTGCGGGACTAGGGATCAGCTCGGAAGAGGAAAGTAAAATAAAAGTGAAGGAGGTCGAAGGGACGCCTTCCATTTTATTTTTTGCGGCAAAATGTAAAAGCTTTAGGTGGGAGCTGTGTGGATGCCGAGTTGGGGAAAACACTAGGATATTATGTCATCGCGCATGTAAAATTTGTTCTTAAGAATTCACTCTCGATATGCAAAATTTACTTATTTGGGTGCGGTGTTATTTTGAGATTCTCCGCTTCAATGACTGCGTTATTCTAGTATTTCCTAGTGAAAGGTGCATTTCGGCATACTTAGGTATTAGTCTGCGAAATGCAAAATAGCATCACCCAGCTCTTGATCTAATATACGAGTTTCACAGACTTTTCTGCAGTTGCGTCTTCCACTTGTTGATTATGGAAATTTTACTTTGGTATAATGAAGTTCATTTTAAAATTTGAACTTATGAAATAGCTTTACGTAGCCTTACAAAATGCAAGAATATAGTAATGAATTACATTTTCAGTCACCTTTCCTGAAGATATTATGTTAATTAGCTGCTAATTAGAATATGGACTTAAATTTCGATGCGAATAAGGTGACTTTTTCATGTTTTTCTTTATGCGCTTCAACAGTTGCGAGCTTCATCGGATACTTGTCTTCTTTCTCTTAATATAATTTAAATTTAGGAAAAGAAGAATATTATTTAATTTAAAATTAAAAGAAGAAGAAATAAATGACAAGAATTGGAAATTCGGTTATGTTGAGAGAGCCTGCTGGGATTTTTTCGTAATATTTTGCTACGTAGAAAAAGAGAGGTAATTCATCTTGCTTCTCATAGGGCTTACTATAGAATTATGCCAATGGTATTGGTCTTCATCCTGAATCTTAGAGCAGCATTAATTTTAAATGGGCGATGTTAAGAAAAAGAATGACAGATGTTTGGAATTTAGTGCACGAGAAATGGGAGATAGATGGGTATATGTAAAAAGAAGGTCACCGTAAAAGAGATCTTAGCAGATTATCGCACTATGTTTCGTGAAATACGGATTTTGTAATTAAATTTTCAGCATTTTTTTTACAATAAAAACAATTCACTATAGTATCTTTACTTGGATTTTAATAAGATATTTTTAATAGCACAAAGTTTTACCAGTAAAAATATAAAATTAACAATAATCAAAATTTTTAAAAAGTTTGATGTAAAAACTTTCATTTTCTAAGATTGTAGGATTAAAATAAGCCGTCAAACATGTGTGTATACCCGTTGATTCCTTCTTGATTAATAAGACGTCGAAACTGGAGTCAGTGTTAGCCTGGATCAAACCTACGACAATTTTACCTATTCTTGTTCCCGCATGTTCAATGCTGTCCTTCGCTTAAATATTAGTAGGAGAAAATTTTAATCGTTTATTTACACATGCGTCCAGTAAAAATCAATGCAGGTGCCAAGCAGTCTTCACATTAATGCGAAATCTGTTTCGAGAAAAATATTGGCTGATGTTTATCTTCATGAACGCACACCATTAAAGACTACCCTTATTCCTTAAAAAAAACTCGGCCATTTTATTCATTTCACTTGACCTCATTTTCCGTTCTCATCCGCAAGAATTATTAGATAATTTTTCATTCTGCTGAATGAGTGCTGGCGTAAGTAATGAGCTAAAGGAAAAATAAATAAGTACTACCTCAATGAGCAGATGCTATTTTAGACCAACGGCAGAATATTCAATGCCAACTCTCGCGATTTCATTTTGCCTCTCTGAAATAAGTCCCTTATTTATGGAGATACCATAGGTCGCTTATTTGCTTTTAGTTTAAAACAAAAGCTTTTGAAAATACAGTAAGCATTGCTGAAAATTTTTATCAACGCCCATAGATGCACACAAAATAAAATATACATTTAATTTAATTTATTGCGCGATAATTTTTTTTTTAGATATTACGTAAATAGGATTCAGCTTTAAATTATTATTCCGTTCTAATCTCAATGATCCAGAAGGTTAATTGAGAGAGAAATAAAAATAAAGGAACCATCGGAATAAATGTTTTTTATGGTGATAATACCCCTGAGAATTTATTTGAATTACGATAATGGCTCAAGCAATGACTCTTCAAAGTAAAATTTACACTCAGCTCAAATTTCTATGAAATACGCAAATGGAGGTACGAAGAATATTTTTATATTCTTGCTGACATATAACTCTCTTAGGCCTTGACCATTTACTCCACTAAGTGCTCTATCGCTATGGTGAAATAGACTTATAAATTTTCAGCCAAGGAACACCCTATAATGCTCAATCTGTCGAGAACGATTGTGAATTTGTGGGGAGAATAAAGATGGGCGAGATCAAAACGCAGAAGATTGAAATGAAAACGCCTACACTCACTCCTTAGGCTCAAAATTAGTGAGAAAAACGTAAATCATGTTCTATCAGCAAATCCCTGGCTATTTTCGAAACTATTAACAAGATAATAATGAACGTTTCATCTTTAAGACTTAAAAGCGAGAAAAACTCAGCAAATGAGAGACATTATTAATCGTGCGATGAATACATCAGCATAACCATGATTAAAGCGCAAATGGTAATATCCACACTAGTTTATTATAGCTTAACCGACCATAATTTCGACACTTGGTGTCATTTTCAAGGTTGGTGCCATTTGTGTCATTTAAAATGAAGCCGGAAACGATTTTATAAGATCAGTGTAAGTTATTAATTCTGTAAAATTTTGCTTGTCAACCAATGAAATTTTATCACTTTTAATTTTTTTGCCGTTTATTAAAAATATATATTCACTCAGTGAATAAAATTTCTCACATTATGAATCTTGATAGAATTCCTTGCAAATAATATCTTTACTGCATAAAAAAATTAGTTTATCAAAAGCCCGATAAAATTTTGAAATTTCGTATATTTTGGCGGATTCTTAACAACAGGTTAAAATTCAACCATGATTTTAAATAGTTTCTCCTGGGAAAATTTCTTGCAGAAATATTTTTATAGAATTATAAAATGCTGCACCTGTAGTATTTATACTTATCTTATGTTTTCAGAGAAGTGAACAGGTTTGATTTCACCTTCTAGACAAAAATTTTAGTTTTTTTCCGAATTGATGAAACTATATTGTTAATAATTTTTTTGCACCGGAAACAATTTAACCTAACTAACTAATCATAGCGCATTTATTCGTTGTACCTGATAAAACTGGGCTGTCAAGAATTGAAATACCAAATTATCCTAAAACTTCCGGTACCTTCATTTAAATTAATTGCTTCGGCATCACACGAGAATTAATTAATTTGCTCTCATTTGAGTAAACAAAGCATATATTTGCTTTGGATACGGTTAAAATAAATACCAGTTGTTGATGCATCGGGGGCCATAAAGGGTAAAGTAAAAAAAAGTATAAACTATAACCCGTTGCCATTGTTTCTAACCCTCAAGGGGTGAAAGAGATGCTATTGGGGTCAATTACCTCGACGCCTCGGTTAAAATGACGCTTTTATGTGAGTATCTCAGGGAGGATATCTCACTAGGATATCTCGGGTAAGATTTAAGTGGGGCAGGAGTACTTTTATTTGAAGTGGCGCCGTGGCGAAAAAAAAGAGTCTAGAAGTGGACATCGGGGGCAACGGCCACCGAGAGCAGAGGAGCTGATTGATTGCCCTCCATCCCGACGCTATTCTTTTGTTTTTTCCTTATCCTCTTGTATCTTTCATTTTTGAGGTTGATTAACCTCACTTTTATTCACTCACCACAAACCGCAGAGAATCCGTGGCATCTCTTGATTTTTAAAAAATCGGTTGAAGTTAACACACGTGACGAGCAATGGTCGATGAGATGCATGTTATAAATTAAACTAAATAAGTGAAAGCTATTTAACATGAATAGAATAGAGTAATGTCTAGCTGGCACCCTAATAAGATTGTAATCATTGGGCGACGGTATTAACACACGTGAAATCAATGGACATTAGAATGCATCACATAACTTCTACATCTACATCTACATAATACCCCGCAAGCCGCCTAAAAGGCGTGTGGCAGGGGGTGTTAGGACACCAGCCGTTTACAGCTATTAAAAAAAAGAAGAAGTGCTCTAACGAGGTTGGGACAAGCGTTTATTAAAGTCCTTTATTGTTCGGGGGAAAAACGAATTCTTATATCTATCCGTTCGGCTAAAAATCTCTCTTAATTTATCGCTTCTGTCGGACCTGGAAATATAGTGTGGCTCTAAGATTATGTTCTCTGTGTCGCTCTTAAATATATCCATTCTCAATTGCTCAAGCAATCTAAGCCTAGCGCGCAGCCTCCGAGTCTCCAACGGCTCCCAGCCTAATTCGCTTAACATCTGGGTAACACTGTCTGTACGCCCGTAGCGGTTTTTGACGAAACGCGCAGCCTTCCTTTGTATCTTATTCAGCTCGCGGATTAAGTCTTTCTGCACTGGATCCCATACACTCGCTGCATATTCAAGGTGCGGTCGGACGAGAGCGAAATAGCACCTTTCTTTTACTTTCTCATCCGAAAATCTTCCCACAATACGCTTGACGAATCCTAATTTCTTCAGGGCTATGCCGCAAATATTCTTTATATGAGTTCCCCACGTGAGGTTCGAGGTTATCGTAACTCCCAGGTACTTCACTTCGTCTGTTGCCTTTATGTTAATGCCATCCACTGCATAAACATTGTTAGTGTTGGACGAATTCCGCAAAAAATGTACCGCCATGCATTTGCTCAGATTAAGTTCGAGTCCCCACTCTTGACTCCACAAATGAACGTTGTTTAAGTCCGATGATAGATTTCCATAGTCAGAGTGATCACTAATTTCGCGGTAGATGACAGCGTCGTCAGCAAATAAACGTATTTTACTGCTAATGCGGGAGCAGAGATCGTTAATGTATATAATGAACAACAGGGGGCCGATTACGCTTCCTTGTGGAACACCTGATGTAACTTTTACAACATCAGAGCTAATTCCGTCAAGAACTACTTTTTGTTTACGATCTCTGAGGAAGTCGCGTATCCAGTTTACAACTGTTTCGTTTAATCCGCATGACTGTAATTTGTATAAAAGTTTGTTGTGAGGTACAGTGTCGAAAGCTTTCTTAAAATCTAGAAATAGTGCGTCAACTTGTCTTTTCGATTCACCAGATTTTATAACGTCGTGAAGAAAGAGCGCGAGCTGTGTTTCGCAGGATCTATTTTTTCGGAATCCGTGCTGACAGTCATGGAGGAAGTTACGTCTGTCCAAGAAAGTCATGATATTACTAACAACGATATGTTCAAGTATCTTGCCTATAATTGATGTTAGGGAAATTGGACGGTAGTTGCCTGGGTCATTTCTGTTTCCCTTTTTGAAAATGGGTGTAACACTTGCAATTTTCCAGTCGGGCGGTAACTTCCCTTCGGAGAGTGACTTCTTGAATATGATCTCTAAGTAAGGCGCGATCTGTGGAGCTAACTCTTTGAGGACACGCGCGGGTATTCCCTCCGGACCCGGAGATTTACTATTCTTAATCGATTGTAGTTGTTTAGTTATCCCATCTCGTTTTATAGATATTTCTTCCATCAAATCCTCAGGATATGGGATGTCTAAATTGAATTGAGTATCGTCAGTAGTGTATACACTTTCGAAGTGGGCATTTAAAGTGTTAGCTTTGTCAATATTTTCGGTGACAAGTTTACCATCTTTATCAAATAACGAATCTACGGTTGAATGTTTTCCCTGAAGCTCTCTCGCGTACGACCAAAAGGATTTCGGATTTTCTTCGAGTAATTCACCAAGTACTTTTTTCTTAAATTTTCGCATTGCAGTTCGCATTGATTTCTTGGTTATTGAGCGTTGAGCAGCGTAACTTTCTTTAGCTTCAAGTTCCTTCGATTTATTACGAGACGTGATGGACTTTCTGTACAAGTTGTATAGTTTTCTCTGTTTCCTAAGTTCTCTTCTGACATCGTTGTTGTACCAGCGAGGTTCCTTATTACCACATTTCAGTTTTTGCGGAATATGTTCGTTGATTCCTTGGCGCAGAATTTCTAAGAAACGTGTCCATATTTCATCTGTGCTTTGGTCCTTTGATGTAACAACGAATTTTTTGTAGGAGTCATTAAGCATCTCGCCAAATTTAGTGAAGTTACATTTATCGAATAGGTAAATATTGCGTTTTGGTTTTACGGCTGACACCACATCAACTTTTAACGTTGCAAATATTACTCTGTGGTCGCTTATACCGTCAATAATATCGACTTGTTTTATCAACTTAGGATCGCTTACTGCTAAAAGGTCTAATAGCTTGTTTCCTCTCGTAGGTTTGTCAACTACTTGGGCGAGAGAGTGATTTGCAAGTATGTTGAGTAATACCTCGCTGATTTCTTTATTCCTTGAATTCGGTTTTACAGTGTAAGTATCCCAGTTTATGGATGGAAGATTAAAATCTCCCCCGATTACTATTACACCTTTACTGTCTCTCTTAGTAAATGCGGATATTTGATTTTCTAGAAGGTACATAATATCGACTTCGGAGTTCGGCGGTCTATAAAAAGAGCAAACATGAATACTCCTTTTGTTTCGTTGTTTAATTGTACACCATACGCTTTCGATTTCGTTGTCAATTATTTCGTGAGCGGCGCTTTGTAAATGGGATTTAACGGCAATAAAAACTCCGCCACCTGTTCTATTGCGCCGATCGCATCTGTAAATTTTATATTCTGGAGGAAAAACTTCGCTGTCGCTTATATCTTCCGTAAGCCAGCTCTCAGTCCCCATGACCACGTCTGCGTCCTGAAAAATATGCTCGATTTCGGCGCGCTTGTTTTTTACGCTACGGCAATTAACTACAACAAGGTTAATGTCATATTTTGTAGTTAGAGTTTCGGTTGGTTCTTTTCTAGGCTTTTGTATACTCAGCGGGAGAATTTTATTGGCAGTACTAATAATATTTGATATTTTTTCTTTCCCTGGAGCAGGCGTTTTGGGAATAATGACGCTATTGTCCGGCGTTAACGCTTCTAAGCTTACTTTCTTGTTTATTTCGCATTGCGGATTTCCTCGGAGGCTACGTTCAATTAAATCTTTGATAACCCCGCTAGATGACCTACCCTCTAGTCTAAAAAATACCTACAGTGCTCAAAAATCCTACGAGCCACCCGTTCCGACGCCTCTTTGGAATAATGCACCCCAGACGAATTGAGGGGAGCCCGGCACGATCTAAGCACCGGCCGAAGATCCACGAACTCTGCCCCAATGCTCACACAGAGTTCCCACAGCCTCTTGTTGATCCAGGAAATCCTGTCCCAAACTCGAGGGCCGCAGTCCGTCCGTGGAACAATGCTACAGATAGACAGTCGCATATCAACACCAGTGCCCCTCCGAACGCGTTCCACTTCCGAGCTTAGATCCCTGAAGGAATTTAAGATCTCATCAGCTCTGCGTACGGAGGCATCATTAGTGCCGACATGGGCCACCACCCGCAGTCTAGAACAGCCCGTGTCCTTCACCGCTGCTTTTACCGCCGCCGTAGTGTGGGATACAAGACCTCCTGGGATACACCAGGAAGAGACCCGTTGGTCCGCTCCGTCTCTCCTTGCCCTCTTCTCCAACTGGGGGAAAATCCGCCGGACGTTGGAACTCCCTAACAGAACAATCCCCGTCCTCCCTCCCCGGCTGCCTCTCGAAGCTGCATCCCTCGCGACAGGGGGTTCCTTCACGACCTCGCCAATTAGCTCCCCGGAATTGTCCTCCGACAAGACCTCGAAGCTGTTGTGAACGGGGATGGGGTTAGCCTTCGCTTCCCCCACTCCCCGATTTGGCCGTGCCACCGCCCCCCGCCCTTGGGGTACAACCACCCACTCGGGCCTCAGGTTATGAGTAATCCCCCGACCCGAAGACTGCACCGTCCTCTCCAAGGTCTCCGCGCAGGCTACCGCCCCCGAGCTTGCTCGAGACTCCACCTTGGAATTGCGAGGACCCTTAGAGGGGACGCTACGATCCCCGGACCGTGGGATTTCCACAAAACCCGTTACCCGGGCGTGTATTTCTGCCACCAATTTCTCGAGTTCGGTGACGCGTGCCTCAAGAAGGTCGCTTTTCGCCTTACTCTTGATCTTGGTGACGGAAGATCGGCCAGCCATACTACTCTAGCGGCTTTATCGGCTTAATAAAAACGCTATGAAATTACAGAAATCGATAGTAATGATACAAATATTGCGTAAGAGGAAGTTAGTTTTCTAAACGAGTTAGTTAAGACAGGTAATAATGATGAAGAACAAGGGTGAATGATAGAGCTCGCACACAAATGAAGGATCAAGTAACTTTTAGGAATTAACACTAATACCTTAAATCTATCAATAAGTTCTAATAGTATTATAACTAGGCAATCTTTACAAACAATTAAGGCAACTTGAAATAAGGAAGAGAGAAGAGAAATTAGAAGCAAGTAAGTTGGTCAGCGACTACTTATCCGTTTCCCCGTCGCGTGGCAGGCACAGCAGCAGCTACAGGACCAGGCGGCTTCACAACACTACTTCACTATTACACTTTTACTACTCTTACTACTTCGCAAAATATGATTAGTAGAAGTACACACTAAAATCACTACACTAAGAAAAACGGAAGCAACGGCGTGAAAGCCCAAATTGATCGCTGTCGGTCAGTGAAGAACCGGTTTCAGGAGCGCACGGCAAACACAACCTCACTCTACGAGAGCTGGTCAGAGAAGCCAGAGATAACTTCGGATAGAGAAGTAAATAGATTACCAAAATATCGAAAATACCAAATTTTCATGTATTCTGGAATGAATTCACGGTAGAGAAAATATTCTTCTTTGCTCTAACCGCATATCTTTTGTGGTTGAAACCTATAGCAAATGATTTTAGATTTATCTTCAACCAAAAGCTTAGGGTTACACCAAGCATCTACAGTTTATTGAAAGACATGTAATTAGGAAACCCGAAGTAAGTTATTAACTAATCTTCCCCCACCAAATTTTCCCTTCTCATATTTTATGGGCGCCAATTTTAGAATCTAGAATAATCGAGGCAGTATAAAGATAAGTGAAAGTTATTTTACTTAGATGAAATAGTGAGCTGTCCAGCTGGCACTCTACGAGGAATGCAATCAATGAGCCATGGAATAATTCGTTCCTAATGGAGAAAGGGATTGCTCTGAGGGAACCGAAGTCGGCAGTTTGAGTAGGGAGTATAGGACCACTCCCACGTCCTTTATAGATGATATTTTTGTCGCATATTTTTTGCTTCTCTCTCAGATAATTTTCGACTCGCGAGCCATCTCTCAATCAGCTACTCTTCCCATTCTCTCATCACGTTAACGTTCAATCATGAGATGGACTCTTTGTACTGGTGCACATTTTTTTACCTACGTTAGCGAATAATTATGCTCGTGTTGTATTTCATTAGTGCACCGCATCCATTAGCAGAGTCGGGGAGATTACTTTTCTCTCTAGCTCCATTCGGGGTCTATTATCACATGGCTGGGGAACACTCCAGTGGCCTAGATGAGCTTGAATTTTCTGTTTCTTTCTCACTTATGATGGGTAAAATCGAAGAGGGACTTCTAGTCCCATTCTTACTCCAGAAAGACGTATTATTATCTCAGCCATTATTCTTTGTAGCATATCCTTTTTATTTAATTCATCCGGCGGTAACCGAGGCATCATTATCCATATTGTTATTTGTTTATTTTGATCTTTACAATAAGACTCGCGCGATTCCTGGGATGAAACAAAAGAAATGATAGTAAAATACATTAAAAAAGGATTTTCGAGTAAAAGCTTTGAGGAAGAATTCATGGGGTAGTTTGAATTCCTTTTAGTGATAGTCGTAATGGTATAGCAATCGAACTTAACATATTTATATCTCATGTTTATCTACCTCTACAGTCCCCTTACCCAGTCAATTTGCATTTGGACTATCCCTTTCTGTTCACTAGTATCATTACCGATTGTGGTTCAATTAAAGACATGACATCTTTCCATGATGTGGGGGATTTAAAGAGTTGATAAAAAAATATTGGTTTATGGCCCATTTCACATTTTTAAAGAGTGAAAGAGTTCCGGGGTCAATTTCGTTTTCTAATCGAAAACTGCCATCCAGGTCATCGAAACCACTTATAGAATCAGCGGTGCGATTGAATTCAGTTGAAAATATTCACTGGTTTTTTTGTTAGATACTTATTGTTGTTTTTGGTTAACCACGATTGATCAAAATACTTGTAGCGCAGTATTAGAAGCAAACTAACACCATGTTCGCCGGTTCAGCAGATTGACATCCCAGGTTCGACTTTCACGCTGCCACCCTTCAGCTATTCTGACGCAGTAGCGTTGCAGTTACCCTCCAGAGGAAATAAATTGGTTCACTCAAAAATGAAGAAAATTTAGGTAGCGAAAAAGGAAGTAATAATGATTTCAATACTTAGAATGAGGCTAAGATAAGGAATATAATTATTTGGGGCTGGTTCCCGGAAGAAAATTAATCACTTATACTTTTCAACTCGCATTGTTGTACACAATGAAAATTATAGATAAAAATGTCTTCAAAAGTCATCAAATTTTGGGTGTTTAAGTTTAAGAAACAAATTTGGGAGCTCATAATTTCCATTTGTAATCATGAATATTATTACTTCTCTCAGTTTCAAACACCATCACATTTTTAAGGTTATTGTGTCCCGCGAATTTAAGTTTTAACTAACATTTCCTCTCTCTTATCGTTTGATGTTTTTGCAACAGCCAAAACATTGACGAGTGAGAAACTGAAATCTGACAACTACCAACATTTACCAACTGAATCTCTTTTCATCTTATGTCCAAACGCTCGTCGTTTTATTTTATGTACTCCACAGTATTTATTCTACATCTACACAAACAAGCGTGAATCTGTGAAGTAAACCATAATGAAGAAGTCTAATGGGACTGCTAAAAAATTCTCTGCTTCGGCGAACAGTAATCATCGGTACTCTCAGAAAGGTTTTTTGTATGGTTTATAACGTTGACACCCGGTCCCATTGGCGCCATTCTTTGAACCCAAATCGTTGATCACGCCGAGTGTCTCTATTCTATTTCTTCACAAAACGTTGAAATAGCCTTAAACACTACCTCTTATTACCATTCCATTCCATGTTGGCGAAGGGAAGAAACGAGTGGTATTCAAAGCAGCAATATTCTACTATTTTGTGTTGATGTTAGAATGTTGGGGCGGTAATAAATGAAGATGTGGATTAGGTTTTATGATATTTAAATTAAAGATATATTTGAGAGGAGGAAAGAAAGAGATAGGGTTACGATATAAGTATCACGGAAAAGAGGAGGCAATGTGGTCGGGAAATGAAAAAGATGGGATGGAATAAAGGGTGGAATCTTGTAGTGGTGAGGGTGAAATGAGTTTAAGAGTCCACGTCGTATTTTATGATGACACTAGGGGTCACCCTTCGAAATGTAAACATTCATCATCATCAACTGGTTTTCTGCCTTCACTGGCAGGCCCCAAATACCAAAGTTGTCTCCATCTCCTCATGTCCCGTGCCTTCTCCTCGGTATTCTTATACCTTCTTTTTAACCTCACTTCGCCTGTCATCTTCAGCCTTCTTCTTCCTTCTCTCTTTCATCCTTCCATTGATCCCTTGACTGCTGTTTTTAAAGTCCCTTCCCTATTTGGATATACCCGATCCAATTGCTATTTCTCATTTGTTAAGTAATTATTTTGACATTATTTTGCGCTAAACTGTTCACCTCCAGCCCCTGAGATCCATCGTAGACAATTCATCCATCTACGCGCAAACACCATCGTGCATCGTGTTGTTTTTTTTATATTTAATATTGATTTCAAATTTAAAATGCCATTCCGTATCCATATTTAAAATTACTTAAACTTACAAAGTTTTTGGACCTGCAAAGATGTAGAGAACGCTCTACTATGGAGAGGTGAGCAGAGGAGGGTGGAAATTTGGGTTCGGGTAGGATCGTTGCCGGGGGAGTTTCCTCCCTTAATGGACGCTTCGGCAAACATGGCGTAAGCAAGAGGGCGAGAGTTGGGAGGGAGAAAAGAAATGGGCGGGAGGAGAAATGTATGCGAGGTGGAAAGGGTGGGTGCGCTTCCGAACATACAAAAAACCGCTCGCAAATGAGGGTGGGGAGGAGGATGGGCGGTTGGAGGAAGAGAAAGGACTAAAAAAAATAAATAGGCAACGAGGGGCCTTTTTAATTGATCGGACCGGAAGAGGAGGCGGCCAGGGGGTGTAAGAGGGGGAGGAGAGGAAAGTAGTAGATTCGGTATCGTGGAAAGAGGGATGGCAGGGAGATCGGTGGATACCTTTGGGGAACGAACAAGACTCATTATTCATCGGGACTGTGCTCTTTCTTGGAAAAATGCCCGTCTCCACTTCCTTTTTTTATTCTTAACGGTTGGTTTATTCCAAATCATCAGCCTTGCTCATATTTATACGGCTTCCCCGGAATACCATTAGTGAGGATGAAGGAGTGGAAAGAAAGGAGCGTCCGAGTGAAAGTAAGTGAAATTTTCAAAATGAAATAAGTTACATTTTATTCCTTTATTTATGCCGAGATGTGGAATGAGACAACTGATGCTCTCAAAACTTTCTATTAACATTTATAGCAATTAAGGAACTAGAGTAAATAATTACTTTTTTAAGGAAATGATAGGTAAATCAATAAGCTATGATTGTTGTTTCAAAAACATTCCTCTGGAAATGAATATTTGTGACCCTGAACTTAAGTTTAGGCATTTTGGTGAAATGAGGGGAAAGTAAAATTTATAAGAGATATAAATTATGGTGACTGAGTTACCTTTGCCACCATTTGCAGTCGTTTTTTAAAATTTAGGGCTGGTGGCATTGCAATAATAATTTCAGTATGCCCTAGCGCATGAGCGCGATCAACGATTCAGAAGGCAAGAGCCACACTAGTCACGTGACTGCAATTATACTCACCTCTATCATGCAATATTTTTGTTCAGGTTACATGTTATAAAATAAAATAATTTCAACGCATAATTAATGAAAATAAGCCGCATTATAATCTCTATTATACTGCCAGTGTTGGTTCTATTAATACCTCATTATCAAGGCTTTACTTTAATTATGGTATTTATTGCAGTGCTATGGCTTTTTTTGACAGGCAGCCATTATTGCCTACGTAGAGCTTATGTAGCTAGTTAAAACCAATTGAACAAATTTGAACTGTATTTATCCTCGTAGCAATTTATTTCAATTGCCTAAAATTATCAATTTTATAGACGAGGCTATGTCTATCTAAGAAGTGCTGATGCCAGTGAAATTTATTTATTCCATGTAAACAAGTTTTTCTGAAAGTATTCATCTCCGTAAATTATGCTATTAGCTTTTCATTGGAAAATTAACACCGTCACACCTTGACATCAAATATTACTTTTCCTTAATTTTAATTGAACACCTTCGTATGTTCTAGGCATCGATGATACGATTTTTGCAATGGAAGCACCCTTACTTTAACTCAGTGCCGTAATATTTTACTGCTGAGAAATCAATTTACTCAATATTAAATACCATCCCAAAAAGAGAATGCTTATAATAATATATACAATGCAGTGCAATTAAAAATGAAATAATTTTTAATAAATTCTTAAAGTTTTTTTTTAACCATACAAAAAAATTCCAACCAATAAATATCAATAATCACGGAGATCACCACGGCATTATGATACTAAAATTTGTCTCGAACAGTACTCTACGAGTAGGCTAGACCCTTGTTTAAATAATTCATAATCATTCTAAAGTAATGGAAGAGAAGCGGTAGCACAATGAAATTTTAAAAAAGTACTCATAAATACTATTTTAAAGATTTATTTCCCCCTATTGATAATCATTAAAATTGGAAGTTCATAAAATCATTTGGGCACTAAGTGCCCAAGGTACGCTGATTTTCTATAAAAAGTTTTTAAAATTTATTATGTTCATTAACAAGACACCTATATAATTTCTAATTTCAATATAAAAAAATAGGCCTCTGCCAGAACAGCGCTATGATTGTTTGGTAGGATAGCGCTAATTGTTAGACACGATTACGTATCTGTTTCAGCTATTCCTGCTTTGAGAAATATATTGATCAGCAGGAATGTTTCTTCGTAATCCGTATATATTAAGTTATCATTGAGGTGTTTTAACGATATATGCGTTTAAGAGGACGTATCACTTCCACTGGAGCGTTTTTTTGCGAAATGTTACTCGTCAATAAATAATGAAATCTATTACAACATTTTTTAAACGCATTCGTAGACAGTCTCGTCACCATTAGCCTGCGTCTAAGATAAAAAAAAAATGAACCTAAAATGTTGTCGCATACTTCAAATGTTGTGTTTGAAATACAATCAAATGCTTTCAAAAATCTACTACATTTACCCTGAGAATTTCAGAACGATATCGATAGGTTTAAGCAAAAAAGACAAAATACGTGTGAATGCGAATGATGCGTCTTTTTAAACAAGAATTCAAACAACAGTTGTTTTTCCTGAAATCCCACTCGAGGAGACTTACGCGCGTGACCCTTCCATTGCGAATCCGTCCGCTGACGTGACCTTCCACCAAGAAGTGAGGCGATTAAACTAGAGCAGGACACACACAATAGGTGGCCGCGAAAGCGTCTCCCTCGGCAGACGGGAACCAAGTATGGGGAGACGTGGGAGGGATGAAGGGGGTTGGGATGGCGTGGGAGTGTGTTGCGTTGTGTTGGATGGGAAGCAGATATGGCGCAAGAGAGGGCGAATCACGGGAAGAAAACCACAGAGCGTGAGAGAACGATGTCTGTTAAATCACCATTTGGCGGAGGGAAGGCTTCAAGTGAGGGGAAGGGGGTGGGGAAACCATTGGGGCTCGGCTGTCACTCCTCAAGGCCTCTCCAACTCCTCCTCCCCTCATATTCCTCCTGTACTTGCTCCCAGTGAGTTCCCCATTCAACCGCTACGTTTTCCGGGAGGGCGCTGGCATTTGACTCTGGCGGCGGATGCCAGCCATTCCTCTCCACACGCCGCGCGAGTCCATCCTCAAAGCATTATGCCTCTCTGACAATCCCCTTTTAGAACTATGCCCCTGTTTCGGAGGTTACCTGGTACCCTTCGATTCGCACACACATACACGAAAGCATCTTCAATTTATTCCCATTCATTTCTTTCACCCTCCCCTCCACCTCATCAACTTAATCTTCTCAAACTCATTCAAAACCCCCTGCCTGATACATCCCATTTTCCTCTTCTCCCTTTCAGGCACTCTGCGCTTCAAACGGCAGTTGTTTTCTTCAAGTCTTGAGTGGCCTTATTTTATTTATTGCCTCCGCTCAGCAACCCGACTTCCTTTTCCGCTCCTTTACCTTTCTCGATTCTTCTTGCTCACTTTTATATTAAACCGTCCTCATACGGAAGAAAAATCCCTTTGTAAAGCCCACGCAACGTTCTCAAATATCGCTCTGAACTTGTTCTTCATGTCCTCTACACTTGACACGGCAACACCCGCGATTTCTATTCTGAGAAATGAGTATTTGGTATGGAAAAGAGAACTATTTGCGCAAATCCATTCCCTCAACGGTGACAGGTGATCTTTCGAAATACGAGAAAAATTAAGCAGTTAATGGAACAGTCATTAGTAGTTACATAGCCTCTTTTCTATCATAATAACAGTACGAATGTTTCAAAAGTTCCTTCTACTGATGCGTCTGTGCACAGTGAAAGGAATAAAATAAGTTCGCGTTGGCGACGACGCATAAGGGAAAGAATCAACTGTTTGTAATTTTTTCATGTATGCGCATCTAACGTCACAGTTTTTTCAATGCCGATTCTTTCGGAAGAAGCACCACTCACTCTGCGCCTGTTGCTCCGTCTTCACAACTCCCTCTTCCCTCCCCAACCAATCCATTCCACTTTACGCTCCGGTCAGCCTTCACGTATTTTACCCCTTTCCCACCTATTTTATTCCACCCACGACATCCTGCTTTCATTATTATTTTCCCAGGTTCTCCCTCCACTTTGGCAGTCAGCAATTTGCGTCCCAATTTCCGTCAACCGTTCTCCTATTTTCAACGGTTTCCTCCGCCCATTCCGTCCCACCCATTTTGGGAGTTCAAACGAATTGTTGACAACCCTTTCCTCCTCTCCTTAGAAACAGGCTCTCCTCCTACCCATTCACTCTTCATCTCTTTCCTCAGCTTTCTATCCATTCCCTCCTCACACTTTCCTGCTAGTTTCCCTTGCTTCTGTCTCCCGCAGTAGCACTCAAACCACCCATTCGGCGTCAGCCGTATCGCTACTCCCGACCTGCTCCTAAACAAAATTCCCCGCTCGCACCGGATTTTGTCTCCAAGGCCTCTCTTCCTCCTTCAGGTTCCTTCACCCCCTCCGTTCGTGCCACCCTATCAAGCAAACCTCCTTCTCTCTCTCCCACCCTTTCTCCTCTCTCTCCTTTTTATCCAACTCGAGAGAGAGCTCTTTCGACGATGCGTAATTAAAGACGGAGGAAGGGATAGGTAATGGAGTGGAACCGAATAGGTGGGAGGAGGAGCTGAGCTTCGTGGCTCACAGGCAGAGTGATCGAGTGAGTGTGTGTAAGGGCTTGGCAATGGAGGTAGTGACACAATGGCAAAAAGAGGAGGATGCAAGATAAAGGGAGGTCGAGGTGGAGTGAAATAGAAGGATTTTTTTCGGGAGCGCGAATGAAAATAAAACGTAAAAAAACGCTATTGTTTTTCCTTGGGAGAGACCTTCCTCCTGGCGACAGGAGTGGAGGATATCAAGACCTCTCAATGCACAAGGGATCAATGCTCCTTGTTCTCTCTCTCTTTCGGAGAATTCCATCGTTACGTTTCAGTTACCGGATGGAAGGGAGGGAATACGGTATTGAAAATCGTTGCTGCGTCATTTAGATCGCCTCCGGGAATATGTTCATCAACAAGAATCACAAATTAATAATCTACGCTTATGTTTTCTTTAGTTAGCCAAGACAATGTGATTGCTATCGTAAAAATCAATTTCTGAGAGAAATTGGGGATCAGAAACTATGTTTTCCGGGGCTGATTTATCAATATTTCCTTGATTGGAAAGCCCTTGGGCACAGATATGAACCGCAGGTTTTTGAACTGCGTTGATATTTAGGGTGATGGAATGTTACGGACCAGATCTTTCGCTCTCTCAATGAAAATGATGAATTCTGGAGCATTGGTAATGCGGAATAACCCAGATGTGTACCTTGATTTAAAGCAGACGATCAAGGTTACATTTTGCTAATCTATCACCATCGCGAAACATGCAGAAAATAGTAGTACGGATAGAAAATTTGCGGGAAAAATTGCAAAGTCAAAAGAGAAATGTTGTTAAGACTTCAAAAAGAATTCAGTGAGTTTAATTTTGTGAACCAAGAAAATGCTTAGCAATCTTACCTAAGAGGATAAATGAAAAAAATCTATAGAATGCTTGATCACTTTTAAACTCACAATTCCTATTTTTCTTTAGTTAGGATTAGATTTTCAATAATTATTTTATAAAAATTTTCTTTCATTGTCAATGGGCACTGTTAACAATTAATGAGGGGAGATAAGGATATTGGAGATAATTCAAGAAGAAATAAGGTATGAAGTCCTCTTCTAGGCGTTGGACGAGTATTTTCATGTGTGGAAGGTGAAAGAGACATAGCTTCCGTACGCTAACGTCCCCTGTCATAACGTAAAAAACATCTCACAACCTGGATTAATGATATCATAGGGGTTAAAGTATAAATAATGTGAAGTGGAGGGCCATCCAATAAATTTTGCAATAATAAAGTTTTAACAGATCCTCGGCGTATAGAAATAATATAGGGCAGAAAAAAAGAAACTGTGCTGCAATTTATTATCACTGATCCGAGTCGAAACCATAAAACTTCTCCAATAAATCAAATAGGTATTAAGCTTTAAAAAAAAGCAGAAAAAAGGGAACCCTTTCCCAATTTATGGGACAACCTCGTCCATCCTTTTTACTCTCTCTCTCTCTATTTCCGCATCTCTCATACTGTGTGTCCCCCTATTCCTCATCCCATGCCTCGTATTGATTATCGTTTCTTTTTGGACGCGCATCCAGAGTTAGCGCTCGAGAAGCTCCTCGGACCGAGAGGAGCCAACAATCGTCATACAGCAATCCCCCATTAATTCCCTTTTTCAGCCGCTGCGGCTCTCTGCCGCTTTCCCCCCTCTCCACCTTGAGCAAATAGCAGTCCACCACTCCCGTTCCTCTTACGTAAAAGATTCATCCCCCCTACTCTCCCCTCCTTCCCTCTCTATTTCCCCCATCCCCCCCCCTACCACCCTACCCCCTCTTTGAACTGTAGATTGTACTACAGTTAACAAAATCAGATGTTTTCCATGTATATTCATACGTTTGCCTCGCTGATAATTTTTTGTTATATTTTGCAATATATTATGTGGCATTCTGTGGCGTCGGTGTTTCATGTAAACTTTCATATTGTATGTAATATTTTTGACTCTAATGTATTTTAATCATGTATTTTCCCTTAAGGACACACTTGTCCCGAAACAACAAATCACATTTTCTACTTCTATTACTCTTCTATTTCAAAATGGGTCCCTAGCGTTGTATTATTATTTCTCGCATCCTCCCACGTTTCACCATCTTATTTATTCGCTCTTGTATCATTTTTTTTTATTTCTCCCACCCCTTACCCCTCTCTTCTCACCCCCTTCATCCTCCACAACGGCGCATCTCAAAAACTCTTTTTTTTATTTATCCTCTTAATATTCGGATTTTTTTCCCCTTCACCGATCCATTTTTATGACCCTTTTCCCAAGTCGTTCCGGCACCCGAAATGTCCACATCTTGAAAAACCCTGATTCCTCTTAACTTCCATTACGAGGATTGTTTGCAGCATACGAATGAATGAAATTCCCCTCGAGGGTATTAATATTCCCTTTCGTTTTATATTTTATCTCTCTAGAAGTATTGATTTTATCCTTAGCAACGAGACTGGCAATCAACCAACAAAAAAGGACCAATATTTGAACTTTTCTCGAGAGGAAAAAAGGTTGTAGTTTTTCCTGATGGGACATTTCTTTCTTGGAAATTCTGCATTGAAGATCAATCCCGATTTTTGTGTTCCAAGCTTTAGAATCTAATAATGAATACGTTTACGAATTGAAAACATTTTTAATTGGACACGTTAATTTGCAGCTTAATTTTACAATAAATGAGTCAAGCAAGTGTAATTTATAGGATAACATTTTCAATAATCAGCCGATGGGAATCCATGTAAAGGAATTAATGAAAATTTATTTCGACAATAGCAAGCATTATACTTAATGAGATGGTAAATTATAGATACAATAGATTATGTTTTACAAAAGCTCCCGAAAATCCTTCAGTTTGACTCCGCCACTCTTTTAAGTCGAATTAGAACTGACCTGGCGATTCCCACAATATTCGTTCCCTTTTCCGCATTATTAAAGGTGTTTCCACACCCACTGATTCAAACTCCTTCCACCTTTCTCATACTGCTCGAATCTTCTAATGGGATGATTGAATAAACGAGATAAAAAGTCGAAAACTTGAGAGGCAAAATAAATGAAATAAAGTCTTTCACACCGCTTCATACTTTCTGCCAGACACCCCGTAGTTTTATTTGGTTTTTCAACCTTAGAAAAACATCTCCAAGACCCTTAACTTTTTCGTTTTTCTCACTCCACAATCCCTCAAACCCTTTGCCTTGAGCGCATCCCAGCAACGAATCCCTCTTCCCATCCAGTCGCCAGAGGAGCAGCCCGCTTTGCTTTCGGTCCGTCAGTCTCATTCTATCCCTTGGCACTGCTCGCGGTCGGAGCAGAAAGGAAAATGAAGAGATGCGGGGAGGCAACGGCGAAGGGCTTGACGGATTGAGAGAGAGGGAGGGTTGCGGAATGGTTTGAGGGGAAGTTGGGGAGTGGTCATGGTTGTTCAAGGACAGGCGGAGGGACGGAGTCCACGCGAGGCGAGTAAAGTGGTGCCGGGGGTACTCTAGCGAGAGTTAAAAACGGGAAAATCAGAATGGATTAAAAATGGTCATGGAGAATAATCCCGCTTTCATAAAACATTTTTATCTTCTTCCACTTGGCGTATCTAAAAGCCGCAATCAGGCGCATCTGAGCATTGTTATCCAACCATTTCTTATTCTTCCTTTGAATCTCAACTATCTCATGAAGCGACATATTTCAATCGACTAACTCAATTCAATGTTGAGTATTGAAAAGTTGATAATAGCTCTCTAATGTATGCGATAAAATTTGAAAAAAAAAGTTAAAGGAACAAACTTAATTGATTTCCTTCGTGAATCAATGAAAATGATAAAATAGGACACGCGACTGCCTATTCCTTCCTTTCGTAAGTTAATTTACACCACTTTTCAGCAGTAGTTTGTCATCTGGGTAGAACGTTTAAATTTTGCAGGGCCTCATGACATCCGAGGGTGCCCAAGACTTGAAAGGATATTCAATATGAAAAGTAATGCCACGCGGTCTTGCACTGCATGAAGAGACAGGTGTCCTAAAAATGTTGGTTTATTTATGCATACAAAGAGGTTTCTGAAAACAAGTTTCGCGGTTCCTAGCTTGAGAATGATGTTTCTTAAAGCACATGGTATCTCATACAATCTTTGTTTGTTTTTCCACATGAGCACTCTGGTGAGACAGATGAATGTATATATACAGATTTCCACACTCCCATGTGGCGGCTCGTGGGCGGGTGAACAAGCATATTTGAATAAAATATTTTGGGTGTCATTTAGGAACAATATTTTACCACCAAAAAAGTTGGAAAAAAAACAATTTCAGGGTTATCCTTGAAACTTTCATAATTGTTATGTAAGTGAAATCGGATTTATTCGAGAAAGACATAGCCCAATATATTTGCACTACAATAGCCATACTACTCCAACTTACCCAATCATAATAGCGTAGAATAAACAAGTCGGCGTTTCGTCCCACGTCCGTTCTCAGACCATGGTCAGGCGGACTAATCAAGCAAATAGCCTCGCAGTCTCTCCCTTAGCAGCGGTGGCGGGAAAGAAAGAGGTGATGTGAGCGCGTGGGCTTTTGAAAATTTGGTTAGCGAGACGGTTAGGCGACAAATTGTAGCGAGCGCTCCGGACTCCCGTGAGTGCGTTGCTCGGAGTGATGAGGCGACAATGCCGGCGCGCGGAGGCTCATGAGTTGGAAGCGTCGCGGTCGGACGTGAAAGTTGAATCTTTTCTCCTCACCACTGCTGCCTCACTCTCGCCCGAGAAAAGGAAAAGCAATTTGCTTGAAGTGGATGACTCCGAAATGACGATTTAAGGCGCTCGCATGTCATCAGTGAGCTGAAAAGCTTGTGCCTTACATGCAGTGAAAGGTAAAGGCGCAATTTAGAAAGAAAATGTTGCGGGCTCTTTTCCAAGCTCTGTGTTATAATATTTGTCCTAAAAAATATTTATTTCTTCTCCTGAAGTACGCATAAAATGATTTATACTGCTGCTTTTTTAATAGTTAATAATTGTATTTATAAGAAATATCTTTCCTTAATCTTTTCAAAGAATAGTTTATTCATTAAATCGTGTTGTCTTCGCGAGAAAAACTGTCTTCTTTGAATTTGAGGAACTCATACATTCGAGAACTCGTACAATATTTTTCCAAAACTCTACTCAAATTATGGTTACTATTATTACTATTATAGGTTGAATTAGTTGCAGAATCGTTACACGAGAAAAGTATGTAAAATGCAAACGTATTCCTAATGGTATAGAAATATTTTTAATTCCTAAAGTCGTTTTATTGATTTTTAGTGATAGTAATTGCTCGACTTATTCATTAGTAAAGGTCATGCATGGTTAGAAAATAGCTGAATAAATTACCCATTAGAATCGATAATGAAGAATTCATGTCAGCAAACATGCAAACTTATCCACATTTTTAGATTGAATTGTTCGTATCTTTTCTATTCATTAAAACGTTTATTTGCCTTGACATGTGTTTGCCTTGAAAGTGCTTCATTAGGTTTAAGCAAAGCTGACAGCAGGATTAAGCTTCCGTCTCTCAACATTAATGACTACTCAATGGCATAATTGATGTCTGTTCTGGTATAACACGTTACCTTTAATTAGTTCAGGGTAGAAATAATGGATTATTGTTGCTTTTGTGCTTATGGAGGGAATCGGCCTGTTCGTGGAGGGGAGAGAGGAGGAAACGCTATAAATTTTGCGTGGTGAAGGAAAAGAGGGTCGCAAAAGGAATGGCGGCGGAGGTATCGCTGTTAGTCACTCTCTACGCCATTTGTCCTCCCCGGCGATATTTCTCCACCCTGACCCCTCCACGTCACATTAACCGATGAATAATCTGGAAAACAGCAAGTAATCCGTGACTGAATAAACGTTTTACTTCGGTAGATATAAATATTTGTGCTCAAATCTCCAACTCGAAACCTGGCGTACTAACATATACATTATCACTTATGCACTAAGTATTTAAATTTAATCAGAATCACAAATTAAAAAAAACTTTTTAACTATAACTGATGGGATTAACAGGAATTTCGTAGCCAGAAGAATTGGTCTATTTAATTCAGTAGTAACGACAATTTCTCTCCCCTAGCAACTTCACCATGATTTTTATCATAAATCTCTGAATGTTAGGTAATCTACTAACGTTGAGTTGGGGGGGGGGGGGGTCAGAATGTCTGAGAGAAATTAAAAGTTAAATATACCCATCAAACCTATCTTTGGTTTGAAAATCAAAAACAACTATTTACAAAATGTAATCCAAATGTGAGCAAATAAGTATATTTCATAGAAATAGAAAATCAACGGTACTTCCATAGATTTGGCGTTCCAGGCAAGGATTCAATTTATGTTTGCGTTGGACATAATTGCAAATTACATTGTGTATTTTGAATAAAAGGATATAGTATCTATACATATCTAGTTTCACCATTAATCTGTTAAACCAAGCTCTTATTATTCGATATTTAATCCTAAGTGTTGCGGATGTAAGGTATTTATTTCTATGATTTAAATGACTGATTCTGATTAAAGTTAATTGCACTCATTATTACTGCATTTTATATAGGAATAAAATTATATACTTGTCTCCCTTCAAAGCATTGCAAGGATACACTGCGGCGTTCTCTATTTATTAATGCACGATGGAGGATCATGTTCATGGAAGACATATGTTAACCTCGTATGGGGAGCTTAAGTGCAACAGACGGCCGCGTGGGAAGTCCCCTATCTCGACTCACCCGCATTTCCTCCTCCCCCCTCATCCCCACTGAGAAGAAGGGAAGGAATGCCTCCCTGCGGAGAAGAAAAGGTCGAGGGAAAGAAAATATATTGTGTGAGGGAATGAAAAGGGCCTGCTCTTCCTACACGTAACGCTTTCTTTTTTTATTGGACCCCTCGCGTGATGAGTGATTGATGTTCGTTGTCATCGGATCGAGCAGCTGGGGGGGGGGGAGAAAGAGAGGAAGTGATTGGCCACTCCAGGGAGCATGGGGGTTTGGTGGTTAGGGGAGAGGATACGCTCGCCTCGTCGAGGGGTCGCTGCAGGATACAGGGAGGGATATAGGTAAGCGACAAGGAATGGGTGAAGAAGCGAAGTGATCGAGCGGCAGAGGTTGAAGGTTTACATTGAAACTGTAATCCTCGGTCGTTCATGGGGAAGGGATACGAGGCGAACTCGTTGGATGTTTGCTCGTGCAATACTTTTGGAGATGAGCACAGCCTTTTTGAAACCCTCTATCAAGTATAAAGCTCTCCGTCTCAGTTGGCCTAAGTAGGTTCTCAATGCACGTTTTTTCCTCACTTTCCAAATAATTCTTAGTTCTGGTTCACGTATGTTTGAAGAGTGGGAGTAAGTAATAAATTAGATTTTTAATATATTCAAATTTTGTTATGGTGCCTCAAGCAGTTATATATTAGCATATGTTTATGCTACATTGCTCTGTCTGCTTAGAATTGAATAAGGCAATTGAATTATGTTTTCATGATATTTATAATTTTCCGAAAGATTTCTAAAATATTCTAGAAAAAGGCATTTTTGCTATTTGTATTTACCAAAATTATGCAACAAAATGGATCTTAGAACAGCATTAAGCGATTCAGAAAATAAAATCGATGTATTTATAATCCAATATTTTTAATATTATTTAAAAAAATGAGCTCTCACACCAGATATCCTGCTATTACATATCATGAAGAACTTTTTATACCCATTTCTCTTGCGTAACCTTACACCCCAGATACTCAAGATGATTCATGTTACGGTGGACAGCTCGTCATTTGCAGGTGAAAAATTACACCTCTAATCTTATGTCTTCTCAGGAGTACTAAGAGAATTTCTAAACCTTAGGAATCTTGAAATATGAGTCGGTTTTTTTCAAGGAATTACGTCATTATGAAGTGATACAGAGCTATCTGATGTGAGTGCATATATATGAAATCGTTCAGATTTTTTAGCGCCACATTACACAAAAATTTTTGAGAGTGAAATAAAAAAGTCATTTCTCTTTGTATGTGCATTATTTCGTCGCAGAATTCATATAAGTTATTTTATGACAGAAACCAAGGATTCTAATGCTTATTGTTTATGTTGCGACCTATAAAAAAGAAAAGTCGTTACTTCGAAAAATTACTTGAATGTGCTTATCATGAAGAATAGGGATGACGACATATTGCAGACTAGTAATTTATTTAAAAATTAACAATACTCATTGAAATATAATACCAAGCATTCATGAAAATATTACATGAAAATTAATTTTTTTCTGAGAAATAGAAACGTCTCCCATTTAGGGAAATAATCTTATCTCTCTGATTTGATAACCCTCAAATCACACTTAATGTTTAGTTAATTAGAAACCTTAGACGTTTTTTTCAATAGCCAGTTGGAAACAATAAGCAGTGTCAATACACTAGGAATTCCAAACTAATGACATGAATTACATTTCAGAAACTGTGTATAGAATTAGGTAAGGTCTAGGCGTAAATTGAAATACGGGTAAAAGAAGACGTTAATGCGCTATTTAAAATCCAGTAAAAGGTTCCCTAATGCAGATTATAACTCCTCCATTATTTCACTTTTATCTTTGATACCAATAAAAATGGACATGGGCTCATCGAAATATGCCAGAATTGCAGGATGAGTTGAACTTTGAACTCATTTGCTTGAAAGTACTTCTATAACAGTGACATAACCTCATATCTATGGGTTCGGCATCGCCATAAGACCTACTCAGAATACTAATTGACTCGTTGGAGGTTTAGACCAACTTCCAAGGCAAGCAGCGGATGAGGCAGCTTGGGGAGCGATTCATTCTTGCTTTGCATGCTAGTAGATTACGTAGTTTGGAGAGCAAACCATCGCTCTTTGCAAATGGGAACGGCGGAATGTGAGTGGTGCGAGCGGAGATGGAAATATTCTCGCCCGAGGGAAAGTCGTCGAGAGAGCAAGGGAAGCTCCAAAACAGCGCGGGAGTCGCGACCTCCTGAAGATGGAAGCTCTCTCTGTCGCCTCCTGCGATGAAGAGAGCTCCTTTGAGACGCGACCCAAATAAGGAAATTTAACGACCGAAAGAAGGCGTGGGAGTGAAGAGGCGGGAGGAGAAGGGTTCGCCGTGACACTGAAAATCCTCCTCAAAAGGATTGCGAGAAAGGAATTAGCAAAATGAAAGTTTGAAAGCGGGCGAGAAGCGAGCGGTAGGGGGAGGCGATGGTGTGGGAAATGAGAGATACTGAGATGAAAAAGATGGAGACGAATTTATTAGGGAGGAAATATTGATTCTCACGTCATACGTGCTGCAAAGGGATGAGCGAAAGCGAAGCCGAAATGGTTTTCTTTTTTTTTTGATTGCGCAAGTAAGGGTGAAAACTTTGTGTGGGTCAGATGGGAGAGGGGAAAGGGAGCAGGATTTTTAAAGGGCTGAGGGTTGGGGAAAAAGGTGGCACATATGCGGTTTTGAAGAGGAGAGCGAGAGAGAGAGGGTGGGTATGGTTTAGTGCTGTAGTCCCCAGAGGGCCGTTTAATCTATGGGGTGGCACGAAATGACAGGCGACGATTCACCGCGGGATGGGTAGAAAAAATATTTGTATATTAATTCGGGAACTCCGACAGATGGGTGATATTTCATTAAAACGGGGATGAACGAAAATCCGGGTGGGCACGTCTGCTTTAAAGATTTTACAAGTTCCCATCTTCAACACATTTTATTAAAAATCTATCATGGCTATTTATAACAATTTTTCTCTCCCAATTTGACATAAAAAACTCATTAGAAAAAAATAGAGATTGCACTTCTAGAATGCACAAGAATAGCACTTGGATATATTTAGGATGACTTCTGTCATAAGAGTTTGAATAATCTTATAAAGGTGCATAAGAACCAAATAAGTGGGTACAATTGACTATTTTAAATTTCAGTAGGAAATTCTTTAAAAAAATTAAGATGACGCTCCAATATGTAAATGTAGTAGATTATCCGTGTATTTAGAAGGGGAAGATATTAAACAGCTTTATTTTCTGAAATATATACGTGAAAACATCAAAGTTCAGTGTTTGGAATAATACCATTTTTTCATGCGATAATTTATTATTATTATGTATCACATTTCGTAAATATTATCTTTTTTATAATTATCATTCATGTAAGACCGTTGAAATATTAACTTTTGCTCCGTATCTCGGGTGTTTTTTATTTTAATCTTTTTTAAGGTAAATAGGAAAGTTATTCTAAGTGATTTCACTCGAAGTTTTGTTTGAATAAATTTGGGTGGAGCTTACTGCGGAATTTACCATGGGTATGTAAATTCCTCTTATTCAGAGCATATGGACCAGCTGATTTACTAATGCTATAGCGCACATGGAGGATGTTCTCATGAGGGCGCCTGCAGCCTTCAACCGGGTTTGAGCCTGATATCGTTCCATAAGTAGACCTGCTCATTTGACTATCCCTCTTCCCTAGGAGAGATACGAAGTAATTTAGCGAAAGAGCGCAAAGAGAACGATTAAAATTCTTATGAGGTAAATGTACTAGGTTGGCTTCTCAGGTATTCCATTAGAAGTTAGCAACCGAATAGATAAACTATTCTAAGAATATATCATCGCCTCATTTCAATAGAATTTAAAGCAATGATATTTTGTCAGCGAAAGTGTCACTCGTAAATAACCCCACGCGCAACTTTTACGTACAATTGTTATGAAAAATCATGCCATTATCATGTTTAAATTACTTGGCTGGGAGATTGAGTGCTTGAATGATTGAAGTTTTTCCCCAGTATCTTCTTCTTCTTCCTTCCAGGATTAGGCTACTAAGCCTGTTCCGGCTCCACATTACCATCTTTTCCTTGGCCTTCCTATACTTCTCTTGCCAAATGGTTGATATTCCATTGCTTGTTTTGGAATTATTTCATTTGGCATTCGAAGTAAATGTTCCTTCCATGTATGTTTGTAGTCTTCAAGTTTGTCTTGTGCAGCCTTTTGCTGATCTTAAACATTTCATTAGCGATGATTCTATTTGCCTTAATTCATTCTTTTTTGTACTCAACATTCTGATCCGTAGAGTGCAGTAGGGACTGCCATCGCTTTGTAAAATTTTATTTGTGTTTCTTTTCTTGTATTGTTTTTTAGAGTTCTTCTAATTGTGCCACATACTCTCTGGAAAGTGTTGACCTTATATATAATATCTTTTTCCTCGTCATATGTTATATCGCATCCTAAATACTGTAGCCCCAATACCTTCAAGGGCTAAATAGAGAGCTCATCCGCTCAACTAAGGGGTCGAACTCCATTCACTCGACACAGTGCGGTTGACCCGCAAAAATCCTCCTCCGCACTACAAACTGGGCGTATCACTGAGCGTCATCGAGCGGGGTGAAAGCTTGTCGTCATCCCTCTCCCGCACAAACCATCGAAAACTTACCAATTTAGACAATGGAGTCATTCGCACATCCATGCATCCCAACAGGGGGGAGCCGCGTTTAATTATGCCGGCTCTCCGCGCACATGGGAGAGAGATAGAGAGAGAGAGAGGAAGACAGAGGGCTTTCCGACCCAGAAGGGGGCGGTGGGGTGTATACGGCCTTGTGTGTGCGCCCGTGGAAATCTCGGGGCCAGATGTTAAAGGGCGGAGGGAAGTCTCTGGGGTGAGAGGCGGGATTTCTGGTGCGGCCGAAGAATTGATGACGGGGAGGCATTGGAAGGTGAAGTCGCTCTCGGTTTGAGCAAGATGAAGAAGGATGGGAGGCTAGAGTTGGGTAGAGAGCAGTGTGGTGAAGTGAGCTTTGGGGGGGGGTGGGGGTGGATATGTGGTGATGGCCGTGAGGGTGGGGTTCTGAGGGTGGTTTTGCGGGCTGCGGAGAGGGAAGGAGACTCTATTTGCGAGAGGAGGGATCAGAAGGAGGGCAGGAGAGAGATTTGGAGACTTAAGTCCGAAGAGACGTGTTCGACGCTACCATGTATTATGTTTGTGAGACAGGGCATCACTTATCCTCTAAACAAGGGGCGTCGGCTGTGATTCGTGGGTCAAAAGGGTTTTTGGTTGTGTGGTGGAAAGTCCTGCTTAAAGGCGAAGGCTTAAAGAGGACCGCGGCTGGAGCTCCAGTCCCGTGCAAGAGCCAAGACATTTTTCTTCATTGAAATCCCCCTTCAGCAAACTTATATCCCTAATATGTGGTAGCCAGATAGGAACTAGTTTGGATTTTTTAACAAATAGTTCTTCTTGTGTAATCTCTTGTAGCTAGACGTGACGTAGAAGAATGATATTCGATACTCGTATAGGCGAGTAAATGTGGTGGGTGGAATATTATTCCTTCTTTAATCTGTTGATCTTCTGTAAATGTATTATATATCATACATTGCCACTGAAATAAAGATAGTAGATATTATTACTAATAAATATTGTCAATTCCAAGTAAAAAAGTATTCCCTTATTCTGCGTAACTTGGTTGAGTGAAAAATCTGTTAAACCTTTCTTGGGTTAGCGCTTCTAAATCTCCACTACGACTGTCTCTGTATATTTAGTGAGAATACAGGAAAATTGGTTCAAAGGATTTGTAAAGCATTAAGTATCGTGAAATATTTGAAATTTTGCTCATGTTTGTCCAATATTTCTATGAGTTCTTTATTACTGAATGGAAGGTTGATGTGAGCATTGAATTAATTTCAATACTGTGATCATGACGGAAAAAGTTGTTTGTATTACACAATTTTCATTATCAGTATCCATTGTTGTGATAATTTCGGATAAAAACTTTAAGTAATTCTAACGTACATTATACTAACTTAGCAAACATTGGATAGAAGTTGATGTAAATATCAGATGGAAGATATAATTTTATGGAGTGAGAGTTAAACAATGTAATATGGAATAGTAATGTAATTTGAAAAAAATATAACTCATAATATGTTAAACATTTAATGAAAGGCCAAAGGGAAGATGGAAAAAGGTGGGGAAATACAACCATTCTGGGAATAAAGAGAGAAAAGAGCGGGAGACGTTGAAGAAGGATGTGATGTGGGTGATATCAAGATTGAGCGAGAAAGGTTTGGAAGGGAACATGGGATGCAAGCGACTTGGCCCACTACTCTCCTCTCCCATCCCCGCCTAAGCCCCTTTTCTCGAAGACAGTGACATTGGCTCCAGAAAACTTTTCTCCGCTCTGCGGAGTTCGAGGTAGGAGCCAGAAATCCTCTTCGTTAGTGCCAAAAGAATTCAATTACTGCCGAGCGACAGTTCGTTTTGAAAATTTAGAGCTGTTGAGAGGCGTTGGATCCTGTTAAGCTATATAGCCACATTGAAATAGCTTTGCTATTCATTGTCGCGGCTTGTTTAAGACTCCGGGTAAACACCAGCTGAATTTTTGCGCCAAGGAGAAAAGCAAATAAGGTCAGAAAACTTCATAAAACGTGAATTCCAACCTTAGGGATAAATATTGAAACGAAAGTCTACTGTGACTTTAGGAGTCATTTTATAGAGTGAGAGTCAAACAATGCCTATAGATAAGCTTGGAAACATCGCGGAATTCAATGAGGTAATAAAAAATGACATGCAGTAATTTTTATTTTTATTGCCATCCGGTATGAAATGGTTTTTTAAATGTGGAAGACCGCAGAACTTCATTGAGAAAGGATGTATACCACCACTATTAAATTCCTAATAACAATTGAATTTTTTAATTAACTACGATGTCAATTAACTTTTGGTAGTGCCACCTATTTGATGATAAAATGGCTTCAGTGACGACGTTATTTCAACATATAAATGACACTTAAGCTGAAGTAAATTGTTAATTGACTGAAAACTATAACATGATGTAATGATTGAGTGCTGAAAATCAACTGTGGAGAATCACTGTGGAGTTTTATTATTTATTTCCCACTTCCCCGTTAACAGCTCAAAACGGCCTTTTACAACGGGTGTTACAACGTTAACAGTAGAACATCACAAACATCCATGCCCTGGATATGGACCACCTACCCAGCCGGTTTTTGAGCCCGCGACCTACGGATTGACAGGCGAGGACTTTACCCCACCGCCACACCGCTTGGGAAATAAAACATTTATAGTTATTTTTTCACGTCTCGTCAAAAGTTGCTCGTAGAAAAACATTATGTTGGTTGAGAGATAGGGTGATCAAAAATTCATCAAATTTATGATATTTTTTAATGATACGTAAGGAATGAAGATTATTTATTCAATATTTTATTTTTAGACTGCAAAAAGGACAAGAAATCATTTCCTGAAATCCATATGCCCTATATAAATTTTATGAATTCTTTTCATGTTATTTTAGCTTCCATGTAAATTTGAAATTTCAAAATGCTCACTTATCATCTTTTTTACCTAACATGTAAGTTTAAAATGGGAACGAAAAATTTTTATAATGAATAATTCCCAAATTTTAATCAGATAAGTTTTTATCAGAACGCAATGTTTAACTTTTACGGATACCCTTGAGCATATGTCTATTCATAAACTTTTAAGTCACTACAGGTTGAACTGAAAAAACGCACCCGCTGAGTAACCAACTCATACTTTATACCGTGCCGTGGCCTTCCACCGGAAATATTCCTCCCTACATGATTTTAATGCAAAAGCTTTGATGCGTGGGAACGGATCCAATTTTTATCCTCCTTCTGGAAATGCTTTCGTGTATCCTTTCCCAAGGCAATGAGCACTGCATGCAATATCTGTTTCTTTGCCACAGCTTATTTATTTCTCTTCTCTCCCGGACGGAACCTTTCCCACCATACTCTCTCTCGCCACCCCTCCCCCCACCCCGTCTTCCCATATTCCCGGAAAGAGCAGTAGCACTCTGGCTGAATTTCTCCTGAGGTTCACTCCTTTCCACCCCTTCAAGCCTACCCCACCCCCTGCACTTCCCCTCATTCTCTCCTCCCCTCCTCCCTCTCTCTCCCTCCCTCATTTCACGCATCGACATCAATGCGCCATTCCGTCGACGGGAAAGTTCACTCTCACCCCCTCCACGCTTCCTTTCTCCTCCTCTTGCACCCCTTTCTCTCTTTCGCTCTCACATCCGTTAGGCATTGCTAATACTCTTTCAATCCCTACACGTTTCACAGCATTAATCAGGATCATTTGTCACAGTGGCTTCATGACTAGCTTGAGATCTTCAGTGCTAGTGAAAATCTTTTCCGCATATTCCATGCTATGTTTAAACTTCATATTGAAAAATTTTATACGATAAAATACATACCATTGAACAATTTGTGCTCAGCAAAGGCGCTGTACATAAAGCTATGTATAGCATCGCACAGGGTATGGCGATTTGGATATGAGGAGTGTTTCCTAAAAAAATTGGTTTTGGTCAATATAAAGTAAGATCAATGTGCCATGCGTGTATAAATCGAATGTGAATTTATTAAGCTATATGGTTCAACGGAAATAAATAAACAAATGTGAAAGGAAAATCAAGTAGCTTAATGCAGTTTGATTGCATTTACTCATTTAAAAAATAAATTAATTACCTGAATGAATAGCTCTGGATATTAGCCTTAAGATAAGAACTTTCATGTAATTGTATTATAAAATAAATGGAATAATCTACGGTTATTAGATAACTAATTAGAGCTCATTACATAGACTACCGGTTTAGATGAAAACGTATTAGCGTTCTTAAGACTTGAACCTATAAACATGTGATAAAAGTGGAAATGTACACCTGACCAGCAAGAGAAAATAATAAGATCTTCATAGATACATTAGTCGTTGAGAAATTTTAGGTTAGCTTACGTTTTTGTCTTGTGACGAGCTCTGGGAAATCACTTTCACACGTTATAAGTGCGACTCCAGGCTTAACTAATTCTCCAAGTTTAAATGGAAGTGGCTGATTTAAAAAAACGTATCTATTTCTTTTCTTCTATGCCTCTTTGTTACAATGTTCTTTATATATTTTAGATGGCAAATATGACGATACTGTTTACCACGAAAAACAAGGTTAGCAATCGAATTACCGTATAAGCGTTTTCTCAAGAGCCCTAATCTATGCGCGAACAGCTAATTATCCTTTATATTGGCGCAAGTGCGGTTGCATTTTGTTAATCCAATACAAAGACCTCGTAGTTAAAACCATTAAATTTTCCTTAGATAAGCTCTAAAAAGATTTACCTATATCTAGTGTATTGTATGCTGTCATATCTATTATATAGCTAATGTATTTTTCATTCTGCTGTAAGAAGGAGGGATAGTAAAAATGGACTCAAAGGTTCGAAGGCTTTGCAGAGTTTTGACCAAATTTTGGTTTATGATATTAAGTAAATGTTCTAAGGATAGGGCGAAAGATAAAGATATGATCTGAACAATGAAGCACGACACGAGTTTTTTTTAATTGACTCAATTAGTCAGAACATCTATTAGGAGAAAACGAAGGAGTTAATTTCTTTTATGAAGACCTTACCCACAAAGTGTCAATAGTAAACCAATGGACATTGCTCACATATGTGTATGAGGATCAAGCAATTAAATTGATAGTAACAGATTAAAATTTCCCTTTTAAGTTAAATGAGTATGATATGATATATTATGAGTATTGTTAACAAATACATTTCAGTCTATCAAGAGGAAAACATCAAATAAACTGAATTAATTAACTATGTAATCAATGAAGCTAATATTACTTCGAGCATTTTACTTTCACGTAAAACATTGTGAGTAATCGTAAAATATTTCGTCCATTCATGTGACAGATGAATTTCAAATTCGTGAACTAATAAATTTATCTGAGAGAAAGAGAGGCATTTATGTTTTTGCATTATGTAGGTATTGGGAAGTTAATAAGATACGTTATCAGTAACTGATTATATTTAATATCCAAGAAACAGTATATTTCAGCGGATGGAGTACTTAATAAACACTTATTGTGAAATAAAATGTGGTGTCAAGTGCTAAAGTGATAATTAGATCGCAAGAGGTAATATTTATGAACGCATTTGTCAAATGATTACCCCTTAAATTATGTATCATATGAGTTGTAAATAGATGAAAGTTTGTTTAGCTGAGCTGGATACTATTTTCAGGTATTTTTTTTACCATCAGGCGTTAATTAGCTCTGAGCACCATGACGAATGGCTTAATACTCATACAAATGAGTGAAAACAGTAGCTGCTAAGCTTTTTGCCCAACTCCGGATGCCATTCTAATTTGAATGCTCCAGACAGTAATGACAAGAGAAGGAAGAGAATATGGGTCTTTTGCAGAGTAAGCCGAGGCAAAATTCAGATGTGGTGGCATTACAAAAAACACCGAGGTGCATTCGCATTAAGATCTCTGTGCGGAACCAAATTTCTCGCAATTAAAACCTCTTGAAAAATATTAATCTCCAGCTGATGTGAACATACGTATAATCTTCTCTCCTCCCAAAATTGCATCCACTTAAAGCTTTTCCTTCATTTCCTCCTTGATCATACTTGCCAGGCTATTTCTTATCCTCGCACGCTTACCCGCGGCCCGGATCACACCAATAACTCCTATCCGTGAGCACTGCGCTATCTACGTCGTAATTTACCCTGTCCTACCATTCCTCACATTAATCCTTCCGAATATTTTTTGTTGCCAGCATCTCCGGCATGTGCCCTAGAATGTTCTCTCTCCTGCCGCTGTACGCTCAATTACATTGTTCTCGCTAAAATATCGCGACAGTAGTACTTGGGAAGAGGAAATGACTAGCATTCCACTTATTACTGTATAAATTTATCTTTCCGTTTGAAGCTTTCTTTAAGGGAGAAGTTCTGAAAAATAATGTGTTAAGTACACTTTAATATCTTTTCCTTACATTTTTCGCGCACTACCTTCAAGATTCAAAATTTTGTAAGGATTTCAAGTTCATGTAATGTACACAAAGAATTACTCTTGAGTATTTTTTTAAATCTTTGCTCTCAACTTCGAAATGGTGAAAAATATCTTTGAATTTTCATTGCGTAAAAGTGTAATTTATGAGTAACTCAAGGTAGTCAAATGCCTTATTTGTTCAAAATTTATTTCTGTGTCGTGAGAAAAGTTAGTAATTTCGACGTACGTAAAATTAAATGCCTGAAGAGTGTTTTAATTAAAATATTCACTAGAAACTACCTATTTTGAATGGAGAGGAGAAGAGAATCTTAAACATTACAACAGATTTATCTGCTTTAATTTTTACTTTGAGTTTATAACCATCTTGATTAGAATGAGCAACTGGATCATCTTTTTTTGTGAGCATGGCAATATATGTACAATAGCATTGTCGATTCCCGTATTTCACGAGGACTTTGATAGAGCTTACTCTTTTGTACATCAGGAGAATACTACCGTTCCTTCTGCTATTCCGCTTCTATTATTATGCATGCTTGGAAATGCCCAAGCCTTCCCTTATTTACTGAAACTCACCTTCCTTTCTCCGTTCCTCGTATATAGCTATTCATATTTTCAGCATTAACTTACGGATATCTCTTTCTGGCTACTTCCTCATTCCCTTTCATGTTCCCGTGCTTTATTTCATTACATTCCTCCTTATTTATTCACTCACAACTCCTCCGACATCCTTTCCTTTACCGTTCCTTCTTTATGCTCCTTCCTTTCCTATCACTTCTTTCTTTCCTTCCCAAGTACATATACATATATATATTTTCTCTCATGACCCCCCTAACATTTTCAGTTTTATATTTTTTCATAGCCCTTGCAAACGGCGACCTCTCCTTTCTCTAACTCCCGTTTGTAATCCCACGCCCTTCCTACAACCTACCAATCCCCCACCTCCCTCCCAAAAAACTCCCTCTTCCCCCAATTCTCCCCCCCTCTTCTTCCCGTGTCCTTTCCTCTTTCACTTCCTCACATGTCTCCGGCCATTTTCGGCTTCCTTTCAATTCCTCCAGAGACCCTTCCCTCCCCCCTTCTACCCTTCACTTCCGTTCCATAACCGGGATCTTCGGCCTCCCTCCCCTTGCATACTCCCCCCTCCCAAAAAAACTCCTTTCGTTCCCCCACTCTACCTTTCTTGACTCCCGCGACCATTGCTCCAACTCTCCTTCCTGATTTCCTCTTTTTTGGGACTGGCTTAGGATCTGGATTTGGAACGTACGCAAGCATTTACATTATTCTATTCGTATTTTTGAAATGCTCAGATTACTGAATGAGGTTGTATTGTTGTACTACATTCTAAAAGTGATGTCCACCAATACGTGAAGACAAAAAAGTGTTGAATGACTCAACGCCAGTTTTCGCATATCTTTGACCGTTTTGAACATAATTGCATTGCCATCGGTATTTATATTTGAACATATTAGAGAGCTATTGATGCCATAAATTGCCAGCCTGTTTCTCAAAATATTGAAGTATCCTAATTCATGTATTATTTATTGCCAATGCATGGATATAATCATCACCTTCACTGGCAAACGATCCTAAGATTGGCTTGACCCAACTCTCCCCTCAATCCTCCCGTTAGCTAATCTTTTCATAATATAACTTTAAAAATAATTTCTTTTCTTTCGCGTCCTTCTTTGATCTGTACCACATATCTCATTCGAGGTCTTCCTTTTCCGTTCTTGCCATCTAATAGTCCTTCGGTGATTGTTTTCATCAGGCCATC
This sequence comes from Ischnura elegans, assembly GCF_921293095.1. Taxonomy (NCBI): domain Eukaryota; kingdom Metazoa; phylum Arthropoda; class Insecta; order Odonata; family Coenagrionidae; genus Ischnura; species Ischnura elegans. The sequence goes on from NC_060246.1 coordinate 35,718,069, forward strand.
ATGCCTCAAGATATCTCCTCTAACGTTTTTCCGTATTCTTTTCCACGTTTACATGTGACTAGTCTTCTCTCCTACTCTTCTTAGGACTTCGTCATTACTTACTCGGTCGATGCGTATATGAACTAGTAATTAGCTGAAATGGTATTCTCTACGCCGTAATGCCACATCTTTTCCCATTTTTCTGTTAACAATTATAGTGTATTGTAGCCTTCTTTATTTCCTCAATATTTTCTCAGTTTTGAAATATTACAGAGCTCAATGAAGAATAAAATTTTCTAGCGGAGGATCAAGACGATGATAATTATAGTAAAAATTTGTTGAGTTGCTTCCACTTCCGCAGAGTAAAATTGACCTATATTTAAAATAAACAGCATGAAAATCGAGAAGGGGACATATGGCTTCTCATTATTATTTAAATGGAAATCTCTCCAAATGAAAGAGAAGGTAGTATTTTGATGGTGCATACATTTTTTATCAGTACGATGTGATCAAATCAAGAGGCTTCTTTAATTTTCTCGTTCTCCTTATGCGTTAATGTTGATTTCTCTTCTCACAGACACATATATACCCTACCTGAAAATTGCAAATACGAACCTCCATATTTTTTATGCGCGTGAAGGTGGTAATATGTTCTCCTGACAGCGGTGCTCCAGGATTTTGTAACTTATCGTAATCAAAAAGATCCGAGAATTATCTCAGCCATTTTTAATTTACTCTCTAATGTCATGACGTGGTTTCATCTCATGGAAGAAATTTATGATAGTCGACGTGGCAAAGGAACTTTATTCCTACTAGTGATATTTAACTTTATAGCTACTGAGATGAATGCTTAAATTTCTTCGAACAGGAGAATGGCTTCGCTATAATCAGTTTTTCCGGTGTAATAATTAAAAACGTATAAAATCGTTTCAGGCTTAATTTTGTGGAATAATGATATATCCATGATTAAAACACAAATGGTGATTTCTAGACTATTTAATTTAGCACTTAACGACCGACCGTGGTCTCGACACTTTGACACCTTGAAAATAACACAAAAAGTCGAAACCATGGTCAGTCGTTAAGTGTTAATTTAAATAGTGTGAAAATTACCATTTGTGTTTTAATCATGGTCATAATTACACCTCCACACCACTTTACTCAATCTTGTTAAATCACTCTGAGAATAAAATTTGTCTCTTGTCAGTGAATGTAATGGAACTTGATTAATATGGAGCGAATGAATTTCACATTTAAAAATATTTATAAAAAACATTGTAACCTCCTAAAACCTTACATATGTAATATTAAAAAAAATTCCAAGGGAATACTAACAAAAATTATAATATCAGTGTTCACTCTGGTATTTTTTAGAGATGTAACTAGTTACGTCCTACGTTGCCCTAAACATTAATTTAAACAATTCTAATAAAAGTTTCATATCTTGTAGTGGTTTGTCACAATGTAAATTGTTGGATAATTTATTTTTAATTGCGGAAAATAACACCTGAGTAGCAAATTGTAGGCTTAGAATATTAATAAGTAAGACTTAAAGGGTAGTTAAATTTTATTTTAATCATCTTATTACGATATTTTCAACTAAAAACTATCGGACTTTTAGGTCATAAAAACTTCAATTACTCGTGATGTATGCTGTTATGCAACATTCATCTTTAACTTAATAATTGGTTTTCATTTCGTAAAATTCCATTGGTATCCGTTGGATATTGTCTAATAGAAAACTCTGTGCTTGTTAAAGTGTACAGAATGGGTAAAAGAAGAGAATTTCGTAAATAAATTCCATCATTATCTTTCCAGTATTTTCTTCAGCGAACAACATTTTCTTTCTTAAATAGCCTCTTTTGCCCACAAAGCAAGTTGCATGATGCTAAATATATTTTCCTCAAGGGTAACTCTTTTTTCCGCTCTTGGAGCATCGCAAAATTATATTTTCTGAAAGTAATTTTTGTGTGGCTCTTAAGTTTACTGTGTGCTTAAAGGCGGTTGGGTCGTCACTGTGACGGCGTAATCAAAACCTTGGGGCGTACCGAGCGGAGCAACGGAAGGCAATCAAGGGACGAGGCAGGCCATCTCGAGTCGGCGTTAATTTGTCTCTCGTTGCGCGCGTCGGTGCGCAAATAAGGAGAGACAAAGTGAGTTTCATTTAACCTGTCTGCTACGGTCGCTCAAAAGCCCAGTCAGCTCTCATCACAGCGGTTATATTATATGAGGTTCTGAACTTTCTGAGAAGCTATCCGACCAAGTGCTTCCAAGTCTTCTAGATTTACTTCACCACTTTAGTTTCTTTCCGCATTTTCGGTCACCAGAGAGACGTAAATCTCATTTTCAAAGCGGATTTCACGCCAAAGGGGAGGACTGAAGGTGTTTTCCCTACTACAAATATTAGTATTGAGACTCGAAAGGCAAAATGGAGTCTAATTTTTTCTCGTGGCATTCATCGTCCACAATCTAAGGTTGAAAGAAATGAAATTTGGGAAGAATATTTTTTTATCCACCACTTTTATCACAGTAAATGCAATAAATTTGTTATTAAATACTAGACCTATTAATATGAAAATTGTATCAATTGAAGTATTGAAATCAGAATCGAGGAATCTATAGACAACTTCGTTCCCTTTTCATGAAATTCAGTAAAGAGATTTAGTTATCAATTTAGCTCGACTGCTTGTATTTTTCTCAACTTTATGTGGCATAATTTGTCTCATTCTTATAATCTTCAGAACGCCAGAGCATATGGAACGGACCCTAATTTATAAGAAACTGTTCGTACATATGGAATTTTAGCCCTGAAAAAATTTCATACTTGAGGCACAGGTGCTTTATGACAAGGATTTTAATAACCCTATATACTTACAGGTGGCTGGTTAGTGCCGACTCGAGCCAGAGAAATGTGTACAAATGAGAATATTTTTCGGAAAAATACTTTTGAATTGTTTAAAACGCCTTTGAATTTGATTTTATTTGAAAAATTAACTTTGAATTTTAATTTTCCTTTCACGATTCGTCAATTAGACTAAAAAGATATCATTTAAGTATGTGATGATAAGTGAAATAGCATAGAACATAGGTAATTTAATTTGCATTGAAGGAAATAATCTTCGTTACAATGTATTGCAATCGGCAAAAATATTTTATTAGCATTTTTTTAAGCAGATATAGTACTCCATAAATTCAGGAAATGAAAGATTCAAGAAAATAGATGAAGGAAATGAGATTTCTCTTCTCGATTGCCATTTAAGTCCCACACATATGACGTAGCGAAAAGGACTGCTTTGAAGAGGTCGAAGGCAAGGATTTTGCAGATGTAGGAGCTGAGACATGAGTAAGCAAAGAGGAGAATCTCTCGGAGGATAAGATTGACGCGCGGATTTGAAATGACGGATGCCTTTCAAATTGAGGGGAGAAGCGAAGGGTAGCGAAGAGAAACACCAGTTGGAGAACGGCTAGGACGGAGATTTCACGGGAGGCTGGAGAGATTGCGGTAAACCTGATGCTCGCGAGATAGAATGTCGGCAATCTCCGATCAGCGGCGATGACAGAAGAGACGGACCCCTTGACGCCACCCTTTAGGCGGCGAAACATCAAAATAACAATGCTATGTGAGCCTTGAGGACGTGCGACTTGGTGTTATCTCAAAGCAGCTTTGGAATTTTATACGACATGCAGATATACATGATTGAATGTCGTTGGAATCACAAGGATAAATAAGTATACCTTGGCCATTTCAAATTTCCACAATTTCTCTTAATTTTTTGATTAATGACCGCAGTGTGAATTTTTATAATGTTAGTATGTGATCTTAAAACTTTGGATGATAATGACGTAAGATTACCTTCTCCAGAAACTCTGTGAAACTTTGGCATCGCAATATAACGTCTGTTTGAATTTCATCGTCTTTTATATTTCTGCCGTAATATTACGGTCAGATATCTACCTATAATTGTTCTTTAGAGTTACTGCTTATAAAATATACACGAGATTGTGGAGTCTTGGAAATGGCTGTTTTTATGCACTGAATTAAAATGAGTAAAAATGTCTTAAATTTGGGAAGAATGCTTAGCACTGGAGTTAGCGATAGAGTATAAAGGGCAAGCAGTACTACTTTTAACTGTGCCGAAGAATTTTTCGTCTCTCTCAGGAGCGATGAGCAAGCGCTAGCAAGAATTGGACTCCTCCGACGAAAGATAATGATGCCAAGGATGAATCGTTCTCGGGTATTACTCTCTGCCTGAAATATTTCATGCTTATGCAAATTTTCTTAACTATAACGTGAATTATACCTGATTAATTTCTAACCATAATATCAGAATTTAATTTATAATAATAACAAAAACAACCATAGAATTACAAATATCATGATTGAACATCGTGGGAACCGCAAGGATAAATTACACTCTGCCATACCAATTTCTAAAATTCGTCTTCATTACTTTTTGTTTCATGACCACAATATTACGCTTTTACCTGTGCCGAAGTATTTTTCTTTCCTCGCACGAGTTATGAGCAAACGCCAGCAAGACTGAACTCCCCCGGCTATGGAAGAATATACCGAGGATGAATTCGTCTCAGGTAATTACTCTCTACCTGAAATATCTCGTAATTAATGTAATTTTTATAGATATAAACTAAGTGCTACCCAAGTATATCTTATTCTGAATGGTAGAATTTAAAAATGACTATTAATTGTGCATCGATGATGGAACTTGACGGCGACTGTGCGCGAGTTCATCTATGATTTATCCGTTAAGTTATAAAACACGCATTACATTTAAGTTTTCAGTGCTCTATAACAACAAGGATGTTTTAAGTTATGTAAGAAATATCTCGTTCAGAAAACCAGATCGTTCGAGCGATCGTACTAACGATACTTGGCGAAAATAGTGGTATGATCGAATTTCCGAGCAATAGTACACCTAGTTCCTAGCCTTGCCATTTTAAAATGGTTAGGGGCTATGAAACCAGAAGAGACAAGAGAAAGACGAAAAGTTTTTGAAGCTCCCATATTTTTTCATCAAGTCCCAGCAATGAAGAATATGGGTGGAAGAAGAATTATACATTAAAAACATATTGAACACAGTAATATGTTAACCCTAATTACCTCAAAAGCTGTTGTAACCGTCAGTTTCTCGTTCACTTTAGATTTCAGCAATGGAGGGCAGCTCAGGTTTCACCGTCGTGTGAATGAATGCAGGATAGTTCCTTCGATCGCTGAAAACATTGTAATCTGGACGAGGCATAATCAAGTTCAATTACATCATACCTACGCGACCGATTTGGGTAACAAATATTAAATACATTTTATACAAGACCTTTTTTAAAATAATAAGGACGAATTACGCGTATCAATTGTTCAATACGATTGCGCCTTGTCTTTTTGCCGATGTGTAATGAAGATAATGGCATGTAGAAAAAATCCTATTTTCGCTCCTTATTATTTCATATCGTACAATTTCTGCCATGAACATCCTCATAATTCCGGGAATAATTCACCGTGGAATTCCAAAATCATTCGTATCATTACATGAATTTCAAATTTTACTCTTAAATTGAAGGCTAATTTGGAGAAATTTCTGGCATGAAATATTACGAAATTCATGCTTCTGCCGGTGATAAGAATGTTCAATCAAATTACAAATACGTAAATTAAAAGAATTTGCGATAAATCAAAATGAAATCCATGAGAAGTGGCGGTAATCAATGATTAAAACGCCACAATGTTCGTAAGACATCATTTTGTATCGAAATGCTTGTTTTTTCTTGGTTTTCACCACAATTATATTAATCGTTGAAGAGTAAATTTTAACTTAAGTTTTAAGTATGGTCTGACGATATTTGCTAAAATTTTCCGGCAAAGATTTGTGTAAGTTATACAGTTTAGAAATTTTTTGATAGTAGTGTGATGTTCATTTGAACTAGTGGTGATATGTGTATTTGTGTTTCACACGTGTCCTCAAAAATAGTATATGGATGCTAAAAATGTTAATGTGTGCTTAAATGCAATTTATATTGATACGTGTAGGTTTTTTGCATTGAAAATGATTTTGCATGCTATTCTAATGCATTGGCTGCAAGAAGTATGGGGTAACTAATGATATAACGCTATATATTTTTTTTTATTTAAAAAATTTCAACTTTGGTTCCTCTTGGGTGCATTTAAAATTTCAAAATTATAAAATTTTCCGGTTGGTTTACAAAAAAAAACAATGATTTTTACTAGGCAAACGTAGGATATTCATCAATTTGTACGTAATACCTCTCGTGGTTTATAGATAACTATTTTGTGATAAAAGAGCCTTTTAGAGATAATATTTTCTCGGTGTTTGTGGTAGTAAATGTGATGAAATTGAAGCTTCGCCTCCTATGTCAACTTATCGAAGTAAATTGGGCTTCATGCGTACACCCAAAGGCCTAAAAGAACGCAAACGACATCCATTAAACGAGATTTAAAGCTCATATCCATCAACGACCTTTAGAAATATCCCTTCTATGGTGGCAATTTTGTGGATTAAAGGGAATTCTCGGTGCAGTGTAACGTTTTTCCGTCTACGAAGATATTTTTTATCCCTAATTCCAAATCGGTACTTTGAAATAACGACATATCCTCTTTTTTCACTAATTGATCTACCATTTTTATGCTTGTAATATCGAAATCCCCAGTGTTCGTTGATGCTAAGCCGTGAAAAATATTTAAAATTTTCATTTGGCGTAAGCCCAAATCGTAAGGTCACTATTTACATGGTATCATAAAGATGTGGTATATTTTGGGCTAAAAATGTTCATGCAACCATTGTGAGAAGGGCTCGTTAAATGCTGTGGTTCGGCTAGCACATCGCTTTAAAATCTATCCTTAGATATGTCCAAATGAGATTTTAAGATCGCATTAGGCCGAGTTCCCACAAATGGTAAAAACGAAATTCACCTACGAGTTCTGCATATTCGAAAATATTTGCAGCTATGAATGTGCCATTTATGACAACAATACCAATTTTTTACTGCAAGTTGTGTTTTATTAAAAAATTAAATTTTCTCTTTTGCAGAAAAATACAGCAAACTTTGATGGCCGGGTGCCAGAACCATTATTTCCCTTAATGTAATAACTTAAATTTGAAATAAATGTTAATGGACGCGAAACACTGCATGAGGAGATATCCTGTGACATGTTAATACTCGTGAGGCCAAATAAAGCGTACGAGAGTGTGTGTCATTAACGTGAACCCGAGCGTTAATAGGTACCTGGGGAGCAATGCAGTGCTTCTATTATGCATTTCATAGTCAGGAACATCTTTCCACAGTCCCGTTGTATGATAGCAATTCCGCGGAAACGACCTTTTCCCTAGTCTGTGGGCGTAATTGCTCTCCAAAAGCACCACCGTTAAAAATAACCCAGATTTGAATGTTTGCCGGGCGACGTACGATGATGGGCACATTTTCACTCCAATGTAACGCGATCCATCGACTCTTGAAACCCCACACTCACGTCTGACCTGTACCCTGCCGTCGGCTTGACTTATACATCACCTAAGCGTCGTGGCGTGCGAATACAATGTCATTGTGCTCGTCCCTTGAATCGTCTCAACGTGAATATGCTCTTAATTAATAATGAGATCTGCGATGGGAAATTTGTGATTCTTGCACCCCATCGGGCGTCCTCGGCAATGTTTGCGAGAAGCCGTCGCTCGCAAGGGAAGCTTATAAACAGTCGGAGGCTGTACAGTGGCCACAGTACATTCGGAGGAGATGGTGAAGGGAGGAGAGCGGTCGGCAAACAATGTTGATTCAAGTGGGTCAACAGGGACTAATGTAATTGGCTATTGGGATACTCCTCAATTCATGTTTCCCTCCTAGCCAGAAGGATAACTAAGAAATACCGAATATATTCCTGCTAGGCATTTAATACCCCTGTCTGATCGGGAGCAGGAAGACATAAATCATCCAGGATCTTGAAAGTTAGCCATTCTTAGTTTTATGTAGGAAAGAGTCACTTAAATTCATCATAAATTTTTAATATGAAGTGGTGAAAAAACAGAATATAACATACTAAACTATCGATCTAAATCGTTCCACGTACAATGAGAATGTGACTGAAAAATGTTTACATTGTATCAGAAAACGTATCATTATGCTCTTTTTAACTTTGACACCTTAAAGAATATGATAGACAAATCTCATCTATTCCAATTTAAGTGCGTTTTGGACTAGGTTAACTTAGACTCAGTGGTTGGACTACACATTGTTTTGCCTCTGTTTCAATTTTGCCAAATTTGTAAGATTAAATTTGATATTATTGAAACGTAAATTATATATATCTGAATACAACTTAATAGATGAATTTATTAAACAGAGTGAAATTTCCCTCATGAAATACAGTGCATTCACAGATTATTTTTGTTTAAATTTTTTTAACTCCATATACTTAAAATATTATGAAACATATATGATGGATGATTGTACTTAAGGATAATGATAAATACTTTTTAATCGCTGATGGGCTATTCGCTCGTTAATTCAGTAGAACCCCATGATGTACCTTTTCATTTTAGCAGAAAAGGACAACGCAGCTCAATGGTGAAAGAGTAGACAGTATAGCAGAGCAATATGCTTAAGTATGGAAAGAGATATATTTACAAGGTGAGGCTAAAAAAAGTCCGGATTGAGTTTATTCTGCGCAAACTGTTCAACGGATCGTAACGAAACAAAGTGTGACATCTTGCGACGCATCTGATGGCTAAAGCGAGAGATTTTGCGTTTGTTTACGTCAAGTCGTTACTTAGCATCAGCGGCACGTGTCTTAAACAGTTCGTTGCCTTCAACTTGTTCTTGTATATATATATATTTCAAATTTAGTTACTTCAAGAGAAAAAGTCATCCTATGAGACGATGCAAAAAGCTGGGGGGCAAAGCATAATTTCAGTGGGCTTATCAAAAGCGGCGACGCAAAAGGGGCCAGAGAATTCCTGAATTTGTTGACGGTGGCCCTGAGAGGTGACCGTGCGGAGGGCAGGATGTTAATAAGATGGACGCTCTAGCTCGAGGATTTAGAGTGAAAATATTTTTCCAAGGAATAAGAGAGCAATATTTGGCATGGAAAATGAAATTTTTTGTAAATGTTACATCTAGAAAAACCTTTCCCAAAAAAATGACTATCGTTCTTCATCTTTCAAACATTTCAAATATATTCAAGGGAAATATATTAATTAATTAATATTAATTAATATTAATCGACAAACAATAGGGAGATGGTGTACATTTTAACTAAGAGACAAATATAAATGAACAAAATTATTTTCGAATAAAATAAGGCACTAAGTAGAATAATGAATACCATTTGACTACAAGAATAACTGAAAGCTGCTGATGCTTATAATGCAAATAATTTTTTCCTATGAACAAATTTCATGCCTGAATTGACCTCAGGAAAAAAATTACTGGATAGATGATGCATATTTGAAAATATGAATTGGAATAATGAATAAATATGTTTCTGAGGCATAATTTTGGATGGATACTATTCCATTCTTTCCAGCGCTCCAGTCAGCAACTCTTGTGTTATACCCCCTGCAAATATTAATTATGTACTACAATTTGCCTATATAAGTTGGTAGTAAAAAAACAGCGGAATGGATTTATTAACCAACTTTGAGCATGAGATCGTCATCAATATAACCAAATTCGAAATTTTTCAATAAAACTATTTTATATTATATGCGGAATAAAAATTTGACTTTAATCAGTATATATGTGAAGAAAACAAGCATTCGTGGATAAAACATAATAGTGAGGCAAAAAAATATTATATGAAGAGTCATTACTCTTTAATTCACATTTTCATGAGTTATGGGTTATTTTCATGCATTTTTACAGCAATGATTCTCCATTTTCTTTCTTGCTCGTTAACCTAATTAACCGAATATATTTACATATAAATATCTCGTGTGTTACCGGCAACCAAACAACTTGACTGCTGTATTATTCTACTACTACCTTTATTAACTTCCAGCCTCCCGAACCTTTCCACAGAGAACCTTTTTCGAGTTGAATGTACCTCGAGAGAAAACGGCAGGAAGAGAAGGAGTTGCGGTAGCGAGCGGTAAGGTGTGGAGGTAATAGGTTTCGAGACTCGTCCCAGTTATTCGGGGAGGCAAGGGCCCGTAACATTGCGTCTCTTCCGTGCCTTGCTGCACACACTAGAGCGTTGCGCAATAATCAAAATTAATGAATCGCGGCATGTGAAGGGTTGTAGCGGTCCCCCTCTCCTTTCCAGTCCCTGCGGGCGGTAACTTCCACCTACCCCTTCCGGCGAACCACCATCTCTCGTCCCGCTCCCTCATTTTCCCCGGCTCACCTCACCAACTATACCAGCCACGCATAACCGTACAGCGAATGACGCAGCCCACCCCGCGACGGAGTCTCTCCCTCGTGAACACGGTCGAGCCAAACCGTTTCCCTCTTCTTCCCTTCGGCTGGCATTACTACGCACATCCTCTGCCTTGTACCGTCTCTCCCCGACGTCGTTATCCAGATACATCCCGCGGGAGGCATCCGCCTCGGTGTTCCAAAAACACGGGATACGGCGTCGCCCTTGCGCCGCCAAAAGTCCCGGTCCTCGCTTCCGAATACTTCGTTGCTTTTCCGCCGTCCTCGAGGCTCTTTACGTCACCGGTAATATTATGCAGCTTGACTTCTTTTATCATAAACCACTCTGTTTCTTATTTTTTTGTTACGCCAATTTTCCTTCCGACTCCCGAATTATTTGCCATTCTGCCCGTTATCGCTTCCGTTGTTTTCCGAGGAAAATATGAAGGGTCCAAAGATTACTAAAAACCGCGGTCATTTGCGTCAAAGCGAAATGGCATTTGGTAAAGGAAACTGAGAAACTGTACGAGTGTGGAGGGACATTAAATTTTAGAGTTAGGTTACTCCCTGATTATACAAAGTGAAGTCTACAAGGTACCCCTACTCTTTTCACAAGTAATTTATAATTTAATAAGTACAGGTTTTAAATTTTTCTCAATGGTACTTGGGAATTTCCGCAGTCATTCCGCATTTGCCTAATTTTGAATTACAAATATCTATTTCATGCTAGATAGATATTGTGGCCTCCCTCTTAAAACATTATATTTTTTTCGAATATAATTGATCATTTGAATTTCATCGATGGATGCGATGAAATTGCTTTAACGCACTAGAAAATGAATTTACAAGGATTAGGTCTACAAATTGTGAAGTGATACCCTCATATAAGGCAGTAGAAAATAAAGGAAAGCTTGTGTTCATGACAGAAAGTTTCTGGTCGTTGAGAAAAGGAAATAGGGCATGACAGTGATAAAAAACGAAGTAAAAAACCATTATATTAGCCGGGGAAAACTGGAGAGGCGTGGCAAAATCAGAAAAAGATATGGGCAATTATTCATATACGTTTTGGATTGAAACTGACGTTGAGAGTCTGTAATTTACCCTTTGTTGTTCCTTTATATAATATCCCTTGAGTTGTGTTAACGATATTCTTTTCCATTACTATTCAACCGTATTCCACCGCCGTTAGATACCAGAGATTTTATGCCACCATCTCGTATTTTCCGGCATTTTCTCAAAACAGCCCTTTATCCTATATCACGAGTATATGCATTTCAGTTCACATTTTCCACCCCCGTTCACTTACTTCCCCTAATGTCCTCTTTTTCCTTGATACCGGATAAAATAAGCCGGGACATTGGATATTCTACGGTGCAGTGCCGACACGGTCGGGTGAAAGCCGAAGCCATCCTGGCCTAATTGAAGTGTCTTGGATGCAGAGGCCGCGGAAATGTCCACTCACGAAGCAGCGGCTGTTTTATGGCTATCATTTGGAGCAAGACTTGGACTGCCTCGCGGTCCAGCAAAATAATTAGACTCCATAACTTACGTGCTTTGAGGGCACTGAATACCCTCTGACAGTTCTGAGAAAAATTAACTCTAATGGTTCATTTTTTTTATTTTAGCGCGGTGCTCACATATTATGTGTTTTGAATTTATTTAAATAACTTACTTGAAATAATTTTATTATTATATTTAATAACCACAGGCCAAAAACTGCGGCTTATTTTACTTAGTATAGCAAATGCGAGATTATTTTTTTTACACACCATTGATAAATTTTTCTTACAGTTAAAAGAGTCTTACATGTGCAAAAAATAGATTTATAATGCGGAACTGAGTTCAGCATTCACGGTTTAATATGACCTCTCTCCCTAAGAAGAGATGTTTTATTTGTAAAAATTGAAAAATAACTAAAGGCTAACTATTTTTCCCTTAATTTTTAGTCTTTGCAGTAATATTATGCGTATTATGAGCAAAGATTACTGAATGAAATCCTTGCATAAATTCCGAACAGGAAAGCATTCTGCGTTAGAGTAATGTTAATTATAAATTCACGCAATATTTTCTGAAGGCTTCCTTTTGGTATGAACGAGGATATTGATAGGCTGGAATTTAAATATTTTACGATAGAAAAATAATGAAATATCGAGAAAACAAGTTGCAAAAGTATGTTGCCTGCTCGAAAAGAGAAACTGATAATGGTGTGGCACCATAAATCAAAAACTAAAGAAAAACAAACGAATATTGTGAACCATTTCTTCACTGTATAAAATGAGTTGATTATAACATTAAGTTTTATCACCATTCGTTTTTCTATCGATTTAAAAAAATCAGAATCATTAATTATTGCAGTTTTCTCTATCGCTATCCCTTCTGGTGCATATTAAAAACATAGGAAAAATACTCCAAAATCATTTGCTTTTTTAAACTTTCCGCATCCCAGTACTTCTCCACCCCTTAGTCGTCCCCGAATGAATCCACCAGGGCTGTCGTTGCCCATGCCACTAAACCTTCCTTTAAAAACTCCCCCCCTTACTGCTCCGTTAACCTACGACGACGTAATAGCATAACTCGTCTGTCACCTGCATGTTTTTTAATCCAATGTGACCCCTAAAACTCTTTATCTTACTCAATTTGAGAATAGCGTGCACACCATTTTTTACCCGTGTTTCCGGGTGGAATATTATTCCTCTTGGTCCATAAAAATTCTTACCATTTATCATACGGATATCTGAAAAAGTTCGGGCATGGAAAAGGAGTATAATTTTTTCATCTCAAGGAAGTCAACATTAGTGAAACAACATGGATATTGCTGGAAGATATGATTTAGCCATTAAATCAAATCTTTACTGTTGAACTACCATTTTTACATCCTGTGAAATATCCCAGTAAACTTAAATTTTCGGTCATTATTTAGTTAGGAAAATCAAACCCTTTTAATTTAATTTGACCGTAAGCCATTTATCCCTTTACATGCTTAAGGTTTCTTTTAAAGACTGATGCTGCTATAATTAAAAGTCTATATAAAAATACCCTTTTGCAGTCGATGCTCTAAAATTACGTAACGCAGAAAAAGCTTGTGATGAACTATGAAATTCGCAAAAAATGAAGGTTTTATAAAAAAATGAGTGAATTGAGGGATCACGATTCCTAGATTTCAAAATTCGCACACTGCTGCAATATTCCGTGGATTAACCGATTCCCTCATAAGACGCGCATCAACATCACGCCCACACGTCTCTGGAGTGGGTGTCGGAAGGTGACGCGACACGCCGTCGGGATAATCTCCGCATCCGATACAAACGCCTCCGTGCCCTCGTCACGTGACACGAATGCTAGGAGCTCTCACACCCGAACATAGCACCCTCTCTCGCCCCACCGATAATTCTGATTCGTCAAAGAGACGAGCAGTACCTTTTCCCATGTACAAGTAGATTCCGGCCTAAGAAGACTTTTTTTTTGCCTCTAGAGCTCGCCGACAGTGGGATATGCTATGTGAATGGGTGAGAAGCCAAGGGGCACGAGTGATGTTTTCTACTCAACAGAGTTAAGTAAAGTTAATTGTCAGAAGAAATAAAAAAAAAAAATTGGTTGCCATGGGATACGAGTGAGTCTGTGATGACGTCGAGTGGAAAATCAAATGAACTTCTAAATATCTAATTGATCTGGTTTGTTTCTATACCTAATATCTGTACCTAACACTGCATAGAACAAAGAAATCACTTGTGCCCCTTGGTTTCTCACCCACTCATGTGCATTCCTATCTGAAATGCCTATTTTGGATGACTCACTTTCTATCTAAATAAAAACCATCACGTTCATGTGAACTGATCGTACTTTCCTCGAAGAAACATGATGTGATTGAAAGTACTCGCTATTAAACGCTATGCCACTCATATTCAGATTTAATATTTCAGATAAAGTTGCACAAAATCAATGTTGAATATTATGTGGGCTATGCAAGCTGAATTAGCATTTGAAACATCTTATTGGTCAGCCTTAATTATTCTTAATAATGAATTTTAATAAATTGCTAAATTGGGTATGGTTATCAAGTATGCCCCCCTTCTCTCCTTTCAAGTTGTTTATTTAAATTCATGCCGAGGTTTATATTCTTACGGGTTCCTTATTTGGATGCAAATCTATTAATTATCTAGATTCAACCATTTAGGTGGTTGATTAATTGGCAGGTGATCGAAATTATTTTTTCCAGTTCTTCCGTTATTTTCCAATCTGGAAGCGTATTTTATGCATTAATATACAATTAAAGATAATCAGTATGTTGAGTTGGCTACCAAATTGTCAGGCATTAGTGTTATTTGAAGCTATATAAATTGTCTAGAGGTAATTTAAGGACAAAAATTGAAGCTATAGGTACAATATTGTGTATTTTTATACTCACTTTTATTGCTCCATTGCATAAGCTATTTTTTTCTATAATTTATGATACTAAATTTCATTGGTATACCGTAAATGTATTTCACCAAATTATTAAGGCTTCAGAGACTTATCTGAGGCTTGTCTGATAAATTACTTCAATACAAAATTCTAATGGCACATTAAAGCGTCTAACCGATGCTTGTGCCTCAAAACGTTTATTTATAGTTTTTGATATGGTAATATCCACACATGTTAGTCAGTATGAAACATGAAGGTGCTAGTTTACGTGCAGATGAAAAAAATACCCCTTGCTTCATCCTCGTTTTCTTCGAAAAAATAATAATTTGCTTTCAATGAATTTTTTTGCGAAAGGATGAACAGAGATGGGTGTTGGATTAACGAACGACCGTCGGGGCTCCAGTCAAATTTATGATTTAGTTTGCCTGAAAGCCAATCAGCGATATCAGTTGAATTAACTTGATTTATAGGCTTTCGTACACGCAACTGCTGGAGTGAGCGAGGGAGGGCGATGGCCAGGGGGGGAGGGAGTTGCCACTGACGACCATCGCGCGACGCCACGGCGGCGTCAACAATGCCGGCGGACGCGACCGACAGAATATCAAATTCGGATCTGCAACGGGCAGCAGATGAAGGGTGGGAGGGGACAAAGCTGTTCATTTTGGATCGCTCCTCCTACTCATTTACTCGAGAACGGTCGCAAACGAATAAACATTTTCGTTTCGATATTTATGGGCAGACGCGCTCTTTCAATATTTGTTCTAGAATATTGGAGGCAATTCATTAAAAATTTCGAGGCATTCACGTTAATTTAAAACAAGCAAGGGATTATAAATTGATGGGTAGCACTGCAATTCTGAGGACAGTTTGAATAGCCAATTCAGACTAATATGTATATCTCATAAAAATAAATGTATGTGTCTCTTTTTCTACACCCAATGAACCATGATGCAGTGTCGAACAGCATGTACATTTTTATCTACCAAAAGTTAATACGGGTTAGGTGCATGGTTTTATGTAGGGTAAACATACGGTAAATATATGTGGTTCAAAAGGTGGAAGTAAAAATTTGACAGATTACGCATATTCCATCGGGGAATTTTGCTGAACGGTTTAAAGTAGTTACAATCACAATTACCTCATAGAATGGAGTTTTTATTTACTCATATTGCTATTTAGATGACGGAATAGTGATCAAAATGTTAACTTTGTCCATGATGATAGTTTTAAGTTAAGTTAAGAAATAAATATCTGCCCCTCAATATTTTCCTACTAGAAAGGATGTACAGTAGTATAGAAAACTGTTCATAGTAACGTGGAAAGTTCAGTTTAAATTTATTGGGTCTGCAACAAATGATCTCATTTATCATCGACAATTAGGTACCTACGGAGATTTGGAATATTATGTGTTGGTGAAAAACGCATCTAATGAAATGAATTATTGAATAATAAAAATATCGATTATCCAGTTCACTAGGTATCAGTTGTCAAATGCTTACATCTTTCTAAAATGAGTAAAGGATAGTACAAATTTAAAATTCTGGTGATGAAAATGACGAAAAAGATTTTGGTTGAGACCTAAAAAATGATAGTGACAGCTAATTATATTTCGGTGGCAAGGTAATGAAGATAATTTGTACTTACTGGGAGCATTCGTCATCCGCTTGAGCAGGGCATGCCATTGGCAGGGCGACCATCAGTATCATTTGCACGGCGAACGCCAGCGACCAGCTTTGGAAACGCCCATGGCGCCTCTTCTCCACCTCTGGCGCCATTCTATCTCGCTGAAAATCCACGATTTGGGGCTCCTTGCCTTCCAAGTGATGATGGGAAACTCTCAGTACTCCATCACAGGTCCCTTGTGGTAGCCCTAGGATAATGGAGAAATAGCATATTATAGTCATTCGTATATTGATGAAAAAATTAGTATAAAACCATGTATGAATGTTTTAAACTATAGCACTATTTTTACACATACATCTACCAAAAATACTTTTATTCAAGTAGAGATGGTGAAGTTCAAAACGAAAGATGCTATTTTGAATAAAAAACCGGGTGGGAAAAGATATGGTCAATCTCTACTTAGTGATTCACATCTTAATGTTGGAGAAAAGTTTTATTACTCAGCTTCTTCAGTCTTAGTATCCTTGTAAAGCATTGAAAGTTGGTTCATAAACACAGACGTACGCAGTGCATGAATCCTTATACACTCTATTGCAATAATTTCTCAGGTAAGAAATATATTTAAGTATACAAACGTTGCCCTTGATATGATGTAATTTTTCTCGGCGTATTAATTGGTTAACGTCTTCTCGGAATTTCCACCGGTTTAATACTTTGCATATCACCAAGGTTTCAACGAACGACTCATCTATCGTCAGCGGGGTGATTACGATGGTACCCTTGGTGTTTATTTTTAAATTTCTAGAAGCCATATTCATAGATTCCCAACGTGTTAGTCTCAAAACAATACTTATACAATCTAAACCTATCATCTCTCTATTTACCATACATTGTTTTCTCCACCGTGGCTCAAATTTATTCCATAAAAAGTGTTCGTAAAACAATGTTTTCACTACGAGTCAAACTTATTCTATTAAGCGATTCCAAACTGTGTTTTCATTAGTTCACTAATTTCTAAGGTGAGAAAATCTCAAACATTAAAACGAAATAAAACTATTGTGCCCAATTTGAACGAAAAAAACCCACAAATTACAGCAAGGGGTTACTATTTTAGATCTCTGGTCGGTATGAGTGATTATGAAGCTTTCTTTAATGTTAAAAGTATGTTTCAAAAGGATATTAAGGCCAACAAATTACATTTGGCTGGGAAAATAAGAGTTTTATATTTTTCAGTATTAAATGGGAGTAAATTTTATGTTTTTTGTTTCATTTTTAACGAGTGCAAATGGCGTGAATGAGCAACGCTACATGCACGGCCACTTAAGATATCTGTGTTAAGTAACCCGGAAGCGTATTTTGACGGGTCCACTTTATCAAGCAAGACCTCCAGGACAACATTCTCGGGTGCAGACGCTCCTTTTCCTAGAGTACCTCCTACTCTCACTTTTCCACTGTAGGTACAAGTGAATAAAACTGAGCCGCTGACCTCCATAAAATATGAATGCTTTGTTAATAGTGAATTAGGCGGCTGAAAATAAAGAAAGATTGTCCAAAACAATGCCTGATCAGAAACAAAGTACTACGAAACCATGGTAATTGTAATTTCATGGATTAGTGATGCTCAGTTTACCTTCACAAGAAATGAGTTTGGCTAGAACTGAAACAAGGGCGGAAAACATCTTTCATCACATGCGGGGATTTTTCAATATGCCATGTGGATATACACCATTGTTCTTCTTTAGGAACTAATTCACGCGCACTGAACTCTGAAGGTCACGTAGTATTTTTTCATTCCCTGAATCCTATGAATTGATGGCATTTAAACATTATAACGAGTGAACGGGAACACGTAAGGGAAACTTTTTAAGATCTAATTATTTTTAATCGTAATTATAATGGTTGTTCTTCAGTGGAAAAATATTATAATTTCATACGTAAATACGGTGGTGTATGATAAAAAAATGAACTGCTTTTACTGTTTTATTACATGGAATAGTCGAATCACAACTTTATCTTAATTCATAATTTTTATACTTAGTTAAAAGCTTTACGAAGACGTGATTACTTTTTTTCTTTTTAGTTTTCATTACTATCTATCTTATTAGCAATTTTATCCAATCATATTTTTTTAATAATCGAATTAAAATAAATAGAAAATTAAAAACCCAAGACAATAGGATAAAAATAAAATGAACGTATATTGCTGTCAGAAAAAGATACATCTCTCTAGCTACAAACTTAATTATGAATTGAGTGAAACAAAAATATTGAATCCAATGAAAAATTGTGAGAAATAACATGCTGGAAACGACAGTTGGAGAGTAAAAAAGCATTGCGTGGGTGAGGATGTGAGGGTGGGTGTGGATGGAGGCAACAGGAGTGGCATTGGAGATGAACGCAAGATGGAGCCCATGTCATCCGTGCCATTACCAAGTGGAAAGAAGAGGAGAATTCCGTGAAGTGAAAGTTTCTATAAGTGATCATTAGCAAGCTTTTTCGAGGCGAAAGAGTAGGGTAACAATTTTTGAGAAGGAGGTGGGATTGATGGAAAAACGGTCGTTCATAAAAAGAGAGGAGAGAAGCCGCGAGGACCACCGAATCAATGTTAAGTCAATGGGGAGAGGTATAGTTGTAAATTGTAGAAATGTCGCATCGTTTTGAGCCTAAAAGTGAAAAAAAAAGTTTCTGTCAACAGAAGAATAATGATAATTATTTGGGAAATATTTAATTTTTATTTTTGTTAATATACTTATCATTCTTGCACCATACCATATTATAATTATAACTAGTTTAAGAAACGTATTATAAGAGCAATAATATCAGTAGAACTTGAAAGATGCTATGAAATTTCTTTGGTCAAAGAAAAATTTCTTATGTTCAAAATCAATTTTATGTGATGCAAAGTAATGAAAGGACAAATGTTATGAATTAATGCTATGTGTTAATTAGAAAATATAGGCTAATATTATGATGACAAGATATCATACAAGAACATGGAATAAATGGAGTTATAGGTTTTCCCCAGCTATATTTGATTATAATCTGACGTAAGCTGTGTATATTTGTATTTTAATCGAAGATATTAAAAATTAATCTTAATTTCTTGTCTTTAAAAGTAGCAACAAGACTACCTAAATATTCTCAAACACTTACATTTCAACGAAGAACAGGTATAAACTATCATTCAAATAATTTCCAATAAGTGAGAGCAAGAGATAATTGTTAAAATGCTGCATAAAGAATTTTTCACTTCTCTGGGTTAGACATCCTGGGTCTTAGGGGTGAAACGAATGCATGTCATGCAAATTAGAGAAATAGTAATTTATCATTTTCAAATGAGAAGAGGTCATGTCAGTTGAGGTTTGATAACCACACTTTATGAAGCAAGGACAGTGGTTAGGAATACATGAAAAACACGCACGGATTAAAGGATTGTTATGCATGCTAGTGGCCTTCGCATGTCTTAAATGTATAAAATCATACGTGAACTCCGGTTGGATATTTTAGTAACTTCGGAAAGCAGTAATGAAAAATATCACCCAATCCGCTCCCCGGGATAGATATTCCAATTTCATAGAGGCATAGAGGAGCAAGTTTGCCGAGATGGAATTCTTGGTGAACGGCCAAAACGCTGTATCACGATTTATGCACCGTGGCCTCGGAGGATAAAGATTTTTCTTCCTATTCATCTTGTTGCAGCGGATGCTGTCTCATTATCCTTCGATATTCCTCTTGCTGAAGTTGGCCCGGCAGGACGGTTGAAGGCTTATATGAAAATGCTTGTAAGCCTCATTGAAGTTGAATTGGCTCAGCATGCCTCAGCATTAGGTTGCAAGAGATACCTGTTGTTGAAGCTGTTGTACCCGAATGAAGGCATTCACAAAGGCTAACTTGATTGCAGGCTGAGAATAACTAAAACCAAAATTAATATTATTTTTTTACAAATATTTAAGGAAGGGAGTATCAAAGAGTGAATTAAAATAACAACAACAAAATCTAGAATCTTGTCACTCTGAGCAGAAATAAATACTTTGGGTGAGCAGAGAATACCAAGTGCTTATTAATTTTATCCTTAATTTAACTGGATGTGGATATGAAGGACATCAAATTACTTCCATCAACCGCGATTTACTGCCTAAGTACTATTAATATACCTACAGACGACGGAATTCAATTTTGCGTCATTCGTAATTATTTTGAGAACTAGGTAAGTGGTTGAAATGTTCCAAACACCGCCAGGATCTCGGTAATTGCTATACCTCTTCTCTCATCTAAAATTTGTCTTCGTTATGTCAAGTAATTCAATGAAACATTAAAATTTTAAAAGGAATAAAAAAATGATTTTTAATCTTTGCAAAAGGTTATTTAACATTTACTTTTTAGATTGGAATAGCTTGTTTATGCTGATGTTCAACCGTAAACCATTTTATTTGAGGTAAAAAAAGTTACATCCCCACTCGGGAGAGTGAAAAATAAATAAAAGGTTCGCTGGTGCAAGTATTAAAAGCAGTGTCGTTACGTCGTAACCCGAAAATTAAATTAAGGATTCAGATCTGATAAAAATTTGTAAAAAATATTTGAAAAAGTGGGAAGGAGAGCTTGGAGCGACTAGTAGTCGGCAGAGGAACGCAAAGAGGTCAGCCAGATGACACGATGACTTATTAACGCGAGGCCCGCGAGGGAAGGAGTTGTTGCATTGGAGGGGGAAATGGAAAGGGGTTGTAGGGTAGGGAGGGGAGGGGGAGGGATACTAGTGGACAGGGGAAGGGGGAAATGGCGGTGGAGTCAGGAGAAAGGACTTGCTTTGAGGGATGGCTAAAGAGTTGCCCTCGCAAGTAGTATTTATGTGTGCGTGAGTCGTATCTCTCTCTTGCTCTCCCGACCATTTCCTGTTCTTGACCTCTTCGCAGCATCCCTTGGAACCTTGCCCCGTTACCCGGACTACCCGCAGGCTAAGGCTTAACTTGCTCGGCTTAAATTGTTAGCCGATGTTCCTCGCAATAATGAATCAGGAGTCCTCCGAAACTCGTCCTCCGACCGTAGAGCAGAGCACGGAATCTGCTTAGGAGGTTGACCCCATGTCGCGAATTCTAATCAGTTGCGCGTCTCGCTTTTAATTTTCAAGCGACGACGCCGCTGTGTCGTAACCCCTGTAATTTTCTTCTCCTGAGCAATTAACGATGGCCAACTGCTTGAACCGCGGGGTTAGGGTGAAATTGTTTGCTTGCTTGCCTGCATGCTGCTAGTAGTTTGAAGGGACACTTGTCACGTCTCAAATGGAGCGTTTTGGGTTCCAAACAAGGCTGAATTTAGTGCCTTTGGCTCAGAGTAAAGTTAGATATCCTAATGTAAATTGAGTAGAGAAACGTACGTATATATTTATCCTACGATATATATTGAATGATATCCTCCTAGTTTTTCCCTTTAACCACTTCTCAAATTGGTTTGTTGTTTTGTTAAGGTATAAGTATGACATAGAATGATGGTAGGTAGTTGATTTTGTATTTTTAAACTAAAAAATGTTTTTTCTTTAAAGTATAGGCTGTTTTCCGTTAGTTTTGACCTAATACGAATGCATTGAGCAGTGAAATTCATCTCTTTGTTTGATCGCATAAGATGTTAGCAAAACTATCTTAAAGAACTCGGAAAAGGAATTTCCTCAAACCTTAAGATAAAATGTTAGCTGTGGCATTTATTTTAAATTTCATTGATAATAACTCGGAAAATTTCCTAACCATCCACATTTATTTACTCGTTTATTTAAAAAATATATATATTACGTACCGAGTAACAATCTTATTTCTGAGAGATCTTATTTCTGTCGCGGCACTTGGAGCCATTCAAGCCACTAAGTTTGGCCGCATTAATGTCGATGCTTAGAAAATTAAAGAGAAAGACAAAAAGGAGATTAATAAATTAAAAAGAACACCGCATAAGAGCCTATAAGAACGGCTGGGCGCGGTCTTCTCGGGGAACGAACGAACGCCGGAAATTTAAAGAGGAAGGAACGGACGGGATTGTTGGCGAAGAGATACGATTTTAGGCTGTATAGGGAAGTGGAAGGCCGGGAGAGAGATAGAGAGACAGACCTTGTGAGTGCGTATTGCGGAGAAAGCTTCAGGGGGAAGAGGGTCGTGGAAGGAGAAGGGGACAGCAGTTAGGTGAAGTGAGGAGGACGAAGAAAGGGCAGAGAGAAGGGAGGAAGAGATGTCAGGATGGCGAATGGAAAGAAAAAAACAGGAGGCAGTGCAGAAAGGGAGATGTTTAGGCAACGGATTAGGAGAGAAGGAAGAGGAAGAACACGGGTGGACGTGGAATTGGTGATGAGGGAAGAGCGACGGAGTTTGGAGAGAGGGAGAGAGTGTATATGGCTAATTAGAGCGAAAAACAAAGAGAGGGCATTCGGAGAAAAAACAGACGGGAGAAGCTTAGAGTCGAGACGAGTGCGTGGGCGAGACGGAAGAAGTGAAGGTGAGGGTGGTTGGCGTGGAATTCTTGGAAAGAAAAGCTGGATTGTTGGGTGGAAGGCCATTGACAGGGCGCGGGTGTGGGAGGGTGGGGGACGAAGGGGTTTCCCTTTTTCACTTCGGAGTAAAGGACTTCCAAATTTGAATTTTATAAGTCCTTAGTTCAATGACTTCACTATTCTGCCTTTCGGAAGAAAAGCTAATTTTTTACTAATAGGAATCTTGCGGTGCTTAGTGCTTAAATATCACTATTTTTCTGAATTTCTATGACGAAATAATCATGTATCAATTTTTCAAAACTGATATTCCGGATTTCACGGAAGAATTATTTAATAATCAAAACTTGTATTTGTTTTGCTAGTGATAATTTTGCTACATTATTTCGAGTTGCGATCCATATGCTTAAATGAATGGAATAATAAAAATACTGTGAAAAGGATTAAAATATCTTTAGCACATACGCAGGGAAAGGTAAGTTAATTAGGTTGTGGTCAATTAAATAATGTTACAAAAATGAATTATTCTGCTGCTTTTGTTGGTCTTGGCAACTCTTTGATTCTCAATAATGAGTGTTTGTTATGGAATACGTGAATACGAAAATTTTTCTGCCCTTCAATATATACAATGCCTATAATTAAGTGATGGAAACATAAGCTCCTGTATTGATGGGAAGATAATTAACCCTTAGGTATCGATTGCTACCATCAGGAATGAAAATGTTATTAACTATTTTGGAAAAGAGAAATAATAGTTTTATTAATTTCATTTCAATTTATAACGCTCAAATTTATCGGGCTTAAGACGTTGGGTATTTTTATGGAAGTATCATAAAATTTATAATAAACACATTGATGCGTTTTTCTTGTATCATTACACTTATAATTATAAATAATAAGTCTATTTTTTATTTCTAGGATATGTTAAAGCGAAATATAGCTTGAAGGGTTGAAAATAAAATTTTAGTTCGTTATATTACGAATAAAAATAGCTTGGATAATTTTCTGCGCTAGGGTTTGGGTGGCCCCAGCGTTTCCATACTGGTCATTTCTTCAAGGTTCCCTCTTCGTGGTTCTCTTAAAGAAGCGACTAGTTTCGGCCGGAAAACGTTAAGGACACCCAAACCCTTACAAAGTGAATGATCCAAACAGTTTTTTTGATTATGAAGAACACCATTGAGATTTAGCTGCTTATTATTCTGAAATGCATGGAATATATTGTGACGTGCAATTTCACGCTTCTTTGTAGAATGCTGAAGAGATCACGAAAAATATGTTCATCTCAAATGTCCTTTCGTGTTTTATTCATCCTATGAAAAAATATTAACCCTTTCTAACCCAGAGCTACTTTTGGGAGAATTCAAACTTCAAGATTTTTCATTATTAAAACTTGAAAATTTTGCAATCAATGTGGCAGCTGAATATTTCGTCATTACAATTAACAACACAAAATAATGCGTAGTTTAGATATTTCCTAAATAGAGCATATAATGTACACATTTTTGATGTTGCTTAGAAGCAACATTGGGTTATAACGGGTTAACATGGTGAAAATAACCAAAGACAAAGAAATGGTCGATTTAAAAAATCTATCGGTGCATCAGCTGAGAGAGCGAAACGTAAAACTCACATTTGAAAGCTTTTGATGATGAAGAGATACTCGCACACTTCGATCATCCCTTTGATAATTCCATGATGAGGAGAATGGATTACGTCAAATTGAAATCTCTATCGTTATCAGATGGAATAAACAACTAAACAACTGCTCCTCGGTTAGCTATTTGGAATTGACATTACACGATACTGCCTCATTTCAAAATCACCACGAATTGATTGATCAGTAGCCGTTGCTATAATATCCACGGGGCAATTTTTCGTGCAAATCGAAAATAATTGACTACGATGATTTGAAATTGAGTGATGCTGTATCATTAGAGGATTAGAAACATCGAGAAATATTCAATGCAGGATGTTATTAATTTTCAGTGAAAGAACTCTAATTGTTGTTCCCTTCTAAAAGAGAGTCGCATATTTAGTACATACCATTCAAAGTAAAAAAAAGAAAAAAATCCATCTAATGGGAAATTACGTGAATGGAATATAGATTTTACTTTTTAGAATTAATCAACAAACAAAATATCATGTCATAGATTGGAAACTGCTGTCATGTCGCTGAAAAAATTCACTTGTTTCCTACAGCAGATGGTTACCGAACGTTAAATCATTCATCATAAGGTGAAATGAATCGACCATTGGAATGACCACCATAATTATAAAGCTGCGATGAATACAATTTATTTCGCTATTACGAAAATAACCAAGTTTGATTAATTTTACGTTGAATATTTTATCCAGTCGAATGATGAGAAAGCCTTCAATAGTATAATTTAGTCCGAGATATTAATTAGCAATCACCTCTCACGGTCGGCCGAATCTCTCTCTTCAGTACCTACAGAAAGAGCAACAGGATGACTATTGATTTACTCGCTACCACACACTGATTACCAGAGTAATTGAAAAAGAGGAGTCAAAGTTCAAATCCGAGGTGGGTAGCCTAATGCACTTTTCGATAATGCATGCATGGAGGTCGGTTCGGACACGCCCAGTCCGGGCTCTGTCGGGCCGGCGGCAGGCTATCAAATTATTCCGTTTGAACATCACAACCCCAGCCGGAACAGAGAGTCTAGAGCGCTCACAAAAGAGCTACAGGTTTTCTGCATGGGAATGGTCTCACGTGAAAAAATGAATGAATCTCTGATATTCTCGGATGTAAGAGAGAGAGAGAGAATGAGTGGACAGGTCACTTAAGTATTATTTGGAATACGGAGCAGGCGTGATGATGGATGGAGATGGAGATAATAAGATGCAAATAAACCCTTTCATTATATCATTTTACTCAGGTCATCAGCTACGTAGTAACTCCAATTCTTAGTTTTGATTTTTGTTAACCTGCTGTCGGCGATCTTACTGAAATTTGTAAAAAGGGAGAAATACCGACTATGTAGAGGTAGAGATTATAGTTAAAATCAAGGTGTTGGTGAGTAGGTGTACCGTACAAATATATCTCCTTTTACAACAGAAGAGGCTACATGATTACTATGGATTTATATTGACCGCACTTTGATTGTCTCTCTGTAGCTAATTTTCCCTTCGGTCCGGATACGAGAAAAATCTTCTCAGTACCTTTACAAAAGCAAATAAAGCTAAGGGAATAAATTATTTCTTATGCAAGTGTATTAACTGAGGAATCGACAGGTATAATACTCTTCCAATTAACCTCTACCCGTTTTATTCGCTTATTATTAAAATTGTTAATTTCCTGTAATTGATTCCATGGCAACTATAACGATACGAGTACATTTGTATCTAAAAGGAACTGGAAGCTTACACCGTATTTACATCGTCTTACATCATTTTTTCTCATGTGGATATGGGAATGACAGAGAGAAAAAAATTGCCATTTCTCCTCACGTGGGCGGGACGCATGGACTTAAGTTCGGGATGGGAATAATGTCATGAATAACTCTCCACTCTCTCTAGTTTCTTCCGCCTTTACCTCCACCAACTCCTCGAATATTCTTCGCAAAGAATTATGCATTCTCCAAGAGTGTTTTCCTCTCTCCATTCCGGACATTTCCTCCCACCATTTTTTTTCTTTCTATTCCTCGGGTGGCTCTTCCCAGAGTCCCCCGCGAGAGTCTCGTGTTTCTTCCATCTCGTACAACCTCCCTGTCCTCTCGTTCAGCCGCCCTGCTGCCCTTTCCCCTCGAACAGCTAGAAAACATCCCTCGGCACCTTTTTTTTTCTCTTTCTATCCCCTCAGTCTGAAGCTCTTCATATTCCCTCCCAAAACAGAATGCTATTCCTCTTCTCTTCCCTCGATTCTTTTTCTTCGTGCTCACTTCATATTCCTGCCATGCGATTCTTTTCTTATGTTATTTACTCCTTTCGTTCACCTCCACATCTTTCGACGACCAACTTTAGCAGCACATCAAGACGAACTCACCAGGAAAGATACACATATACTTGGAGAATTCAATGACTTCAATGTCCGTGAAAAAGTAAAGACTCCGTTATCTAATGGGTTCTGAGTACTGTGAAATAAGCAATGGAAGTCAAGGATGTATGAAAGGTTGTTTCAGATAATTAATTATATTTTTGCCAATACTAACTCTGGAAGAACATACGGACGAACTCACATGTTTTATAGACTTGAATGTCCGGAAATAGTACTGACCTTTCTACCTAATGGGCTTGGGCTACTGTGAAATATGAAATCGTAGTCAAATCTGTCTAAAATAGTGGTTTAGACTACAAATGTGGTAAAAGGTGTACCATATGTAATATGTATGACTGCTGACTTGATTAATTTTTGCTGCATTTTTAACACTTCGAACTACAAAGCTGAATTATTTTATTTCCTCCTGAAATACCAAGATTGAATGAAGCAATAATTTTTATTCAACCTGTTTTGGCCATTTTTTTGACTTTTGAATGCTCAGGTGTGGGCTAAGTCATACTGGATATATTATAACAGCCTGGTGAAAGCTGAAATAAGCTAATTAATTTTCGTATTCATTTCAAAACTCCAAGCAAACTTTTGCATCTAGAAAAAAATATTGCATCTTAAGTCTTACTTAGTAAGTACCTACTTACTAACATTTATTTAATTTTCCTATGAATGATCCATTTTCATTAAATGTGTGTTATTCATCATACACTAATAAAAAATAGTTTCTCTTACATTGTGCTCATATATTTAAGGAACCAACGTAGCTTAGCTACTTTCTTTAAAATAATATTTGATAAATTATAGTAATAGCAGTCACTTCTTCATTGGTGTAGACGTGGATTTTATTGTGAGTAAATGTTGGCAATTAAACAACAATTTTTCCCCTATTAATGTTTCACTAATATTCACGTGTTCATTAAGTCGCCACTTTTTTTGAACAAATCAATCCTTATTCAATTTAATTTTCGTGTTATTGCGATAGATAAATTAGATAAATTGCCCAAACTCCATTTGCCAGCGTCTAACCTGTTAATAAGTCTGCTGTAATATTATCAAGTTTTAGGAAACATTCCTCGAAATCCGTCGTGCTTTACTGTTTAGGCATTTCAAAGCTGTAACCAGCCATTCAGCAGATGCATTATCAGGTCTTTGATCTGAAGCAGTCAGCAGCAATGCCGATGAAATTGATATGACCTCTAAACAACTCGCGCGACGGATTTCAGAGATGTGGATCCGTAACACCTCACGCAGCAGTACCTTACAACGAGTTTCTACGTTCGTGTCTAGACTGCTATAATCAGAAAATGCTTGAGCTTTCCGCATATTGTAGCTACGGAGAAAATAACTCCTTTTGCTAATTCTATGCTTGCAGAAATTGAATTGATACTCATCGTGGTCAAGTACAATTATAATTAATTATCTTTACATGCTTTTTAACCTCTTTTTTCATTGCTTCAAGCATAGTGACTAGATGCCCAAATAATGAATGTTATGTCACATTTTAAAACTCACACGATTTCCCAAATATGTGAAATGTTTATTCATAGTTTTGGTAGGAAGAGCTATACTTAAATTTAACTTACATCAAAATGATTGAGAAATTCATTTGACTTGAGACAATATCATTGTATTTAATTCCAGTGAGAATACGTTTATTTATACTTCTTTAATTCCAAAATTATTCTCAGTTCCTCTTTCATACTATCAAAGCTTCAAAAATCCTCACTTTGCAATTGTTTTCAAAAATTGTCTCGCATTGTTTAACGTTTGACAATTAACATATAATTTGAGAGAAATGCCAAATCATAATTAAAAAGTTGTTTGGTTCTGGGTGCATCTCAGAATTTGTGCTTCCCCAATTGTTTGCATACTACCCCCTCCGATCCGCCTTTAGACAAACGTTTCTTTTTATTTAAACCCAAATTTGAGGGAAATACCGAACAGTAATTAAAAAATTGTTCAGCTGTGAGTGCATATCAAAAATTTTGCTTCCCCATATTTCAAAAACTAACTATCCCCTCTGATCTGCCTTATACCTCTTTATCCCCTCTGGGCAAAGGAAGTTCTTCCGCAAGAATCCCTAGCTGTTTTTACTCTCTCCACCCCCCTTCGCCTCCGGTCCCCTTTCGCCGAGATCACTTCTTGTTATAACTCCGGTGAGTTCAGAGGCCACTCCGGGGAGGAAGTGCCGAAAAAAAAGTAGAGGGCACTAGAATGAGAGAGTGGAGTGGAGAGGGGTTTGAGGTCCAGCCGCCCAGTACATTGGAACTGAGGGGACGAATGGAGGACGCTCCTGGATTGGCTTGTGCGGGAGGAGATGAAAGAAAAGGGACTGCTAAGTTAGAGAAGGGAAGTGAAGCAGTCATAGAAGGGTCAGAGAAATGTCAGAGGAGTGGGGTGGATTTGTAGGGGTGCTCTCGGTGACTGAAAGCGGGTTGTAAAGAAGCACCCATGATGGGACTAATCGTTGATTTTTGCTTTCTCTCTGGGGTAAGTAGTGGGCGTTAGTGGGGGGAAAAGGGGTCAACATGCGACTCAGGACATTTTAAAAACGTATAAACATCAAGTCACTTTGGCATCGAGTTCACTCAAAACTTAAGTAAAATGACCTCATGAAAACATACTTCCAATGGAAGTATATCTCGTGATCATTTCAAAAGTCGCCTGCCAATCAAGTATCAAAATGCCAATTATACTATGGTAAAGTAATTTACGCATACTTAAATCACTCTATAGCCTGAGTGCAATTAGCCGCAGTTGACAAGAAACAGAGAACTTAATCTTACGGAGTAAATCTATGACAGGATCCGACACTAACCAACCTATTTGAATTTTGACGCTCATTTATTTGAACGCAGCGATAAACGCATGATGAGGCCGTTTTAAATTGCCATAGGCGTCATTGGAGCCATGTGACATGTGAAATCATTGTCCTAGAGTTTCAAGTGGATCCGAATACAAGGTAACTCAATGTTTGGAGCTTTCAAAACGGCAATGAAGAGGAGTGAACTTAATGCAGGATGGTATAATGGAGAGCGATAATCAGATAAATTTAATCAGAAAAATTGATTTCCTTTAATTTTCGGCGTTTTCCTTTTATATTTCTTAAAAATTTAAAAAAATGTGAATTTCATTGACCTATCTTAGGAGTAGTATTGCGACGTTTGTATTTTCACTTTGTAGTTATAACGTCTCACTACTAAACAAGGTGCTTCGGTTTCACCTCTTAATGAATCTTTTAACAATAATTTTCCTAGTGCTACAAGGTTGCTAAGGTAAAGGTCCTTACCCTGGATGAGTGATGCTCTGGAAAGTTCACACGCCTGCATATCAATAGGGAATGAAAGGTTAATTTACCAACCGTTTGGCTGATCGATGACTGTGAATGAGTGGACTTATGTATTATAGTTTAGTGAGTTAAATTCGAGTGACATATATGCAAAATATACAAATTTTTATATGGTTTTAGGTATAATGAATATTAAAGGCTAAATGATTCTGTTAGAAGGAAAATGGAAGCGATTGATTGGATTTAAATTATTGAAAAAGGAAATATTATTATCGGCTGCTTGATTTGTGTATGTGTTAATGATTACAATATTGAATACTTAGGAATGCGGACTCGAAACGGACCTAGGAAGGTGTTAAATGAGCTAAATATACCGAGTATAACCTACCCATTATACCTTTAGAAGGTGGGTATTGATAGGGCTATTAAGTTAGGCCTGGTACTTTGGAAGAATCGAGTCCGTTATGTGCAATGAATACGGACTCTGTACCTCCAGACGATGTCTTGGAACAAGGATGTGGTCAGGTTGGAATAGATGAGGAGCGATAAAGTTACGGGAAAGTTTCACGGGGACGAGGGTTTAAGGGAAGTATGACTTCGGAGAAACAGGTCTAAAAAGAGAGGCGACGGTGCATTGGACCGTGGGGGAGGGTTTTGAGATAAAAGGGAAGGGAAGCGATCCAGATAGGTGGAAGGAGAAGGTGGAAAGTGCGACCAGCTAGAAAAGGGACGCTGGGTCTGATACGGCCAACCGAAGGGCGAGAAAAAGGGGGGGCAGTTGCGAGTGAGGTCGCCTGGGGGCAGTGAGGTCAGTCGAGGGCATTCGGTGGAAGGGAATGGGGTTGATGATGAGACCCTCGGCTTGGTCGATTGCGGATGTAGAATGCTCTGGGGAGGGATGAGTACTGCCGATGGGGTAATCAAAAGGAGTATCCGGTAGAAGAAAAGACCAAAACATGAAATAAAATATGAAATGTAGGTTCAATGAACTCCAGAAGAAGATAGATCCATTTTTAGGAAGGAAAAAATAGTGAATAATTCAGTATTCATCGGGCGCAAATTGCAATAAAATGGGTGAATTGTATGGTATTAAGGGAGAACATAAAAAAGAGGTAATTTTAACAGTTCGTGAGCTAAAAAATTGCTGTCAATATCGATCTTGTAGACCTTAGAACAGCATTCGTTTCCCCAAGGTTTGTTCAACGACGTGAATGTTGACAAAATATAGTTTCTTTGGATATTTTCATGATAAGGATTAGCATATTCACTATCGCCCATGGTAAGGAAAAGACATTTTTCACTGATTTGAGTGGCGAATCCACAGCTGGTCTGGGATACAAAATTTTGAAAACGTTCCCAAGTTGAGCTAACATAGTAGTACAAAAAAATAATGCGGAACAAAAAAGAAATGAGTTGAAGCGATCCTAACGTCGAGGGTATGGAAGCGAAAAAGAAAGCTTTTGAAACGGCAACAACGATTATGGGAAGATTACATTTGCCATGGATAAATATTTTCCCAGCACACCACCCTATTCCTTATGACGTAAAATTAATAAAAACGACCGCACTATCAGCTCAACCTTACTTTTTCCCCCTCACTTTTCTTTTCTCCTCTCCACTATAATCTCGCAGTCGTATCTCGCATCCCATGGCTCCCTGGTTTCCATTCCTCCTCACGACCGTATCCTATCTCTTATGTTGATCCTCCTCTCTCCCGTTTGCCAGGAGATGCCTTCGGAGAAAAGGGTTTCAGGATCAAGATTTGTAAACTTTCCACGTTTTGAGGACATTTATGAGGAGAGTTTATCGGTGGCCATCTAGATCCGCCATGCCGCCCACTGCAGTCGCACAAGTAGTCGTAATGCGGCACAGAATGCTCGCTTAGAGACAGTTTTACCTACCTTTCATGGGAATGAAAGGACTGGTTATAAATTTCTATGCGTCTATTTAAGTTAAAAAAAACTCTGTAATTTCTCTCACGGATGTTGAATACTGGAGGTTGTGCTCTTGTTGACACTCTCTCAAAACTCGAGTTCATGATGCTTGATTTTAAAAAGCAGGTATATATACTGCAGGGAATAGATAGAGGTTTACTTCAACATCTACAGAAAATAAGCTGAGAGCTGAATGCTATAACTTAAATACCTGAAATACTGCAGCGTAATATATATATATATATGCTTGCAATTGCATTTATTTTTATTGCGCGTTTCTAATACGCTACCACTAGACTTACCATATGTATTCGACATGTATCTGAGGTAAAACGTATCGGTGCTAAATGTGTGTTAAATATGGCGTGAGCTTGATCTAACATCATGCTTTAAAAATTCTACCTCGACGTACCTATTTGAAAATAAGTTTTATTAAAAGATCTTTTAACATTTTCTAATTTAATTTTATATCACTGGAGGTAGCACAAAAAGACAATCATTAAAATAATTTCAGGGAAATCAAACGAGTTATTTAGAGAAAGGGAAGAATGACTTTGACAGGAAAGAACCCTGAGGGTTTCAGTTGCCAAGAGAAGCGATTGTGTGCCAAAAAATGTTTTCGTATTCAAGTGAACATTAACGATTTGATTGAGGCTGAAACCAACGCAAATACTGAGGAGATTTAGGAAAATTAGCGTTAAAATTAAGTAGTTCCTCCGAACTAGCTGACTTGATTGCTTCGAATCTCTCCCCTAATTTCTCTCGCAGAGTATCAAAGCACGCAAACATATCATCGATGCATCATCCCGGTGCAGCAAAAGCGCTTGCTTGCGACAGCAGCCATCTGCCTCCGTCGTGGAATCGCAACATACTCTCACGGCGCGGCGATGGGATTAAAACCATAGGATTCTCGCTCTTGTCTCTGGCACTCACGATCCGTAAGTTGAAGACGGCGCACTCTAACTCAGCTCTCTCTTACTCACTAAAGTTCCACTTCCCATGGCGTGCAGACGGTAAAGGGATCTCTTTAATGCCGTGGCGCCAATTTCCTCAATAAATAAGCGATTACTTGCGGAAAACGCTATCGGTACTCTCTCTCGCACTCTCCTACCACTCCATTTCGCGCCTTCGATCACACGGGCTCAGCGTCACTGTCAGCGCCATTTTGCGAGGGGGGCATCGAACCGATCACATTATATCACGTGAACCTCCGTCAAATGGAGAAAACGGAAGGTAATAAGGTAGGCGAACGGTGGGAGTAGGAGTCGACTCAAGGAAGGCTTTTGAAAGGGGTTGGGTTGGGTTGTGAGGGTTAATAGGAACAGTGACGGTGAGAAATTAGTGGGAAATGAATTAAGGAAATTGCTTAAGGGGAAGGCTGGAGAAACGTTAAAACGTTTTGCCTCGGGAATCTGTCAAAGTAAGTTTGAGAGTTAGTGCATCAGAGGCAAAATCAAGGGGGAGCAAGTGAGGGAAGTATTTCAGGGGAAAGCAGCAGAGTGACTTGCGGTAGCAGAAGCAAGATTTGAAGTCTTTGCATGCACAAACGCACATTAAGTCTACGTTCAAACTAAATGAGATGACCGTCTTAGTTTTTAATTATTATTTTATGTGATTTTTACGAGCTGAAAAGACAATATGTCGAGTTGTCTCGCAATCGGAGTTTGTTTGGTATTTAAAAAAACTGTGCTTTCAAAGGTACTTAAAATGAGAACTACTTCAAGAGATAATTAATTTGTTCCAAGAACCTTACAACATGTATATAATGCCGAAGCATGATGTATGCAAGGCATATCCCGAAGTATCACATTGGCGCTTCGACTAAGAAATACCTTGGGGATTATTCCAAGGCCTTCATTTCCCGTTTTTTCCTTCCATTTGTGCAATATGCACTGAAAAATATTAAATGCACACAACAATTGGCTATGGAAAAATCACTCGACTTCCCAAGGATTTGGATCTAAAGTATTAATTCCGTCAAGAAGTGATGCTAAGTCACCTTTTCCATTTAAAATTATGGTAGCCATTGACCTTTAAGTTAATTTCATTTCGCAATGTAGAAAACAAATAAACATGGAAAAATCTCAGAATCTGACGAAACATTTAACAGAAAAAATGAGAATAAGGACGCATTAATAAAAATGAATCATTTATCAGTCTTCAAAAAGTGTCATAAAATTGTCGTTCTATCAATAAAAATAGTTTATTTATACAGAATTCGCCAATCAAATGACCGGTGAATGCTGCCACATTGCGAGGAAGAGATGAAGAATATATTATTTTTAATTTGGCATTGTATATATTATTTTTATTTTTTAATTCACCGCTGCTTCAAAGTTGAAGTATGCTGAGGAATGACTATATTTGCCGGTTCACTCAATGAGTCACAGGAGTGTGATTACATTATTGTGTAATAAATAAGTGTTACCTATTAGATGTAACAGTAAAAATATACAGAAGATGATTATCTTCTGTTAAAAATATGTTTCAAGGTTTTTCTAAAAATTCAATAAAATCGGCCGTAACTCTCTTCTTTTATATCAATCAAGCCAATCGTAGAGATTGCCAATTCACGGATGGAAATTTTAAGGGTCGGGAAACGGATGCCACCCACCTGCGGATCATTCCCGCGGGTGTTGTTAATACAAAAGTTGCCGTTCAGATCGAAGGTTTATTGGAAGAGTTCAGGAAAAGAGGGCCAAATAAAACTCGGCAAAGGGGAAGTCCCATATTCTTTCAAAGTAGTGCCAAAACTTTTGAGCATTTCAAGCAATGTGAACACAGCTGCATCAAAACTTGGTCGGCTGGAGAGAATACATGAGACATAATGGATCGGAATTTTGCAGTGTGAGTTGAATGGCACAAAATATGGATGAAATTCTTCAAATTTAGCCAACTAATAAATTTTCCCTGAAGACGGCTATAATTCAAAACTACGTTTACGCAAAAACCACAGGAAATCAAGAGGCTATGCTTTAATTAATACCTATTTCCTAGAAAGTGAAAAACTACGAAAATAAGTGCTTGCAAGTATAATGTACTTTTACTTAATTAAGGTAAAAAATATAGAGATATTACGATCGCTATCATTTACTTGATTGTAAAAAACTGAAAGAAATTGCATAAAGTTACTTGAAACGACATTAGCGTTTATATTTAGCTCCTCATTTAAAAATAATTGATGATAATAATTAATAATCATAATGCCTAAATTGTATTATTTTTTATTTCTTAAAATTAATAATTCAATTATCAGGGGCTTTATTTTTTAATGAAATATTCGTATTTTAGAAAGATTTTTGCATTGCTGCCTGCTACACCAAAGAAAAGTGAAAAAATGAAGAAATTATTGCTTAAATTTAAAAGGTTAGTTCCCGGGAAAACAGTAGGAGGGTTATTACAAGATGAAATATGAAGAAAAAATCTAAGATATGGAGATAAAATGTAGCTATTGTGGGAAGTGAATAAATTACTGATAAAATACTATGCTACGGTATCCATTTATTGAATGAAAATTTAAAACATTTTTTGTACAGATAACGTCTTTTGTAAAATTTAGCTCTTTATTTGAAGTTAGTTTATAGAGAAGGTACCATTTGAAAAGTTGGACTTGATTTTCACCTCTTACAAAGGAAATGTATATTTTTTGTCACAGTTGGGTAGCCCATTTACTTCCTAACATGTGATAAGTGAACGATTAATGGGACATCGCACGAGATTGTTGTAGAAAAAGGGAATCACTGATAAAAATATTGAATACTTAGCATTTTTTTCTTAGTAAATATTTTGCATAAATTAGTTTATCACGGAAAGTTCAACACGCACTATGTCGTTAAGGAAGTTCGTTCTTGCAGGGAAACAGAGAAGATACAAGTGTTCACCATTGAAAACTTAGCATTTTTTTCTTAGCATATATTTTTCATGAATTAATTTATCACAGATCGGAAAGATGCACGCTCGCTTTGTCGTGAATAAAGTTCGTTTTCGCAGTGAAACGGAGATTATGCTAGCGGTGTTCCGAACGAGATGAGATTGAAGGGTTGGCCGAGAGGTGTGGAGGCGAGGACGTAACGCAAGAGGCTGCGAGTGGGAGGAGAGAGCAGATGAGCAGGCTCTGACGAAAAAGGGAAAGAGAGAGGGAGAGGTCGATAAACTCATCATCCACACAACAGAACGACAATGCCCGCGGACCGCTCCCTGGAAACACAACTCCTTGCCTACCTGCGTTGGCAGATCCTGAATTTTACTCCATCGTACCCTTTCTACTCTATGCGACCCTCTCTCCCCTTACTCTCCGATCTTTCTGTGTACACCCACAACATCCACTTCCTTGTTTACGCTTAAAACACACCCCGTCGTCTGCATCTCACTTAACAGCGTCCGTCCGTCCCTCTTTTGACCCCAGCCTTGCATGCACACACGCGCCATCGAAAGTCCCGCTCCCCCTCTGACTATTGCAACGCACGCCCTTCGTCACACTCCCGAATAATTCCCCCTTACCCCTTCTTCCTGTGAGCAAACAAGGACAAGTCGTCGAACAAAGGGAAGGGGGTGGAGGCGACAAGGAGCGGAGAAACAGTTTGAAGGATCCCTGTATTAGTTCTGAAAAGTTATGATCAGACATTACATGCTGCGAGAGCTGGAATTCATTCATAAAAATGCTTAGCCCGCATGCTTAAAAACTGTCTTTTTTCATAGAATATTAGTTTAATTATGCATAATAAATGCACATGTCTCATTTAACTAATATTAAGAGCTTCCACCACGTCGTGCCGCATATAATACAAGATATATTGCCAGCGAATTATTACATAATATAGAATAATACATGGTATTTCTGGAATCAAATGCACGCCCAACGCACTTTTCCACCCTGCCAAATGCTTCCCCTACCCTATTAGCTGTGAGCAAACAAGGACACACCGGCGAATAAAGTGAAGGGAGAGAGAGGGCGGGAGGGGGGAGGGTTCGGATGGAGTGAGGGAGGAGAGGCAGTTTGAAGGGTCGCAGCAGTCTCCCCTCCCTCGCCTTTTCACTTCTCTTTTTACCCCCTGCCTCTTCCGAGGGGGCACTCCGCCCCATCCATCTCCACTTCTTTTTAATTCGCTCGTTTGTCTCCCCTTTGGCCCATCCATCTGCCTCATTCCCAAGTCATGCCACACCCACTCCACGCGACGATCTTCACCCCTGCCTCCCTTCTAGTTACCAGGTGAGTTCGGCCTTTGTTATCACTCTCTCTCTCTCTCTCCCCACAAAAACTTAACTTGGTGACGCTAGTTTAAACTTAAAGGCATGTTCCTCTTCTGGGAGTTTTCTCAAAGGTTTTATCTATACATCCAATCAACTATCCAGGAAAGAAATAGAGATTGTACGAGATAATTTTTCATCGAGAAAAAAGAATTACCAAAATAAGGTTTTGGTTTGTTACGCATTATATCGAAGATCCCAAGTAGTATCTGAATTTATTGATTTAATATTAATTAGTGTTATATACGCTTTATTCTACATCGAGAAAAACGAATTGTATAAAAATATTTTGGTTTGATACGCATTATATCGAATACCTCAAGTAGTAATTTAATATTAATTAGTATTGTTTACGTTGTATTATTAGACCAGTATGCTCATACCGAATCCCACGCCTGAGGTTGTATTCGTGGAATTAAAAAAAACACCAAATATTTAAAGACACAGGACATAAAACCAGAAATTACCATCGATATTTTCCTTAAAATCATCAAATAGTTATTCAGCAGTTCAATGTACATCGTTACTATCGGGAAATGAGAGAAAAAGTATATAATAATTCAGTGCAATATTTATTATGATCGAGAGAGGCATATATTCTATTGTTTATAAAAGAATTGCCCTTATCCATAAACGCTAAGTATGAAGATATAAAAGTTGAATGCAAAATGAATGTTAAATCGACTCAATTTATGCATAAAATATTCCAAGTAAATGATCCTTTATCCATAGCATGCATGTTTTGCTTTCACAGTATCAACCTCCATAGATATCATCTCAATATAATCGGTGTTTATATCCGGAAAGAGATATGGTTTTATACTCTTTCAGTATCTCCTTTCCTTCCTCCCTCTTCACTAACTAGAGTTTCCGGTTTCTCCCCACCTCTTCCCCAGGTCCTCAGCCCTGCCATCCAAGGAGCCGTAAGCGGCCATTATGAGAGGGTGGGCTGGGTATCCTTCCGCAACAAAAATGCGTACACACTTCTCGACTATCTTAAAGCAACAGAATAGGAGATATCTTCCCGGTCTCAGCGCCTCAGCAACCTTCCTCAACATTCTCTCAAAGCCTCCCGTCAACCCTCCAGCAGCCAGGTGGTATCAAATAACGCGAGGAACGGCATGCTGCATTCTTATCTCACCCGGCGTCTTTTATTTTTCACGAAACACCCACCCAACCTCTGTATCAAGGTCACAAGCCCACCATATCCAAGGCTGAGGGAGGATCTCCGCGTGAAATTCGTTAAATATCGATCGTATCGCATAAAAAGACTGTTTCGCGCTGAGGATGGCAAAACTAAGAGAATAAAAAGCCGGATTCAAAAATATATATAAAGTGGACTGTATTATAATTGGGCTGTACATGTATACGTTAGAAGAGGAACTGAGAGTTCAACAATGTGCACCAGCACCAGCTGACTGACAAAAGACAAATGAAAGAAAAAAAACAATACAGAAAGGTAGTGAGCGCAATTTAAAGGTCTTAGCGCCAACAAAGACTATTATGCTTTATTCAGAAACGATTTGATGCTCACATTATCGTGAATGTGATTGAAAATTTTGCTCTAATAGGAGATTTATTGAGGATAATAGCTACCAATTGCAGTTAATAAATTTTCCTAGATGCTCAAAATGGTTTAATAACTCGTCGATTATAATTTGTTCTTATTTTAGGTTGAAAGGTCTTTACGTGGATTCCGCAGCTTTTCAATAACAAAATTATAAGTTCCTCTTATGTGTTCCTAGCAATTTATTAAAAATGTTTTACCCAAGTCTGGCGTACTTGAGATATATATTTAATGTGCTTAAAGTAATAAGAGCTATTTTATCTTGATGAGAGATGAGCTTCAGCTTAAGTAAATTTACATTACTTGTGATATGAGATAATTTTCTCGTGCATAGCTAAAAGTTAAATATATAAGTATAAACCTGTCATGGGATAGATAAAATATTATAAATATATTTCTTTGTTTTATTACAATATCAGTGTTTACATCGAATGTAAAATAAAAATGAGACAGTGAAATAGAGCAGTATATGTGTAAAAGTATAACATATTGGTAACTGATACAATCTAATGGCACCTAATATTATTTCCATCTTGTTTTTTTTAATCAGATTTAAAATCAATGTACGAACCTGAAAATTATGGGCTCCATTTTTTTCTTATTTTATGTTCAATAAATGTGTCTTTTCACCCAAATTTGACGAAATGTTCACCTCTTGGGTTTTTAACATTTTACAAAGTATTAAAATTTTTTAAAATTTTACGTTTTCGGAAACGTTTGCATATTAAGCAAATAACATTATTTATGCATTTATTCATGGAATTATAACAATTTTCTGTTCGTTAAATTTTATTATCAAAATCTAATCAAATAAAAAAATGCATATTGCTTATCTTGTGATCGGTCCACATACTCACTCTTTGATATTGCGTTAAAAATTTCCATTTGGTATCTTAACTATCATTTCTAAGTTCTAATTAGGATTTGATTTTTAAAATCTCGTGCTTATTAATTCATTAAGTCCAATAAGGAATTTATGAGAGTAAATGTATTCATCATTGCTGTCAGTGGAATCCAGCTTTTGGAGCTCTGAAAGTGTAACACCTTTATGCATGGTGTTGTGAATAGTATGATAATTATAATCACACTTACTAAGAAATAATACATTAACAGTCCACCGCGTTGTGCACGTATGCATATATTTTGATTCACAACCAATTTCCTCCCACCTTAAAGCAAAATCGATCACGGCCTACCCTCCTGAATCCCTTCCCGTCGCCCGGAGTTCACTTCGTTTGTTCGCGGAACTATTTGCGGGACGTCGACGGAGGGATAAATCCCCTCCCTCATCCCACACACAATCTTCATGTTTATCGGTGCAGGGGTTCAATTTGCCTGGGAATTGGGCTTCATTAAATAATTTTGGCCCGCCATAATGCAATCGAAGCTCGGTTCGGCGGAAAATTGCGCTCCGCCCTCGTGCAGTGGGTATTGGAGATCACTTCCGGGAGCAGCGCGGGATGCCTCCGTGGCGCGGCGACTCGGGGCTATTCCTTTGGCTCACTCACGCACCCCGTCGACGACCAATTGTGGCGGACGCATTTATTGATGGAATAAATCACCGTTTCACTACTTGTCTCATTCCACGACGGAAGGCAATCATCCGATGAGATACGTTTCCTCCCGAGCATGCTGTGCTTAAATATCGCCCGAATGATTTCCGCTCATCATTCATTATCATACTCGTAAATGTTTAACTGTTGAAGTGAGATGACTCGAAGGGAGAGGTGGGTAAGGGGTTTATTGAGGAATAATGGATAGGTAATCTAACCGATCCAAGTATTATAAGATTTATTTGTCATCCGATTTTAATCAAATTAGTGATAAATAAATTTGGTGTGTGTATTTTGTCGTATAATAATATTTCGCATAAATATTATACTCCCTCGTTATGACTGTTAAGGACATTTTATCGGTACAATAACCTATCGTAATTCACAACACACAACTCCGGGTATTTAAATTTCTTACCGCAATAAATAAGTCTTATGCTAGTCAAAACAAGTTATCGAATATTATAGTCCGACAAAATTTGGCTAAGAAATCACGAAGAATCATGCAAACAGGTGAAATGTGAGGGAACATTTAATGAATTAATGAGCTTCTAACAGTAGAACTAGGCGCTTCTTAATATTTCTTTATGTTCGATTTAAGTATTGTGTGTTAGTAAAGTTATTTAAATGTTATCAACAATGGTAATTTACATGATTTAAAACTATTCACTGATTTAGATATTTTTTATATTTATGGCACTCACGATCATCGGCTGATATATCGAAGCTAAAACCTGGCATTGGTTCTCGATAAAGACTTAAGGTGTGATGCCTGGGCCATTGGATGTCTTCCTTTCTCTAAAATACTGTATTTTATGTTCTTTCGTGGAGTTTTCGAGCATTTTGAGTCACTCGTTTTGGTGCAAAAAAAAGGGTTATCCGGGGGCCGGGATACATTTTGTGAGGAGTTGAACGTGGATTGGTGTCTCAAGGATGAAAGGACAGGGCATTTATTCATGGGTGGGCGAAAGCACCTCCCACGTGCGAATTTTTCCAAAACTTTTCCCAATCCTCGGCGACCTAAACCTGCACACGTCCCTCTCCCGCGGGAGACGACACCAAAAGCCCTTTTTCACCCTCGGAGCCCGTCTCCGCATCCATTGTGGCCGTCCGTGTCGCGATACCAGGATAAGTCGTCCTTCATTTTTTTTAATGCTATTTTTTGCTCGTCTCAGTACGGGTAGTGAGGGTATGTCTCCTTTCGAAGCCTACAATGCGGGAGACATTATCTGAGCTGTCACCGTGGACGTCGTGTTACGCTTGTTTTACCTCCTCGCGGGAATAGTATACCCTGCATGTGAGCAGGGATAGAAAAAATTTGAAAATACTCAACCGTGTCACCAACACTGCATTCCAAATGACCCTAGTAAAAAAGTTATCAGAAGCAAACTATTAGCCGTGGAATTTATGCTTCTGTAGCTTTGATATTGTATTTGTAATTCATTGATGCCAGCTATCGTTTCAAAACCAACCGGCATGGTTAGGGGGTTCTGATTTTAAGATGTAGAAACATCATTAACAAACCCTTGGCCCAAAATTAAGGGTAATAGTAAAATGATATGATGCGTTAAATGGTAAAAATAAGACACTTTCTATTTATTGGGGATTAAGTATTTCCCAAATTACCGCTGACCAATATCATTGATATTTGGATCAAAGACGCTGGAACAAGTCGTATTTACCTTCCCAGAAGCACTTAGGGGAACATATCAGTCAACTTAGTTCACGTAGATGAAATGACCACCACTTGTATGACGAAGGCTAATGCAAACACCTGAGATAGCAGAGATCGAAGGTAGGATCCCTTGAGGAATAGTGGAAGATGAACACCGGTAATGTTGCTCCCTGGGTATGAAACGACTATCGGAGCATTTGCAGGTCATGTGGATGGGGAGAGGGCTGCAGTCAGCCAATATTAGAATCCAATAGCTTATGACGGCGATCTCTCGGGTTCTGTGCGGGTGAGGGAGGACGGGAAGCTACCGTTTGAGAGCGCTTTTGACCGTTCGGGGTGTTCGACCACTTGTCTCTAGATACCCATTGTTGGAAGTTGAGGTAATCTTGGCCAATGGACCAAAGGGATATTATAAATGTTTTGTACGTCCAATAAGGATACAAAAAGAACTTAAATAACAAGGTAGCAAGTTACTCATAACAAACTTAGCCAGCTGCACTGGTGATGAAAGAATTGGGGACTAAAAAGAGATTGAGAGAATATATATAAAATATTTATTTTAAGCAAATTATAAAAAAATACGAAGGAAAAATGGTTTGTTTCCACTTTGAACGGGAATATAGTGGGCAGGTTTTGTCTTGGAAATTCAATATAATCATCATAATTAGAATGATAAACGATGATATAAGATGCATGTGTATTGTAATAGGGAAGAAATTAGTCAAATCACCTATGGAAATACAAATCATACGAATGAATACATTTATAAGTAAATGGGATTATTGAACCATGATGGATCAGAGCTTAGGTGGCACTCATGCTGAATAGTTAGAGAATCCATGGCTCTTTCATCAGCATCAACCGCATCCCTCATCGTGGCATTCTCGGCGTCGTCTCAACCTCGGATCCGACGAACGGGAGCAGCGGCCGCTGCGGCGATCGGCCGTCCCCCCTCCCGAATCCACCTGCCCTGTAGCACGCCCTTAACTCCCCATTGCGAGTCCGTCACATACTTTGTCCCGGCGGTCGGCGGACGAAGGCAGTCCCGACACGTAGCGGCTGCAGCTACGTGTTTACTTGCTCGGACGTCCTAGGTGTGTGTGTCTGGAATGCGCAA
Organism: Ischnura elegans; assembly: GCF_921293095.1. Classification (NCBI taxonomy): domain Eukaryota; kingdom Metazoa; phylum Arthropoda; class Insecta; order Odonata; family Coenagrionidae; genus Ischnura; species Ischnura elegans. Next base: position 35,761,303 of record NC_060246.1, read on the forward strand.
CCGTCAAGGGCCTCCCACGCCTCCGCTTTATCCGGCCGTCATTCCACCGTCGCTCATCCCGCAAACTAACGCTCTCCTCTAATGGCAATCGTCATCTTCTTACGTTTTCTACTAAGGTGATGTCTTTACTGTTAGGATTGCTGTGGTGTTTGAACTATAGAGATGTGACTGGACATATTTTCGTGTATTCACCCTCGATATTCTTATTTCATATTGTATGTTTGGAATTCGTGAAAGCGCGATGAGAAAAAAAATACATTTTTATTTAATTTATTGTAAGAAACACATTACTAGTCATCCCAAATATTGCCTCAGTTTGATATTTCACAAATCACTGTGTCTAAAGGTATTTGATACTTGTCACTTTTGATAGGATGCCGGTGAGCTAATTAAGCCGGAGATTTTTCCGAAAACGTATTACACCATGTAGTGACCATATATAAGCGTCACAATTTTTAAAGAATAGACTCACAAAACTCAGAATAAAATAAAATTGTGTCCATTTGCAAATCGTGCAGTCGAGAATGATCACAATTGTAATTTTGGCCAAGTTAAAATTTTAGATACAGAAGATAAATGGTCAAAGAGGTAATTTAAAGAAGTATTTCACATTGCAAGAAAACAAATATTTTCACAAAAGAAAGAAAATCTGTGATTTAAGTAAATTATATCATAATTTCATGCATGAAAATTAAAGTTTCTTAAAATAAACCTAATAAAGTTGTAAATAAAAATAAAGTTGCATACATTTCAACAAACCAAAGAAATAAACTTTTTATATTTTGCCTTTAATGTATGTCCAAAATTGTATTACCAAGCATTTATGGCATTTTATTAATTTTAACGTCGTAAGGATTGATAAGGAAGTAAACTCATGGTAAAATAATATTAAAACGTATTATATTCCAAAATTTAATATTAACTAGAATACACAATGCCAACGTAGGTGAAATCCACTATTAATCGAAGAACATTTCGATGTGCTTTCTAAGCAAAACTCAATTATTTTATTATTATCGCAAATCAATATTTGGGCCGTGTTTAAAGAAAATGTTTTCCTAGATTTATAATTTATAATTATTTTTCCATTTCGAAACGAATCAATGATGACAATTACACCAATTTCTTCGTGGTGGGCTGATAGTCTTTATAGGTGGTCATCTTCCTAGATAAACATAAACCCATAAATGGCTCAATCGAAAACAGCCGTGCCCTCATGTTTTCTTAATTATGCTATCCTCACCCCTCTATCCTTTGATGCACTTCCTTCCCAAACCCCTCTGGTCCCCATCCACTCACACACTCTCCCGTCGTTAAAGTGCCCGGACTTGCCCAGCTCTTCCGCCCCGCTTGGGTTCCTAAGCAACGGGGTGACGTCATCGCAGCAGGGAAATTGGAGCATGATAGGTGTTTGCCGCGAGTGGGATAAGCCGACGACTTTCCTTTTACCGAGTTTTCGGGCGGGTAAGCTGAGCGCCAGTGGCGTTGTGCGGCGGTCACGGCATTCTCCACCCCTGATCTCCGTCATCACGTTTTAGCCAATGAGGAAATGTTTCCGGAACTTCCAAGAATTTAATTCACAGCGATATACCGCCTATGCATATGCATGGAGGACGCGATTTTAAACTAGTTTAATGAGGTGGAAATTGTGCATTTCGCATTGAAGGGAATTCATAATGTATACATGTTTCTACATCAATATAATTAACGTTTTGTACACCCCTCCGAAGAAAAAAAATTGGCTAGCAGTGATTTTCCTCAGAAATAATCTATGGAAATAAATTGACATCCATAGCCGTATTTATGAAATACATTTGCATGAATTTTGAAAAGGAAAGTTTCAATTAAAGTGCTATTAGTTTTCTAGGTATCTCAAAATATTTGTATCGTAAAATTGCATAATATATAAAAAATATATATATTATATAGTATATATTATATAATATATGAAAAATAATACTCCGCTGATTTATGAATTTTTACTAAATGATTACTTTAAAATAAACAGTTGTAGGTATACAGGAGAAATAAAGACTTTGAATTGATTAGCGTGAAATTTAAAGACTTTTCATTATTTAACAACATCCTGAGAAGCGAGTTAATGGAGCCAAACCAGCGAAATGGCATATAAGTAATGAAAAATTATTAATTGATTGACAAATTCTTTTTCTATTCCATTTATGAATCTATGAACGGATTCGTAATTGGAGAGAAAAAGGTGGGGTTAGATATTTATGAAAAGAAGTGGGGAGGTAGGTTTACCTCTACAGAGTTTTAGAAAGCCATTTACGGAAATTGGAACAAAAGTAGCACTTTGAGGAGGTCTCTTTTGATCTTGGCTGCAATTCTGCTTCCAAACGGGACCTTTTGTACTTTTGGACTACATTCGCCTAACAGATATGAGAAGAGTTTGGGAAAAGCACATTATTCCATAACTTTATCCAGTTTCATGAATGCGATCACGTGAACAATATTTTCACCATCAGAAAAGTTTTACTTTTTCGATTTTGGATATCTTCCATGCCACTTATTTGCTTTGGCTGATTCATAGATATATACGATGATAACACGACATGACAAAGGTACTTGTAATCACAAGTTTTAGGTAGAATTTTAATAATATATTCAAATGTGAATTCGATTAATGGATTTTGCACTGAGTACACTTGTAGAAGTATTTAATATTTTCTAGCTACAAAAGGTGCATTTATTTATACAGAAAATGGAAATACAACCGTAACGATGCCAACAGGAAACTGCTTTAAATGAAACGTTACAAATAAGCGAGGATTCCTTGGATACTTATCGCCTGATATTAATTCGAGAGGATCTTGAAAATTGGGACATCTCAAACCTTTCAATTCTCATCACATTTTTTTCCGAAGCAGATAAAACTGCATTCAGTGGGCGGAAAAAATTGGAGAGGATTTGGATCAAACTTTTTTTTGAGTCTTTGCGTTCGGTATTTCGTGATTTCTCGTCAGTCGGATCGAGCTGGGCATTCCTGTGTTCTCAACGTTCGTTTGCTGGAGCTCAACAAGGATACCGCTATCGCGATCAGTCGGATTTTTTCTCCCGTCAAGCCTCCGAGAGGAACAGGATGGGGAAAACCATACAATCGAGGGGCAGATCACCCGTGTTACATCTTAGGGAAAGAGGAGAGGGTAATGCTAGGTTTCGGGGACGCGATATATTTTTATTTATAAACAGAGGCAGCGTATTTTCGTGATCCGGAGCAACGCCTACCACAGTACGGCAGTGTTAATTTTCATGACTGTGATGCAGACTATATGAAAATATCTGAAGTAGTCTACAAACATTAATCGTGTACAGCATTGACATGTGGGAATGAAAATTGATGGAATAAATTGAGAGATTTACCGCGGTTTACACGCGGTGCCTCTTGAAAAAATTCTTGCATGTCAAGTCACGTGTTTTGGAAAAGATGTCAGGTTAATGCCGAGGAAATTATTTTTCTCTGATTATCCACCTTCTTCCTCTCTTATGTTTTTTTCGGAGGGATAAATTGTGTACTTACTTGATTTCTCTTTTCAATAAATAGGTCTTCCCACCTAGTGGTTCTTGGTCGCAACCCGATAATGGTGTAGATATACCAGACGTAGTCGATTGATTTCGAGTACATTGATTTCAACCAATAGAAATTGAATGGAATATTAAAAATTTTCCATAGTTAAAAACGGATTTTTCATTTTGTGGATAGTTTTTATGGGTCAACTATTGAATTTCAGTAAGTCAAACAGTATTGAGAGTTTTCCGCCTTCGATATCCGCAGAATTTTTACCTCATCAACTAATCACTTGAACATACTTAAATATTTTACGAATTTGACGTTCATTTATCAAGCTATTCGTAATGGGGATAAATTTTAAGAATTACGTTCGAATTGAGTGATAGTTACTCTAAATATAGCTTCAAGTTTATTTTGTTTTTATATTATGGCGTGCAAGGTCACGGTATAGTATTATTCTATCTTCGTTTTCACTCACCCTGTAAATCCGCCGCGAATGTTGTAAGTTTCCTTGCTCCAGCCTTTTACAAGCGTTTTCACCGGAAAGACCACGAACATGAGCACGAACAAACCCTCTTGACCCCTTAGCGATGAAAATAAGCACCCCCTACCCACTTCAACGGTCTAATTTAGCCAGGATTATTACAGCGCCTCTCATCAGGTTGAAATGACAAGCCAGCATTTGTTCTCAAGGCACTAAATTGCATCCGCATCCCGTCGTTGCAGGCGAACCTTATCTCTCACGAGCGCATCCTCGCGAGGCGTAAATTTATGGACTTGAGAAGGAGAGGAACTCACTTTTATCGCAAGTATCACCGGAGTATTGAGGCCGGATAGTTGAGGGCTCATTCTTCCAGAGCGCTTTTTCTCCCCCCAGTGACACAAAGGCAAGGCGAGTGCCCGGGGTGCAATTTGCGAGAGAGTAAGCCAATACTTGTGTCACTCGACCCTGAGGACTCGTGGAGGGATGCGGAACGACAGAAAATAAGGAGAGGAGAATAGGAATAAAGCAGTTTGAAATCGAAGAGTGTAGGGGGTATCCGCGTGGGAAGAGAAAGAAAATGCTGTCGCCGATTCATGGTAGAGAGAAAGGACAAAATGAGTCGCGAAACCGAAGGGACTGCATAGAGAAGGCCCAATTCTATCCCACAGAAAGCTATTTCTGTGCCACTTCGATCGCATTTTAACAGGTTTTTTTAAAAGTGTCCGCGGCGCAGTGATGAGTGCAATGCGATCCACTTCCTTCCAATATTTTGCTGTATAATGTTTGCAATAACGAGGAATAGCATTGGATTCTTTTACGAATTACGTAGATCACGTCACCGTGTATATAAATTTCGGTTAACACCCCTAATTTTCCCTCGTTCTCCCGTGAAACTCGGCGTTTGTCCGTCAGCGACGCGAGTGGCGACTTTTGTAAACCCATTTAAACGCGCGGTTGGTGACAACGCATTCAGAGGCCGACTCGAAAATCCTCTTTTGTAAAATTCGTGCGCGAAACATTCGCAGGCAACTTCGACTCCTCACCCTCCTTCTTGTCTTCCCTTATCTGCTTATGCCTCCTCCGGAGCCCTCAAGGAGGTGCTGGGTGGCGGTGGGGAGGACTGAGTCGCAGTATGATTTCCTTTGACCGACTTCTTGTGTTTTCCGGAAACTTTTTAATGATCTCCCCTCCTGCCTCCCTCCCATCTATGGGCTGATTGAGATTCCCCTTTACATTTACGTGAGGGGATATTTCATTAAGAGGCGCGTATCCTCTCCCTTCCCGGTCGTCCTTGGGATGAGAGGCAATGGCACTCTAGCGACCTAAATACACACACCGGAGCTGCACTGCACTGTGGTGGATAAAGGGTATTGCTGGGGGGAAAAATGCCTTTTAAAATCCATTTCGAGGAGGAGAAAAGAAACTTCATTTAGGGCACCACTCATTATTTCTTCCCCACTTATCGGAATGGCGGGGGATAAAATTACTCGATAAAGTAGGTTCAGGGTCATATCCTAATGATCAGTATTTTTTTAGGGTTCTCTATAAATTATGAGCCACCGAGGAGACATTAATTGTGAATTTCTCAATATTCGACTCAGCGGGATATAAGGGTGTTTTTGGCATTATTTTTGTGGTAACTACATTGTTTTGAGCTTTAGTTTTACTTGGACTCCTGAGAACCTTTATTCCCCATAAAACAGCTTTACTCGAAGGTATATCCCATATTAAGTTGTTATAGTTATACTTATTGGAATCTATGGGTTATGAAATATCTAAAAACCCAAAAATTGACGTTTTTTTTTGTTCTATTTCTGAAAATGGTTGTAGTACAGGCTTCAGTGAATTTTTTCCACCGGCATAGCGATATTTGAACAAGATTAGTTGAGGTAAGATGCCAGTAAACAAGGGATTACCATTATAGATTCGTCAATTTTAGCATATTTTTTTAATTTTGTGAGTAAAAGTAGAAACTGTTTGATTTTTCTATTGGCAAGTAATATTCCTTCGGAATTTCGGATGGATTGTATGAAAATGTTCCATGATAGTTATTTGTTTACGTTTCTCCAGCTGGCAGCTTCCAGGCTTCTCCCCTACCTTGGGTGGGGAATTTCTGAGTGGAAGATTATTTGCGAAAACAACGACGCCATCAGTTCAGTGCGGTGGCACAATCTTTTCCTCTCGGGCTATTTTCGCAGCAGATTCCGCTATTCACGTCCTCTCCCGACCCATTGCCGCAGCCCAACCAATCCACCGCTTCCACACAATTTATTTATCTATTTTTTTCTCGCTCCCAGCGTTTCCCTCTTTCACCAACCACTCTCCTCTCTCTGCCCGAGTACTTACTTCCTTCCCGAACTCTCCGGATCCCCTTGTCTCCTCTTCAAATGCTATTCTTTCCGTCACTACACCACTCAATCCTCCCGATCTTTGCTCCTCAAAAACGACTCCTCCTTCCTCCTTGCCCCTCGGAAATTCCTACCTAAGGCTGTTCATCTTTCTTTTTGTAGTCCGTCTTCCAGTCTGGGCACACTCCAGTCCCCTCCTCCAAACAGGGCCCTCAAAAACCCCATGTTCCCATCCCCCGAATAGTTTTTACTCCCAACCTCCCTCCCTCCCCCGTACACTCAACTCCTCACTTCCTTCCTCTTGTGGGGTAATCCGATTACCTCTGGCCTCAACCTCCTCCTATCTTCCTGTTTCGCTACTCTCCCTTGTTTCACCCGTCTTCTCTCTACTCCCAGTTCTCCGCAATCCCCTGAAAGAGGTCCCTTTCCACCCGAAGCAGAACGACTTCCCCCACCTCCCTTCTCCCATTTAATTGTCTGCTCTCCTCTCAGTCCCACTCGACAGTGGTACGGGTCACAAGTGCCCACATGAGTTCCCTCATTTCTCGGAGAAGCCGATAAGCGACAAGGAGTAAGTTGCCCATCCCCCTCCTTAGATCCCAATCCTCCCACGACTTCTCTCTCTCTCTTCTCTCGTAGTCCCCTATACCCACCGCTCTGTCGAAAAAGTGCGTCACCGGGCTTATAAAAGTTTCCATTTAACGAGGGAATTTGCTGCTGATACAGTAATAACAAAAGATGAATGATCTGGCGCTAATAACCAAGTCTAAATTAGGTAAAAAACAAATGATGGAAAATAGCAGAAAATCAACATTTTAGGCAAGATGTAAATAAATGGTCCATTTGTATGAGGGCATAGTAATGAATATTGAAGAATGGGGGGTCATTCTTGAAAGGAGAGTAACATATTATCTTTCTGTATACCTGATATTCATATCTATTCAACTGTAAGATATATTTTTTCCTTGTAGTTTATTGAATTTTTACGCGATTGTGGGGAAAACAAACCGATAACTACAGGTCTGCATACATATCCATGATAATGTGATGAGAGAATTGGACCGCATATGTATTTCCCCCAGAATTTTACCTGAATTATGTCATTTTAATGATATGTCATCTGGAGTTATTATTTTAACAAAAACGTGTTGACTACGTTGGACCGGTCCCTTTTTGGAAACTGTTGATGTTAATTTCTAGCTTGAAAAAAAAAAATGAAAAGCAATTACACAATGCCTTCAATTCGATTGAATAAAGGAATTTAAATACATATATATTTGTATCGATACACAACACGTAGGAAGGATCCATTATGATAACAAAAAACATTATCCGAAACAGATTTATTTTAATTAGAGAAACATATTTTTATAACTTATAAATATATAACTTAAATACATATTTCTCTTCTGGTATGCCTTTTCCTTCAGTGTTCTTGATTTCGGAAAATCTATAGCCTATGTCCTAATAAATTAAATCTGTGTTATACAGTTCGAGGTAGATTATTCTTCTTATTATAGAATATTTTTTTCATCGACGGATTCCTCTTCTAGGTATATGAAAATAAGGTTCTAGCACAAATTTACGAATCGAATTTACGCAGGTGTGAGATTTTCATAAAAATGCTTAATTTCATGAAGTTAAAGTCGAATAAACCAATTAGAATATACGAATTGAGCTGTCTACAAATGTTTCATTGGTTCAGAAGAGAGGCTTATTTGGAACGCTTTTGGGTCTTGGGTAAGAAAAATAAAACGAATTGGATCCATCCCAAAGGACCACTCTGGCATGACTCTTTTTTCCCTCCGGAGTAGTCTGGGACATATTCTCTCCCTTCGAGCGTTCACTGGATTTCGCATTGACTGGTCTGGACGCACTGGCTCGCTTGGATCGCCTCAGACCTTTCCAGCGAGCAACCCACATTCACCCACATACATATATATACCTACACCCGACCACCCTCACTTCTCTTCTATCCAAATAAAAGCAAAACCTCTCACGCGCACTTCTTCAATCCGATCCATCAGTCACGTGTTGGCTTCCTCTTCACAATGCCTCTCTTTTTTACAGCCCGGCCACTCTGCCGTGCAATCCAAGGATTCTTCGGCCCACACAACAGCATGCAGTAAAATCGCGCATCATGTCTTATAGGGTGAAGCCGGGATGTGGGATACGCAGCTCATTTATGACCCTTCCTTGTTATCGGGGGCGAGTAAATCTGTCCAAGACTCATAAAAATTCTGTGGGCACATCGGCTTATAGTCGTGATATGCCGATTCAAATTAGCTATGATTATAATTATCTTTATTTCCATAAACAACATGGTTCTTTTAAGCCATAAGTTTTGCCATAAGTTTACGTAGAGGCACATTGAGAGCATAAAATTTACATTAGATTTCAAGTTTTAACTTCATAAACAAAAACAACAACAAAATACACAAAACAAATTAGGAAATTTGAAACCAACATAGGAGAATTTAATATCATAAGTATATTTCAGGTTATTTAAAAAATTTACCAGTTCATAGATTAACTTATTAACCATTCTTTCACTTTATTTTTAGTTTTGGCCAAAGATTTTAGATTACGCAGAGCCTTGGTATACAATTAAAGGTATGAATTGCCTGCAATGCATGGATTATGCATGAAGCAACGGCTCACCTGTCACTAAGACAATAATATTGAGTTAGTTGTTTTGCTACTTAATTAGCGCGGAATATTTTTGCACCTTTCTCTTTCACTTCATCACGTATTTTGGAGGTTTACCGCATGCGGAGATGAGAGAGAATCGATTGTTTTTCTCCCCGCCTGCATTTTATTTCATCCTATTATCTTGCACGCGTGAGTTTGGCTCGTGTTTTCTGATCAAAGTTTCCCCGCATCATTAAAAACTTTTTTTATCGCACATGATGCAGAATACATTTTTTCCATTACCTCCTACAGGAGATACGCTGCATGGAAATCATAGGTATATGATCAAAAAAGATGGACGAGCGCTGGGGTAATTTTCAACGAAGTTAATTTTGGTAGGATTTGCTTATGTAGGTCACGACTAGCGAGCACAACTTAATTTGTCTGATTCTATCCATGCCCTACATGGATCATGCATGAAACAGATGCGTGTAATGAATGCGCTTCTCCTCCGCATGTAACACATTTTCTCTAATGAATGCAAAAAGTGTAGGGAGACGTTGTTTCTTTGCCATATGCTTCTTTATTTCACATTGACTTCACGGCGGCCTATGTAACCCAATGCGTCATACCTTTATTAATGATGCAAATTTATAAATCATTTGGTATTGCTCTGAACAGTAATTCATTTCAACCAGTATAAAAAGCATTTTTTTTACATAAGTTCAACTAGTTATCGTAGCAATATGCGCACTATATTTTTTATTCCTTCCTCCACTTCATAAAGTTAGCGTATATCATTCTTTTCTTGAGCAACCAAAAGTAAACACACATTTTTTCACTTTTCCCTAAAGTTAAGCACGCAAAAAGCATCATAAACAAGTAATTTAATCACGGGTTAGAACCGCATTATAGATGCTTCTACGATATGCTTAATTTAATTAGAATAGAGTAAAATAGCTACTGTCACTACGAACAACTGGCAGGAAACTTTTCTGGGTTTATTTAAGGAGAAATTGGAGGAGAAAATGTAAAACAAATTATGCCCATTTTTCAATTTTTTTTACAAGGTAATAATAATCTCAATCATAAATTAAGAGAAAATTCAATAGAAAAATATTCACAGCTCTCGCAACTGATCAATAGCCCTAGCCCTATATTACGCTTTTTATTATCACTTGACATTCCCTTATTTGTTTTGAGGTGCCATCTCACCTAATGCTTCCCGCAGGTATTCAAAATCTGTTTTTCTTTCTTTACTCTTTCTATTTCTCTCTTCCGCCATCATTTTGTGTAAGATTCCCGTCGCCAAAATTACCATTGCAATCTGTTGTCCTTAATCGTCATCAGATTATTACTCTTTTTTCTGTCTTTTCGTTTGAGCTACCCTCTCTCATTTCTTTTGAGCTGCGTCCCCTCTCGGCTTCTGCGACGTTAATTCAGGAACCTCCATAGCTCCTCTCTGATGTTACTTCACCCTTCCTTTTATGCCTGCCTACGCATGATTTATTCTCCAGCCATTTTAATGGAGGCGCCTAACTGGAAAGTGGTTTATGGGCGTGATATGAGGAGGGAAAGAGAGGGAGCTCTGGCTCAACCATTAGCAGAAGACGACTTTACGATTCTTTTGGTTCTTGGGTCGCGCCGTTTCCCCTAGGCCGCAGAGCCATTGCTCCAGTACGATCCATTGAAGCAAGTTCTCGCACGAAATTAAAATTTTTATTACTTTATTTCACACTCGGGTGATATCGCCTCTGGACCTCTGGGCTATTTAACTCGTCGCATGAAAATGTACGAGTGACATTGGACCGAAAAAAAATATTTCACTAATTCAACAGAGCAGAAATCTATTCTTATGGAAGCTGATAATGCCATAAAACCATGAACTTGACCTATTTTTTCAAAAAAGCTCTTTAAAGATTCAAGTCAAACGGGAGCTTAAATGTCAAAGGAAAATATTTTTATATTTAACTCATGCTATGATGAAAGCTCAGTCCGCAGCCTTTATCCGTTGAGACGCCCAGGGTTTTTTCTTCAGTGTCTTAGGGATCAAAAGGATATGGAGAGAGCTAAAATTTTCTGTCCCCCATAAAATCTAATCATTCCTCATTTAATATTAAGCATGTGTCATCACGGTTCCTCCACAGGGTAAGGACGTCAATCTTGACGAACAGTTCATTTCTCTAGCGCTTTCTCATAGCTAGACAATGGATGGTAAATGAATAAGATTTGTTCAAGAGGTGAAGATATTCCTAATAAGGACGAAAACGCTGGCTAAAATAGGTCTCGTAGTCGGAAAGAAAAATACAAGAAAAGATTTGGTAACTATGCATTTCAGCATTTTCGGTCTCCATGATTTGTAAAATATTTTAACCGAGAACATCAATATGTACGTATAAAAGAGGATGTCTGCTTGTCTATCCGCTATATATTTCCATACGGCTGCACGGATTGCGACCAAAGTTAATAAATAGGTGCATTTCATGCTCCTAAACTCGGCAGTGCTACTTCCTTGCACTTCCGTGCAAAAAGAAAAAAAAAAGAAGTATTTGATCGAAGGCAAGTGATGTCTGATGTTAAAGATGTTATAAAACTTATTGGCAAACAAGGCCTTGCTTATAGGGCATCAGAAGAAAGTGCCCATTCCCTTGATAACCATTCATTGAACCATGGAAATTTTTAGAAACAATCCTTCTCTGCGATTATGACAGAAACTTAGTTTTCTCCATTATTCACTGGTCAACGTCTTCCGCTCACCGTCTTCCTTCAATTTTTAGTCAGTCGTGGGATAAATTGGGGATGGGGCGTTGCAAGTTTCCCACCTATCAGGGTACTATCCTTCCCGAGCAACGCCGTGTGGCCTGCTAGTACCGTATATTTTAGGAAGAGAATATTTTCCGGAATGGGTCAAGATTAAAAAACTTTGTCGTCTCAATGCTATTACATATTGTTTTAGGTTGGATGGTGGCCTTTTGGGTAGGGCAATTGGCAATGGTCCCGAGGGCCCTGGGATCGAATCCGAGCAACACTTCCGTCCTTAACCCGTGAAATTCCTACGCCTTAAAACTTTTTCTGGATCGAAGTCTGCCCGCACAAGTTGCAAGTCACCTTCTGGTCATGTTTCTTAGTATTAATTGCCATTTAGTTTGCCATTGCCATTACTAATTAACTCTGTTTGATTTCATTTGTTTTAATTTATAATATAAATTGACCTCGCTGATTGATTGATTGAGCACGACGCGTCCTTCACATCGTTTTCACATTGGAAGTAGTTCCGTCACATCATATAACTTCCCTGATTGGACATCCTGCCGGGTAGGCACAACTCTTGACACGCTAAAAGAGAAAACAAACGAACTCAAAGGATACTACACTCATCTATTAATCTTCTCGGTGCAAACTGTTTTGCTGGGGTATATGTTCGCACGATATTTTCGGTCTAGTCACGGACGCACACTTAATGAATCAATGTTTTGGAGCGTGGATAAGCTGATTCCGTGCGCGGTATACGGAGATGGTTTTCTCCATTATTCACTGGTCAACGTCTTCCGCTCACCGTCTTCCTTCAATTTTTAGTCAGTCGTGGGATAAATTGGGGATGGGGCGTTGCAAGTTTCCCACCTATCAGGGTACTATCCTTCCCGAGCAACGCCGTGTGGCCTGCTAGTACCGTATGTTTTAGGAAGAGAATATTTTCCGGAATGGGGCAAGAAGTTAATTTTAAGCGGGAGAGAAGAATTGAAGAATTACAAGTTACGCAAGCTATAGGGTGACTTTCTGAGCATCCCTCCCGCTTTTCTTTTTCCCACAGATTCCTCTCAACATTGGTGTATTCATCTCCTGACCCTCTTTTACCACTGAGCGTCCTTCGTTCTCCTTTAGCATTCCCCTTTGGCTAAGTTTCTCCTCACCCTTACAGTTTTTGAACTTTCCTTCTCGTTCCGCCAAACTCACTTCGTAACTTTTCTCCGCCCATTCTAAGCCGCACTCGTCCAACCGAATTCTTTGCTCCAATTGTTCCCGGCTATCCCTCCCACTCCCTGCATCCCTCACAATAACTTTTTGCACTCTTTCCTCTCTCCTTCTTTTACAATCTCTTCTTCGTACGATCTTTCAGTCCCTTACTTTTCCACCAAACCCACTCCATTCCAAGAAGCAAGTTTTTTTATTTAATTACTTGATGATTACGGATTGCAGCGTGTATGTCCTCTATCCCAACTCTATCTTCCTCCTATACAATACATAAATAAAAAAGCAGTGTCGATTGGGCTCTTAAATTTCATGAACACACTTTTTCTATTTCTAAGAGGTATTTAATGTTATACAACGTTGACGTTTCACCAAATACATAGAAAATCATCCCTACCTTGTACGCATCACATCGCTTTAGTTCCTATTGGACTCCTAATACATCGTAGCTGTGCCCTGGGTATTTATTTAGATTATTGATAGCGGTCGCTGACTCAAGATAGCAAATAAATGTATAAATGTCGCTAAGGTTGTTATTTTATCTGATTTGCGTTAGCTCATGTTGGTCATGGCTAACCCTTAGCAACCATATAACCAAAAATAATCCCAATTATTTCATTTTCTGAATTATTGGCCATTTTATTGCCTGCCGATTAAAAAACTTTGTCGTCTCAATGCTATTACATATTTTTTTAGGTTGGAAGGTGGCCTTTTGGGTAGGGCACTTGGCAATGGTCCCGAGGGCCCTGGGATCAAATCCGAGCAACTCTTCCCTCCTTAATCCGTGAAATGCCTACGCATTAAAGCTTTTTCTGGATCGAAGTCTGCCCGCACGAGTCGCAAATCACCCTCTGGTCATATTTCTTAGTATTAATTGCCATTTAGTTTGCCATAATGTCGCTAAGGTTGTTATTTTATCTGATTTGCGTTAGCTCATGTTGGTCATGGCTAACCCTTAGCAACCATATAACCAAAAATAATCCCAATTATTTCATTTTCTGAATTATTGGCCATTTTATTGCCTGCCGATTAAAAAACTTTGTCGTCTCAATGCTATTACATATTTTTTTAGGTTGGAAGGTGGCCTTTTGGGTAGGGCACTTGGCAATGGTCCCGAGGGCCCTGGGATCAAATCCGAGCAACTCTTCCCTCCTTAATCCGTGAAATGCCTACGCATTAAAGCTTTTTCTGGATCGAAGTCTGCCCGCACGAGTCGCAAATCACCTTCTGGTCATATTTCTTAGTATTAATTGCCATTTAGTTTGCCATTGCCATAGCTCATTAACTATGTTTTGATTTCATTTGTTTTAATTTATAATTTAAATTGACCTCGCTGCTTTATCTAACTTTTTTAATTGTCTAACAATTACGCAAAAGAAAACACTTCTTCTGTCTAGCAGAATAAGCACCTCTTTAATTAATCTCCCTCCAGCCTGACCACTGCCCCATTAGATAAGGCTACCAAGCTTTGCCAGAATCAGAGGCCGTGCTACGGTCTCTGCATCGCCCGATCTCAGAATTCCCTCGGTTTCTCCCGCCAAGGAGAAGAAAGCAGAGGACTAAGACCCAGGAGTCCGTCCACCGCACGGGTCCAAGTGCACGGTCCGCCGGACGCAAGACCCTTCCATTCATTGCCACGGTCCCCGCTTCCTCCCAGCCTCGCTCCAACCCTTCCTTGACCGACTGAGTCCTCCCTCTCTCTCTCCCAAAACCGCCACCTCCGCTGCCTGCCTTCACGGCGACCTATGCGCCGTACCGCCTCGCCTCCCACCGGCGACGCCTTCCTGGTGACTGGGCACTGGGAGGAGAGGGGAAAAAGGTTTTCCCCATTCCCGCTTGAGGGAACAGGAAGAAGGAGAAGGAAAAAGGTTTATTTTTTCCACTTTATCTCGCTCCCTCCCCATTTCTTTTCGCCCTGTCCTTTTCAGGAAGACTGTGTGTGGGCAGAGGTTTTTGTGGTGATGGAGGGGGGTTGAAAATATGGTGGAGATGGATGCGCGGAGCAAATGGAAGAAGGAAATGTGTCGAGGCGAAACGAGGAGTGCGCGAAGGAAATGAAACTGGTGTTGGCGGGATTGGAGGAAATGGGGGATGGGGGCGGGCGGAGAGTTTTGCAGGAAGAACGCGAGAGCGAGGAGGAGTACATGGAGTTGCTCGACCGCACAAGTCTTTTGCAAAGCTATATTAGCTTGAAATTGTGGGTGGAAAAAATCCAAATCCTACGCACTACAAAAAATCAATTTTTTCACATTTATGATCACTTACCTGTAATTTTCTTGTCTATCAATTTGACCAAGAGACGTCAGGTCAACTTATAATTTCAACCAGTAATTATTACCCATATTTCAATTATTATTAATGACACCAATTAAGAGACCATTTTTTTACGTGAATGTCATAGTATATTGTCTTGTTTATTTTTTCCCTTTGTCTGATAAAATATTCCTGATTCACTAAAGAATTTAAAATATTTTGCAATTCCTATAAATAATTGTTGATACAACTCAAAATATGAATTTTTTACTTGAATGCTATGGTACATTATATTATGTTTGCTTTTTTATTTTTTCTCTTACCCTGATAAAATATTCTTTGCTCTATTAAGAATTAAAAATATTTTTGTAAGATTTAACTTTTAAAATGTTGAAGCATTGTTTGCTCAGCAACAATCGTTATTCAAGTATCTCTGGGAGTAATTTTATTTTTTAGTATTATGCTTGTCTTGCCATTGTTCTATCTCCTCCTATCTTCTAATTTACTGAGTTTTAGTGAATCTCCATTGAAATTAAGAACTCTTGTTAAAATGAATTCACGTAAAAAATTAAGCCAAGTTACATTTGATAAAATGGCTGTTTCAGTAATTTACAGTGTGTTATTATATTTTTGACTTTAGCCATTGTGAAAAAACAAGATAAAGAATAAGGCTGAGGAAAGAAATGGGGAAAATGGCCTAATATCTTGTACTCAAACGAGCGTCTGAAAATATGATTTAAGATATCTCTTAGGCCCCATACATATTACTGAATTAAAAGCATATTCTTTCAAGATGCCATTATCGAAGTTATGCGTGCATGAATGAAGTAATTCATTATGGTATCTAGGTACATTCACCTGGAAAATTTTCAATTACCGTACGATGATACTTCAAAATGCATTCATGTGCAGTGTGTTGACTCCTTGTCGGATGAGAAATATTTACATTGAACAGTTGCCTTAACTAAAACATGACAAGGGAAAAATTCTGAATTTATTCTGAACCGTTAATTTCTCCAGCAACCTAAAAATTGATTTGCATTTGATAGATTTAAACACGGAAGAATGTATGTTCATCGCGAAGTAAATAGCCGTGTAAAAAATCACAATGAGAGCTCATTGAAGTGTTTAAGAAGAATTCATTTTAATTTAGTCCGGATGACATCGTTTAAGCCATCCTTTGATCTCTTATATTACGATAGATAGTAATGGTATTCCGTAAAACATTTGCGAGGCTACAACCACCAAAAATAATGCAATAAATATTTAATTTTTTCATTAAATTTTTTGTATTCATATCTACTTAATGTTCCAGAAAATAATTTAATTGCCTCACTACCATGAATTTTCTCATTAATATTCATTAATTTTTGGAAACCTTGTGCCTTATGTAATTAAAATTTACTCATAAAATTTACTTTGACTCCCAATGGCAGAAGGTTTTACGTAGCATTGAGAACAGAGATGAAATGTTACTCCTCTATTATGAAAGATCTAAGGCTGTGAGCTAAATTACATTCAATCAAATTTAATCTATTCCGTCGAGACATTCATTGAACTGAATAGGAATTCATGTAGGTAGTCAGGCCAATTTTTCTTTATATCCTTCAAGTGTACATTAAAAACAATAATTGAGGCTCACTCGGCTAAAGCAATATCGACATAATCTTCGTCCTTCGAAGATTCCAGGGTGAAAGGGGTTCTGAATGTTGGAAGAGATGGAATGTATCGTCTCCTTAGAATGTGGCAAAGGGATGAGTTGTTAAAGGGTTTTAAGATGATATACCGGAGGAAAGATGATCAGGGGAAAGCACACGTAAGTGTCCCTGCATTATGCACGACGGGAGGAAGGTGCGGGACGAGTTTGGGAGGAATTATGCATAAGGCTGGCGAAGAAGGGGAGTAAAAAGGCTCCTAATCCTTCATTTGGAAATCCCTGTTGATCCTAAAGCCCGTTGGCACTTCCACGTTGGGTCGACGAGTTATTTATGAAAGTTTCAAAAGGAATTCGCAAATCGAGCGCCTCCGAGGCAATTCGAAGTCTTTAATAATTCAAGCGTCCGAAATATTTCTCTCCCATTCAGCTATACAGAGTTTCCATTCTTTACCCGGAGCGGTAGCGAGAACAAAAGGGTTGAGGGGGCGCGGGAGGATATTTTAATGAAAATATTCCTGGGGCGAGAGAGAGCTACCCGTTCGCAAGCTGTAAAAAAAATTAGAAGAAAAGTAAAGAAATCGTCAGCTCCATGCACCCCCAAAAATTAAATAAAATTATTAAAGCGTCTTGCAAAATCTGCGTTCATTGAACTCTGAAATAAAATAAATTAAAAAAAGAGAATATTTGTGATGTAAATACGACCCTACCTACGTGGGTTCTGAGAAAATGCTAACCTCTTGATGCACTTGGTGACAGAGTGAGAGACAGGGAAGAAAAAGGAAATGTCTCGACACTCCACTTTCACTTCATAAGGCATGCAAACCAGGACGGCCTAATTTTATGACACCAACTCGCGCGTGTAAGCCAACGTCCTTCCTCCTTCCGCGGAAAATGAGGAGAAAAAAAAACGGGGGGCGAAGAAAAGGGATTAGGAAACCGTTTCGGAATAAAAATAAGCAGGCATGTAAATTCAGGCCTACCGCTCAAGGAAAAAAGGGAACCTTCTTATGCTCCTTGAATATTTTATTTTTCCAATTTCTTTCATTTTGCCTTTGTTCTCGGTCTCCTGATTCGAGCACAATTTTCTCTCAACTTCTCTACGCTTGCAAAGGGAAAAAGAATCAGAAAAATGGTGAAAAAGAGAAGTTAGAATATGGCGGTACACTGAAAGCAATATAATTGGAGGCTGCTTTGAATCTAACGGCTGTTTTCTCGCCACCCGTACTCTAATATAATACGAAGGAAAATCTGTCATATCTAAAAACCATTTTGTCACCATTTCATCATTCAAGATAATAGCGGAAATTCCTCTTGAGCCATGACCACATAACATACAGGCGTAGAATCAAAATTGATATGCCAAGTCATTGGTATACATGTAGGAATAATGACCAGTTTCTCAAAAGATGTAGGATCAATAATAGCTTGGGAATTAGAATAAGGGTTTCGCACCTTTGACTGAGAGTCACCATGTTTAATTTATTTTTACATCTATTTTGTCATTATGTTCGTTCAGACCATATTTGCTTACTGGAAAAGTCAAGTTTTCACTACTTGTTACGGTAAAGGTATTGTTTTTTTCATTTAAGAGCAAGGATTATTCATAAAACAGTCCATTATATTTTTAATTCCTTTTAATAATTATGTACAAAGGAATTAATCAACTTTCCCTAAACTCATTTTAATGTTTCAAACGGTATTCTTTAGCACTTTATAATGAATGATGAACATGGTTGCAAGAATGTTTTCGGAACATAATGCAGAATTAACGTTATTCATCGATATATCAACGTCAAAAGCCACCTAAATTTGAGATTACGAGCTCTCTGCTCTAGGAATGAAAATAATTAAGTGCTTTAATCTCTAAAATATATTGCTCAAAAAACAATAAAACCTGACCCAACACGTTGATGCTGATAATATAAAAAAAGCGCAGTCGTTATAAAGCCTTATACAATGAATTGAAAAAAAATATTTCTGTGAACATATCAATGTTGCTGCATGAATAATCGATTACGTATTTGATTCTTTCCATAAAAATATTCAAATTTCAGAATGAGGATACCTTGAAAACATTTCTCGGACGAATCAAGGATGCAATCCATTTTTATTTGTAACACTATGATTGTGACACGAATATGAGTAAACAGGTCAGCGTCAGAGAAAAAATGGCAAGCGAAGGCGTGGGAGGTAGAGAGGAAGCTGGAAGTAGAGTCGGGATAACAAACGGAGGCACGGAGGGAAATATGGGGAAACACTACCACAGTGATGACACATTCGAGGAGACTTGTGCGAATGGAGAGCAAGAGATTGCGAGAGAGGAGAGGGAGCGAAAAAGAGAGAGATAGGTGCAAGTTTTTGGCGTCGGGGTTGAGCTTGCATGCAGAGAAGGGAGAGGCGTTTTGGTACGTCCAAAAGAGATGGGAAAAGGAGAAAGTGGAGTGAGTGTGAATTTTGTATGTTAGTGAGTGTTTTCTATAACTTATCATAGCTATGAAATTGGGAATTATTCAATTGCCTCTCAGCCTATTTTAATGTTTCCAGCGATATGTTGACAGCTGTATTAGTGCACATAAAAGCTTTAACGTATATATCGTATTTTTTTACATATATCGACAGTTTTAGAAAAAAATGACTCTAAAATATAAATTAGTAAAATAAAAATGCAGCAAATAGATGATTTTTTGTTACACGCATCAACATTTTCATAAAACATGAAGCTTCAGACCTGTTTGATAAATTATCAACATACTTTCAAGAATGTTTTCGGAAAATAATACAGGAAAGAGAGAGATTGAGAGAGAAAGAGAGAGATTCAGGTGCAATTTTTGGGCGTAGGGATTGAGCCTGAATGGAGGGATAGAGGGTTTTGATGTGTGGAAAAGAGGGTGGGAAGGGAAAGTGGAGGGGGTGCGAATTTTGTGTGTCAGTGAGTACGTGTGTGTGTGTGTGTGCGCGCGGGAGAATGAAAGAAATCCATTCACGCCTCTCTCGTGCAATCGATCCCCGGGACCTCCACTTTAGGGGTCAACACCCGTTTCCGGAGTGCGCTCCTCGGCGTTGCAGACCCGCGTTCGGGTCGAGTAAATACTCTCGAAGAGTGCGAACGGAGGCTTGGCGGAGGTGAAAGGTGTGAAAGGAGAGAGGAGGTGGGAGGGAAGAGAGAGAGAGAGTGGGTGAATGAGTTCGGGAGAGATGACATCGCAAGGGATGGAACTGGCGAAAGAGACGTGAAAAGACGTGTGAAGGGAGGAGCGGTAGAAAAGGGTGGTCGGAGGATTGGTGGAAAATCTATTGGGCGGTTTTCAAAAGCGGAGGAGGTTTCGGGAGGAATGTGGTTTGGGCGAGTCAGTTTTAAGCACGCTAAAAGGCAGCTGGAAAATAGAGAGTGAAAGAAGGAAGGAGGAAGTACGTACAATTGCCAAAAAGATGAACGAGGGAAGGTATCAGTTTATTACTAGAAGGATCTAACCCGTCGTTATGACGGGAAACCTCTATTCAATTATATCGTTTAGGTTTTTTTCTATCGTCCTAATTTTTTCTGATCTTTACCTATTTTTTATGGTAGTTACTCGACAAAATTTATTTTAAATTTTCTACTGTATATTAAAATACCAACACTCATTAAGATGACGAGTCGCCCATAGTAATTCAATGTTGCTTCTAAGTAGCATCAAAAAGTATAAATTTTAAAGTTCTTTTCGGGATTGATTTAAATTACATGTTATTTTGTGCTATAAAGTTTAATGGCCAAATATATAGCTGCTACAATAGTTATGATTGAGTGTAAAGTGTTAAAATCATTAAAATGAGAAGTCTTGAAATTTAATTTCTCCCAGGAATAGCTCTCAGCTAAACAGAAAGGGTTAATCGTTTCTATTCACTTATTAAAGACATCGCGTGTGATATTCAGGGAATAACGACTCTTCATTATGCCTTGCCATTTTGGTGTTTTAGTCAGCACGTTTACGCATTTAACACTTCTTATTATATTTTAAATAGAAATAAGCAGCATATCTGGCATATCGAGTGGCTTGTGGTAGGCCAGGGAAGGGGAAGTAGGATCGACATGTCCGCTGTTCATTTAAAATTTTTTAATATAAAATCATTGTAAAAAATTACTGAGTGGTATTGATTAATGAATTAAAAGGTTTTATTTAATGAAGTTATCTATTAATTTTTACATAAGCAAAGAAATATTTAAAAATATAATCACCCGTAATAATGTCGATAATGGTCCTTTTAGGAAGCCTTAGGATTTTGGTCCTTCGAGAGTTAAAGCACGCTATGAGGTACCTGGAAAAGAGAGACGGAAGGAAGCTACGAACGTACACCAGTGAGGCGAACGAGTAAGGGTTGTGATTTTTTTCCCTGAGAGGGAGGGGTCAAGAGGTCTGAAGTGCTGGAGCAGAGGAAGAGGCGTGTGAAATTATGAACGTGGGGTAGGAAAATTGATGAATGATTTAATTTTGGCGTTTAAAAAGAGTCGTGATTTTAATGTTACTGAGCTGTGGCAGGTAATTAAAATATTCGAATTTTCCATGTCACTGGTACATGCATTTTTATGGAATCCCGTAAACATTTCACGAAATAAAGCCTTACTGGTTCATGAAAAAAATAAATGCTTAACATTAGTCTCTTTAGAATTATTTTCCATAATTTAAGCGTGTTGAAATAAGCATACAGCGCTTCAAGATCGTGATCGGTGTAGACACTTCATTCAGCGGTGCTCAGGTATCAAAGTTTTAAGCCCTCATAAATTGAACTGAAAATTTTCATGTCACTGGTATGAAGAACTAGTATATAAAAGGAAGGTCACATGCATATATAGAATTGAAACCTTTCTTGCGTACCTAATTGAACGTTAAAGTTAAGGATACCAATTAGAAAGGTTTTAGACTCTTTTGGCCGCAACCTGTAAGTAGGGAAGATATAATTGACCCGAAATCAAGTGATCTACAGACGAGTTCATGTGTACACAGGAAAGCACTCTCTATAAAACCCCATTCTTAATTAAATAGGCTTTACGCATTCATTCTCACTAAGGAGAATAAACTGGATCGTATGATTGCGACCAGGTATTGTTTCATAAGTGGCAGTATTTGGAGGCTCCAAGGAAGGCGATGAATGGCGAAGTTTAATGTTGAGATTACGAGAGAAGTCCGGGGCTCAATGAGACTTAGGGTGGAGTTAAAAACAATCCCTTAGGGATGACGGGCTTAGAGGTTTTGTAGCCATAGATAACAGGTGAGGAAAGAAAGAGGTAATATTAGTAACCAGAGGAAGTGCCAAGCTATGGAGATGGGTAGAATTATAAAAAAAAGAAATATGGGTAGAAATTCTTTGATGAAGTAAAATAGGCGATATGGTGTAAAACATCTTCTTTTACAATAATATTTGCCGTTTCAATTGTGTTTTGTAATGCCAATTCCATGCTGACGAGTTGCATAACAAAGTTTACGCTAAGGTAAGTATATATCATGGCTCGTTAAAACCTTCTTAATATTTGGTACGAATCATTGCATCCGTAGGAAAACTAAAAAAAGAGTCAAGCCATGAAAATCAGGCAATAATATAATTAGCTTTGGAGTATTTTTATGGACGATTTCATTGTTTAAGAATTTCGCAATGGCTTTGTACAGTTATCACTCGTTTAAATTAAAATCTATTGAAAATATTCAATTTTCACTGACGGTCACACCCATCCGCATGGTATCCAGCCAGGACGGGTATAATTTTCAAGACCTTGCAATTGGTGCCCTCGCGAGCGCTTTTCACCTCGAAATCCTTTTCGCAGAAGCTCTTGGTGAATGGCCACGGAGATAAATTAACTTATGCTTCAGTTAGAATTAATACAGGAATAATTACATGTATTTCGGTTCAAACCGCATAAATATTAGCTCGAATTCACAGAAGGTAATCGTTTTCCAACTAAGCATCTGTGGTGATTTTAAGTGCTGAAGTATTCCGGAAAAAAATACAGGTGAAATCTCCAATCGTTTACACAATGGTACACCTTAGGTTAATTTTTAAATACAATTAGAAGCATTGTAATTAATATGTGTTTTATAAACCTGTATTAACTGCAAGCAGATATGAAATGACTGCGTTCATATTTCAAGAATTATTTCTAAAAAAAATCATGAATTAGATTCATGGTGAAGTCAATATTTCTTGGAAGTTTTTACAGAACCTTAAATATCGTCCGTTACCTACGGGTTGACATATTCTATTTTAGTCTATTTTTTATCCATACTTCTCTTAAATTTTTTGTTTGAAATTTCATACTCATAACAGCCATTTGTTTTATAAAACCTCTTGCCTTACAAACTCTGACGACTCAACCGTCGTTACAGTGGGACATTAGGATCCAGAAAGGGAATTATAATTCAAACTCGTTGGTCGAAAGTTATATCTAGGTAACATGGGTGGCTAAGGCTCTCACCATTGCCCTGGTGGAAGGGGGAATGAAGTAATAAAAACAGCATGCTGAAGCGAATGGAACCCTAGAGATTGTTATTACAGAACCGAAGAGGGTTAATGTTAGCCGGAACAGAAATGTAGGGATGGAGATTTGTATGGGTGAATAGTGTGGGTTAGAGATCAAATAAATTAGCAAAAAGAAGGGGTTTGGGGAGGGCAAGGCAAACGAAAACTGCCAAATTTGATTGAGTTAATCCTATTTTCTATTGATATGCTAAAAATGCTTTTCCTGTTTGAGAGTCATAGAAATTTAAATGGAAAATTTCAATTACCTGCGACCCGACTTCCCTATTGTATGGAAAATTATTTGAGTAAACTATTTACACGCACAATTGAGAGAATTAAAAATTTGCGTTAGTCCAAACATATTTTTTTGGATTATTCCATAGAAAATGCTAATGGGTTTAAAGTTCACTGTTCCATCGAGATTAGCTTTCATTACTTCTGCGTCTATTATCCGTCGCAAGAGGAAATGTTGGGAAACGAGTGGGGCCCAGCAGAGGATGGTGGTTAGACACCACAGAAGGGTCAGAGGGACGAAGGATAGAATGAGTGTATAGTGAGAAGAGGAGGACGGAAAGCGAGGGAGAAAGGCAGAAAATTGGTGGAATGAAAGGATAAAGAAGATCGCAAAATGGGATAAGTAAGCTTGGGTTGGGGATGGTTTCTGGCATGGCGAGAGAGGAAGAGAGAGAGAGAGAGAGAGAGGATAATGCAAATGGTATAATGGGGCAGAGGGTGAAATGGGGCCTCTGTAAGGAGAGAGAGAGAGATAGGGCGAGGAGGGGAGCATGTGGGGATAGAGGGAGCAATTGAGGCGAGGAAAGGAGACATGGAAATGGTCGCTGGGACGACGTGAGGCGGTTTAAAGCATTTCGCCTTTGGAGTGTGGTGACAGGTGAAAGCGGATTCAGGCCCTCCAGATGATCCACCTCCCCCGCCCTCCCTGGTCTTCGGGAGGGGATCTCACAATGGATGATGGCGGCCCATTAAACGCGAATACCCACATCTTAAAAGCGGCACGTATATATATGTATAAGGGGTGAGGCGTGAGAAGGGTGCCTTTCAACGGAATGTTGGCAAGTCATTTACGGTGGAGAAGATAGGACGAGTAATGTAGATTTCCTTGCAGATATTTACAACAAAGCACCCTGCCTTTGCCGAATACATCCTCTACTACTGCGTCAAAACGCTCATGTGTGTTTCCTTCAATGAGGGCCGTGGTGTGCAGTTTAGAGCCTCGAATTACGCTAGCCATAATGCCTTGGTTGAAATATCTCCGTATTTCAAACTGTGATTATCTATGAAAGCGATGCTTGGACATTGACAGTAGCAGAGAAGACAAGAGTGGAAGCATTCGAAATTTGGTGCTACAGAAGAACGATGAAGATAAAATGAGACGATGAACGATGAAGAAAAAACCGTGTAAATTATGAGGAAGTGCAAACAAGAGTGGGAGAAAAGAGAAGTCTTCTAGAAACCTTAAAGAGAAGACGGGACAACATAGTTGGGCACATAATGAGACATGATGGCCTGACGAAAACAAACGTAGACGGACAGGTGGAAGGAAATAAGGGCAAAGAACGGCCTCGTATGAATTGCATGAGAGAGGTTATAAAGGATATAAAAGAGAATAACTACGTCACTATGAAATAAGTAACGTAGAGGAGAGAGAAATGGAGAGCTGCCTCAAACCAATCTTTGGATTGTTGACTAAAAATGAAGATATTTCCTAGCGGCGAGAACGAGTATTAGTTTATTGATATGGTTTTAGAGATTTGTGATTCAATTAGTAAAGATCACGCCATTTCCTGTCATCTGCTGTTCCTCATGGACCTGTAAATGGAAACAATTGCTTCGCAATGTTAAATAAATTGTGCTTTTGGCAGCTTCACGATAAGTACCTCAGTCGCTCTGTTACAAGTGATATCGGATTAACTTTCAAAAGAGTTATCTCACCTTTTTTTACTCCAGCCACCCAACATTATCATGCAAACTTTGCGGTCTTCATGGAAAGATGCTAAAGCGTTTCACGAGGATAATCACTAATGGACGGAAGCTTACTTTTTGTCTCCGGAGATTATTCTCCTAATGATAACATTTTGGTTTTTAAAAATCCCTCTATAAAAGAGCCGTCGTCAGCAGTGTCACTAAAATGCGCTTAAAGGGATGAAAATTCATGAGCGTTTTATAAAAAAATATGGAATAAAAAATACAGGCTGGCTTTAAAAAAGAAGGGTAATGCAAAGAAAGGTGAGGAGAAACTTGCTCTTGATGAAGGTTAGGAAAATCAATGTCGGACAGTGGCTATTTTTATGATGAAAACCATGGTCTCTCGCATTTACTTCAAAGAACTATTTGATATCATGGAGATGTTAAACATTTGGTTTTGAGGTCACTTTTTGCGAACAAGCGAGTCTGGTTATATTTGAATGAAAGACATCCAGAACTATTCCAGCTATCAAGATGTGTTTGGTAATTTTTCATATTGGAAATATATGAATCATACGGATTCAATTAATTCATACTAATGTTTTAATTGGATATAACATCCACGCCCACCCAAAACATTAAAGCTTCAATGATAAGAAACAAATACTCGGTCATCATCATCATCAATGGTCAACAATCCTAGGATTGGTTTGACGCAGCTCTCCACTCGGTTCTCCAATCAGTTATTTTTTTTTAGTCTCAGTTAAGCCTCACTTTTATGAAATAAAATTATGAAAATAATATCACCATATATTTGAAATATATGCTAAAAACATGTTTTAAACAAAGATGCCAAATATACGCCAAAAACATGCAGTATTATATACTTAATAATTTTAATGTGGGACTTTGGGCCAAGGTGAGCTGGTCTTTTTCTCCTTTTTTGCTCGGAAAAAGGGGTTTTAAACTAATTTTTACAAATTTCTCCCTTTTATGCATATATAATATGCAAGAAAAAAATCTACAACTAAGTACATGTAGCAATGAATGGGCTAAAATTTTAGGGCTCCCTTAGTGCCAGAAGGAGAGAGAAAACAAAAAAATAAACCTTCTTGGAAACATCGTTTCAGAGGATTGGAGTTTGAAGAACATAAGGACCAGTATGAGAGTTTGTGATCCTTCATTTCCGCGAAGGACGAGAAATGTTACCAAAGCCCTCCTTCTCCATCCCGCCTTACTGTATGGTCATCCAACATATTTCATTCCCTTCCCATCTGTCGAGCTCGGACTACTCCACCCTCCAACGTCTTTGAGCACTTCATCCGATGGTCCAGAAGACCTCTTCATTCGATACTACCACTGGTCTGTCTCGAAGAAATACCCAACCTCCCGATGATAGACTGCTTTCACGTTCTCTTTTATCTTCACGCCTCTCTCCTAGACCACTCAAAACTTAGACTAACTCTACCCTTTCCCAAAACCTTACGTGTGTGTTCACTGCAGGTAAGGAGGATTATGACGAAGCGAAAAGCGATGCGGAGGGTCTTGTGCGGGGATGCATGGTTACAGGGGTCGTCTTGAGATGAGAGGGAAAAGATGGGTGCCATCCTCTCAGGGTTAGGTTGGGTGAAAAAGGGATGGTGTGGCAGTGAGGGGGAGAAAGAGAGCGGGATTGGTTAAGGGTGGTGAGACGTAAGGACGGGGTCGAGGACTTAAGGGATTACTCTGAATGGAGTGGAAGGGAGAAAATGAAATCTAAAGGGGGAGAAGAAGGCGGGAAGTAAGGTGGATGGTGGGAAGGAGTCCATTTCAGCGAGGCTAAGAGAAAATAGAAAGAAAACGGAGAATTGACCATGGAAAGTTGATAAATTTATCACTCAAGGTAGCTTTAATGGTTTTGTGCTCCCCAGAATCAAATGAGTAAAAACAATATCATGACTGCAAAAATGGTCAGGGTAGTAGTATGATCAGGGTCTTAGCCAGGACGTGTGTTCAGATGGGGCCGCCAATTCCTAAGCTAGTGCAAAGATAGAGGGAGAGATATCATGGTATTGTAACCATTTTAACGCTATTATTTGCACTCTTCATTTGAAAGAGGTGAATTATGTGATTGCTTGACTTTTACAGCTGCAAATTTATAAAATAAAAGCTTGCGTAAGATCTAAATGAATTTAAATTGAACAACCCTTAAAACTAGAAGGCAGAAAAGAGAGAACTTGAAAAAGGACACCGTTTCCCAGCTACGGAATTGGTCGTGAGCAAATGAATATGTTATAGCTCGATTGGTGAGGAATGCATGAATCCATGCCCTACAAGATTTAGTTGTTATCATAATAATGACGGTGATGCTCAATATACAATGAGACTAAATTCATGATGCCTCCATATAGAGCGCTTCATCAACTTGCATGAACCGTGTTTAACATGCCGTTCTGTGTAGTTTGAACCTCTCCTGTCCATTCATTAACATATATCACTCACGCTTGACGCAACACCCGAATATTAAAGACATTCTTTAGAAACTTAGATGCGATGCATATTGGAAATTATTTGCTTGAATTAACTCATAATGACCATTTTGCTATCATTAACATCTGAGCATCATAATCAAAACCAGACAATGATGGCATTCTCTCGAAATCTGAAATTTATTGACGTAGCAATTGCGGTCCACTTGCTGATGTTCTCATTTTGATCAACTTGTATACAATTCAAATGAATGTAATTAAAATGGGAAATGGCATCAATTGCTGCCAGTACATTAACTTCTTGCGACTAGCATTAGTAAAATATTATATCATACATGCATACCATAGTAAAAAGAAAGTTTCAAGCTATTGAGTAAACGAAAAATCACGTTCCTAATTACAATAAGTGCCCCAAACCGTACCAAATTCACATTTTTTCTGTTATTTATACCACAAGTTTAAAGAACCCAAATAAAATCATTTATGCTGCGAAAATTAATTTATTGTGTAAAAGATGGAAATTAGAATTGAGAATCCAATATTTGATGGCATTGCTCCAAGGAGATTGATTACTCCATGTTATTTAGCACTCAATTTTTACAATGGATTGAGCGGAATATAACCGAAATTATTCCGAAATAACACGTCCTAGAGGCAGTAATTCCAATCAAAAACCAAAAAGAAAGCGTTGTAATTACTCTTGAGTACTTCAATGTAAACGATTTGGAATTAAAATGATGCAGAGCTTAAATATTAAGAAATCCCTTTTTCGTAGCGTTCATTTTGCTAAAAGTCAGAAAATCGTTTAAAATTCAGTGGAGCCCTAAATAAAAAACATTCGTATTTAAAATGCAAAAAAAAAGTATTGAAGTGGATTCCAGTCGTCCCAAAAACTTGATGAAGCGGGATTTTTCCTTGAAGGTCAATGTCATTTCAGATGAAATGCCGAAAGCAACACGCTTGTCCTAGATAATAAAGCCTGCGTAGTAAAAACCTGCTCCGAGTTCGGTGGTTTGCGGTGGAGTTGTGACGCCGATAAGGGAGAAACGGGGTGGGAGTCAAAGACACGGTGAAAAGAGTTAAATCAGGTGGAAAGAGTTATAGTGGGAGCCCAGGGAAAAGAGAGAGAGAGAGAACTGGCGAAGAAAAAATAAAGAGTCGAATCTCTTTTTATGGTTGGTAAATGGACGGAGAAGTTCTTTGCGCCAAGTCCCGTGACCTCTTTGAAGAAGGCTTACATTAAGTGTCTCCATAGTTTGGTAAAAAAAAGTTTTTTCAAGCTAGGGAGGATTTTCGGTTAACAATCACGAGGAAAGGCAAAAAAAAAAGATGAGTCCACCGAGCTTCTCTCCATTGAGGGAAAATGAGTAGGAGGTTTACCACACGAAAAAAAGTGTTCGAGCATACATAGGTAAATTACATGCAGCCTTATATATACTCTTACGTCATTTCAAATCCTGTGATGCCAAAAGATCTGCTATAAAGTTTCGGTGTTACTTGTGTCGAGAGCAAAAACATATAATTTTTCTATAGATATTTAAAGATATAGAGGCTGAAGTTTTTTTGATTTTGTGAAAAGAGATTAATAATATTTGTAATATTAATCGATTTAAACAATTAAATTGCGTAAAAGAACTATTTTAAACTCTGGCATGACTACATATGCAATTAATAGTGTTTAAAAAGTCATAAATTTATATTATTCTAGATTGGCCACTGTGTTCACCAAGATAAACTTTATTTACTGAAATATCCATAAATACTTATATTTAATAGTAATATTTCACGTGAATTATATTATGTTAACCCATATCATTCTGTAGAGAAAAATATACTCCAGCAAAAGTTTTGAAGTCTATAAATGAATGGCCAAACATACACTATTGCAATTAACTTTGTATTTTATTTAGAAATGGTGCTTTATATTATTTTGCACCATTTGTGTATGCAAATGTTTGTTATGAAATTCAATTCAAAAAGCTTAATCTGGATGGATATAATCTACTACTACTATGCTATGCCTTCCAAATTTTTTATTATGGTTACTTAATTGCCAAAACCAAAAATCATTTTTTTCATCATGTTAAGCTTATTGTCAATATCGTCATTTCTGAACAAGGCGCTATCCCCTGGAAATGATAAATGAGTGAATGAAGCTGGCAAACTCTTGTTCTCTGGCTTTTTTTACTATTAAAAAAAATAATGAATGCGAATTTTGTAAAAAAACTCTCCAAAAGATAAGAGCACGTTTTACTATTGCACAGGCCCGTTGCATATTTTACTTTTATAACTGTTCACCAAGGATCTTGATAGTAAGCGAAAACTGAAAACAGAATTAGTGAATAAGATTGACTTCAGGATCTGAATTACGAAGATTTGATATGGGAACTCGCTTAAATATTTCTTACTCCAGTAGATTTATGATAAAATATTTTACCAAATGGGGATCGGGTTGGTGTGGTGGCTAGAGTGTTGGCTTCCCACCCGGCGGGCTCGGGTTCAAATCCCGGCAGTGGCAGAGAATTTTCAGAGACTGCCCGATCCTGCTTGAATGTTGTGTGGAGGACATTTCAAGCGCAACACTCCGTCCGTCGGATGGGACGTTAAGCCGTGGTCCCCTTGGCGCCTTTCGTTAAGAGCAGGCTAACGCCGACGCCGGGTTTCTCTCCACCCTTCATTCCACACCCTTCCCTCATGGCGCAAATGACCTCAGCTGTCGGTCGCCTCCTCCAAATACCATACCATACATTTTACCAAATTTTAAAATAGTTTTGCATTCTCTGCACCTAACTTTACATCTTATGTTGTTATATCAATTAAATGATCACTCTGGTGGCTATTTTTATGTCTGGTGCGAAAACTGTCACTTCATGTGAAAAGTAGCGTTGTACTGTTAAGAATACCTGATCGTCAATCGGAATAATCGGGTTCGATTCTCGGCGTAGCCACAAGGTTTTTTCCGATCGAATTTCATTCCATGAGGTGCCGTGATTTATAGCCATTGACTTGAAGTGAAACTAAAAAACACGTTTACAAGGAAAATACAAAAGATAACAACAAAATTATCTCTGAATTCCCATCAGGCAAATGCAGAAATAACATTCAATCTGTTTACGTACCTAATTAATACTTCAATATCCGAAATTTATCATCATAAGGGTGAAACTTTTAATTTTTAAAACCTTTTAAATTCCATACTTGTGAATTCGTAATTTTGATGAAGTAGTTTGTTTTATAATTATCATCAAAGAAATTAAAAATATTCTTCCTCGTAATTTTATCATAATTCTTCCTCAAAAATGTTTCTTAGGAAAGGCTTTACATCATAGATAATATTCATAGCAATTAAATTAGATTGAATTGGGTCTGGAAAGAATTAGTTTGAACTGTATCGCAGATTACATTACGCATAAAGTACATACATTGCATTGAAGTAGTTCCTATACGATTATTCTGCAAATTATTTCAGAAATAGAAATCTATTCGTCATAATAATATTAGTTATGAATATTTCACTGCCCGTTACACATTTATTGATAACCAATCTTCTAATGCGTGATCATCACAATTTGAAATATAGTTCTTTCGTGTAGCCTTCTAATGATTTATTCCACCACTCAAGCAGATTTCGTATAGACACCAATCCTTTTTAAATTCCCCGATAATATTTTGATTTTATTATTCTATGCCATGATAAAACTATCCTTCTACAACCCACGGTCCCCATCTATATATTATGCTTTGGGGATTATTCTTAATTCATTACGAAACAATCATTGTGAAATCCAGATTTAATCCCTTGGCAACCGTCCCTGGTCTCTCCCGTGGGCTTTCCTCCTGCGACCTCCGCAAACCGCACCTTCCATGTGAACGCTTAATCCTGGGCGCGGCAATCATTTCCATGGATTCATGCAAATTCGTCCCCATTTCTCACCTGCTCCTCAACGCCCTCGCAATACGCAATTTAGCGCGCATTCGCCCGTGGTATCATGGAAGGAAGATATATAGGAACGAATCCAGCGTTGTCAGCAACTTGACTGAGACGAAAAGATTCTTCACTGTATTCCTGAGGTACTTTCCAGGTGAATGGCTCTCTCATCACCATCACCAACACAACTTCCAAATTCACCTTCCTCATTAACTGCTATTCTTAGCTTCTTATTATTTATCATCAACAGGATTACGGTTCATTACGGTTAAGATTTACGGTTACATTGATTTGTTCTCTTCACTAAAAGATCCGTATTTACATATACAATTTTATTTTCCACTAGAGCATACACCATTGGGTGAAAGAAAAGCTATTTTGGCAATTTTACCAAATAGTGAAAATGGTAAAAGAGGGTTACCAAGTTTCCATGACGAATGAATCAGAGAAACTTGTTTTTACTATACATACGATATATTTGTGTTGCTGGAAGTGTTGGGTTGGAGGAGACAACACAGGAGGATATGTGAACAATGGGTGTTAAGGAATTATTATATGAAAAGGCGGATTATTATTTAACCAGTCATCATAAAATTAGTGAAGGGGTGGATCCTAAAAATTCTTTATCTCAGAAATACATAAAAAATTCTCCAAGCACTGTCAAAGCGTATTCAATTTTTTTTATCGAATCTCTCATTCAAGGTGAATAAGATAGTTATAATAGAAGACAGTGGGCATATTTGCCTCGTGTTTAATCAAATATTTTCCCTCACCTTAATATTTCTTTTCCGAATCCCATTTCCGATTCAAAGCCAAATCCTCTCGTACATATCACTCCACTAGCACCGACAGATTTTTCCTCACTCGATCTCGAACCCCTCCTTCGCATTTGCCCATCTTCCTTCCAGGATTTTCTGGCCAAGCCTTGACCGCTGCACTTGAATACTACTACAGTCCTTGGAGTCCTGACTTGTGAAACTTGTCAACCTCTAATCCTTCAGGTCTCAGTCGCGCGCAGTTTCGCCTAATTCTTCTCCACGTCCCACCTTCCCGTTCTCCGATCGCCGCTTCACACTTCCTCTTTCGGCACTTAGAACCGCCCCTCTTATATTTCCTTTCCCCCCCTCTCTTTTCCTATCTGCATGCGCGCTCCCCCTTCCTCCTCTCCGCTCACCCCTCCCCTCTTGACCCACATCCGCCGATGCGTCGAGTGAAGGGCTCCTCAGCCCTCGCTGCTAAAATGCCGCGCCAAGCCAAATCCAGAAGTTCAACCACTCCGTTTCCTCTTTTCCTCTTTCTCCGCTTTCTCGTCGATAAATTTCTCCTTCGCTCATTTTCCCACTCATCCACCTCTCTCCGTATCCTTTTACAAACCTATTTTTCGCAACCACCCGCCGCTCTTACCCCCATTTCATTGCTAAATCATATTGTGAGCAAGTTCCTTCCAATAAGTTCCACGCGAATTATCTCTATTGACTTATAATTTTACGTTTTCTGGTGAAGTGAGCCTTTCTGTCTGTCTGGGATTTTGCTACAGTTATATTCTTCATTTCCACCGAAGTTTTGATGAAAATATTTTCTTATCTGTCTGCACAGCTTTATTAAGATGTTACCACTTTTCTTAACCACGATAAAGCTACTCATTCATAAAAAATATTGGCTTTATTTAAAGAAGCAGCTAATTCCCATCAAATAGAAGCCACAAAAATCTTTTTTTACAAAAAATACTGAAAAGAAATATACCTACATGACCTTGAAACAACGATATTTTTGAAAGTCAATTAATATAATAATTTTCTGACCATACGAATCTTGTATCGATTAGATAACATGATATTTGCTTTAGTTGATATATGTCCATGTATATGTAACCCGTCATAAACATCGAATACAGCTAGTACCGTCCACGAAGCCTTCAAACAAATCTAAGCTGCCTTATAGAACTGTTGTTTTGGTAAATATTATTATAAATATTGGTGTTTTTTGTAAGTTATTGTCATCAAAAGTAGCAGTTTTTATGCAAGTTTTAGGACTCATAATTTTTCAATCAAAGTCAATTCAATTTTCGACTCAAAATTTTCAAGAGCTATCTGGTAAAAATTATTTTTCCCCGTACTATCTTGCTGGTTGATTGAACCTCGCCTATTCTTCTTTTTATTCCTTTCAATGTTTTCTTAATTTTATTTACCGGTATTATGGCCAGCATTCTGGCCGCTTTAATAGGAATTTACTTCTACATTCCACGTTACGGTGTTTTGCCAAGTGTATGACGTTCGATCAAATTTCTTTCGGAATTCATTTGTAATTACGCATACTAATGCTAATTTGGGATTAGACTCTCACATATTTGTCCTTCTACGTCCGTCAGATATTTGTAAAGGGTAACAGCATAAAATAATCCCCTTTGATTCCAAAAAGAACGAATTATTTTTTATCTATTTCCTTTTAACTTCTCGCATTGACTTTACCTCCTACTACCCGCATATGCCAATTAAAAAAGGTCAAGACTTGAATGCAATTATTCCAAATTTATAATCAATTTCCTACGCCTTTAATTGTCTGAATCAGTTCAGTAATGCTCGCAAAAGCATGTGAAGGTCATTTAGGTGAGTCACGAGACGCTTCTTTAATATTAATCAACTGTTGAAAACTCAAAAAAAATTAAAACAGGAGATACGATTTCATATTATTGCCTTTCATTCTTATGCTGACACAGAGAATCTAAGCGTCACACTAGATGCTAGTCTAAAGCATAAGTTGTTAGGATACATTACAAATTGTGAAACTTGCTTAGACCGACGAGTGAGAGAACATCTTCTGAAACACTGTTCCATTGTTCTCACCCGTCGATTCTTTTCCTCAAACATTTGCTCCCATCAGTTTCTCCCCAATATATCTGTTCTGTCACATTCAATCCGTTTCTTCTTTTTCGAAAGTGTTTTATTTACCTCTAAACCCTCCTTTTTACCCAACCACCATTGAATTCTTTTTCAATCTTCCTCTCTCTCATCTTCGCACCAAAATCTTCATTCTTTATAGATTTTAGGTATCAAGCGAGATGACGTGGAAATTGGGTATCATCCAACAAAAAAGTTGGCTGGTTCCACGAGTGTTGTTCATAATTATTTCTATAGATGTCGTCAAGCGTGATAAGGCATGTAAACCTTGAATTTTATTATTTTAAATAGTTTATTAAACCAAAGAGTCAGTTTGTGCTATAATTTTGTGGTATAGTGTAGAAACCTTGTGATCTCAAACTATGCCCTAATTTTTGGTGAAATAATTTCTTCCAGAATTCAAATAAAACGCAGAATAAACTGTACGCTTAGTAAATAGAAGAAATTTGATAAATTTCGCCTCGATTGCACATAAAGAAATCCGCGGGCATTAGCTCAGGCTCTCGCAAGTTCTAATAGAGTGAATGACGTACTCAACGATGTCTCTTGAGGATATTCAAGATGGCTCCGGAAAATAAATATTTTGAAGCTATTGATGAGCTCTGTTAAGGGCAGCCAATATCCGAGTCCGGCTTCCATCATACCTTCCAATGTCTCGATCTTTAGTTTTACCAGTGATTCAGCCTTTAGTTTTTCCTCTCCGACTCTTTCGATTCTCTCCGACTCTAATCCCTCTTGATCCTTGTGTTCGCTTTGCCTTCTCTATCCTTCTCCATCCTCCCCCTATTTTCGTCGTGGACACTCCTTATTCATGTATTTTCAGCCATCGTTTCCATCGCCTTCGTTTCATCTCATTCACATCAACCTTTTCCATCCACTCTCTCTTTCTTTTCTGCTCACCTTTTTCCATTTTCCTTCGTCTCATCTATTCTCGGAATCCCCAAAGGGCTCATCCCTTTGGCTTCCCTCTGCCTTCTCCGTTATCCTATTCTTCCGCAGCACCGTGTCTGCAGCTATGTGTTCGATTAGATACCCAACTTCTTTCGATCCTAAGTTATTGCAGCTGTTCCAGCTATTTTCATCCGTTTCAAGATTTTTCAATGCAGTAACAGGTGCTTTTCTCTTTCATACTTCCATCTGTTGCAATCTTTCGCTTCCGTGCTGGTGTCTCATTATTGCCGTATTTTAGTGAGCTTTTCCTTCCATTTTTATCTCGCCCCCATTGTCCTTCTCCAAGTCCTCTTTTCCCGCTCCCCATCCACCCCCTTCCTTCACCCTTTCTTTTCCCGTGGTTCCAGAAGGGTTCATCCTTTGTCCACTTCTCCTACTACATCTTACCGTCTGCCTATTCTTCCCCGCGATACCTTTGTTACCGCGACGTCTCCGAATAGATGTTTCATATTTCTTGATTTTAAGTTTAAGCGCCCGATGAAACAGTTTTTCCAGTCCGCGTCTATGAATATCTATTTCTTTCAATAGTATCTATTTGAGAGAAATACAGTAAAAAACAATACAAGTTCGTGAGTATAACAATTATTTTCGCTCAACACTACTTTCACATTGTGCACACCTATTATTTCAGTATTTTTAATTTCTTTCATAGAACTCAGAAACCTCTCTTCCCTCATCCTCGAATTCCCCTTTGTTTTCTCATCCACTCGTCACTTAATTCTCCTCTCGTTCCTTATTTCGCCAATTCCACTCTTAAACTCTCACAGTACGTCTTTTAGTCTTAAGGCAAGTTCCCTTCTCAGTATCCTCGTAAGCCCCACCTCCTACAAAAACTACTGCTGCCGCCATTTCTCCTATATTATTTTCAAGTGTTTTCAATCCTATGGATTTATATCTAACTTAATGAATATCGCTTGATTCCTATTCACGAAGAAAATATTCAGCTATTCTTTATTTACTTTCAGTATGGATAAATATCGCAATAGTCAAGCGAAGACAGTGCGTTTTGCCCTAAGTCTTTTCCATTGATTCAACCGTATTTATTAATTTCCGACTTTTTCAATGCTCTCCAACTGTGACTCCTCCTATCCGTAATTATTTTACCATCTCTTTTGCTCTTCTGTACATCTACCTTTCATGTTGTTCCCTCATAGTGCCAGCGGCTCTTTTTTTGCCTTTAAGCGAGCGTTTCCATCGCCTTCCTTTCATCTCCCACTCATTGTCCTTCTCCGTTTCCTCATCCCCATTTCCTCTTCCTCAGTTCACATCTTCCGCTCCCTGAATCCCCCAGAGGGCTCGACCCCCCTCTCTTCCCTATCTCCCCGTCAGTCTCCGCAAAACCTCCGCTCCTTCCACGTTTGCTCCCGGACCGCTCCATGTGGCCTCTGCATCCACCCGCCTCGCCTCTCCGGCCACGCCCCCACGACCTTCCCCCGTCTATCCCGAAATCCTTCGCATATCCCCTTCCAGGCCACATCCCCAGGTCTCCACACCCAGGCGCAAACACACACATGTGACCCTCACCCCGTCCCAAACTGCGGTTCCCTTTAACCAGCTCATTCCTGCATTCAATCCCTTAAACCCTTCTCTCTTGTTACTCATCTCACCCCACTATAATCCCACCCGTTTTCTCTTTTTCCTCTCTCCGTTATCCCCCCCGCTTCCTCCCTTTCATCCAATTCTTCCTCCACCTACTCTATCCCCACTTCCGCACTGCCTCCCTCCGACCACCTTGCTCGATAACCGCCCTCCCGCAGTCTTCCCATTGTCCGGGGCTTAAGTCTTCCTCCTTGGCCTCAGCATCCACCACATGGTGTGCCATCGGACCCAATATGTTGCCCACTCCCCCATACACTCCCTACCGGAGCATCCTTTTCCTTTTATCTATCCTTTTTGTGCGTCTTATTTTATTCCCCAAAAGCCCTCAAGAGTATCAATGGTTTTCCAAAAACTGCGGTTGCAAGGCCTGTACGAAACATGCACGTTTGTCTGTCGCGAGCGCTGATGAAGCTGATCTGTCATTCATAGGTAAGAATTTACTAGCGTAGAAGAAGTAAGTTTGGGATGGTAGTATCGTATTGCTGGTTTATGTTAAACTTACGGCCTGAAGAAAGTTACCTATCACATCTATCATATATCATACATTTTCGTCACATATAAGGCTGAGATTGAAATAGTAAAATCTACGTAAAAATAATACCAATCAATCATCATTCTACAAATTAAAAAGCGGTGAATTGATTAATATCCCTAAAAAAAGATTGACAAGCCACCACTCTTGTGATAAAATGTTACTCTTTAGCCCTAATTCTCGAGAATAGCCATATTTTTCGTTGAAAAATGTGACCTTATCGCAGTCTTGCATATGAGAAAATAAAAGGTCTTTCTATTTTACCACCCTCCCGCTAAGATTCACGAAATCGTCATCTTTGCATTCTTATCTTCCATCAGTTCACCGTACCGTCAACTCCACATATTCTCTTTAATCTCACACTGATCTTTCTCTTGGAATCCGTAGCTGGTAGCTGCGTAGGAGAAGGAGCAGGTGGATGGGAAAAACAATAAATATTAAGGGAGTGAGAAATTCTCTTGTTGAGAGAAAAGGAGGCTCTTTGTGCAGGCACTACGGCTGACCCTCTTCCTAACCTTCCATCCCACCCATCGCCTCCCTCACCCCCTATCACGTGACCCTCCGAATCGCTTTACGCCTCTCTTTTTTTCCACAGCGGACACCTCCGCTCTCGTCTCACCTTTTTGTTTCCTGGGCGCCCGTTCTCATTTTAAAATCATTTCCATCACGAACATGGCTCTCCCTCAATCCATATTTCGGCACTATCTCCTCCTCTCTTCTTTACGCCATTCGGAGCTTCTGAGCATATACAAGTGGGCCTGCATGTGAGTCCGTGAGCTTCGTGCTCTCAATTTATCTCTCTCTGCTCTCCTTGACCGCCAGCTCCGACTTCCATTCCGAGTCAATATCAAGTCTCATGAATCTATTATTTCACTTCAAATCCCTGTCCCTTTTTATACTAGGTGTCGATGCATGTTATATTTATTTTTACCAACTAGACGAAGGGTGTTTTCATAGTGAGTATGTGCATGAGGGAAAAATTTTCATATGCGTATGGATGCATGATTTAAAAAACTAAGTCCTATATCACGCGATTGTTCTGATTGACAGAAAAGAAATATTTTTTCACGTCCTATTTCTTTTGATTTTGAATTTAAGTTTTGCTAAAGTTGATAATATTGTGCAAGAAGTAGTATCCGGATTTGAATAAATCCACGTCAAAGGAATACATTTTATTATAATAATGTATCTTTATATATATATTATATATATAATCTTTATGTGTATAATATATCTTTATTATATATAATCTTTATAATTATACCATAGCAGTACCAAAGCTGGAGTTTGGTATCAGATTAACTATCTTTTGTACTCTAGCGTGTATTTTCTCAAGTGAATCCGCAAGCGGCTTGTTCCCAATTCATGTAGGTATCTGTTTTCGTTCCCTCGACTATCACGACTTGCTCCGCCCACTGCTTTACATTATTATTCAATGCTAAGTTTCCTTTTTATTTATTACATCTACTTAATTCTCTCTCTTTGAATTAAGTGGCTTCATGCAGATGCATGCAACTTTTTCGACCAGTCATGAGGCGTCCTGAGAGTAAATATGAGAAAATGGGATAATCCCCCTTTTAGCATACAACAAAGATAGTTAAGGCATACTCTTGGATAACGAAATGGGTCTGGTTGACTTATTCCAAAGATAGCGTTTGTTTACGTGTTTTGGTCGGAAGTTTTATTTTTTGACACTTCAAAAGACGAATTAGTATCAGGATTTTTATTATAAAAATCAAATTTAATGTTTTAGTTTTAAGGTTTTCGCAGCGATTAGATGCACTATTATAATCCATTTTCGGGTGTACTACAAATATTAATTTAAATGTATTTAATAAAGCCATTGCAAGAAAATCTGCATATTATCCACGGCCTATTAGAGAGGCGATAGAAATTTCTAAACGACCTATGAATTTTAACAGGGATGATGGATATAATTTAAGCCATGTGTGGAAGAGATATATTTCGAAAATTTGATAACAATATTCCACTTTTCATCTTCCTTTTTTATAGTAGATGTTTTATAGAAGTTGGCTTTTATTTTATTTTTATTTACTTTTTTAAATACCTTGACAACAATGGACCAGTTTTTCCAACGGTACGATAGATGTTTATATTTTCATTCTCCTGACGACGTTCCCAGTAAGTGGAATGAAACGTTGAGACAAATATTAAGCATGCAGACGTACACCCGAAAATGGATTATAATAGTGCATCAAATTTAATGTATTTGATGACCAAAGGGACTCTTTCATCGATTTTCTTTTACTATTTACTGTCGCAGAGGTGAGACAACAAAAATTCCCGTATTTTTCGTTTTTCAATCCGTCACCTACTTCTCGAGCTATTCGCGACGAAAAGTCTGCGGCCTCGATAATGTCGCTAACAAGTTGATAACGTCATAGACTCTTGCCGTGTACCGCTCATCGCTTCTCCGCTACTCCTCGTCCTCCATGCCATGTGTTTTATTGTTATTAACATGCTTGGGAGCCATTATTTTAAACAAGGATCGGGTAAATCTGAACGAGTGAGTGAGCCAAATCTCTATCCTATCTACTCATTAAAAGGGGGCCGCAACTTTAGCACTTTTTTCATTTTCAAGTCATGAGAAAATGGCTGAGCGTAGGAAATATTTTTTTCGTCAAAACTTATCTTTGCCATTCATCGACCGAAATATTTCTCTGTAATGAGATTTCGATCTGAGTGAACGACGTCATCCCTTTTCTCGTAGTAATACCAACGTCGTCCGGGGTCTCAATGCTGACCA
Organism: Ischnura elegans; assembly: GCF_921293095.1. Taxonomy (NCBI): domain Eukaryota; kingdom Metazoa; phylum Arthropoda; class Insecta; order Odonata; family Coenagrionidae; genus Ischnura; species Ischnura elegans. The sequence continues at coordinate 35,801,731 of NC_060246.1, forward strand.
TTTGCTTTTGGCTACTGCACATCCACTTTGAGCGCTCTTGGGTGTATTTTGTGAAGAGAAGCGGGCACAAGCTGACCTGCAAGCGAAGGTGCGAGCTGCTTGATCTCTGCGTTCAATTCGCATGTGTATCTACTCTCCTGCCCCCGACTGCCACCTACAACTCCCCTCCCTCCCGCTCCCCCTTCGCAATCCAGAGGAGAGGTTTTCTTTCCTACCATCCTGAGTAGACGTTAATTAATCTTTTTCCTATTTACTTTTAACACTTCTTCCTTAATACCTATAACTTGACCACATTTCTTCATAGTATACATGAGGTGTCTGTCTGCTGTGACGTACGTTTATTTTTTCAGCCAGACGTGTTGGGTGGCATTGTGAAAGTGATCAAAAGATTTCTTGCTATTTGACTTTACCTTATTTCCATTTAAGATATAATAGGGCCAGCGTTTGCTCTTACATTCATAGCAAGTGTGTGGCGTTTGTAAACACTATTTATTTGAAGAGACGTAATCGTTGACGAGTAAGATTCTGTGATAAAAATTGTCAGTCACTGGTATTTATATTTTAACGTAACAATTCAATAAATTCATTTTTTCCTGTCCAAACCTATGCCTTTTCTCCCTGAAACAGATTATTATACAGAAATTATATTTTAACTCATGAACTTCTAATCTGAAAAGTTAGATGTGCCTGTTCGTCACATGTTCATAAATCATTTCTTTTTATTTTAAACATGTGGTTACCACACTTGGCCCAAATAAAAAATATTCTAACATTGCAATGAAATTATATTCCTGTTAAGTTTCGATGAAATTTTTTGCTAAAAAAATAAGAAAGAGGAAAGTGCAGTGATTTTTCGGGGGTGTCTTAGCATGAAATTAAGCAGCAAATTGCACTTTTTCAGGAGGCGTAGGTTAATTGCTACAACCCTTTTCATTTATGATGCGAGTTGACTCGGAAGAAGATCCAGAGATACCTCATTGCCGATATTAGGTTTAGTTGGAATTTGTTATTTCTTGTTTGATTTTATTAATACATTGGATTGGAGCAAATACTGGTAAAAAATGAAAGATCATTCATAATAGGAAATGAGATGATTATAAAATTGCTCCTAAAACTACTTATTAACTCTTATACCTATCTGTTATACTTCAGTTTGAATTCCGAAAAACGTTCACCCAGTGTGATTATCTCAAGCGAACATGACAGAATTCAGGCACAATAGCACTTTTAAACAAGAATAAAGGAAGACAGCTTCTTTATATCCAAGCTCGCCCAGGTCTAATCTCTAAATTTGCAATAAATGAATGCTACCCATTTTTTTATCAGTGGAGGAGTGTGAGAATATTGGAGCTGACGAATAAATACATGACGTGCATTCATTTCTGCCGAGCCTCGTGTTCATGACGCACTTTAGAGCCGTCCTGGAATGAAAGATATTTCTCGTCAAACCTTGAATTTCAGTGGACATAAAACGCAGGGAAGGCTTGTGTTGACCCCAATATTTTTACCTACGCCTCAGAAAACTCGCAGACAAATGTATTTTATATGTTTTGGTGCAGGAAAATATATTCTAGTGGAGGAAATTTATTGCTCGTAAAGAGAAGCCGAGGATAATATGATATAGACAAAACGCAAAACTGCCTCGCCTCTAAGGCATTCTAGGTTGCTATATACAGCCAATTTCATTACTAGACATCCCAGTTATTTCATTCATGCAACTTTTCCAGCGACGCATTCACACAGGTTTAGGATTACCACCGAAACTCATAAAAAGTTAGTACGCCATGGCTTTGAAATGCATGAAATGCACAATGGCGTTGCTGAAACAGAAGGGGGTCAAAAAATTCGAAATGATTGCTGCTCTACACCTGCTTATGAAAGCCCCATAAATTTGTCTAATTTCTGAAATACAACGTAGACACGCAGGGTAGACACCATCTTGCCGTTTCGTGCCCTATAGTAACTTTAATGAGAAGTTATTACCTGGATTTCATGGCATTTTTCAGCATTATATACGATCCCTGCCTCAGACTACCGGTTAATGCATTTATGACAAATTAATAGTAACAACCGATAACTACGCGTTACCCTTTATGCGTTTTTTCTTCATGAATCAGGCCTACAAATTGCGGCGCAAAATATTTTTCTTTAGACGCTTTACAAAATTTAGCGATGATTTTAAGGAATAATTATAAAAATAAAAATCTAAAATTGAAAAAATTAAATGTAGAGCAATTAAATATAAAAATTATTTCGTGGCATAGCCTGAGAGAAATGAAGCCGTTTGTCTAATTCAACATTATCCTCCGATTTATCTCGATCTTTTTTGTAGTGCTTCAAAGTATATTATAGTATGTACTAGAGTATTCGTATATGACTATGCGAGCTCAATTTTATATTGTGTTACAAGTTACGCAAAGGTTTGATATTTCAGAGACGGAATATAATTCGGAAGAAATAAACGTGCGAGCGTTCAGCGGAGGAAATGCCAATGCCGTCCGCGATAAGCAATTTGACGTGTCCTGTCGGAGCGCTTATCTGTCGACGAGTCCCATCTCACGTGTCACCTATCACGCTTTGAGTGACATGGCTATGAGTGCAGGGCGCAACGACCCTGAATACCTCTTGCTTTTTGCAGTCGAGAGACTCGTGCATTTAAGCATGTCGCCTCGCTTACCACTCGGTCGCTTCTCTTTTTTTTTTAACGACGGGAGGGTGGATTATTGGGCAAGAATATGCAACGTTCCGTCGTGGTGTGCATAAAAAACTTTCCTTTCAAACTTTGGACAACTGGCTGGTAACTTGCCAATTATTGCATAAATTCACGTCTCAGCGTACCTTGTCATTAACTTATCCTATTAAAAAAATATAATTTCGAGTTTTGCACGTCATAATGGTTCATAACCAAATAAAAAGTTTTATTTATTAGAAATTTGAAAGAAAAAATACCTTAGTTTAAATTTTTTGTTTTTCAAAGAAATAAATTCAAAAAGCACACTATTTGTCTCTAAGTCTTCTGATACAAGTACGTGAAAACTAAGTTTCAATAAGTGTGACCGATATGCCTTTGCCAAAGGAAAAGCTTTATTGCATAAGATGTTACTATATTACTAGCTAACAATAAATTATTAATACTACAATTAGGTAGGCGTGCAGATACCTGCTCACGGGAGAAAAGTTATCAACACCAAGGATGAAATTCACAATGAAAAAAGTATATGGCTCAATCGTTATATTTCCATCCTTGGTGGAATTATTACTGCTACTTTTCTCCTGCCAACCTACATCCTTGTTGAAAAAATCTCAATCACGGTGTTGGATATGCCACCCCACCATACCAAATCCCCACATTGAAAAGGAGATTGGGAATAAAGAGTTATAGTTAGTTTTGTACTAGCCCACTTACAGTTAATTAGAGTTTTTCAGTGATGTTAAGCAAGAATTTTAATATAAAAGATTTGCAAGACCAGCATTGAACGATTCCGGCCATCTTAAAGGTAATCGTTCATGCTTCAAAGCACTCAGGCCTTACTCAACCTCAATACAGGAAAAGAAGACTTAAATTGAAGGAAACTTAACAGTTGAACGACAATTCATTTGATCAGAATGCAGAGACATTATCAAATTGGAGAGTAATATGTTTTTATGAAATAGCATCTGATTTTTACCCTCATACAATTTTTTTTTCTTTGCCTATACCTTTTTATAAAATTTTCAACACCAACCTGGTAATTTTTCCAAAAGAAGGCGTAAAAAAAATAAAAAGTGGTCGATTGCAAGAGCATTAATAGTTCAAAAGAACCTTATTATCATTGTGGGTAACGTACAATTCCATGAAAGACTTGTTTTTTTGCACATAATGCGTGTCCTGAGTGATATCATTGAATAAAATTTATAGTGAAATTAAAAATATTTTCATGAATTTTGTACAGTTGTCAATAATGAGATTTATTTTCGTCCATTTAAAAAAAGATCATTATTTTACGTTGGAAGTTAGAGCATTAATTTCAGCTGCGTCAGATTTAGGACTATTTCTTTAACTCTGCGTTGGTAACAAATGAATTTCGTAATAGTTAAAGTGAAACTTTTGAGTCATCAAGTTGTCAGTCGTACCCTTCATTGCCAGGAAATCATTGACGCGAGGAGGACAGTATGTGAGGAAAGGAACTTCACACGCAACCTCGCCACACTTCCACCCTGGTCTTCTTTCCTCGTTTGCTCCGGATTAGAGGGCAAGGAGACGACCGACGCGTGATTTAGCGCCATTTCGGTGGACGTACGTCCTCCTCACCTTCCGGATATCCTAAGTTTCGGGTCTCTAATTTCGCGTGTGCTCCGCGGACGTCTTGCTAAGTGCGTTTCCCTACGTTCTCTCAAAAACCACTCTCCGTTTGCAAACACTCAAGGGAATTAAGGAAGACATTCTGACTGACTCCGGGATTTAGTTGCAATAGAGTCTCGTAAATGAGGGGAAAAGGAATCTTCACGGCCGAAACTATAGCCGATTCACGTCCTGGGCTGAGCTCTGAACAAGAAGTTTTTCCATTACTTTTATGTTGACATCATTTAGGAAACACATTCATTTTTAATTTAACAGTTGAGCAACGAATAAATATGCGCGAGTCGATGCCATCTTTCAAAATATTTCGGTATTGAATATGGATTTTAATTTATCATCAACTGAGCTTCAATAATTTTATTTTAGAACTTTTTATCTGATGATTTCGATCGATTTACCATCGCACGTCGATCCCATTTATAATAGAAAGTTAGATTTCATGATTGGAGAGTCCGAGGGCTTGTCACGTACTCGTAGAAGTTTTAAATCCATTCAGGCAGCACCATATTTAATCACCAATAACCAATTTTACTGCGCGGAACATTCGTAGTGCAAAAGAAACGTAAATTAGATTTTATATTTGTTTATCGCGTCTTATATTCAAAGTAAAATTACAGGACACGAAACTGTGCGTGATGGCTAGGGAGGATGAAGAAGAATCTTTTATTTCACACGGTCTAAAAAATTTAGGTAAAATTGGTTAGAAGTTGCGATTAGTACTCTGATTTGTTGTGGTAGTGTGATAATACTTGTGAAGAGATGATAATATATTACAATTTATAATCAAATTCGATTCAATGGCTACTGTGCCGATCTTCCAGGAATAAGCTAAACAATTGAAATTTAAAAATTTCACTCACTAGGTATCATCTCATTTAACGCAGAGTGACTACATAAATTGCTAAATATTTAGACTGTGGCCACGGTAATTGCTTTATTGTTTTGTTTTTGCTTGATTTTAAATTGTTATTATCTTATTTGTTTAAGTGTTATTGTTTGTAGGTGCACTTTATATTTAGCAGTCTTCCTGTGTGTAAGTACGTCATTCAATTGAAAACCAAGAGATGATATTGAAATTTAAAAAATATAGAGATCACGTAGGGGATAGATCTATGCAATGAAATAAGATTAGATAGATTCGAGTATTGAGTAATTATCCAATCAGAATCGTGATCTCATTTTAATGACACCAGTAGAAGCCTCAACCTATTTACAAAGTTTCAGATCTTAGTCTACCGTTGAATCGACATGGAACCTCTTTTCAAAGAAAATAGACAGACACCATGCAGACACCATTATTATTTCTTTTTCATTGTATTTCGTTTGAGGATATAGTTCTCATTTGATGTGATCACGAAATCCGACATCCCCAGCGTCGGAGGTGAGATTTTTGCTCTGGAAGTGGGTACAAATGGAAGTCTCACACAAGTAATGACTTAACTTGTGAGCACAAAAGAACACGTTCAACGCTTTGCCTTTCGATGCGGTTGGCAGGCACCTCGGGTGATAGGTTTTCGCGGAAGGGAGAGGAACTCGAGCAACGGTCGGGCGGAGGAGCTAGAAGTCAGAGGTCCATTTCATCGGACGCTTTGAGCAGTTCTGGGTCAATCCTTTAATTAGGAGGATGGCAGATATTGCTCTCGTTGACTTTCAGAAATCCATATTTTTCATTTTATTTCCCGTCTAAATTTTTCAACCGAAGTTTCATTTTATGTCCTAGCGATTCTATCTTTCGCTCTTTCAGCGGAATATATTCCTTGATTAATCAAAATAATGTTACAACTACCAGTTAGGCAAGAGCATAGTTGAAGACTTAGTGCTTCTCAACAAGGTATACTCTTGAGTTGTATTCAGTAGTTTATTCAAAGATATTATACATCTATTTTACTTTTCATAGCCATGTTTGGTGTAGAGACTAGAGTTATTTTTACTTGGAGGCAGTGATATCATGGCAAAATTAGCAGTGTCGGAACGCTTTTTCCTTAGATTATTTTACAAATGAAGTATTAATCTGTGTGTTTTTTTTTTGCAAGTTACTATTTACATTTTACTACCTTTTTTGTTTTGGTTGCGAATGTATACATAAGAAATTTTGAGGCAGCAAAATTGATAAAAGTGTTATTTTACTATTATGTCTTTTGTTAACCAGTGCTGGAACGGCGTTCCGGAGCGTTCCTGCTCCATGAGCGTTCCTGCTCCGAAAGAAAAACAATTTTTACGGAATTTAATTTTGCGGAACTGTAGTTTCCTGGTCATATTTTTTTTGATGTAAACCTCTTCGTGTCGTGAGAGGCAGTATCTCAAAGCATAATCATGCACATTTACTCATTGTAAAATATTAAACATGATAAAAAAGCTCTATTGAATATTGTGAATATCTGTTTAATATAAGATCTTTTTAACGATAACTTCTTGCAATTATATGTAATGGTACAATCATTAGTAGAAGGTGGTTTAATTGTATGGACTGCAAAGCGTAGATTTCACGAGTTGCTAACTCCTGCCCGGGCCCTTATAAGTATTTGTAAACGTTTCCAGCAAGAAAAATGATTTTTAGGACATCCATGCATTGCTTTGAAATTAATTGCATTCATTGTAATTGAATTTTAATTCAATTGCATGCATTGTATTTCAAAATGATTTGATCCGTCGGAATTTATTCATAACTATCACGAAAATATTGGCATAAAGTCTATGCTAAATAGGACTAATGGTATGAGATGAAAGCGTTGCCTGAGGTTGCTTCCCTCCTTACCATTCCCAAGCCAGCTGCTCCAATTGAGGAGATGCTCGTTGGAAACTGGGATTACGCTCTACATCGCGCTGTAGAGCGAACCTTAATTTTCTTTCAATCTCCCTCGCTCGCCTGCGTCCAGCAGGAATCTCACTAGAACTTCCCCCGGTCCTATTACACATTATGTGTGCATGATGTTCTCGCTTTGTAAGTGATCGGAAATGTGTGCGTGAGTTCAGTTTGGACGGACGTTGCCTCGCTCAAAAGGTATCAGCCTTATCCAATATGTTTCTCCGATCAGAGTTGCAGCGTGGGCTATGCCGAGTATTGCAAACCCCTTCTACAATTTCACTCCCTCCCATCTCGTCCGACTTGCTCGTTTTTAAGTTTTCTCATGCCAAGCACACCTGCCGTTATCCAAAGGGTAATCTCTCTCGGTGAAAATCACCCATGGCTTTTCGGAGGTTTTAGAAGAAATGCGTCGATCAAAGTCGTCTGTAATTGACAGCCTTCCTCAATTTTGCACGTATAACCTGAAAATTCTATCCTTCTTTATATGTGGAGGATGATCTGTAATTTTAGAAATGCGATATTTCCCCTTCTGAGTGTACTGTACTTGAGGAGAAATGGTGATGTGGATCCTTTTAACATTTACTCAATTTTACTTCCAGCGAGGCTGGCTGAAAAACTGCTTTAGTGTCTTCAAGACTTCGGAAGATTTAATTCATAAAATATTTCAATTGGCTAAATACGTCAATGATTCGAAATTTAACATTAACTTTATCTCAAATTTTCACAATGAAGACGCAAGCTCGGAAGTCATTTGGCCGTATGTTACATTTAAAATAAGTACTATAGGGGCATAGCAGCATTTTCAGGGCCAGGTTTGGGAGCGTGACGTCGGATACGCGCTGAAGATAGAGAGAGAAAACCCAAGGACCAAAATCGTTGACTGAATTTGATGAGTATCCCTGAAGTGCCCCAAAAAGGCGTGTACAGCTCTTGCTATCGCGGTTACATGGGGTGCATTGCTATTGTTAGTCCTCTCAGGGACGGATATGAGGGAATATGGGCTCCCACCGTAATGAGGATCTATTTACACCACTAAAATAATAAATACATCGGCAGAATTGGAATAGTGATAATTTTTTATTTTTCTATACTAGGTGGAGAAAATTTTTCTCGAAATTTTAACTGTGGATAGTTGATGCCATTAGGAACCAAAGTTACAGATCATAATTTGGTCGATAATTTGGCCCCATTTTTTAAATGCTATTTTGATCCAAGCGCTTCGATTGGTCGCTATTTCTCCCTGTTGCCGCGCTACCACTGAGCTGGCAAACTGCCATGGATTCATCACGGTCTCCGGCAGACAGAGCACTCGAGGTCATGAGTTGTCCAGAGCAACCGCTGCAACAGCAGGGATGAATCTGGGATTTTTTCCGGGGGGCTTAAGGGTCTGACAGCTCTTCTCAAATTTGAGATTAAAAACAAAACGCAATAATTACTATAAAACATATTATTTTTATTTGGATATGAAATTTATTAATATTAAATTAAATGATTGAGGCGGAATATTAACTGCATTAATAGTCTATTTTTTAAGCGTCTATGAGGGGGTGGCACGTACCCCCGTGCCTCCCCCCCAATCCACCTATGGGCAACAGGGCACACTTGTGTCCAATCGGAGCGCTTGGCGCAAAGTTTCTGTAGTTTTAAAATGGAGCGATTTCGACCTTAACATTATTTGTAATTTTTTTCGCACTGGCATCAACTAATTTGGGATAAAATTTCGTTACACAATTTTTCCTCCACCCTGTATGGTCAATATTTTTTGCTCAGCATGCGATTAATACCATATTTCATATATTTTCCCTCGTTATTTTACTGAATTTGCTTATTCCACCTTTTAAGGGGTATTTACTTTGAAGTCTTGAGATCGACGATCGTCGTCTTCTCCAGTGTCATCCGTTGCCGAGACCTTCGCTTACTCAGTGCCCTCCCCTGGGGTAGCTTGTAAACATCCAAAAGAGTAAGTACATGTTCGTTTATTCTGTAAAATACCCTAAACCCGTTTCTAAGATTGGTCTCTAAGTTCCCGCCTCATTTATCAACCTTTCAGGAGGATTCTACCGTTTTTATAATTCTCCCGAAGACGAAAATCACCTTTCAACCACCAGATTACGTATGCAACGCCCTGCGCATAGCCAGCCCCCTCATGTTTGCCTCGTTATTCCATTTTCGAAGCCCGGTTCTGCCTCAACTTTCATTTCTCCCCTTACCAGAGTAGTAAAACGGGGGGGTAGGGCGGAAATCAGATCGTAGGAAGTGGGGCGTTGAGATAGGGTTGGGGCAGAGGGTTAGAATGGGAGTTTCAGAAGGACTAGAAAGAGCAATGTAGGAAAGCGATCGCCTTCACGGACTGCGAAAGGGTCCATCAATCCGCTCGTGATTGGAGTCGGGGAACTGAAATCTTAGATGAAGCCTGGAATTAGCTCGTGTAAGAAAGTATACTGCGAAGGAAGCTTACCTACTCAACCAATATTTTTTATTTGTATACGATCGGTAAGTTTTTGTGCATTAATATGTCCTAACGAAATTGAAAACAATTATATGGTTAATTTCCTCATTCTAATATAATTTATTTCTTAAATTTCATGTTTATTGCTTGTAATCTTACTTCTAATTTTGCAACAAAATGAATTTAATCTAGCAAAAAAAATTAGTCCAACGATTTACTCATACGCAGAAAGGCATAAAGAATGTTTCAGGCCTATAATTTTTTATTTTAGCATTATCTGTCTTGATCACACTCGGTATATGACTAGTTAGTTTACGGCATCTAAGAATTTACTTCCTAAATGATGATTTGTGCAGATGAATTGTTTTTTTACGTTCCCCTATCATAACTTATCAGTGAATATTTCACGCACCTTGATAATATTTTTAAATTTTCATTCATCTTCAAAATTATTTTTAATTCACAATGAACCAAAACTATTAAATTTACCGCCGGTGGATTAATTTATCTATTTACTGACGCATAATAAGGATTCTGCACTAGTTAACCGCTTATCGATCTTAAGTACTAGCATTTACACAATTAGTTTCTCAATCAAAAATCATATAATTATATCGCAGGTAGTAGGGAGTGGAAACAAGGACAGATTTTTATAAAACATCTAAGCTCAGAAATTCCACTCAAATATAATGAGCCTTCCTCCGCATTCCTAGTGCTTCATTAAGCAATCCAGCTCTCATCAGCAGATATTTCTTTAGCCATAGTATTTCATTTTCTATCTGCAACCTAACGTTACAGTTAATGCATGCCCGCTGTATTGCATTCCACTGTGAGATGGCACTGATGAATTCATTTCGAAGCAGGAATTGAAGCCTGCCTCGCATTCAGAAACGCGAAGGAGTAAATGAACGTCCATGAATTGAAGTCAGCGAAAACACGAGATGCTCCTTTTTCTGGGATCGAGGCGGAGGGCGGAATGGCTCTATATTCGACCGAGTGGTTTGGGGGAGTAGGTGGAGATGTGGAAAAGAAGGGCCCATCCGATGTGTATAGGGTGATTGGCGCGATTGACATGAAGTGGGATGAACTTTTAGGGTGGAAATGGAGAATCCCAAGACAACCACTAGAATGGACTTGGGATGGGTCGAGAAAATGAGATGGATCTCCCAATGGATACGAGGAAGACTTCCCGAGAAGGCATTTTTGGCTCTCGCTCTTTATTTCTGCTGAATTATGCCTTGTACCTCGAGATCGAGAAGATGTAAATTAGGTCATTCCGCCGCATTATTTGGTGTTTACTGGTGTGGACATTGAAATTCTGAACTTTAATTTTTTGCTTAAAAAGAGAAATGGTGCTCTTTTTATACAGAGCATGAACATAATATGGACGGTAATTTTTCCCGGGAGAGATAGCAGTGTACACACTGTAGAAGGTTTTATTTTCCAACTCAAAAAAAAACAACTTGCATTAACAAGTCATACATTTAGTACAAGAGAGATTCACTGGTAATTTATTTTTATATGCAGCTGATTTGATCAATGAGCGCGTTGAAATATTATTCCAAATTTGTTTTTACACGCACATCGTGGAATCATTTTTCGAAATCAATGGAGTGGATAAACCGTGTTTTTCAATGCTCATATAATATTCTCTTTTCCATGAAAGAGCGCTTGTAGAGCATTGTATAAAAGAGTAAAATTCGGAGAATGACGAGCAGTGAAATATGAGGCGCTACTCCATATTATCTTTCACTCAAATCATCATATGGGGATTGCTGACTTCATAGACCATGCTCTATAATTAAAAAGGCCCAATCAATAAATCAATATATAGACCCTAACTATCCAATCAGCTGCAGCTGGTGATCAGAGGGTCTATTTTGTCCATGATAAATTCTCAATAAAATTAAAGTTTTATCCTATGTATGTGCTGTAATCGTCCAAGAAGATTGGTTTAAAATTCATATTTAGGTAAACTGTTTGATGGAGAAAAGTTAGGGTCATGAGTGGTCAAGTGAGTTGATTGAACAGTTTATTTATCTTCCTTGATTTTCCCAATCAAAGAGTACCGTCATTATCTTATAATCGCACACTCAGCATTAGACAATATTTGAATAAGATGTATCTCATTAACTTTCGATTATTGTAGTAGCTGACAGGAGTAACAAGCTGAGGCATTTCAGGAATAGACCATTAGTTGGCCACGTAAGGAGCCGTATTGAAACCAAAAGTAACAATTTACCATAAGATCATAAAATTTACGATAGATTACAGAAGGAAGAAAAATGGAAATTGATTGCTTTGGATCATACTACACGCATTTTCTTAACTTGCTTCGTCTATCTGTCTAAGCGACGTAATCTTATAATTGATGGTTAACGCTCTTCTCATTGTTGGATACTGGTTAGGTTTAATCATTAATATTTTGTGTCAACTTTTATCACTTATCAGGCTTTTCCACACTCATTTCCAACAAATATAATCATTAAGTACCCGCGCTTAATCCTCCGTTGGATGAAAGGCATTAAAAAAACTTTTATTGCATTTTAGACTGATTTTGGAAAGAGCGTGTTTTTTAAATCTTTTTATTCCGTTTTTATTTAATATTTATTAAAACCTGGCCCATTTACGCAGGGAAATTGGGAAAATGTGCTTGCAATAAATCATCAAAATAAATAAATCTGTGCCTGAAAGATCTGTTCACAATAATTTACTTACTACCATTTTTAAATATATAGATACCAATTAATATTTTATATTGCATTAGCTTCATTTAAAGTAATTAAATTCATTAATGAAGGGAATACATCTACTTTTTCAAGTTATATTATTGTTTAGCAAAATTCCTCCTTTATATATATTCTAGTAATATAATTTCTTCCGTGCCAAGACAGGAACGAGAAATGTGTAAATAATTATAGCAGATTGGTTAGAGAATTATTTTTATCATAACGAATATCCCGAACTTTAAAAAGATGTTCCAAATACTCTGTGTGATTTTTTAAGATTTTAAGTTTTATAACTGATGCATTTATAAAGTTTTCCTCGTTTCAGTGTAATGATTTGGGTTACACATGGTGCGATGAATGTCATTTACGGAATAACTGAAGGAAGATAATGATAATTTGCCATTAGTAAACAATGACGTTTAGAAGGAGGTAAATAAATTCAAGAGTGTAAGCGAAGGACTAAGGTTTCAAACTGAGACGAAGAGTGTTGCTAAATTAATGAAATATAATTTTAAAACCTCAAAAAATCAATTATAATTCAGAATACACAATGACGATAAATCGAATGCTTTTGCATGTTATTTGATTAATATCTTGCGCACTGCATTGGATAACTTTCTTGGTCTTGTTTTAGCTTCTAACTCTGACAGAATTCTGAATAGGAATCATACATGAACGATTTTTCTTCAATTAGTGCGTTTTTCCAGTAATTATAATTCTGAAAATGTTATTCTCCTATTTATATTGCACCTTTAATGACTCCAAGGCTTTTTATCTTTCTTTAATATAGTGTATACGCTCTTCAATCTCCCTAGTTGTCAATCATGGATTTTCCCTGAAAGAGTGCTTCAAGCGGCAGGGACTAATGGAGTCGTAACTTTTCATGAGATCACTCATCAATCATGACAGAATAAAAGGGCTGTGATAAGTGCGTCCATGTTTTTTACGCCGCTATCTAAAAAAAAGATAGGATACATGAAGTAAAGCAAGAATATAACCAAACCAAATATAGACTCAGAGAGACGTGAATGGGGGGCTTTGAAGGGTATCGTTAAAAATGTAGACCCCTGTTTCCTTTTCTCCAAGTACTAGGGGGAAACCTTGGGGCCAATACAACGAAGAGGAGTTTTACGATGGAGATATTTTCTGGAATTGAATAATGCAGTGCACCATTCCTCTTCCATAATATCTCGTCTTTAAGCTATATTTTACATGACCAACGTTTCATTTTTTCGGGAAAAAATACAATTAACTTCCGAAATTCAGCTTCACAAATACAATTGCTGTAATAACGAGTCTCTTATTCAGTAAATATTAGAGTAATTATCAAACATAAACATAGCTAAAAACTTGTTGCGGTATGTTGAGCATGAGCACTATCTAATTCTTTGAGATATGCAACTCGGAGTGGATGTTTGCCTTTTCATTTTATCTAAGTACGAATGTAATAAACATGCAATTAAGGTACGCTTATAGCACTTAATAGCCTCAAATTCATTGCTGGAAATATTTTTTCTAAAAATACCAGGTTCGAGTAGAAAATTATCATTTTAGTTTGGAGGTTATTGAATCATTAAAGATGGATTGATATGCTAACGAGGGTTATCCTATCCGCCATATAGTAAAAACTAGGTTTTTTGAGAATGAAAAATGAAAGTCAAGCCTTTTTATCGAAAAAAAGAAAGCAAGGGCGAATTCATCAAAATTTGTATGTAGATATCATATTTATTTGAATTCTCCGAGATAGATGTTTGGTAATGACGGGATATCATTTATATTAAAATCGTTTTTAAGTTTTTCCCAGAAGATTTTTAAACTTAAAAAGAAGACTCCCGCCTGCAAGGATAAACCTGGTGAATCCCTCGGAAAAATGATTTCCTCGATTCAAAGGAAAAGTCGTCCTTTCAAAATATGTGAATACCTCGAAGTCCCTCCTCGTGGGGGAAACTCTCTACGAAGGTTAACGATGCTGACGCCTCGGTCTTCTCTCCAACGAATGCAAGCCATTGAATGAAGCGGCCGAGGAAAGGAGAATCCAGTGGAGGAACAGCCAAGGGGTGAGGTTGAAGAGTGGAGGGGAAATTGAGGGATGAGTCGGATGGAGGGGTTGGGATGCATAAATACGCATCGTGTCTATACGAGGGAAAGAGTAATATCGAGATAGTTTACTGGTAGGGTTTCACACTAGGTTGCCGTTTGAGGTCCGCATAAAAGTTGCCTCTAGTATAAGTTTTATAATAAGTTTTATTACTTCCCCGACCAGAAAAAACAATCTTCACAAATAATTTCACACTATTTAGTGGAAAATAAAAATATGATCTGGACAAGCATATGATTACTGGTTATTGGAACGAAGAAACGATGAATGGAAAATCAATTTTAAAGAGAAGCGGGTAACACAAAAACCAAACTGAACAAAATAGAAATGATCCCCTTTGGAATACCAAAGTACGTTCAAAAATCACTATTGCTCAGTAGTAATTATGATTGATTATGATTATGTCTGGATGAAGGGGTTGGGATGCATAAATACGCACCGTGACTATATGAGGGAAAGAGTGATATGAACATAGTTTGCTTGGAGGATGATCGCAGGCTTCTTGGAGGGCCTCACTTTTGGTTGCCGGGTTGAGGTCCGTTTAATTCACTACAACCCAACGATGCTTCTAAGTAACATCAAAAATAGCATGCATTTTCAGCCCTATTCGGGAAAGACTTCAACTACGTGTAACTCTGTGCTCTATAGTTTAATGACAGAATATGTACCTCTCACATTAATTATGATTGATAGAAAATTTTCGCATTTTTAAAATGAGAGGTTTTGAAATTTAACATCTATCAGAAACAGCTCTGAGTTAGAAAGGAATAAAAGTTGAGGAAATTGCTGTCCAAACCAGAGAAAAAAATATTTACAAATAATTTCACACTAACATCATAGCTGTGTGGACAGCTACGTGGAATCATGTGCTTGTCCAGAATAAGGAAGGAAAAAATGTACCTTCATTGCATTTGTATCAAATTACCAGGTGGCACAACAATCACCCATGCCAAAACTGGGCGATTGGAACGATGCATCACTTAATGAAAAGTCAATTTTCAAGAAAATTGGGCGACAAAGAAAACAAAAATGAACTAAATAGAAATGATGCAATTGGATTACAAAAGTACATTCATCAAATATCTTTCGCTTAGTAATGATGCCAGAGCACTGATACTCAGTGGCATGATGACGGGGATGGCAATCGAAACTAAACAAAAGTCAAAACCAGTAAAATTTCAATAGTTTCATTACCGAAAGCGAAATGTAGAAGCGAAACGAAATGGAGTTTAACCCCGGGGAGCTAAACTCAGGGTCGGAACGAAATCGGAATTAAAACTACTTCGGGTCGAAACTAAACTAAAACTCTGGGATGAAGCGAAATGCAGATAATTTTTCGCGCCGGAGGGACCACGTCCTTCACCTTCGATCAGCGAATTTTCAACCCACACACCGAGAACGAAGAATGGTTGAATGAAGTAAAGGTTCCGCCTACCGCCATTAGATGCATGGGGTGCTCATATTTTTACCACTAACAGGAGAATGGTGAACGCAAACTGGCCATTCGATTTTTAAGATTAATGTTTTAACCTCTTTAGACGTATGTCTATTGGTCGACGTAACTGTGAGCAGCGGAGGTTAGATTAATTTAGTGTCGTTCCTGGGAGTAAAGTTTCGTTCCGGGTCGAAACTAAACCCCTTGGTGATTTTAATATCTTGCGGGAATAAAACTGAACATAGGCCTCGCATTTCCGTTTCCCTCCGGGTCAAAACGAATTATTTTCGTTTAGTTTCACTTGCCATACCTGCATGATGATAGTTAAATGAATTTTTACGCCAATATCTTTTCGCAGCGTATGAGTCATAGGTTTCTAGAGTGATATAATATGATATTATATCAGCATCGAGTTCGTTTGGTGGGTAAATTGCTGATTTCCCACCCTCTGCGACCGGGTTTGCTGGCTCAAAAACTGTAGAAAACCAGTGAAAACCAAAGCAAAGGGGAAGGCTTTTGAAAAATTGTGGAAGAGGAGAGCGATGGAGACGAGAAAAAAATAATTTGTAGAAAAACAGTAGGAGTAGAGAAACGGGAGGGAGTTGGAAGGGTAGGTGGGGATGAATGATAGCCGGTTGGTTGGTGGAGACTGCTACTTGGGAGGTTGCACAGCGAGCGGAGGGGCGCTTCCTCTCGGAGGAGGAAATATTATGGTTGGTGTAGCTGCGATGATAAGGAACAATGGGCAGGAAATATGAAGGTGAGAGGAAGAAAATCTGCCCTCGTTCCCGTTTGAGGAAAAAGGAGATTTCTGTTTTACTCCGGAAGAGTGGATCGAGTGCAGCGTTGAGGAAGTTTTCTTCTTTTTCATCTGAAGAAAATTCAATGAGGAATGGAGAACGTATCGATTAGAATATTATTATACTCTTCAGTATTTTTAAAAGGAGATATTGCAGCTTAGATCATAGAGCGCTAACCATCTGACCAAATGGCATTAGGTCCCGGGTGAAGACGTTGTCGTGCAACCAAAATAATCCTTGATATGCAAGGTGATTTAGGGAAAGAAATTGCCCTCCCTCCCCAGAATTCGGGGTGTTTGGGGCGAGCAATATTCTACACTATCCTAAAAGAAACCTTTGGTTTGACACACTTCACTGAATGATTGTTTGTAACACCACCTAGGAGTCAACTTAGGAAATAGGGTAGCCAGGTAAAAATGATTTGCATTGATAAGTTCATTTAAGCTTTATCCGATGGTTTTCTGGCAATGGTCGTGAGAATTCCAATTCACATGGTCTAAGGTAGTATCTAATGAATGAAAGGCATGTGGGAAGTTACGTTTTAGATATTTAGCTTAATTATTTATGTCTTACATTTTGCTCATTTTTGGGTTGGCTATGCGTTCATATGAGTTGCACCGTTGATGGTAAGTGAACAGTTGCTTGATAAGATGTCTGTAAATAAAAGCTACTCTAACTAAAAACTCAACCATAAGGAATATGGCATGACACACCTTTTCAAGAACAAACCTTTTTTTAGCATTACCATCCACACAGCACCCAAGAGAGCGTGGAACAATTCCCACTACGTTTCGGTTTACGTTTTTGGGTCCCGTACCCTACCGATTCCAGCGATAGGTGTCCGTGTAAATAATTGCAGGCATATTATTAGCGGTGAATGAAATGAAAAACATTCCAAAGCAAGTCTAAATATTGAGGCTAAGTGAAGAACTGTGAAAATGTTTAATCATCCGCTTGATCACGCGGACAAAGTAAACGAACTAAAACAGCAGGAAAGGTATTTCTCATAATTCAGGAACACAGAGGTCGCACTGTCATGGCGAAAAAATGTTTTGTTTGAAAGGTCAACTGTGCTGCCCCAACAGAGTTCCGTCGATGCAAATTCATTAAATTTTGGCAGTAATGAAACAGGAACGCAGGTTGTTCGGAATTGCTCTTTTGATTTTTAATTTAACAGTACGTACACCCACTTTACGGAAAGGAATTTTTCTCTCTATCGCAGGTCAACAGTGCCTCTGTGTACCATTCATTTTAATGAGATTTTATGTGTTTTGTGAGAATTTTTGCGAAAATAACCTCTCTGAAATAATTGACTCACACGGGAATCATTAGTTTGTTTAATTGGTAAAATATGGACCACAAATGCGAGGTTTCAGCGAACTTGAATTTAATTTCAAATTTGTATAAGAGCATAGAAAATTATAGGCACTGCATTCTTTGCTGCCATTGATTGCGAAATTTTAAAAATGATCTTTTAATACCGAATCTACATCAGTTTTAGGTCATAGGTTGTAAAGAGTATGAAATTAAATACTGATAGAAATGGGAAGCATATATTTTTAAATGTAAGAACAAATAAAAATATTTACTTTTTATGGAATGAAAACTGATGAAAGACAAATGGTAGGAATGGATAGACATAATGCACTCTCAGTCAAATAACAGGAGATCACGGATTTATATGTTCAAAAAAAATCACCACCAATCGTTGGTTGATTTTTCGAAAGTAATCTTGAAGGAATTTGCAGTAGAATTATGTTGATGGAGTATTTAATGAAGATTATAAAAATATAATCGAGATTTACTGTGCTCGGCTCCTTAATAATTTGTGAACTAAGATGGGGAAAGACATTACATTTCCATTATAGTTGTGAATTTACCATGTGAATAAACTGATTTCGTTATTTTGATTTTTTTTGGTCTTAATGTGCCCTAGGGTTTTGTGTTCTTTTTTCTGACACCACGTATATATTTGTAAAAATACCTGATAACTTGCCTATTGGTGCACAGTGTATGTATTTTTTCACAAATATATATTTTTCCCATTTATGTATGCCTTTGCCATCTTTTTTTTAAGAATAATTTTAAAATTTCATTAATAGAAGTTTTCTACGCTAAAATTACGCATTCATCTTCTTTATTAATGCAGCTAAATATCGCTTGGGTGCATTTGTTAAACATTTGCAGAACTATGCTCTCTGGGTCGGGGTCATATTTTCAATTCTTGGAGAATTGATGGCAAGTTATGCATAAAAAAACACAATATTAATTCATGTTTGTTACATGTATTTTTGACACTTCCTGCTCACACCGGGGTTTTGAACGACCTATCACTCACTCGATTTTTCATTCCTTCCCACACGATCTATTAGGTAAATAAATCACGAGGCTGAAATTCATAATTCCCTTCCTCAAAGTTTACCAAGCAACCTCGACCACGCACAAGTCCTTGGCATTTCCATGCGGTTGAGGCAAACTCGGCAACGAATTCTACACACTTCACAGCCATGCATGATACAGGAGGGGAAGGAATACCGTTCCGGAAAGTAACGAGAGGGCGAGAAGGCAAGAGGAGGTTGGGTTGGATCTCCCGAAGGGTGCGAAGTGAGAGCAAAGAGCGGCAAAGAGGAAAAATTCATGAGCCGTTTAAGCCCCTTTAAGGATGGCGAGGGGGTGGGAATGAAAGGGATGGAACTCGCGAAGGGAAACGGTCCAAGAATGAGCGAATGAGAAGGGGTGCATGGGAAATGGGGAAGGGCGGGAAAGCTCGATATTTAGGTTCGTAACCTCGCTAAGAGGAAGTATTCCAACCGGGCTGATCATACGTTGTCGCTAAATTATATTTTTAATAACCCATTTTTAATAACCTCATTCAAATATTCTCATCGATGATAGCAAAAAAATATTAGTCCGTAGCTATTAAAATTTCCTTTCCTAAAATTATTTGCTGTTTATATGATATATTTAAAAAAATATATTATCTGAAAATCTAATAGTGGCTCATTCATGAGAAGCATAACTGTCCAATTTGAGGATCGTTTAGCTCCTGATTCGAGGGTTTTAGGCTCAAAATACCGCTTGAAAACCATTAAAATTATGCGCTGAAGGTGTGGGTAGTTTCGTGAAAGGAACTGACATCTCTAACCTGCATGTTGCGTGGCTGAGGCCAGCTAAATTTTGGCACAGCCATTTTAGCCTTTTCAAACCAACCTTAGACGAGTACAACTGAATAGTGAGCTCATACCATTTATGGTAGAAGCTATAAGCAGGGTCTGGCGACTCCGTGTTCTCTGAAATAATTATTTTCCTACCCTCACGCTATAAACTGATTTATCTTAAGGCATCTATGATTATTTTAAAATTCCAAAAACATTATTGTACTCAGGTCAATAAATATATTTATTTCTTTTCTAATCTCGTTACACACACAATTTATATATGAATTATACATCAACACACGATGAGGGAATGTGGCTAGGGACATTCAAACGTACTGATGTCTAACATCGTCGGTTCAAATAAAAATTATCGATGCTCTTGTATTGATATTTATATAAGTATGACAAATCATGTTCAGTACGTGTCTCTCAGAGGTGAAATACCTCAAAATTTTTAATGTATGACCTAGGTTTCGATGTGGATGATTTTGTAGTTTTTCTAAAATATTTCGTCATAATGGATCCATAAATGCACACCGCGAAGGAAGCTAGTTAAACCTAGCGGATATTGGGACTTCGTTTCAGAAATAACGGTAATGTCATCGGCTGAAATTCAAAAATGCGTCATTTTTATTCACAATCCACAAAGGATGTGGAAATTTGAAAGAAGGAGCGAGGGAACATGCAAATTTGCTCTTTAAAGAATGATTGTGAGATCTACGGAGGAGGTCCAACAATAACTTTTTTCATTCATATTCTAAAAGGAGCGTCGCGTATCCTTTGTCACTGAAAGATGAAGAAAAGATAAACGGCGCTAGTTATACCTTAAAAAAAAGGAACGAGTCGGAAAAAAATGTCGAAGCTGCGACCAGAGACCCAGACGGCCATTGAACCCAGTCCTTTCACATGAGAAAAAAACTGTGCCCTGAACATCGTCCCAGTTACTGCTTAGAATTCAACCCCTGGCGGATAAAGATAAAAAATAGACTCAATCTAAAGAAATCGATGACTTGTTCTGTAAATTAAAGCTAAGTGCGTCTGGGGCGTCATTGGATTACAACCAAAGTCCTTTACAACTGAAAAAGGATGAAGCGTGGAAGTGATGGCTGGGAATTTAAAGTAGACGGGAGAAAGAAGACTGGGTATATGGAATACCGTATTGTGTTCTGCGATGAATTTGATCAAGAAGAAAATGAGAAAACTGTTAAATAAGCTGAATAAAAGAAAGCAATGTAGTAGCTACTAGAGAATAAAGGATTTTAATGGATGAAAAATTGTGTGGATGATCAAAGATTACCTCATTGTCTTCATAGTAAAGACTTGGTTTAAAATTGCTTGGTAACGGATAAATACTTGGTCGTTTGGGAATAAATTATTACCTTCAAGAAACTTAAAAATTGTAAATGAATCAGATGAACCTATAAAAAAGGCGGAGATAACATTAGAAAATTATGTTTAGGATATTTTAACGTAAAATTAAGTACAAAATAATTCGAAAGATGAGATAAATTGAGCCCAGAAAGAAAAATAATGGCTGCAAACATAGCCATAATTTTTAACTTTTCTTAGAGACCTGTCAACACCGGAAATTTTCTCCAAGTCCTATTTCAAGACCTTCTACAAAGCAACGCACAAAACTCTCATATATAGTGCAACCGTATGGCATTCATATTCGTGCAATTATTTAAATAAGTTTAGTTTCAATTAAATATGAAAACGAAATTGGAAAATTAGTAGAATGGGAATTTTTAATATCAACCTTGATATTTTAATAACAATGTGCAAAAAATTCATAGCCACTGCCTTCTAAATTACTACAGATTTTGCCATAGGTTAAGGTAATTTTATGTACCCACCCGTGCTTTGAGATGTGAAGGAGGGCAATAACGTTGACTATACAAAAGGAAATAAGAAGAAAAAGTTAATTTTAAATTATTATGATGGGTCAATAAAATATTACAATTAACCCGGCGGTAGTCGCGCCCATTTTCCGAACATAAACGGTCGCGTGGGGTGTCTCTGACACCCCAAAAGATTTTATTCAATTTCTTTCAAATAGTATATTTTATTTAAAAATTTCACATCTCGACGTATTCTTTGTTTATTTAGGAATGACTGTACTATATATTTCAAACCATAAATTCAACTTTTATTTTTTTAAGAAAATATTTTTGAATACCCTATTTTCCAGTAGGCAGTCCCAGCTCCTCCGGAAAATTTGCCAATTTTTTTTGTTTCAGCCAAAGAACACAGTTGAAATGTTGAGATATAAATACATGGCATATACTTTTATAAACACCAATCACTGTATCTCATCATATTTTCTGCGTTGACCTCTATTTTCCTTACGTAAATACTAATAAATGTACTAAATTAATTTACTTATCGATATTGAATCGATTTCCCATAATGTATTCTTGAGGAAAAATTGACGATGATATTACGGTCACTTATAACTATTGAAATACTCCTGTTACAAATTATATACAGCATTGGAAGTTAAACTAACAAATATGTAGTCCTCAACAGGAGTTCAATTTCGCGCTATTGAAAAGTTTTATTGAATCTAAAGAATGAAGAAAATAAATCATGTAAATTATTTATTTGCATCTAATCACTTCTCAAAATTTTCAGCAAAAGTGTACCACACATTAGTTTCTGACACAGTGCACAGTATATTTTTGTTTTTATATCTGTTGGAAAAAACACATCTTCCAACTTTTTTCTTTTTTTCTCCTCATCCTTTTCTCAGGCTCATTTTACGCATATTCCTCTATTTTTCAAGTCTCTAGAGGTCATGTTCAATATCGATCTAATTTTACTGTATGGAAAAGCTAACGATCGAGTTATCTCACGAAGGAAACTTCTTTGCAGTGTGATACTGAATCGGAATACCTAGGTATAACAAATGCACTGATGTCAGCAGTGTTTGGCAAATGAATAAAAATGGCCATGGATCATCTCCTGATGTTTCTGTTTGTATAATAGGTGCTGCCTATTTTGTCTAATGTGGCTAGACCTTCAGTGCAGTTATAAAAGGTCAATATTTCCGGTTTTCTTTTTTATCTGTTCGTCTTAGATTCATTGACAGAAATGGCTGTGTGAATTGTTGACGAAAAAATTACATTCTTTGACCATTTTACGACGCAGGAAACTAGAGCTTTTTTCTTCCTAAACCAAAATAAGCTGCTATTTTCTTCTTTCTTTTACATATACGACTTTCAGTGCTAAATCTCTTTTATTTTTTGCGTGCTGTTCTCGCAACCGTCAAATTATTGCTTAGAATTTCATCTGCTTGCGGAATATTATTTAACCAGTAGTTCAAATTATGTTTCTCCCGTTTCTGTTTAGAAAAGAAAATATTCGCTTTAACTCCTATTTTGGACTGGTATCTACAAAAAATGGACCCTCTGGTTGCCACCCTGAGTAGGTACATTTTCAAATACAATCGAATTTGCCAATGCAAAAATTTTGATGCCATATTTTGCGGGTTTGGAAGGTAAATATTGCCTATATGAACATCTTCTTTGAAAAGGAGTAAATTGCTCATCACCTTTTTTTAATGGCCCAATTCTATTATGTTACCGTGTATTGCGAGCAAACATCTCAAAAACTTTGTGCCAATTTTGCCACTTTTCATTTTCTCTACTCTAGCAGTCACGTTTTCGAAACGAAAAGATAAAGGGGAAAAGAGAAATATGTTATGGCTCTTGGAGGAATAACATATTTCCACTCCTAATCCATTGTGGTTCCAAAACAATAAAAAATTCTGTTACTCAGTTTTATTTGCCCTGGCTAAAAGTAAAATACTATTCAGGAACACTAGGTCTTTCCTGTCTATTTCACTATCTCTCTTACGAGAATAATTTTTAGTGACTTTCTCTACCTGTATATTAGTGCAATTTAGAATTTTCTCTGCCATTCTTTCAATGAACATCATACAAATACAAACCATTCGTGTTTCGAATCCAATTTATTTTGCCAATAAGTCCCCTCCTCTCGGTAACACTGCTACAATTTTATGTTTTTATGTTTGGTCTTGATCCCTGCGTATTACACGTTGCAACTCCATACTTCAACGTACATAAGCTCCCTTCCCTTTTACAAAAGCTCATCATCCCTGCACTGTTGTTCAGTGTAAGTTTCATGCGCAGCTATATGACACCGGTCTTCTTTTTCATCAGAATCAATTTTCTTCACTCATAGATTCATTCAAAAGGCAAAGACTCTTTCTTTTACTCAAGAGGTAGCTGGCATCTAGTATGAATTGAAAACGATGAATGTAAGTATTATAAGGCCAACCTTCACTGGTAAATTCACATAAACATGTAAATAATGCCTTTTTTTTGAATAACTACTGCACTAACGTAATTGAACGAAGTCTTCAAAAATTACTTCTAAAAAATCGCATTTTCTACAAAAGTTGACGTTAGAAACAAATAATTCCTCATCCAAATTTTCAATAAAAAGTCAAAGTATATTAGCAATTTCCTTTTTTTAGAAAGACTGCAGGAATCCATATGGTACTGAATGAACGTGCTGTAAGTAATATATGATCGATTTTTCGTGGCTCACTTCGAGAAAAATCACTGTAACATTATAAGAAATTACTAACTTTCTTTTGTTGTTGTTTACATAAAAGGCAAAAAATATGCCAAAAATAAATATTTATTGATGTAAACGTAAAAAGACAACTTTCATGGTCAGTTTCAGAAAAGTAGCTATCAAATGTGATGAAAATGAATGAAAAACATTCAGGGTGACTTTGAATACTAGGCGGCAAACCGTAACGAGAACGGTCGCGTGGGGTGTCTGGCGCACCCCACTCTGCAGAGCTTTGACAAAAGTAATTTTTCTTAAAAACTTCCATTGATTTTATCATAATCTTTTACATGTATTCTCAGACAGCTTAAAAAATCAGCTAGAGGAGGTTACAGATCATTGCAGTCACCATTGCAAGAAAAAATAGCGCTTATATAAGGCTGGGGTGTCTGGGACACCCCACGCGACCACCGCCGGGTTAATGACAGGATTGTTAAAATAACTATTCCAGATACAGCTCATGCAGTTTAAAAATTTGAAATTATGTATAAAGAACTTTAATCGAATTGCATGACCTCAAGTTTGGACTGAAGTTTATTATTTCCTTCCTCAAAAGTGGGTAAAGGGCCGGAAAATGTCAACATGTATGCCTTAAAAAGTTTGTCCTAGTAGTAGCGTAAACGACATAAAAATAGTGGGCCTATTGGATAATATCACTAACCGCAATAAACGACATAAATTTTAAAAAAATTTCCAAACGTGTGATTACTTAAACGATGTTTATTTCTCCTGGTGAATACTATAAATGAATTCTTCTCGAGTTATCAGCCAGGTTCATTCTGTCGTATAAGCCGACAAAATTCGTATTCGACTTTTTTTCGGTGCGAAATTGGTCTTTCTAAGAGTAACACGTCCTTGAAAATGGGAGACAAGTCGTCTCTCGAAACATCGACTTATACGACAGAATTAACCTGGCTGAGTACCCGAGAAGAATTCATCAATATGATTAGTTGTTAAGATTGTCTAGAAAGCTTCGATGGAAACAAAAATGTTGTGGATATAATACAATTGTTTATGAAGACATTCTATGTAGGGAATCTTAAGGAGCCGGAAATTTGGAAGAAGAGGATGAAGTTAGGAGATCCACATGAGGAGAGTGAAATGAGCAAGCGGGAGGGAATCGGTGAGGAGTTGGGAGGAGTGGAAGTGGGGGGTTGGGGCTGAAGGACGGAGGAAGATCAAAAGGCTGATGGCTCATGACAGGTAGCCGTAGACATGATAAGGGACGAGCTACGTGGGATGAGGGAAGCGGGGGGAAATGAGGAGGAAGGAAGTGAGGAGACGAGGGAGATGATTCCGATGCCACTCAAGTCCAGAGGAAGAGAAAGAAAAAGCAGCAGCTATGGTACAAGAAGAAGAAATATAAAAAAAGTTGAATGAGTGTATGCGATCGGTTGGGGGCAAATTTGGGGATGGGGGAAACGCTGAGAAGGTAGGTGGGATCAAAGTAGGAAAGCAGGAAGTACAAATCGAGCTGGAGAGTGAGGCGAAGGGAAAAGAAAAGAGGTTTAGTTGATATGGTAGGATATATATAGGGGATGTTGGGCCGTTTGGAGGAGGAAGGCAGAAAGATAGGTTGGTAAATCCAAAGATCCACTTCTGTGCAATGCTGGAGTTTCTGAAAAAGAGGTTTTCGTTGTTGCGGAAGAAGTAGAAGAAGAAGGAGAAGGAGGGAGAACGTGGGAGAGGGAAAGAAGAGGCGGTAGTAGTCTTACGTTGGGGAGGGGATGGAAGACGGCTATGGGATCGAAGTGAAATGTGAGGTCATTTGGGAATACGCTACGGTTATAGGATGGAGAGGAGGTGAAGGGGATGGGGGTATTGGGGAAAATACACACTGGGAAGAAGGGCGGAGGAAGTTCGAGACGCCACCGCAAGGGGCAGGGAATGAAATGAAATGAAATATACATTCATGTACCATATGTATATATACTATATATGAGCGCGCACGTAAGCAGGGGCGTGTTATGAGAAGGGAGTTGAAGGGAATGGGGAGCATGTGTAAGGGAGTATTTTCCCGGCTGTATAAGCAACGGTGGGAGTGCGTTAAATACGGCCCGTGTATATGGTGTGCTGCGGAAGGAGAGAATTATGAGGATGGAGTGCGATTGAATGGAATTGGTTGCGAGGGGAGGGGAGAATGGAAAGAGCGGATAAAGGGAGAAAAAAATGACAGAATATAATTAGGATGAATCTGGAAAAGAGCAGCTTGTGAGCGAAAGAGGGGTGCTTGCACACGTTTTTCATTAATCAAAATTAATTACTCGATGAAAGGGCCACTGAGCTTAACTTAATCTATGAAGAACAGAGAAAAAAAACATCATTAAAAATAGGGGACGCGACTGATTAAAAAATTTTCGGTCTAAATGCGAACTCACATTTCATCATTTTTGACACCTTGAATATATATAATCATGACAAATATTTTATTATTTTTGAGATATAATTTCAATGCGCGATGTTTGCAAAGAAGTGAAATCTAAAATGTTTTACTAAATCAGCCGAGACAGGCGCGAAATAATGGCCATTTCGACGGGAACGGCAGCTTAGCAGTTAAAATTCGAATAAAAAGAAGGATGTATAAGGGGGGATCGCATAATCTCGTTTGATTAGCGCTTTAAATTTGCATGATGATCCAATTTTTATAGCCGGGGAGTGAAACAACTGTTGATGTTAAGGTGGTGCCGTGAAAAAGTGACTTTCCTTTGAACTGCAAATTGGTGGCGGAGCGAGAGAACGGGAAATTCCGAAAATTCGAGGTGAAAGCTGGAGACGAAGTCCCCGAGAGTAGAACACGGAAGTCGCCCTTTATGGGACGTCAGAAGGAATAATCGACAAATGGGAGACAAGGGGCAAGAGGAAAGACAGGCGGAGGTTCGTGGAAGTGAGGAGTAATGGGAGTCTTAAGGGAGAGATCTTACTCACATTTTGTGAAATTCACAGCGGAAAGGGAGCATAATTGAAAAGTGTAGGTCGCAGAAGTCAGCGAAGAGAAATTATTATATATAACCCGGCACCGGAATAGATCCACGGTAGACCCAGTTGGTAAAGATACTACTACTATTTTCTATGGCTTTGATTTTTCTTCTCATTTGGAAAATAGTTATAATTCCAATATAGTTTCAAACTTATCGATATGAAAAATTAAGCTCTTCAGCGAACAGTATCGAAGCAGAAATTATGATGATGATAAGGAAAATATAAACAATAATAATAGCATTTGAGACCTTAGTGTCTAACATACCAAATTAATGTATACATTTGATCCAGCTATGAGAAATATTAGGTGCATTTATAGAAATAAATATTGCATAATAATGTCAGATGAAACTTATAGCAACCACATATGGGACGTCATTTATTACCGTTGCAAGAGAGAACCTAATTTCTTCGTTGTTAGTTTGCGGTGAATACCTGAGTAGTTGTGAATTTTCGATGAAAGGTTTCTGATTTTATTTTATGGCATATTCAACGGGAGGGTAGGGAAAGAAGTCTTGGAAAAAAATGCTCGGAGTTTCCATTTGAAAACGTGCCATACCGTCGATTACGAAGGCACACAGCAACATTTGTGGCTGCCGAGGTGAAACGCGAGGCCCATTGGACTCCGAAAAGGGGGTCATAACTGTCGGTGCGCTGGGGGGAGAAGGTCGGAGAGTCGTTAGCGGTGAGGGAGGCAGAGGGCTCAAGCGGTGGGAAAGGTTAGCGGAGGTCACCCCGCCGAGAGTGGCCCAAGGGTTGGACTAAGCCGGAGAGGTTCGGGAGCAATGTTTGAGGTGGTGGCGAGGGAAGGGGTATGGGGGGTGAGAGGGAGAAGGGAGCAAGGATTGAGAGTAAGACCCTGCGGGAAAGGATGAAACCCTTAGAGGGAGAGAGAGAGAGGGTGGGTGGCAGCGGCAGAGGAGCCGGATTTAGGGATACACGGAGGGAGGAAGGGTGGGGCGGGAGTTTGATATTAATGTGGGAAAGGGTAGGGGATGCTGGGTTAGGCTGTAGTGGTGAGCAAAGAGAGAGAGGAGAAAAAACCTAACGAATAACAATGCTTCGCACACAGCGGGTGGGAGTGAGTTCTGACGCTGATAAAAAAATAGAAATAATCGAAACAAAAAAAAGAAGAAAAGAGAACAGGGATGAGAGGGAGGAAAATGAACAAAAGGCAAACACGGGAGCCATTAGTTAGTGCTGGATTGGAAAGTCCCAATTAGTGGAAAAAAATGGTGGGAAAAGTTTTTAGATCAGGCTGGGGATGAGGAGGGGTAAGAGGCCTCTCTCCACGCGTGGGGGGGTATGGGGTGGGAAGACGGGGTGCAGTGCAGGTGGAGGCGCGTAAATTCCAATGCCGTTCTTAATCAGAAGGATTCGGGCGAGCGTTTATTGGATTAAGGGCACCTTTGTTGCGACCAGTGGTGATGGATTATGAGGGATCAGGCTCAATTAATAAAATTAGACGTGGAACAACACTGCGAGATTATGGGGGAAAAACGCACGTACCAAGTTTATGACGACATAAATAATAGTTTTAACAAAAAAATGAGAATATAGGACCTTCTGTAAAGTAATTATTATGATACAAAGCAGTATCTTTCTCCTCGGTGTTATAATAGTATTTTTTGAAAATAATATTAATTCTTGGACATATTTTTTAAATCAGGGATAGAGTTGTGAAATAGTTGCACCTTCGATTTGTCCATGAGTAGAAATTATATGGGTCATGAAGTATTTTAAACATGGGTAACAAATATCCTTTGATACTCAGTTATGACACGTGAGGTGAATTTTCTTAATTGTTTGGAGTCTGAGTATGATGTATTCACATGCTATTACCGGAGTTCTTTATTTTGTTTTAGTAAGAGTTTGAGCTATTAACTAAAATTTTGTTTCCGTTTTCTAGTTATGCAAGAATTATATGTGATAAACTTTGGAATAACTGAGCCTTGCTTTTTAACTCTCATGCAATAAAGATGGTTAGCGTATTCTCAATCAATAATACGGCTCAAATGGAGTGAAAATTCAGTCCAAAATCAGTTAATTCTATTGATGAGGAGACAAATGGGTGTTATAAAAAATAAACTCTATAGTCTCGCAAAAAGAGCTTAGAATTGAATTGCACGAATACATAACAGTTGGAATTGATTATTTCAAAAGAAAACCGAGAACAACGGAAGCCATTAATAAGATAAGACCATCGGTGTGGCCAAAATATCCGACTCTGTTAACACGGTGGAACGATTGAAAGGCTAATAGCATTTTCCATTCCATTCTATTTAAACCGAAGTTTATCCAATAGACTTTATTAATCTGCTTGTGAATAGCATTTACCATAACGCACGGGGACTGCAGTTCTGTTTGTGTGTTCATGGGTTAACCAAAATCATGCCTTTTATACCGAATTGCCCGAAACCAAAGTCGCGTGGATGGATCGAAAACTACATCATGGCCTTATTTTACCAGATAAAAACCAATCCCTCTTCAGTACCACTAGAAATTATTTTTCATGGAGAAAAAGTGAACTCTGTTTGGCGTTCAAACATGAGAGGACGATGAAATCCTATTCATTAGTGAACGCCGGTATATTCTGTATCTCGTCCAATATCATAATAAGCCATGCGGAAGATAATGTGTTTATGGTGCAATTTGTAAATTGCGGGCACTGTCCTCTCGCATGCATTGTTCCCTTTGTATCTAATTCCCATTCGTACCGATAGATGTGAGATAGAGACGTGGGGTTGCATGCGAACAGGTTTCATGGTCACTCGTCCGTGCCCGATTCACCGGCTATTTGGGATTGTGATTGTGAAAAAGAGAAGCGAAAAATAAAACTGACTGTTATTTGCTGAATGAGGATCGGATATTTTTAATTTGTAACAGTGGAAAAAATTTTATGTGAGATCTGGTAATACACGAGTCATATCATACGTAATTATTATTAAGATCGTTCCACGCAAGATATTTAACGGAAAGCGAAGATGATAATTGATGCAGTTACAAATGGATTAGATATCGATATACAAGAGATGATTTAGGGGAGAAGTCTTAAAGTGCTACAAATCTAATACTAATACATATTCGATTGCAGGAATTTGTTCTTCAGCCATATTTGATGCGAATTTTTTTAATGAGGTATTACTTTTTTCCTTAAAATGTGAGAGAAATAAAAACACTAGCCAGGATCTTTGAGAGAATTCGTTCAAAGAGAATAGGTTACGGAAACCCCAAAATATTAGTCATGATCATTGAAAGGTCCAAGTTGTAATATAACTGCTCAAGAACAGTAGAGTCCCGTCGTTATGTCGTTATACGTAACGATGAGGAATAGATAACGTACTTTGTATTACAGGAAATAGTAGGGAAGGAATGCTGGAGAGAAACTCGGTATCACTGTGAGGTTTTTCTTTATGAAAAGCGCCAAGGGAACGAGAGCGTAAAATACCGTCCAATGGATGTAGTTATGGCCGAACCCCCTGAGCTACTTGATCCACGAGTGAAATTATCTGACTTCTTATAACCCCTAATCAGGCATTATTAAATTTTGGCTTCATATCCCATGTAGTGTATAAAACTTGCATCTATGAGGAATTGAGGCATTACTTTTTTCCTTAAAATGAAAGAAAGAGAAAAATCATGACTCAAAGTATGCAAAATTGAGAGTATATGTGATACATAATGTCCAAGAAAATATATTTGCATGCTTTATACTATTTTGTCGTGATATGTTCTGTTTTCTACGTAAAAGAAATATTTTGACTCCAACCAGCGACCATCATCGAGTCTCTATTTCATTATTGTTATATCGACTTTATTAGGATGCCGCCGAAATTTCGTCTCTCTTCAGGTTTTAATTCATAATCGTTATCTGCATCTCTTATCTATTCGACGAGAGCATAAAATGCAATTGGATTTTGAATTTTTTTAGCAACGAAATACAATATCTGAACTGCTTTGTAAAACACTTAGTAAAGTGTGCCAAGAAGGACATTTTCTTTGAATTTCCACATAAATGGCTCTGGTACGGTGGCTTGTTTTTACTCGGCGTACGGCAAGAAGCGTATCTAACTCTAAGAGGTCTAAGGACATTTTGCCCAGGTGCATCTCGGCGCACTCCCGGCCAGGGCGCGCCCCTTGGCTCGAGAGCTGACCGGCGGCAGCTCCTCCTTCATTTTCGCGCGTGGGAGTGACTTTGACCTGAGCAGCTGCACCGCGATGGGATCGGCTTGAGCGTACCTCGGCGAGGGAGATAAGCGCCGCCGCTGTCCCTTCGCCGCGTCGTCGTCTTCTCAAGTTGGATACTCGACCCCTTGAATAGGGGGTGAAGCGGTTCCCTTTTTTGTCTACACCGTTGCCATTGCCAGAGTACTCTCGCGCATGCATTTCTCGGCTTCACAGCTCGTATTTGAGCCACTGATTTTGTTTTAAGCAAAATAATTAATCTGTTATTTTTTCATGAACCAAATCAATGTTCAATATGAAGGTTCAAAACGTTTTTCTGAGGGTGACACGTATATATGCATACCATATTTTTGGCAATGAAATACAATTTACGCACTGATTTGTGGTAAAGGTCTTCGTAAGGTGTTAAAGTGTAACAAGAAGATTATTTTCTTTCAATTTCGCCAAGGTTTGGACTCACATCCTTTGTGAAATAAATTTAAGTTTTCACTTATAGAAGCCCTCTTGGTAAAATATATTTTCATCATTTTTTGATTGTTTGATATGCTATAAGTTTGATAAGGCTCTAAGTAAACAGCGCTCTCACAGGCTAAAACTTAAGGTGATTTCGAATAATTGAAGGATATAAGTAAATTTGTTAAGGTTTTTAGAGTTGATGGGGACGTTCAGCTATTTGTATGACGCTTTCTTCGTAAAGGTTGAATTTTCACCTACTTATTTTCGCATAACCATAGATAAATTTGGCCTGAATACTTCAGAGGGTGCCAAAATCAGCCCATGGAATCCTCTTAGTATCTCGCAAAGTGCGACACTCCCATGTTAACCGAGTGAATCCTGCACCCCAACTCCACAGGATCGGGTTCGGCATTGCAGCACCCTGATGCATGCACCCATCAGCCACACCCTTGAGGCCGCCGCCGCATCAAGAAGGAGGTGCTCGTCGCTTGGTGCATTGAGTGCTTCGCGAATGGCCGAGGTTGCGGGGGAGTAAATGGCTTTCGGGGCGTGCAGTCCGTGGAACGTGATGGAGAGCACCGAAATAGGGGCGGGGAATCGGTCGGCGCAACGTAAGTGGGTGAAGGTGGCTTCCACGGAGTTTCCTCAGCGGAGCTGCGCCCGTAAGATGTTCCATTGTAGCGTAGGTAGCGTTTCAGAGGACTATTTCAATCG
The DNA here is from genome assembly GCF_921293095.1 of Ischnura elegans. Lineage (NCBI taxonomy): Eukaryota > Metazoa > Arthropoda > Insecta > Odonata > Coenagrionidae > Ischnura > Ischnura elegans. The sequence continues at coordinate 35,834,481 of NC_060246.1, forward strand.
ATATTTTTTTGATCGAATATATTTTTGGGACACATACAGTAAAACCTCGTCAATATTTTCCTGTGATTACCTCACATTTAAAAATGTACAGGAACTGAGTTACTTAGGCCTTAACCTTTTAGAATTCCATTTTAAGTTAGGAAAAATAACAACTATATTTTCTACAATTTAACATTAAATCATCGATTAGGGTCAATACACTGTCATTTATAGCATCTTTCAATGCACTGTATCATGAAGCAAAAGCCTTAAAAATGATACATTATAATCTAGTCGTCTATAGAATGTTAAATTGTAGAAGGCAAGGTTGTTATATTTCCTAACTTAAAAATTTTAGCCCACCATATCCTCAGATGTAAATTTCTTATATTCGAGATACAAGTAAACGTTGACTAGGGTATCAATAAAAATCTCAATAATCTTAAGAAAATATGCTTAGTTTCAAGGTAATATAAGAGTCAAAGAAAATACCAAATACGACCGATCTAGCTGTATTAGTGTTTCCTCATAATTTTTTGGAGGGTGCGTCGATAGCAGAAGTGATTTCGCAAAACACCATGTAAAAGACTTCCACTAATATTGTCGAACAGTATTGCTCTCATGTTCTTTCTAATATATAAAATTTCCCTATATGCCATTCCATATTTTCATGTGAAATGGAACTTAATATAAATATGTAGGAATAAAATCGAATTGAAGATTTAACTCTCAGAGAACAGTTAACCTAGTTTTCTGGGATCTAGTCTTAGGTAGTTCAGGGCTGTTTGGACCCCAAACTTGCCGCGATCATAGTCCACAGTCCTCAATCTCTCAGGGAGCCAGAGAAACATTTATATCCTTCAAAAATGGTTTTTAAGGTTAAGTGATGTCTTTCTATTTCTAAGTATGGTATTCGAATCCAACCTGATATTAAAACAGTGGTGTATATCTTTATAATTATCATAAACGATCAGGATGTAAATGAATCACTCGGGTATATCAAATCTATCATAGGGAGGAGGTAATATATTTTATGAGAAAAAAGAAGACAGTTCCATCGATCTCGAAAATTAATACTTATATCCTTGCGTGAGGGAAATGAGGAACTCGACTGCAGAAAGGTGACTAAGAAAGAATTCCACCCCACGCGCCTCTTCTCGAGGTGAGCAATGAGATATTATTTCGTCGAGGTCGCACAGAGCGTTGTGGTTGAAGCCGAGCTTCAGGTGACAATCGAAGTGTGACGGCTCAATTTTTTGCTGTAACTAGGGAGAGGAATGTGGGAGAACTTCTCTGTTTGGCGACCCAGATGTGTCGGACCAAGGTATCCCAGTCCCTCACCTTGGAGAACCCATTTTGAACCTCCTGCTGAGATTTGAATGACGGACTCAAACTACCTTGCTCCCTCATATATTCTTAAGAATTTCTCATTCGTGTGGAGGGAATAAGTTGCCAGTTCAGGAAAATATTTGGCACTTGAGACTGACTTTTTACGCTACATGACCGGGAATATGTGGAAGCAGAATAGATTCATGAAAGGCGGAAAATATTAGAAAATGGATACTCGAATGAAGGCATGAAAACAGTGCGCAATTTTACTGCGTGATTTTTGAAAGACAGTGAAAGAGCACAAAGGAATTATCGATAGGTGAAAAGTGCACATGGAGATCAAAAAGAGATGGCCAATGAAAAATAATGGGGAAATGAATGGGTTAATCGATATCAAAGAAATATAATAGGAAAATTTCCTTTATTAATTGCGAAGAAGAATGACTATCTAACCTTAGGATTCCTCTTCTTGGAGCACATAAATGTTTCAATAATAACCTATATCGAATGTATTAATGCACCTGTAATTACGGTAAATTATGAAAAAAACCGAGATTCACGGTCGTTTTCAAACCTTTGGAAAGTACTTAGTTGAATTATATCAATTTCCAGTATAGTGATAAGTCATATTACTTTTTTACTATACCAGTTCTTCGAGATCTTACATGCCGATTAGGACTGGATATATGCAACAGTTGCCTCTGGCTTTTATCTCCACTCAGTCTATGGTCAAATACTTTTCCATCTCACGGTCCCTTGTTAATATCCATAAATTTAGCGCAAATGGTTCAGCCGTCTTCTAATTTTATAATATGGGTCAGTGATTTCACGAAAATGATATGTACAACACGTTCACTCTGCCTGGTGCGCTTGTTACGATTTCGCATGCACCCATGCCACATTGTGTTAGCCACGGGGAGCTCCGAGAGTTGAATCACAGTGGAATAACTGTTATCCGAAAAGGATGGAGATACTGGAGATAATGCGACGCGCACGTCAACATCTGCACGTCCGCACACACGGCAAGCAACATCCCCAAATCCAGCCATCCCTTGCGAGAGAGAGAGAGAGAAGCGGGATGCCTCTCCGTCGCGACAGGCCTTTCATCCCGAAGCACCCGTTATGTTTCCGCGTGTATTAATTACGTTGCACAACGGAGTGCCTACATAGAGAGAGAGAGATAGAATGGTCGGGGGTGGGAGACATTGTATTATGGCTCGGGCGGCCTCGAGTCTAACGTTACCGCCCGAAACATGAAGGAAGGGGGTGGAATTGAAGGGACGGTCTGAGGCGGGAGTACGCGCAAAGGGTGGAGTGCACGGCTAAGAGACGGAGTGTGTGTGTGTGTATGCATGGCTGAGTGGGCCAACAGCTGAAGGCACGTGATGTTTGGCGTGGGGTTTTTTGCTTAATGCATCGCGAGTCACACTGGAAATCAAACCTTATTCAACGAGCCAAGAATTCGATGCTTAAATCATTGCACGAGCTTTTTCATGCGAGTTAAGTCAACCTTTTGTGGAGAGACGTCGTGGAACAACATGTATAATGATCAACGACAGTTGCGGATACAGATAGGGGGCGCCCCCCCTTGTAGGGCCGCCCATATTGCCAAAAATTGCAGAACCACAATTGTAACTTTTTTATATCATAAGATGGCATTGTCTTATATTTTTACATGATCACTTTAATTAATAACTTTTTAATTCGTTCAAATATTCCGTCTACATCAACAAATTTCACACAAACACCTTAAATTTCTATTGTGCTTGGGCATTTTTTATTCAAGGCCTTCCCTCAAAAACGATGTCGAAGGCAAAAAGCTAGTATTGGAAAACCTTCTGCGTGAGCGCGATGCGAAGGATTTCCCAGGCGTAATCGGAGATCGTTGGAATCAACCTACATTGATGGATTCGCTAATGCAATCCCACACACTCGAAAGAGGTTAAATCAAAGTTGGAGTTAAAAGAAACTCTTGGGCTAATATTTGGAGAACTTTTACGTAACAGTAATGCGTCCTGGTGGTAATAATTGAGGTGGAGGGGATTTAAAAAAATTCGAATCTTGCTCCCGATTTTTATACTTTGTGGTGGGATTTCCTAAGTGGAGAGACTTATGTGCGTGGAATCAAAATTTAAACCCGAATCTCTTAGTATATTTTGAAAGGAATATTTTTTTCTCCAGCGATTTCATAGCTTCAAACTTTCAAAATTTAACTCACTTCCTAGCCACCGTACCGGAACACTAATTTTATGGCGTAAGTTTTGTGTACTCCTTAAATCATATATTAAATCAGGCGCTTCTTTTTAGTAAGAACGACTCTTTACACTATGGGATTAAATTCTAGCCTAGAAGAAAGCTTGAGTTCATCTATCCTTTCCGATCGCATTATTAGTGTACTCGATGCAGCTCTTCTTGTCTTAGAATTTTCTCAGGCTTTGCACCGGGTCAATAACAACATAGCTGCTGGCGTTTTGGAAACCGAATCGGTATCTAAGACGGGAATATAATAGTATATAGATAGTATTTGCCGGGAAAATAAAACATGGAATACTTAGCTCTTCGTGTATTAATCTTAGTTATATAGGATATAGAGCATAAATAATTGAATTTCAATTGTAAACTGGCTCTCCAATTCAAGGTATTGGTGCAAAACCAATGAATATGCGCGATACTTCATAAAGTATTAATTTGCGCACTCGAAGATTGTTTCGAAGATTGTTTGATTTTGCATCCCTATTCCTTGGAGTCGTGAATAAATTCGAATTTTTGTGAATAACCACGCCAACGGCCACTAGATTTGACGGAAGAAGCCAAGGAGGAGAATGGGCAAATCTTCGTTTTGCGATGTCTCCCGCACGAGGCACGCAAACATGGGAGTGCTCCCTGGAATCTCGTGGTGGCCCGTGAGATGTAGTCAACCCAACGTGCATATCCACCGAGGGTGGATGACACGCGATGAGTAGCCAAGAAGGGCCTAGTGCATAAGGAAATGCCCTTCCTCCACCCTCCCCATCCTCCAACTTCCTCTCCTGCCCGCCGCGACCCAGAAATCCCGAGGCGCGGCCGTATCTGGGTCCCTCCTTCCAGCTGGGAGCGATTGAAGAACGAGTGAGGACGTCGTCGCGGTTGAGATCGGTTTATTTTTTTCCATTCTGACCTCTCCCCACGTGAGGTCGCGGTTGGAGTGGCGTTTCCTTACGTCTCCATCGTGCCTCGGCGATCGTGTCGCGGAAGGGTGACAAATGGAACGAAAGTTATCGGAGGTCAGGGAAAGGGTTGAGAAGAGGTGGTTTTAATTCATTTACATCCGCCTCAACGGGCGTATTGTGTGGGGTGTTAGGACACAAGCCGTAAGAAAAATCAAAGAATTAAATCAAGGAAAGGGTGTGGCAAAGATTGGGCGCGTACTAAGTTACACCTAGTACTTATTAAATTCATAATGAAATGTAATAAACTTCATTATTCCACAAAAATTGAATACTGTACGACCTGGGCTTCGACGTGGCACGTCATCATATTGACACCGTAAATATGTGGTGAAGAATTTCAGTTGGAGGAGCAAAATCTTTTTACATAGTAATAATTTTTTAAATAGTTGACAGAAAAGATTACTGATGTGTCTGATCAGGAGGGAGACATTTTATGTTGCGGCACCTTGGACGCTGGGACTGTAGTACGATGGAAGGCATGTGGAATTTGAGATATGGGTGTGGAGGAGAATTGAGAAGGTGCAGCGGACGTAGAGAAAGAAGAACGACGAAGTGCTGGGCATGGTAGGTGATGAGAAGAATGTCTTAGCTAAGACGCAGAGGAGACATAAGAGTTTGAGGGAGCGAGTACTGAGAGGGATGGGGTTTTTATATTCCTCTCGCATGAAAAGCCAAAGTTGCTAAAATTCATTAGCGCCTACCTAAACCGGTAGAATACTTAAAAAATTGACACACAATTAAAAATGGTATGAAGACGTGGGACACAAGATAAGCCTTCTAAGAACTCTGATCAAAAGGTAGGGCAGCGAATTGGGCCAAGGAAGACAATCGACGAAGGATGGGTTGGCATGGAAAACGACAAGGAAAGGGCATCAATGAGTAACGCCGGATAGGTCGTTAAGAATTTGAAAGAGGACTATCGTGTTTGCCTGAAAGATAAGGTTATGGCATACTATCGGGAAACTCTAAATCGGGAAAATCAAAAATATCTCAAGACTGAAATTGTTGTATTAGCGGACCGACTGGAAAACTTATTATAGTATTTAAACATTGAACGTCCCCGGAACGAAAAAGTGAACTCACGGTGCAGCGAGGAAAGGACGACTGGGTATCGAGGTTCATGAAATGGCGTTGTCACGAATCGGGTCATCCATTTTAGAGTTTAAGTGGTGATATAGATTTCCAGTGAAAGCCTGAGCACGTGGATGTAAAATTACTTCATCATCATCATGAATCAACAATCCTAAGGTTGGTTATGACGCAGCTCTCCATTCTATCGCTCTCCTATCTGCTGGATTTTTCATAGCGACGTATTTCTTCTTTTTACACTCTAAATAAACTGTCCTATGGAATTCATTCGGAGCCGCTCCTTGCCCTGTTGATTAATCACAATTACGTTATTTTGATTACTCTAAGAAATGGGGTAGTTAGCGGATAATAATATTTTATCAAATGGTAAAACTAAAAAAATATGGATAAAATATGTATCATTAGGTATAAGCATAGAAATTTCCAAAGAATAAAATTGCCGCAACATATTAACGGCACGGAAGTCATCCACCATTACAGAATGGCCTAACATTGCATCATTTTTGTAATAACAGTGTCATATTTGGCTAATGGTAAAGTTTTAACTTGTTAAAACGGCATTCAAAGCTTTTTTTTCCATTATCGTCGCTGAAAAGTAATCGAAATACTTTTTGTTGCGCTTAATATTAATATAACTTGATTAAAACATGCTTGTACGATTGATTAGTTTATGATGTTACTAGCCTTTCTATCACGGAATTTTTTACTCAATGGTTTCACAGAAATCATAATGCCGGAAATACAATAAATGTAGATTCATGATGACATATAATGGAAGGACACTCGAGGTTCATTTGATTCACCTCTGAAAAATTCATGCTAACTAGTTTAGTTTACTCTTCATCCAAATTTCGAAGTTTATGTATAAATTATTGGAATAAATTACTCAACAGCTATTTAAAACGTTTCGTTTGTAATGATATTCCTGTCGTTATGCTTCAAAATGAGATATCTTCGAATTCAGTGCTTACTGTGTAGATGATGAAGTAAATAAATATCCACTAAAAGTTGGCCAAAAAATAACTAGAGGCATCATAATTTATTGAATTTAATTGCATTCACCCTCTTGCAGGAAAATATTTTCGATGGTGCAAGGGAGAAGAACGATTTATTTTCAGCGTGAAACTATTTAATGTTTTGTAATTATTTGGTAAACATATATGTTCGCATAAATTATACAAATAATGAGAAAACTCAATAATCTATAATTGCATACATGAGATAAAACTTGAAAACTTATCTCATTACCACGTACTTAGAAAGAGCTTTGAAACGATATTGTCTTATGAACGTAATTTGTATCCTAATACCTATGATCATAATTTTAAGAAATGGGAACTGAACTTGCTCTAAACGGTTATTCCTGGTCTAAGAAGATTGCAAATTTCAAAACTGGGGAACTTCTCCAGCTTTTTTATAGTACCCATGGATCGAAGCTAAAAATTTATGATCACTAATGGGCAAAAAGTGTGCTTTCATGATCTACGACTTAAAATCTGAGCTGCACGCCGCACTTCAATTTGCATGTCTTTACTTCCTTCGCAAACTGAGCTCATAAATGCGAGAGTACGAGAAATAGTAAGATGTGTGCAGGCAGATAATGGAGGAGAGATTGCTATCAGATGGGAAGAGGAGCGAAAAGAGCAAAGTTCTCAGTGAATACGACACTAATTATCTGGTTATCTCCGAGAAAACGTGCTGGTTACACGCTACCTGTCATTTATTCTTAACGGGGGTTGCACTCGAGAATTCCAGAGGATCGCAGCCCCGCAGATTTACGGTAAAAGGTAACAAAAACGGGCTAAGGGAGCAGAGGGAAAGAATAGTTACTTTGAAGGGACTAAAAATGATATTATATTTTATTGAAGGGTAATTCAGAACAAATGAATGGTTTCGGGAGCCGAAATTCATCAAAATCTGAGCAAAATTTTAGAAAATATTAGAGCGTTTTAACCGAAATTAGATTTTATAATACTCTAAGAGAAGATCTCAGGATTGTCCTTCCCATTTTCTTTGTGTTCCATATGAAAATTATGAATTTTAGCAGTAAAATACAACGAATATTATCAGTAGCTACAAGAGAAATTGTATAAATTGGAGCGGAGAAAGCTATGAATCTATAATGAGTATGTTTTTATCTATGATTCACCGAAAATATTGAGTTCCATTATGTTGAGCAATAGTTGATGGTGCTAGACTTCCAAAATAACTTGCATGCAGGTAGCCGGAAGGTAGTGATAAAAATATGTAATTTTGGAAAATATGAGTGAATTGAGCAGTACTCTAATCCACAAAATTTTGGCCTTTAAAGTTGAGAATACAAATTAATTTACATGCATGCAAGAAGCATGAATAATAGTCTTGAATACACCCATGGTTCGTCCACGTATTTTATCAGATCAATACGTAAATATCACTTGCAATAGTAATGACGGGTACAGCAAAGTAAATTCAACCCTCGTAAATATACTAACTCTAGAGTACTTAATATGCTGTGGTAGAGAAACATCTTGATGCTCCAAAACTCTTCAGCTTACTGGTTGGAAGCATAGGCTGCAATTTTCTTGAAGCTGACACCAACGTGTCGAAATGTGGAAGGTGAACGAGGGAGATATTTCATACTATAAAGAAATAGCGACTAGGTTGGCCCACGTGAAGGTGATGGATTAAAAGTTAAGAGCAAGGCGGAGTAAGAGCACCCTTAGGTGGATATACGAAGGAAGGGGACGCAGTGAGAGGGAGTATCTAGAAAAAATCCTAGGATATTTGAAGGGAAGGCAACACTCTTCAGAAACATTCTACGCTTCCGGACACCGTGATCCTTGGAGGGTACTGTCCTGAGGAAAAGGGACCAAGAGAGGTGAGTGTGATGTGGGATAGCAGGGGGTCGGTGGACGGTGGGAAGGATAGGAAAGGGAATGTGAGGTAGTTCCGTCTCTCTCTCTCTCTCTAGGGCTTGAAGCAGCGAAGTTGCCTTGGAAGAGGAGCGGAAGGGACGGGAAGTGGAGAATGGGGGAGACCCTGAGGGTAACGAAGAAGTAAGGGTTGTGAGCTAAGAGATGAGGAGGAGGTGGGAAGGGGGAGTGGAGCGGTTGAGCGCGTTTTGGGGAAGGTGCTCTCAGGGAAAGGTGGAGAAGTTAGCCTGTGGAGAGATAGAGAGAGGTGTCCTGGACAAGAAACTTTCGCCGACCCCTCCGGAAAACATTCCATCGTCCCACGAACCGACGTCCGCCCCGACTTTAGACGTTCTCTCAGACTCTTCAACATCTTAACCTGACTGAATACCTCGGGGAGGGGAGTAAGAGGTGCCGGATGAGTACGGGGGAGGGGTTGGAATGGGGACTGAAATTATGAGAGAAGTAAAATTCAGTAACTCTTGTTTTGCTTTGTGGTATCCCATTATAAGTTTTCCTGGATATTACAATTACTTATACCACTTATTTAAGTAATTGTCTGATATCCAGAAAAACTTATGAGAGAAGTGTCAAGTATGAAGACATGCATTCAATTGATCGAGTAGTTGATATCGAAGGGTTAGAGTGAAGAAAATTATGCCAAAATACACAAAATGACGTAATCTATAGTTTTGTTGAAATATGTGTTTACCAATAATTATCTCGTCTTATTTTTTTTCCAAAAATTTTAATTCATTTTTTGGATGCACATTTTAGCTCCCATAATTTGTAAAAATGGAATTGTATGACTTGGAATCAAGTGGTGATTCTTCGTCCACGATACCGGCCTTTCGTAGCTTAATTAAATAAACCAGCATATGATGCTCCAAACCAGCAAATAAATTTAAATACTATCGCTATTTCACCACTGATATTATTGTAAGGGCAATTTAACGAAATGCTTTATCATATCAGTCCCTCATTCTTTCATCACCATCAGCTCCAAATCCCTCAAATTCTTTTCTTCAGATTTAAACCCATACTACTCCGTTATCCATCAAGGCATCTTTAGTTTTAACTCTCTCGGAATTTTCTTAAAATTGATCAACAACGTGATTCCGTTATAGTTATTTTCTTATGCTTATAATTTATGCTGATACTTTATGCTTATTTTTTGTGTCTTTTGTATCGATAAAAACCTCTCAAATCATCTCATACTTTTTAATGCGAAAACGTTTCTAATTCAAAATGTTCCACTAAACTAAACTAAACGAATGCTAACTTTGTGATGCAATTGCAAACAGTAGTTTTTGGATTTCGGGTATTAGATGCGTAACTACTTCGCAGGAAACTCAAGGATGAGTGTTGCTAGCACCTAAGGTTGGTAGGTGGAGAACGGATGATGAAGCTGAAATTTTTAACGATGCAAACGGCGGACGAGTGGGAGGGGTACGGAAGGAAAAGAAAAAGAATGGAAGTTGGTTTTTCGCAGAGATCCGCAGTCGAGAGGATGAGGGAGAGGAGGTCTGGAAGGAGGGAGATGTTGATAAGAAATTAGAGGAGGAAGGGGTTATTCAAAAGGAAGCGCGTCGCGACGGCGAGAGAGGGAGCGGGAGATAAGCCGACGGGGCTCAGGCAATTTGCTTAGAACAATTCCGAGTGCGATAAAAAGAGGGGGACGTTGAGTGTGAGGGAAATAAAAGTTCCCCGGTCTGAGGTGGGGGGAGGAGGGGAGAGGTCAGGACAAAGCATCCTCTTTCGCATCCCATTAATGACTTCCCGGGTTATTCTTTCCCTGTAGTATTTGCCCTAGCCTAACTACCTCCCCGAAAGGCTACGAACCGGGCTGACTTTTCGCGGTTCTAAATAAGCAATCAGGGGCGTATCTTTCAGGAATTACCTTCTTAAAAGCCCTCCCTGAATTGATGTGATATGGAATCCAATCAACTCCTATTGACTCAATTATCTCAGGTCTATCATCCTCATCCAGGTTCGTTAAAAATATATGAATAAGGCGCTTCCGTTAAAGGATCAATCTTTACACGGAGAGAAGACGTCCGTCGAAAGTAAGCATTAGGTTTCTTTTAGATCCCAACAGGGTGCGAAAAGAGACGGCGATCGAATTATTCCTTTCCATTAACTGGCTGATGAGGCTCAGAAAATTTTCATCGGTCTAATGGGACGAAAAAGAGGAATGCTGTAGTGTTTCTCGCTATGGAAAACCGCCACCTTCTGGTTGATCCTGGCCTTTATATATAACCTATAGGTTCACTTATAAAAATATATATGGTATCGTTAATTTCCAAATTTATTTGGAGCTTTAGGCATTATGTATGCATTGCGTGCCTAAAAATGATCTATGAACCTAGCACTGTTTATGTTGCACCTCGTTTCCTGTACCAAGTAGTGGCTCCAATGTATGTAATTATAAAAAAATGTTAATGCACAATAGATTAAAATTATTTTTCCTTGCTACTTGCAAATCGGCGGGAATATAAATCAAATTTTCAATTAATTAAAAAGAAAACACTTTATTACATTGCATGGCACTGGTTCGCTAATTTTACCTGCAACGAAAATGTATACATGGTTCGACATTCAATGAATCATAAATTTCAATATGCTCACCCAAGCTAAATGGCAAGTTTTGAATAATTAAAAAGTTTGAGCAAAAGAGAGCCATAAAAAATGCAATCGCCTACCAGTTGTGATTGGAATCCCGTATCTCTGATTCCGATGAACAAATAAAGCCGTTCAAAAGAGCCCTTTAGGTTTCAAAGGATTGATTCGAGGACCTTTGACGCTTCCATTAAAGAAAAATACGACACCGCTCAAAGCGGCAGCACCGCGACATTAGGAGGCCATCGTAACTACGGCGGACGCATAATGGAAATACGTAATAGAGCAGTCGAAACTTGTCTCCTGCCTGGAAAAAGAGTGGAGGAAATGAATTTGCCAAACAAACATGTGGAAGGTCAGGTCTGTGAACAAATTCCAGAATAAACTTTGGAATAAGGATGTGTAATTGCCACAAGAGTCATTTACTCCACGTGGAAGGAGTAAGTTACATAGGGCGGGGGTTGATTATTTTTCAAGCAGCTTAATCTAAAATAAAAGCTTTTAACAGGATCGAATTACGGTTATGTACGCATACATACGAATCACAGAATGGCCGAAAGACCGTATGTCGTAGAGCTGTCTTCATAGCAAGTTAGAGAGTTTAGATTGGACAATGTGTTTTTGGATGGCGTATAGGGCACAACTGTAAATGCGTAAAAATATTTATATTTAAATTCTATACGTTTTAGTGGGGTACATAGCTTGATCCATAAGACTTTTGCCTCTATAGTGTTTCTTACAATTAGTGTCAGTGTAAATAAATGCATGGATATCAGCCAATTTATTGGCTCACTGCTCGAAGAAGATTCATGTGCCGTAAGCATTGCAAGAAAACAAGCGAAAATTTTTGAGCAAATGTATTTATTGTTTTTATTAGCTCACATATGGATTTTACTGTGCGGAAAACGGTCCAATTTATTGATTTTCGGGTTCAATAAGATTTTAATAGAGAGACTTCCCGTTCAGAATCCCGATGACCGTGCAGAAATTCTCGCCGGCATAATGTGAGAGGTTTTGACAGATTTGTTAATCATTTGATAGTCGTTAGTGACTCCTCCCATCCCAGACATAATATTTGATAACTTTAACTTCATCACTAACTAGGATTTAAAATAAAATCGAGATATTGGCAGTTGGACGGATAGATTTTTGCCTTATTTTTTTACCGTTCTAAGTCATCGCTTTAAAGTTATATATGCTACTCATTAAGCCTTCCAGATTATAGTAATACATTCATCTTCCTAATCTCATGTGCAACAATGAAAACCTGGTGTTAATTGTTCTAACTGTTGATCTTTTAAGTCTCTGGGTGAACTCTGAGGGAAAGACTTGGTTGGTGTCGAGGCATTTTGGTGATGTTTGCCATATGGCATGCCTCTATCCTGGAATAGTTCTATGTATTGGCGTAATTGTAAGAGACATGTAATTTAAAATTTTTCTCTAGTCTTTTTTACGAGAGCATTTGAAAATTCCGCGGGATAATTAATCCCAAAAAAAATGAATGCAAAAAATTGAATATGATCTCGACGTTTTTATTTCTTACATATCATTATAATGTTGCTTGCCTATTCTAGAGGGCATGAGGACGTACATAAACCTGTACAAATCGATGAATGAAATATGTATTAACTATGTCCTGCTCCAAACATTGTAATATCGTTTTCATCCACTGTTCTGCTTCTGATGGCATCTCTCGTGTTTACAAGATCTAAATTTGCCGATTGATCGCCAGCCTCCTACATAGAAACTGATTTCCTTCCCTGATTTCATTAGCATGCCTTCAACGTTGGATTCCAGATTGAAAAGGGAGAAATGGCGATGAAATACTCAGTTGAGAAAGGAAGCTAGCTGAAATGAGCGAGGGCGAGCTAAAGTGGGTCATTCGATTGAAGGAAGTGTGGGTGAAATAATTGCATTGCATTGGTGCGTAAGAGAGCAAATATAAGGAGGAAGAGTCAAGCGATGACGTATTCTCAGGCCATTTCCCGTTCATTCAGTTACTGGAAGCTTATGGGAAAGAATCGTGGGCGATCGGGAACACTTGTGGCGGGTGGAAAAGGAGACGATGATCAATATACATACGGGAGCAGGTCAAATAGATTATGGTTACCAAGCATATCGTTAGCAAATAACTAAGCATATAGCACAGAGTTTCCGCAAATAGTTATGGCTTTCAAGACCTAAAGTTTTGGTTGTAGCCATGGAGCTTATCCATTGGATTACAGCGATTAAAGGAGTGAAATTTGCTATTTTCCTCGCCTAGTATGTAATTTTACCACGGTAAAATAAATGGATGAAATGATTCTAATACCTTATGGGAAAAAATGCTGGGGGTAAATGTATCTTCAAAAAGTCTATCATATACGATTATCGCGGGCCGAATTTGAAATCTGTCATTTTAATCAAGGCAGAAGGGAATGAGAAACCATACTATCTCTTCTCAATGCTTACCTCATCGAGTCACAAACCTGGAGATCTCAGGTTAAATAGATAGCTCTACAGTACAATTTTAATAAACCTATCTATGTATAAAAAGATGAAATTTCGACATCACATACATATTTCTCGGCAGTAAATGAAATGTGTGTGACCAAGTTTCTAACTTTTACGTTGGAGCGACGTATTATATTTCATTAACACCCGAAAAAGACGAGAAATGAAGCATTGCAGAGAAAAATATTTTTTGAGAATCAAAATTTAAATTAAAATCTGGAATCACTGTAACTTTGCTCATTAGCTATTTTAAAATAAATTCACTTAGGTTAGCATTGTTTATTCTCAACTACTCCATTGAGGGCGTTTTCATTGTTATATTGATTTATGTTTGTAATTATATTTTATTGACTGATTAATCTGCATTTTTCAGGTTCTCTTTACGCTATTTTAAGGGATTTCAGCAGGGAAATAGTTTCTTCTCGACATTGATCGTGTTTTTCGTCAAATTGTTTGGCAAATACCAAGAATGACATTTATTGCTGGTGGAAATGTGGCTAAGATTATCATTTATACTAAAATTAACACTCCATTTGAACCAAGATGTGTCGAGTAAGCTGTGTTTCTAGACACTAAGGCAAATCAATATTTCCTGTTAGCTCACTGCTAAAAGTTTTATCGATATTCTAATCACTGCCGAACCACCTGGTTGCAATTCTCGCTGGGGCCGCGGCATATGCACGATTACCGAATTCTCTCTAAGCATGCTATATATGGAAGTACGTGCCCCTACGGAAGTACTCTATCGCTTTACACTAAATTGCCCGGCTCTAAAGCCTAATGTCCTTATCTTCCTCTTGCCCTCCGCCAAAGTTCGCAAAGACGGCTACCTATTAGGCAGAGACAGAAAAACCGTCTACTTAGGTCAAAAGATGCCTATGTATAAAATATTGGAGAAAATGGTAAAATGTGAGGGAAAAATTGCTTTCTTTTCAACCTGCGAATGAAAGAATATGTCTCGTTCAATCAAGACGTTTAACGTTACTGAACGTCCTCCCTTTGAAGAATATTAACTTTTTAAGGCCATTCTTTGATACTTTTGAGAAATTTACGTCAAAACATTCAAATTTCATGTCAAAAAAGTTTCTAAACCTTACCATGTACTTACGTGTTTGCGTAATAAATGGGTCGTTTTTGATTTAAAAAACTTCGCTTCGCCATTAAGTACCTCTGGTTCGGCATCCGGGTCGAAAATCGTCTGTTGCCCATTGCGACCTTGACTTTACTTGAGTAATCGTGATTACTCCTCCTCGCCACTGACATACCTGCCTCACGTGTCTAATCCCCTTACCTACTACCCACTCCGCCTCGCTCGGGATGTTTATCACTGCTATGTACTCTTCCGCAAGATCAAGCCCGACTGCGGTATTGTCTCGCTCTTGTTTTTACACGATAGCAATATATCGTCAGCTCTTCCATTTTTGCCTACGATTCAAACTTTCTCCTGAATACTTTCCTGCGCATTCCTTCAGTGGACCCATTGCTCACTCGCGTTAAGCTATATTTTTAACAGATTTCATGACACATAAATTATTTTTAATTTACGCAATCATTTTGAAATTTCCTGAGTACATTTTAGATTAATTCAATTAATTTTATTATTTTGTTAAATCATCTTAAAAACTTAAATGTAATATTAATAATTAATATAATATAATTTTCGTACATCGAGAAAAAGCTAGTTATTATATCACGTCTAGTGCATGTATCTCAAATGTTTCAAGATGAAATTGAAACTTTTAAACAGGCAACGCAATTAAAGAAAGAAAGAATACGATAAATCGAGGAATTAAGCATTCAAGTCAAGTATTATTAAATAGGCTTGTGATTGTCTGCTATAATGGTGCAATATTTCTTCTTTGCACCGACATAATCTATGCAAGAAAATTTATTGGGACAAGATGTGGGAAGTTCGTAAAACACAAAATTATTCTACTGCTTAAGTAATAAATAAGATGTGAGAGTAATAAAAGAAATTTTAAATATTATGATTATTCTAAAAATGATAAGCATGATGGCATAAGCTCCGTAGAACAAGAATGAATGATAATAAATCATCCACGCCTTATTTTTGCCAATTCACAGGATTAGCATACAAAGAGAGGAAATGAGAAAATTACCTTGCATCGTGAATAACAGAGGCAAGCACGTGAGTCTACCTTCCTGGAAGACCACATCCCAGTAGCCTATCCGTATCACCAGTATTTTCACGTTATGTTGTCGCTTTGTGCCACTCAAAAATCACTAATACTTCCTTCCTTTTCCTTTACAATCCAGTTTCCCGCCCGTAGCAGTAGGGAGGCCGTAGGATTAAGCGGTGTATGTAACCGCCGCTCTACGGCTAAAAATCGATTCGAATGCATGTGCCTACCTCCGACATCCCTATGCTCTCTAACAGTCTTGCTCTTTGCCCCCCACCCCATCTCATTCACGCCCTTCACTCCCTCCACCCCACCCTCCCCTGCCTATCCTGTTTCCTCAACCCTCCCTCTCTCTTTCATACTGCTATCTCTCACTCTTAATGCACCTCGGGAGTTTTGAATTTCCTCGCATCCAATCTCGTTGGCCGTACAAAAGAGCGCATCCGGTTGCTTAAATGGTTTCAGCCGGCGAATAAACGCGCATGTTCTGTTTCTCCGGTTGTGAGGGATGAATAAGGGACTCGCCGCTTTTCCTCCGCTACTTCTCTTCTTTCCTTCTCCTCTTTTTCTCTTTCTCCTCCTCTTCCGCTGCCGTCGCTTTACATATTTTTCTTCATTTTTTACACGTGAGTTTTTAATGGAAAATCCTTTTTTTTAATGCGTTTCACGAACTATGCCATCAATATCTCGGTTTGCGTGATGCCGGGTAAGTTGAAATAAATTATCGGGAAGTTCGGATACCAGTACAAAACAGTGCATTAAAAATCATTTTATTTTAATGATTCGGATGAAATTCGGTCCATTTAAAGAGAATATTGAAGAAAAAAAACTTTAATTTCCTGCGCATATCGTTAATGGCTACCGAATGCTTCTTAATTGCTATGCTACTTCTTCATGGATACCTCATTTTATTTGGATGTGACCGCCTAAAAGAATAGCAGTTGATTTTTGCTTGAGGGACCTACATTTATATTGAGCAATTTATAAATGATTTGGATGGAGCCGAAACTTATCCATTTTCTTGGGTCAAGAATAAAAGTGTAAAAACCTATAAAGTGAAAATTGTTCAAGAAATCTGCCAAGTAAATTGAGTTAATTTTGTGTTTGGATCGGGAAATGAAAACATTTTACAAAATTTTATGCAAAGCAGAGAAAATTTCCCAAAGATAAATATCACGTAATCGAAGTTGAACTCCGACTTAAGCTTAAATGGCTTCACTTACGAATTATCGTGGAATATGGCTCTGACTTTATCAGTAATAGGGATTAGTGCCTTACCTTCAACGTAGAAGTTCTTCGCGTCTATTGCATTAGACAGGCCATTAGCATAAGCTACATAATTTCATATATTGAGACCAAATATGGCTTCATAAAATAATAAAGAAATTATTTTTCTCAAGATCTTTGAGCTTAATTAAACGAGAGCTTTGAGCAAGTACCAACAATATGATTGCGAATTCTCGCCCATTTTGAGATTAATTGTTTCAGACAATTATTATCGCACCTTTTCGTCCAATATTATTTAATGTTCTTTAAGATCCAGGTTGTTGAATGAAATGTCGAAAAGGGTGATTATCCAAGAAACACCGTTTTCTTGGTAACTGCTAAGTAAATACGAATGCTTGCGTTGCCATAGCTCAGTAACTAAAGAGTTAATGTCCCGTGTCTTTGGAGAAAAAATGCTTATAATTGTCCCCCTAATATCTAGTGAATACTTGATGATTCCTCCTAAAAACACCCTAAAGTTCAACTTAAAACTGAAAATGGTAATTTCAATTAAACGTGGTAAAATGCCTACTTAGAGAATCTTCCGAAAAAAATCATCTCTATAATCTCCCGTAGAAAGCGCTTAGCATTCGTGTTCTACCTCGTGGCCGAGGAAGGGAAACCCTTCACTTATGCGCCAACTTGTCAGAGCAGTAATAGGGCGGGGCTGACGCACTTACTCGGGGACCTAGGGGCGACAGACGCCGCATCTGCCTTGACCTTTTTACAAGCCCGCGACCGTATTCTGCCCGCCCTCGGCCCAAATCCCATTTTCGACCTGTTTCTCACTCGCAACGCGACAAACACGCTTTGGATGCGTGGGATGACCGAAATGCGGTCCAGAGAGAACGAACATCGGGTCCCTTGACGACCATGAATAAAGACAAGGGGCGCGTATAAAACTAGTTTCGGGAGTGAAAAAGTTTGAGATGAAAATGGAGACGCGAAAAGATTTTAGATGCATGCCAGAGTTGCGTCCTCGGAGACAGATGAAGCGGATGGAGGTGATAAGATTAAAATTCACGAGATTGTCGAAAGGGGAGTTGAAGGGAGATATGATCAGAGGGGACAGCATGACTGCCGTATGACGTAAGATATTTGTTATTAGCTACGCCCTGATTTCCACTGCCTTGGCAGATGGCATTTTTTTGAGTGTAGTTTTGGAAAGAATTCATAGATTAAATCGTTTTATTTGCTTATAAATGCTCCGTAATAATGAGCATAGACAAAAAAAGGTACTGTGTGAAAGCCTAACATTTGGCGTAATTGTTAATGAGATCACATATAAATTAAAATAGCTAAACATTATTTCTACCATGGAGAAGGAAAAAGAATTTTCAATAAGAACGAAAACAGTCTCAAGTATATTATCTAAATGCTAACTAAAAGTAGGCGTTATGAGGAAATAGCCTATCATACAAGCTCCCACGCGGAGGAATAATGATCTAAAAGTTATAATAAGCAATGTTTCTCTATGACGAGAGTAAAAAGTTAGAGAATTCAATTGAAAGTTGGTGTTTGGAGACATCAAAAATACGTGCTTATATGTCCTTCAATTGTGTGAACTTAAACGAGAGTAGTTATTAGATAATATTTAATAGAAAAAATACATGTTGGCAATTTTTTTTCCTGCAAAAGGCTTAATTTTTCTCGCACACTATTCAATGTTTATCAAACTCTCACCAAATTATATTTAGCTGAATAGTTAGATATTTTCAATGCATAACATTGAAAATGTATCTTATATGTAAAAATTTGTGAACTCGATGCACACATCTTGATTATAAAATGCCTGACAATATGATCTACATTATAGTATTTTTCGTAATATTGTGAAGTACAACGTGATTATTGTTCGGTGTTTATTGTTTAAAAAAACTTGAATTACTATTATTAACGCTATTTTCTGTTGCAACCAATTCAAATGCAATGCCAAAATAGCGGTTTGTATCAGCTGGGAACAGTTGTCATTGTCAGAGAACATTCTTCTTTAAAACAAGAAATATATGTGCATATTCCTATAATATTAAACATTCAGTGCCCTATTAAGCGTGGTATATTTCATTATTTGCAATCGTATCGTAATTATGTATTCCATTCATTGCGTTACGGTATTTGTATATTTCATGAATTTTGCTGACTAACCGTTAATGCTCTTCAACAATACAGATAACAGAAGTATTTTTTTTTAAATCTTTCACATTAATAGAGGTTATGGGGGCTTGCTGATCCGTTCAATGAAGTAAAAATATATCATAAAGCCCAATGTTACAACTTTCATGAATACTGGCGGTGAATGTGACAAATATTCAATTTAAAATAAATTTGGAAATTTTAGGGGAATATCTTCAATGGACTTATTAATTAATCAACATCGAAAATAGTTATTTCGGAGTTTTTAACCGTCTAACTGTAGTAGTATGCTGAAGAGTTATTCAATTCCATTGCATTTATCTGGATAATATTTATTAAATAGGTCGGATTGAACTTATTCATAATTTCATTAACGAATTATAAGGATTTTTTTTCCTCTTTATTGATATCTCTAACTATAACTGAGACCAATAATATTTCCTTCTCAGAGCTTCTGCATATTATTTATCATAATATAAATATTATTCTCGTTTATTGCCTTCAATTTTACAAACGCTATTCGTTAAAAAAATGCGAAAAAATATCATTTTATAACTAAACATAGTTATTATCCTTGCTTATCGATAAAAATGTTACCAGATCTTTAGTCCTCAAATTGCTGACTGATAACAGAATCTATCTACCTGCCATTCGTATTTGTTTTTTACCAAAAAATATGAAAGGCTGATAAAAGTTATTTTAAAAGAAAGTAAGTAAAGTGGTCCTTATTTAATAAATTAATGGATGATCGCTATTTAAAAAGCAAGCTTTTGCTCACTGAGAATAATTCCCCTTATGCTGACGTAAATCCACGAAAAGTGTTATCAAATAATTTAAATTTTAGGTTGAGAATTGCCAAAAACATACAACAATACTATTATGTTGAATGTCATGACTCTGCTGTTACCAAGATTCCTTTGCGGCAAAAGTGGAAGATATCCGCTACAAGGCCTCTTTACACCAGACTCTGCGGTTTTGAGTTCCAATTTTGGTCACGCGCTGCTTTCAGGAAACTTATGGTCTGGAAATACCAAGTTCCCGCTGAAAGCCATTCGAAAACTTTGTGGCCATTCTATAATGTCCGTGGGCAACAGCGGAATCTGTTAATTCCCCACATTACCCGGGCATCGATTGAACACTCGGCGTATCAGCTTCGAGGGCTTATTTCGCTGGTTTTCGGATACAGAGATTAATTCCATCCGTTTTTCGTTTTATTCACTTTAATGGACTCATGACACTGGCATTATACTAGGCCGGGCGTATTACTGAACAATAGAATCAGGTATCTACCACGGAAATAGAAACAATATGTCGTATAAATATTAATGAGTCCAAGCATGCCATTGCCAAAGTTTCATTGGGATTTAATGCATATAAATTTGTGCGATATTCAATTAATTAAATTTTTACCAACGCTAATTAGCATTCTTTTTCATTCTTTTGGGAAATGCAAGGAAATTTTGGATTCTGTTAAACAGAAATGTAGTAATTCTTCAAAGGCAAATACAAAGAATTTTCATGTACTTTGGAGAAAAAAAAATTATGGTGATAAATCACAAGACATATGTATAATAATGATACAAAATGTACAGTTTAATTTAGAAAGGAGAAGTAATACATTCTGAAAAATTATTCAAGCTTGGGATACAAATCTAATATGCAAACTAATCATCTAGTCTTCCTACCGGTTAATTCAAAGAAATATGAAATTTGAGCGTTATCTTAGTTTCAATTGGTTTTTTATTTTTGATTACAACATTTATTTGATTTAAAAGATGAGATTTAATGCGTTTGATTGTTTAAATTAGATATGTGAATTTATACAATTGCCTGGCATTATGACCCCAGAAAGACAGAGTTGTACGAAATTACGCAATCAGTTAATCACCCTTGAAAATCCTAGTTCTCGTGTAAGCCAATAGAGAGATCAAAACGCATTACATGCGGTACTGTTTGATGACAAGAAAGAGGCATACATTTTTGGTCTCCTTTTGTCTCCTTAGATTCTGTTCTTTAGGAAAATGTTTGGTGGAAAATTGAACAAAGGGCACGGGTGGGAATAAAAAAATACCTCTTATTTCAACACAATACAAGTGATAATAATGCTTCAATTAGGCCATGAAAATAAGAATGAGTTTTCGGCCTTAAGGCTGAGGATATGTTTATATCTTTTGAGGAGATTGAAATTCACAACGATCAATTGCCTGTCATTGGGAACTCTTAGAAATACCTAAGTATTTCTGTATGCAGCTACACAACCATTTGTCAGATCTTCCCGAAAATACGCTTTTCTGTAACAATTCAATTTCTGGGTTACATCACTAATAATCAAAGTTTAGCTTCATTCTTTTTTTAAAGTACAAACCAGAAATCATCTCGCATTATCTACAAAGAAAGCAAAGGGTTTGAAAATTTGTTGTAAGATAAGCCGAATTTGGTGAAAATTCGAAAGAGGCTAGGAGAATGTGTCCCGAATTCAACGATTGAAGAGGCAGAGACCGATTTCTGAGACGTTTATAACGAGGATTACCCACTTAGTCTTCTTGAGACGACAAGGGACAAATTTTAGTTTTTTTTTATCGACGTCCATGTATTTCTCAAAATTCTTTCCACTAGTATATTAATACCTATATTAGAGAGCGGAAATAATTATTATTGCAATTTTTGCCATGAGGCTTAATTTTTTCAATTATAATTATTCAGAAGTGTTGGGTGAGCATATTATTTTTTTTTTTAAGAAAATTGACTCACTCATTGAAATAGTACTCACAAGCAGAAAAAGAAACAACAATTGAGATGCTAAATCGTGGTATAATACTGATCGTTTACTGAGAGACCTAAATAATGGACGTTTATGTAACACTTTTTAAAATTTCATTCATATGTTCATGTGTGCTAAAGTTTCTACATCGGAATAAAAACAGTCTTCATTCTCTTATTTCATCCATCAAATGTATCGCAGATTTTTTTCCTATTTTGATTTCAAAGTCAAAAAGAGCTATAAATACGTAGTACAATTAAAATGATATTACGTGAGTTTTCATATTCTAAAACCAGCTAAACCTAAAAAGTATCCTATAGCCGTTTTTATCAGTTTCAAGGGTGAAAAATTCTCCTCTTATCACTCTTCTTATTCCACTTAATTCCATTTACATTCTCCTGTATATTTGAGTTCGCTTCAACAAATATTTCTACGATTGCTTTACTTTTCAATGTAAGCAACAATTATGAGGGTTCCCTCAACATGGCTCCCTCAGTGTGGATTAATTTTCAACAATGCTTTGCAAAATTTCAACAACTAAAGCAATTTATTAATCGAAATAATCCCATCTAATCCCAGTCTTCTCTCATTTCCCCTGCTTACTGATACAACTGAAGGGGTCGGGTTAAAAAAGTGCCAACCATTATTTCTAGTGTTTTGAGATATTCTCATTTTAAAGTTTGGTTAAATCCATAAATGTTGGTAATTTTTTATAAAATTTATTTCTGCACATTATGCTAAGAATATGGTATTAATTAAATAAATTAAAATATTAAATTAGATTATAAGTTGGAGCTTGTAGTTCATATTTTTCCTTAAAATAGCGTGGGCAACTCAGTTTTTGGGGAAAAAATGAGGATTGGCACTCTATTAACCCGTCTCCTTCAATTTTCGGCAGCACTTTCCTTTTAAATTAATTCTGCGCTATTTTGACTACTTTCGCAGAAAATCATATAGTGCACCTTAGTTTTTTTCTCGGTCGGTACACTGAGTAGACGTGTGAACGTTTCGACCCCATGAGTGCGACCTTAACTTTGAGTAACCTTTAGCTGGTGCACCACCCGAAAAACCTCTGATTCGCATGCCCTCTGGGGAAGCCTTCGATCGCACAGATCCCATATTTACGTCCCACCTGTGCCTTTCCATCCAACGCGGTTTTTGCTCTCTTCATCCCATTTCTGCCCTCTCCTCCCCTCCATAATCCATCTCCACACCCGCTCATCCCTTTCCTCCCATCCCTCCCGGCCATTCGTGTTGTCTTTCGCTCTCCCAAAGAGGAGCGACCTTCCTTCCATTTGAAATCCCCCCTCTCGATCATCCGAGCTGCCTTAAAACCTGGCCACTCTCCCATTCGCTTGATCCCCCATTCAATTCCGCAGCCAAGTTGATCACTTGGCCTCCGGAGGGTCGATCGCACGACGAGGGGCGCGCGATGGTGGCAGGGAAGGGAGGGATGAAGGAAAAAGGGAGAGACATTGAAAGATCAACGAATAATTGCTCTCATCCCTGTGTGAAACGCCGGTCATCGCAGTCATTAGCCATACCTCCCTTCTCCTTCACGCTTTGTATCTCCTTTTTTTCTTCATTTGAAAGGCAGGAATGGCTCTCGCAAAAATGTTTTAGAGTGAAATGAAAAATTTAACGCGTTGGAACGTTTTCCGATTAAAAGGGAAAATTTACATGTTTGGAGTTTTTGATGAGGTGGAGAGAATGATGAGAGCCAAGTGATCGGCCGAAATTTCAAAAGGACAAAGCGTTTGCAAAGAAAAAAAAAAGGAAAGGCAGGTAGAATACAGAAAAGGAATTCGAGATGACATTCCCCACTTGATGAATTGATCGTATGCTAGATGAAACGGAATACGAGAACAAGCGACCTAGGGTCAAATAAAACATATCGTCATCAAAGCAATGTTGAATAAGTAAAGGTGCCAATGGCTTTGTCATTAAAAAGTTATCTCGGAAATATATGAAATACGGTGTGTAGTTCGTTACGATGTGAGTAGTCTTTAAACTACACTACCTTTCAAAATTATACTCGATAAAAATTTGAGGGTTTGTATACGACCTAAATTAATAATCACCAAAGCTATACTACTCCATCGCATATATCTATGACTCTTTTGACTTTTTTTTACCGCATGCAATCCCCTATGCTGAGTATAAGAGTACTTGAAATCGCTATTCACATTCGATTCATGCTCCTTCATTTAACATTCTATCAATTTTAATGTCCATGTTTGGCATGCCGTGCATACCCAATGGTGACAAAATTAAATGGCTAATTAAGAAAATTGTTTGGAATCAATCCGGTCAAATTTCCGATACGGATGATGGAATCCAAAAGCTTTCGTTGTCTTGAGTAACCACTTTGATTGACCACTTGCCCAAAAATTTAGTCGAATTTCATTTATATTAACCCTTGCTTATTACTATGAAAAGCATTTCCATTTTTCATTCAATGACGTTAGTTCTCACTTTGTGAGTATTTCTGTTGTGGTAGCTGAGAAGCTTATGAATTTCTCACCATTTTAAGAAAATTTGAGAAAACACATTTAACTTACACATTTTAAGTTTTGTAAATGCTTTTACCCAATTTCACGGAGAAAAATCAATAAGTTAGCATTTTATATCTGCTGATGCGAAATACCGATTAAAGATTTCTATTCGACAAAAAATATTTTCTTTCACGTGATAATATTTATTTTTTCCCAAAAATGCGATGAATACGTGCGTATTTTCTTTTTCTCCGACCTTGTCGGTTTTCTCCACAGCATAAATAGAGAGTGCGCGTATGAATACAAAGATATTAACAGGAGCCCACACGCGTACCTGAGGAAAAATTGCAAAATCCAGCCTTTAATTTAGATTAATTCTGTGTTTTTGTGATTTTTAAGGGCTCTACAAAAGTTTATAAACGTACTAAGTGACTTTTTAAAAGACTATAGCAAAAAAAGGTTCGCTTTCCAGAATCAGTGCTTCCAAGCGTAGGCACCTTCACGCGAATGGAAAGAAGTGCATTAACGGGGACCTATGAAGAAGGTTATGAAACCCTTAATGTGTTCGCATCAACGGCAGTGTTTTTGTCAACCATTCTACACTCACACATCAGAAAGCAAATATAAAAAGATGGTTTCCCGAATGACAATGCTTCCAATTCGGAAGGGGATTCCACGTTTTGTCCCTGGAATAATAAATAAAAGAGTCTCGGCTCGGGGAAAATCATACCCAATTACGGGCACGTGTATTTCTGGACGCGTAACGCACCTCATACCAATAGAATTGCAAAAGAAACATCTTCCCACCTGAAGAGGATGAAAGGAAGGTTATAAAAAAGCGGAGATGGGGGAGGGATTAATAAAATACGATAAAAAGCCACACTGCGGGAGGAGGAAGAAGAGGTTTTTTGACTTGCAAAAATAAAAAGGAGCAGAAAAGGGTTACGATACGCATGTGGGTTGGTGTGGAATGGATGAATAGGAGGGGAGTCCGCGAAGGGGTTTGGCCTTAACGGAAAGAGGAGGAGCGAGCAATTCGGAGATAAAAGGGGAGCGAAGGCATTATGGATGCTCGGAGATAGATAATGGCGAGACGAAGGCGGGAGTGGGTGGTGTGGTTTTTTCGGCGTGGGGAGCTGAGGACCGTGTAGGGGAACCCAAAAGACGTGCGATTCTTTCGGGGTTGGAGGCGTTGTGAGGTTGAAGAGTAGGACGGGGGTGGGGGGATGCTTCTGAAATATAACGGTTATGGGAGGCGCTCCGCCGTGTTCCACAAGTACGGAGGATAGTAATAAAGATATCCTCCTCTCTTCAGTGCCCACCCGGGAAGATTCTCACCCCTTCTTCTTTTTATCCATTCACCTCCCCACCCCCACTCCCTAAATCCTACCACCAACTAACACGACTCTTCTCCCCTATTCCCACATTTTTTCGCGACGCGATAGTCAGTTTTTTCCTCTCTCTCTTTCCTTAGTATCTCCCACCCCCATAACCATACCTCCTCCCACAATCCCTCCTCACCCTCGCAGCTTGCCCTGCCCGCGTCACCGGCTCTAAAATTTTATGTGCCTACGGTATCCCTCAGGTGTGAGCGTAACCCCGCTGCTATCCACTGCGTTTGCCGTCGTGCTAGGGGATTATCCCTCCCTACACATCGGCAGCGACGAATGGTTATTCCACCCACAGTGCAACGGGCACGAGAGGTAGAAAATATGATAAAGACATTTGGTCTGCTGAACTCCATTTTTTTTTTCATCTTTCGGAATTTTTACGACGAGTGAAGGCGTCGGATAAAATAAATTACAAAAACTGCAGCGTTCTTTATGGATAAAATTTTAGGGTCGTATTTTCACGCTACGACCCCTCGTATTAATTAGTCAC
The DNA here is from genome assembly GCF_921293095.1 of Ischnura elegans. Taxonomy (NCBI): domain Eukaryota; kingdom Metazoa; phylum Arthropoda; class Insecta; order Odonata; family Coenagrionidae; genus Ischnura; species Ischnura elegans. Next base: position 35,860,770 of record NC_060246.1, read on the forward strand.
TATATTTTAAAAGGAATAAAAAATTAAGGTGGTAAAAAAGTAAAAGCCGTGGTATTTTTTTGAAGTATATTTTAAGTGCTCTAGGTATAATTTTAGCTATCTGCGATTGATTTTCATCAGAGATTGTTGAAATTGCGTATTTTCCAGTTGCCTATGGTAACTATCCTATTACAATGGTAATTGGGCGTCCAATTGCGATACATTTCTTTTTCTATGCCTTAAAGGAAGTGATAGAGATTAATGGTGGAAAAATGTGATTCCGATGGCCATAAATATTCCTTTACCCAAGAATGTTGATCAAGAACAACAAAAGTAAACAGGCCTTTTTTGCAAGTACTGGGATGTTAAAAAGGATTCCCCCCTCCTAATAACCCACCATGCAAGATTCTAACCCATTTTTTTTTATTTTTACACTCTCCCTCAATCCTCCGCACGCCTAATTCTTGCAAAGCCTATTTCTAAATATTCACTTAAGTAATTTCACATAAAAATTTAGTGAAATTGCTGAATAAGTAACGAAATTTGAAATCAAATTATTTGGTTAGAATTTAGGATTAAAAACTTTATTAATACTCATGCTTAAGTCATTATCGTGATAATAAAACATTAAGGGACCAATCAAGTGGTAATATTTTAGAATTTTACGATAAAATATTGTATAAAATTTGTTATCTGTTGCATTATTTTTTTAAATACCGAAATCATAAGTCTTGTGTCACTCTACAAATTTGGAGAGGAATAAATCAACAGTACAAAGAATGGAATTACTCTGAATATGCATAATTGTACTTTAATTGATTTATAATTTTAATTTTTGATATTTTTTGGCGATATGATCACTTATTTAATAATCAAAAAGATATATTTACTAAAATTACGGAAAATGGGCACGTGGTTTCAAAAGGAGGAAAGGATATGGCTGTATCCAATTCGCATGGGTTAAAATACACAAATTCTTTATAAAACTCCAAAATGGTTGAAAGATGAGCCATCCTTTTCGCAATAAACAATCGGAAGTCCCCGTGCTCTTCGTTGAGATAAGAAAATTCATCGCTTCGGAGGAAGAAATTCCGCTAGCTAGTTTTCTTTCGGGAAAGAGGCCATCGAGATGAGGGAAGCAGAGTGCGAGGGAGGAAGCGGAGAATGGGAGCTATGAGAGGAGACTCACCGGTCGGAAGAGGCGTGGCCGAGTCGCGGGGGTCGAGGAAGCGCCCGGCAAGAGGGGCTCAGTCGCCTCCGGCTGCCGACGATGACCGACGAATCCCGCAGATCCTCGAAACAACGCCTCCGCCAGCTACCGCTGCGACGTCCAACCCGTGGAAGGAACACGACTAACTTTAGCCTTGGCAAAAGTTCTAAGAGAGACGCTGAGGGACCGGGTACAGATGACTGAGACAAACTTCTGGAGCAAATTTTGTGTGAGGGATCCCTCCTTATCTGTGTTTACAAGTGTATCTCTCCTTTAGCCTCCCACGCACCTGATACACAAGACCACTCGGAAGCTTCCCTCTTATTTGAAGGGAATATTGACCCTCTTGAGAGCGCCCGCGGGTACCATGAGGGTCTCTCGCAGAGAGGAAGGACCGTAACGGACCGGGCGGACGCGATGTAGTGGTGGACTCAGCTGAGTGGACTTTCTCGGGAAAGGGGAACTTGTTGGTATCTCTCAACTCACGCACACACTCGCCTTGTTTGCGTGCCTGAATGTTCCTCCTGGGCCGAGAGAGAGAGAGAGAGAGGAAAGGTACAGAGATGCGGAAGAGCGATAGTACCCTAGTCTCCTCCGGCTATTGACGAGTGTGCTCCAAGACTTACCTCCTCACTGTAGTACGCAAACACTACGGGACTCACTTGTTTGTTTTGAACGCCGTCTAGTGTGGCACACCCTGGTGGGGAGACCGTTCCGCATCGACCTTTGTCCCGTCACTTCCGCTTTAGATGGTCTCCACCGGGTCAGGGGTCAAAGAAGTCCGAGAAGGGTGTAGCCTGTTTGGCGGATCGGTTCTCCGATTCCGACGGGGGGTTGCGCCGGCGGCCGAGCTCGCGAGGGACCGCGAACTTCGCTCGCGGGTAACTCCTCAGGGAACGTTGGGCCAAGCCGTCACAGGCAGGGCGGCAAGTCACTCATGCCGACCACCCTACGATCGGGAGGAGGCGAGTTTAGAAGAGGAAATCGGAACACACTTAAATCGTCCACGTATATGTCTTACAAGAATGATCCAATCACCACTGCCAGCCACGTGCGAGTGGCACGATTACGAGTGGGATGAAGTTGAGAACCGGCGACCTCCAGCGGCGTGACAGGGTGGATACCTCTCTTTTCAGGAACACTAGAATCGTCCAACCGAACTGTCTAATCAACGTCGCAGTCACGACCACCAGCCACGTGCAAAGGTCACGTTGGATTGGGGCGAAGTGGGTGTGAATCCTTCACAAGGCCCGGCACCCTTTAGCGGTGTTACCGGAAGGGTCCCTCTATCTTCGGCGGGAGGTAGACGGGGACCTCGCCGGCGTTCGCGGATGCTGTCGCGACGGCTTAAAACCGCGTGGAGAGCGAGACGGTGCGTGCGACCGTTCGCGCCAGGGTACTGCTGCAGACTGGCGCGCGCGCTACTCTTGCCTCGCCTCTGCCCTTCTCCAGCGAACCCTTCCGTAACCCCTCCACCCTCCCCCCTCCTCCCCCATGGCCACTTCCCCTCGCGGTGCCCTCTCTCTCTCTCTCGCCCTGCGCAACCCCCTTCCCACACCCCCTGACCCCCCCTTTCGCATTCCCTCTCCACCCCCCGGTTCTTTTTCATCTCTCCCAAACGCCACTTCCTCCCTCCCCAGCTTCCTCCATCCCCCTCTCTCGGCCTTCCGCCAAAGCTCCTTTTTCTTTCTCCCGAAAGCGTCCATTTTTTTCTCTAGCCCACTTTTCCCATGGTTAGTTTTCTCTGCATCCCCCCCAAAAATCTTGTGACAGGCTTTTCGCTGTATTTTTGGAAGATAGGTTCCCTTGTAAACGTCGTGGTTCAACATGCACCTCTCGTTAGCCGCTATGAGGGTTCTCCACTTCTTTTTGACGAAATCATTTAAAAAAAAATATATATTATGCCTATTTCGGTTCCTTTGATGTACCTCTCTCTCTCTCTATTTCTGTATTTACTATTGGGTGTTTTTTTTAAATCCATAAGTCCCACCCACTATTTGCGTATTCAAAAACCAGCTGCTGTCTGCAAGATTTTTAGCATGCTACCACAGTTACTTTAATCCTTTGTAAAGAGATTTTGTCGCTTGATTATCAATATGACAAGGTAACTATCCTTTCCATATATTCATCCAAATGCCTTTCAATCCATTTTCAAAATGGTGTTCTGAAGATATCTTCTTCATAATTTACTTTATTCTAATGCGTTCATCCTGCCGTTAAAATTGAACGTTCTTGTAATTTGCGATTTATTTTATTAATGGAAGTTTCTTCTGTTGGTATTTGAAAATTCGGCTTCTAAGTTCTTGCTCCCTTTAATATTTTCAGTGTAGTCACTTAATTTCCGTATTATTTTCTTTTTTGGCTTTGGCACATCAAAAATCCAAAATTAATGCTTTTATTTAAACTACCGTCAACTCTTTTTCTTTTTCGTCAGTTTCTTTATAAATTCCTCCTCTCATCACAAATGCACTAGAATGTCTCGCTTATAAATCGTGCACCTACGCTCATACTAACTGCTCAATCCAGCAGCTAATACGATCTTGTCTTCACATTTGCCATTTTATCTAATTCGGCATTTTAGCTTCGTATCCATCAAAGACAATAAAGTGATCCATTACCTTTATTTCAGTCGGTGTGGATGAAATTGACATGATATTTGTCGTAATGTCTTGTATAATGGTGTTTAATCGTCCATTGCCATTCAGGTTCTTTAGATTCATTTTATTAAGCATTTCAAACTCATTTTGCTGTGGGAAAAATATCGTCATATTACTTTTTTCTCGGCTGACACCTTTAAACATCTCAGCCAAAAATATTAGAGGAGCATGGTGACCTATGGAATGAGTTATCCCCCCCTTTACTCTGAATGAGTGAAACTTATGCCCCTTTGGATTATCCGGGGCCTTTACTTCACTACTGTTACATAGCAGAACTATTATTTGGGTCGAAACTCTGAGTAAGTGGGATATTGCTCGATAAAACTTAAATTTGTTGATTCAGCCACGTGAAAAATTGAGACTGATAATTACTTCTACGTGGAATAATTTTGGTCTTAGAATAGCAGGGCACTGCTGTAAAGGATGACTCAACTGTCCGCATTAAAAATTCACAATCCCTTACACTTATTTTCCCCCTTCTTTATTCTAGTATCTAAAAATATGCACTATGATTGGCTGCTATATAGAGTTAACAGCCCTTGAGTCTTTTAGGAAAGAGAAAGTATACTACTTATTTTGAATACTAAGACTTAAAAAACAACTTTGCTGAAAAAGATTTCAGCAATGCGAAAGAATGAGTGTGTCCATTACATTTTCGCTATTTTGCCTTACGAATTTCTTAAAATTATGAACTTTTACATTTATATTGTAAAACACGATTATAAACTATGGCGTCAGGTTGACTATGAGCGCTTGCAAACGGAATGCGTTTGAATATAGAAATAATGCTGAAAGAATGTCGATTGACCCCGACTCTTACTTAGCCGTAGCCTATCACACAAAGGAAATTGTTACTTTCCGCCTTCAACGTGAACACTAGGTGTAAACGTGAGGTGAAATCATTCCGTTCACGAACCACAGACATTTTATGGTAGGTACCTCGCAGATGAAAATGGCTGGAGATATGACGGTTATGTATCTTTAACGTCGCGGAAGGCGATGCCAGCAGGATTGAGGAAAATAACGGGCCAGAAACTATCGTGTGAAGGACTAGGCGATTAACATCCCGAAACATCTAAGCATTAATTCCTTCCCATGGCTATTAGAAGGCGAGCGCTTCAGTGGTAGATAGATGGAGCCTTTGTAGTTGGCGTCATCGATTGCACAAATGCGGGAAACCGCCGGGAAACTATTCTGTTCCAAACGACGGTAATTCGCTTTCAGCAGTAATACCTCAGCGTCTCAATTAATTCTCGGTTGGCACTCGAGCAATTTTTCCTCTTCTTTCCCCCACTGCATTTTATCAAACCGATTTTCGCGCTCGAGGATCTTGAAGTAAGTAATAAAACTCTGGCTCATAAAAGTGGTAATTTAGTTGATGGAGGTGAGGTGTTCTCGCCAGTCATCAGACAATTTTTCATGAACCGTCAAAGGTCGAGGTAATATTAATTTTTAAAAAGTCAAATTTAATTTTCGAAATGTGAAACTGCTCTCTCTGGTGGATAAAAAAACTGTATGAGGAAAAGATGGTATTCTTAATGACGCTCCCATTTCTCAAACGTTGAATGGAGTTTAGAAATCTTATTGAATAACTGAGTCTTCTGAATAAATCAATGATAATTGGATCTGCATTTTAAGGATTTTGTAACATTCTCACTAGATTGTAAATATCCTGCAAAATCGCTTTATTGGATTCATTATTTTTGAAAGTACCATTTTGCGGTAATTTTAAAATACTGTAAAAATAGCATTATTTCGTGCCGCGCGCTGGCTTGGTATTGCAGAAACTGCAAAGCTGTTTCGACCTTTAAGTGTGTTTTACTGTAAGCTTTTTAATTTAAACAATTCGTTTTAGGTCTGTTACTTTTACAGAAATAAAAATGAATGATTATGTCATAGGTTGAAGTATTGAAATGATCTTCTTTTGGGGCATTGATCACTTTTTGGGTTATGTAAGGAAAAGGGTGCCTTCTCGTAACATGCAGAAACGCATGATACGCAGAAAAACGTGAAAATACGTGTAGAATGATACGCAAAAAAAAACCGGATGCTGTTTCTACTCAAACAAAAAGACATACTGACTGAGTAGTATTTTTTTACTCAGCAAAAATCCTAGTGGTAGGGATGATTTGTTGAGCATGGATGTAATGTCAAAGTTTTACTCTATTGAATAGATAGAGGTTATGATTAATGTCTATGGTTATTCAATCGTGGTTTTTTTAACGTTAAGTATATGACTACGTAATGCTCCACAGCTGGATTTTTTGCGGTTATATTCGTAATCAATTCGCTTGAAGATTTGCTTGACTTGAACTATTTTACTATTTTTGCATATATATGTTTACCCGGACCGCCTAAGAGTGGTCGATTCGTGAATATTGGGATTTGAATGAGGCTCAGTCTCGTCCAATTAGCCGGACGAGGAATATTGTAGGTAATTGTGAAATGCATGTATTGGATTGAAACTCGGTACGCTTGTCATCAAAAACAAACCACGCATTAAATTACCAGGTATGCATACAGATTATTTATCACATGGCAATAATATCAGTATTTTTTTAAACAAAATTATTTTAGATTTTTCAGACGTTTGAATCACATTATCATTATATTTAGCGACTGGGAGTGAAATGAGTGTTAATATAAGTATTTTTTAGCTGGTGGGGGTTGAGGGTATTTATATCGCCAAAATACGATGAGTAATAAGCATAATGAAATGAATGACAATCATTTTATGATCTCTAAAATATTAGTTTCTGTAACATCGCAAATGAATGCGTAAACTGGATAGGAGAGAAAGCTCAAAGGCTATTAAATAACCTTATTATCCGATTAAAATATATTTGAAAAATAAACCGAGACCACTCATCAAAAACATAAGCAATAAAGATAAATTTGCTACCTTTTATTTTCAGCCAATAATTTTTTCAATTGTGAAAAAGAAAAATTATCGCCACTATGGTTTCATATTCAATACTGTTACTTCTCACCTTTGAATTTAAGGTATTTGATGTTAAAATTTGTAAATCTGTAATGTTATAAAATACGTAAATTTAAAATGGCTATCTTTAAATAGGCAGTGATCACTTAATCGGATATTAATTTAATTAAATTATTTCCTTTAAACTGAATCAAAAACAATTTATTAGAATTTTCGTTCGGTATCCGGGATCAATTGAAAAAACTTTCAAACAGGAAATAAAATGACAAGCAAAGAAACTGAGTCCATTTATTAACAGTATATAGGTTTTGAATGCCCTTTAATCAAATGGGTGAAATCAATTTTTTTCTAGGGGGCATTATAAATATGTGCTTTCCTTTCATTATTATGACGCTAAGTATCGTTCATTGTTGAGGCATGATTCATTTATTCCTTAAGTTATGTTTTTTCTGTAATAGGTGGGATATACAATTTCAAAAATAACTGAATTATTGTAGATAATTTTAATTATATATATATGTTTTTATAAGAATAAGTACGCTGATTTTTGTTTTTAAGAATTGTTTTACCCAATCAGCTTCGTATTACATACTACATCATCGAAAATTTTGCCTAATACATGCTATATTTATAACACCATCGAGTAATTGCCAAATTTCTGCCAGTGCTTTCATCATTTATCTAAATATATTGAGGAATTGAGATAAAATTACTGGTGAATTGTAGCTGAGTTGATGATGGGAATAAGTGTTATTTTACGTCATTGTTGTTTTTTTGTCGCAGCAAATTGTGAGCTCTGCTGCCATGGTGATCAAATTATCTTTCTCTCTCTCCGTTTTTTATTCAAGCTTCAATAGTTGTTCAGAGATGATGTTTTTTACCTTTACAATTCTCTGACACATAAAGGGGAAATAAACATCATCAATGTCATTCCATTAATAATTTACTCCTATCTCAATGATATCGTGGATCAAAATAATTTCAAATAAAAACATCGTATTGTAAATTCAATTTCGTTTCATGACTCCATTGGTTAGAGAAAAATGCAAATTTTGTTCAAAAACACATACAAGTCAATAAAAAAAAACAAATTTAATAATGCTAACAAATCAACCTTCACAACTCAATAAGACAGATATGTTAAAATGTGATAGGTCTGCCTTGACCCAGCGCTTGGAGTTTTATTTTATGCAGATTGAATACTCATCACATGCTATTGGTTTTCTCTCTATAGAGTGATCGGTAATTCTATTTAGCAAATAAATTCTAGTTTTTGATCACAATGATTCCTGTATTTGGCGCAGTTAAAATAATTTTTGGAGATTAGGTAGGTTTTACTCTTGTTTCTGAGCTCCATATGCGAAAAATCACGTTTTAAGTGAAGAAATATCTACATGCAAATGAATTTAAGGATGCTTTCGAATTTGGGGCATGGTGTAATTACGAGTTACTTTGATAGTGTCGAGTGTTTATCCCTTTTTCGCGAGGAATTGTAGAAGTATTCTTACAAGTACCTTTATGCGTCATCGATTGTGTCACATCGTACTTCAGTCTGGACAGAAGTAACTTACTATCTGAAACATTTGAAGTTAGAGGGTCATTCTTTTAAAGCATGTATTCAGAGAAGTCCATTGCATAGGGTTAATATTCTTCGCAAAGATCACAGACAGAATGAAATTACGGAATAGGGCAAAACATTTTTTCAGTGCTACGTTGATTTTTAATATTTCAATATGCTCCCTGGCGCAATCGATATACTACGATAAAAAAACAGATTACGTAATTTTTATGAATATGTCTCCAATGGAACCTGAGAGGCATTTGGATCCAATATGATTATGCACCTAAAATATATATTTTTTGGTGCAGTCACTGATTTTTAATTTTATTGGAAAATTTTGATACTTTTAAATTATTTCGGTGATCTGGTTCAGTAGGCTAAACTTGAATGTCATGGAATGAAACGTTTTTTGAATTTTGATCAATATTTTGCCAGTATTTTTCGCTCAATGTACCCGTACTAAATTAATTTGCATTTGAGAATATTTGAATTAAGCAATATATACTTTTTTTTAAATATGACTTGCATTATGTCCTTCTATACGGAAAGTGTGGTGAGCAATATGAATAGCCAAACGTCCGCATTTCCCAAAATAGATTTTTTTCCTTATTATACATAATAGCTTCCCACTGGAAGCGGAGTCGGTGTTATCATATCATGTACTGGGCATTAAGTAGTGCAAAAGAAAGAACAGATATGATATACAGTGGAATTGAATTTTGAAAAGTGCTTTTAGAAAAATTTTGATGGTTTTATTACAAATATGTAATCCATAAGCGCAAATTTAGTCCATTTAAAAATTTAAAGCCAATGGTAATATGTAGGGCAGGGGATCTGTACTACATGAAATATGGAGACTCGTCGCATGACTCACTTCGAAACATTAATGGGCATTTATGCCTTGAACGATAGAATTAGCTCGTACATGAAGTAAGTCGCTCTGATGGCGAGTGATTAAACAATTCGAATGAAAAAATTGGAAAGTTCTCAAAGGTCCGATCTATTCATGTAAGGCATATTTTTTCAACATCGGATAAAAATTTTTTTATTAACCCGTGATTATATTGCTTAAAATTATCAGTTTTTGCCTATTAAATAGCCAAAACTAGCCATTACGGCTTATAACTGCGCTTAAAAAATCGTAAGCAATATCATTCTGGGTAATTATCATTGGTAAATACTTACATGATGACTACGAACTAAAGTTCCTCATCCCTGGTGCTCAACACCTAGATTCGTAAAAACTGTTAAATTTTGATATAATATTTTTATTATAGCCCCAAAAGAAATTTCCTCTTCGCTACCTGCTTCCTTGTGATTTAAGCAAGCCTTAATCTGGTCTCAATAACCCGTGCAGCTACCTTAAAATCGACGTATAGCTTCACCATATCTCTGAGGCACTTCAACTCTTGTCTCTGGGATTCAGTCCCGCCCCAATCATCGAATTTCGCCTCCCTTCCCTCCACATCCGATAAATATACATGGCGCCCCTCTCCCAGCCAGTCAATCCCTATCGCCCGGTCTCTTCGGCAAAGTAAGCAACCAAATCCCAAGGCGATCTTTTCCGGCGGCGAGGAATCGCATCAAGGAATTTACATTCCCCGTCCGCATCTGGGGATCCCGAGGAAGTGTTCCGCTCCGCGATCCTCTATTTTTTTTCTTCTTCCCCTCCCTCATACTAATCCTCACGCACACGAGGAGCCGATCGCGATCCTGTCAGCCAATGGCGGCGTGCGTTCTCCTCGGCGCTCACGTCATTTATTCCCCTCTCCACGTGAGTATACCCACCCTGGTCTCATGTACATACGAAGTGTACCAAGGAAGGGATCAGAGATTGACGAACGCATCTCTCCTTGAATGTGCGATGGTTCTAAATCTCTACAGGCCCGAGTTCCGTCATCCGAATTGCCCGTTTTCTCATGGCCTAGTGCCCTGAGTCACGTAGACGTTTCGTCTCCCTACCCCGTGGTATGTGCCTCCTTTATCTTGAGACAGCATCTTTATGGATTACACCTGACTTGTGTAGTTCATGTACATTCCATTGGGGAGTGTTTTTGATGGGAAAAGAGGGGATGTATTATTTAAAGGGTAATTGCCTAAAGTCAAAAAATTTATTTATTTTAAGTACAAGCTACTTCTTTAAAGTCATTTTGGATTTTATTAAGCAAAATTTTCAATAATTTGTGGATGAAGTAATAAAAACTCGCAGAATATGACCTTTATTATTTAAAATAATATAAAAGGATATTTAAAATTTACCTATTGGCTACACAAAGTTTTAGGAAGAGATTATGTGCAATTTAAGTAAATCGGAACTAGCCTCGGAATCACCCGCAATGCCAAAATTGTGCGAAAATTCCGCAGAGAGAAAATATCATTCGCCAATACCGGGATTCGAACTCGGAACCTTAATAGTTTTGCTGATTCAATTAAGTAGAAATTCCTTTTATGAATGACATCCGATCCTCTTAAACTCCCAAATTTCCATAATTGTATTGTTCTACCTTATACCGCCACAGTGTTGCTGAACCCGTGCCGTTTTTAACCCTTTCAACGCTGAGGCTATTTTTTGCATGGCTTTTCTCTGACTGAATGCATTTTTTTGGGTTTTTCAGTAATAATTTACCTAAGAAACAATTTTTCTTCAGTAATTGAAAAAAAAATTAATGCTAAAAATTTAAATTTTTTTACGGACGTGAATTCAAGCCAAGGGCCTGAAGGGCGAGTGAAAGTAGGTGAATTTGATTACCGAAAGCCGAAAGTCATAAAATGAATATCTGGGAGGCAATTTCTTATATAAATAATAGCTGTTGAGGAGGAGAAGGTGGAAGATGTGAATGCCCAACTTGTTATACCACTTGAGAGTTTTTCGTTCAATTGGATAATAGGAAATCATCTGATCAGTGTATCACCATTGCCTCGTTGTATCTTGCAACTGCCTCAGGTTTGGGTATAGTTCCCCCTCCCCTTCGGTGGGGGACATCGTTCATTTCGCCCCCATACTGCTAACTGATCATAATAGAGGTGGGTTAAACTGTTCATTTTTATGAACAGTTCACTTTGATCCTGTTCAGTAAAAAGAACAGTTCAAAATATCGGTTCATAGTGAACAGGTAGGGTCATTCGGTAGAAAATATTGTTTATCATGCGTTTAGAGTACATGAAAGCTTAGTGTGGTATCGTAAGGTTTGTGGAGAGTGTTATGGTAATTTCGAGCAAGAATCGCGTTTTAAACAATATTTTTGGAGATGCATCCACATTAAAAAATTTCATCGTAGGCGCCAAAAACTAAGTCCAAAGATCATCTTGGTAAAGGGGCCGAAAAAAATGTTCCACAATCATGAGTTCAATCGTTTCCTAAGTTCATGAATCGCGTTTTAAACAATATTTTTGGAGATGCATCCACAAATCCACAAATGTTCAAAAAACGAAATCAAAATGAACGCGATATCCCAACTGAACGCCCCGAGGAAACTAATATTTAATCTAGTATTTCGAACGGTTTGAAAGAACTGATATTTTAAATATCAGTTCAAATATTAGTTATGTCGAACGGTTCGAATGAACTGATATTTTAAATATCAGTTCAAATATTAGTTAGAACGAACGGTTCGAATGAACTGATATTTTAAATATCAGTTCAAATATTAGTTAGAACGAACTGTTCAGTGGCGAACTGTTCGTTTTCGTCGACGGAGGGGAATAGTAGAGAAAGAAGGGGAGGGGCTCGGTCGTCTACGACGCACTTCGGCGGCCTTGGATGGCCTCCGTCGTAACCGCCATCTGTTGTACCCACAACGCACTTGCTCGAGTAAGCTGCAGTTCAAAATGCCTCTTGATGATCATACCTACTGTACCGAGTATGCCGCAATTGTGCAGTGCCGACATGAACAGTGAACAGGGTGTTTTAGAGAACGGTTCATTTTCGAACCGGTTCATTTCAGTGAACAGTTCGTTTTGGCAGTTCGGTTCTTTTTGACCCATCTCTAGATCATAAGTACTTCTCTCTTGTCTTTCCACTTCATGACGCAGACACCGCCATCAGTGTAGGCATTCACAACTTCCCCATCTTTAATTTTTTTGAATTAATTTGGGGAGGATTACCCTTCCGGTTAGTTCTCAAAGTTCCGGTACAATATGTCTTCCACTCCAGTAGTTGGTGGGCCAAAGTGGCACTGTTGTAATAGTTATCCATAAATAATGAATGGCCAGCATTAAGGTGACCCTCCATTAGTTTATCCAGCGTCACTAGATCCTGTGTAAACGATAAGTCTGAGAACTAAACCGGAAGGTTCCGTTAGCATGTAAATTTTGATTCCGTATTTATGTTTCTTCCCCTTCAAAAATCTTTAGAAAACAAGTCACCCCATCCAGAGAAGCATAGACTCATCAATGCAGAGTTTTTGCGACGGAGTCACGGCATTAGTTATTGAGTCATGAAAGAGGTCGATTAGGGGGCGAATTTTATATAGTTGGTGATTTGGCTGAGGCTGACCAGGTTCCGGGTTTTTCGCAAAGTGCAAGTATTGCAAAATACCCGAGAACCAGTCACGGCTCATGCATCCCCGAAAGCAGGGAAAGTTAAATTGGAAGTCCTTGCTCCATATGTCTGATATCCTGTTTAATCGGATTATTCCCATGTGGTACAGGACGCCTAAGAATATAAGGAATTCCTCTTTCGTCAACGACTTCCATTCAACAATCCTTGCTTTCGGGGCTACATTCTGTGCTTTCAGCTCGTCGGTAAATCTATTTGTCCCTCTCACGGTCAATTTGAGGATACTGTCAGTCAGTAAAAGATTAAAAAAGTCGGTGGGTTGGTCTCCTTGAGGTGAAGCAGTCATACCAGGGGTCTGGGTAAATGGAATGGGGTCTATTGTCGGTCTGTCAGAAGTCCAGGTGTATGTGGTTTCTCTCAGTCTGGCAGTGGTGGCTTGCGAAGAGGTACCCGGGAGGCATGATTCTGGGGATAGTAACTCATTACCCTACGATGGATCCCCTTCCTCCTCCGACTCATCGTCATCGCTTCCGCTGTATATAGTTTCACCGGAGAAGGTACTGACATCATCCTCGTCCGTCCCACTGCCATCACCTTCCTCTTCTAGGAGCCTCCGGAGTTCCTCCGTGGAGGTTATGACTCCCGAAGTTGCCATTCTCCTCGACTTCGGTGGAGGAATGTCCTCCGTAATATCCTGAGGATCAGGAGTTCGCGGGGGACTGACTTGGGAGGTCGAGGGTTGAGGACTCTCCCTAAGGGTGGATTGCTCCACTCCTCTTTTTTTCCTCCCCGTGTTTTAACCATTCTGAACTATGATAAATGGAAGCATAGCACGATGGCATACTTTTATGGTTTAAAAAAAAACATTTTGGACAATAAATTAATTTTCCACTATTTATAAGATCTCTATAAAGACACAAAGATCTGATTTTAGTAACATATTGATTCAATGATGAATGAATAAATTAGCGAATATAGCAAAATGATCTTTGTTTATTTTTATAAAACTATGGCGAGTTTGGTGTCGTTATCTACCATTTTAATAAATTCTGTGGCTTTAAACAAAGAAACTTCAAGATTCATATTTATAACTTACTCCCACGTATTTAAGCCCGTTGTGATAACTTATTGAAGAGTGTTTGCTATATCCAAAGTTTTCGGCTGCTAAGACGTCAAACTAAAAGCTCAGCATTGGCCCTACTAGCTGTATTGTGGTGGAATCAACATTTTGCAGCATTTTTGCTTTGCTGTACATTTCGCGTCGAAATTGGATTGAAAAAGGATCACCTCCAACAAAAAACTTTCCGCGCCCTCCGAATATATAACTCATGGCATGAAATTGGTCAAATTTTGATGCAAATCATCGCGAAGAAAGATAAAAAATCAAACTTTACGGCGAGAGATATATTTTAGTAAGTCTAATTAATGCGAAATTGTGAGCATTTGAGTGCAATCTAACTTGCATCCCTCAACGTTGCAAAAATAGTCGTAAATAATTCTAGATATTGTAAAGATAATGCTGGGTTCTCAAGCACTATTACGACTATATTCTTCTAAGCACACACTTCGTGGGGAAAATAGAAGTACCCAAGAACACTTTGTCCCGTTTTCCTCTCAGTTTTCCATCAGCAAATTATTTTCACTTTTCACATTTGAATGACAGGCTTGAGATAAAAAAGTACGAACAAAGTGTATCAAATATTATTGGAAGACAAGCATTGAATGAAATTTACATTGAAGTATAATTCAATCACTTACCAATGCCATGAAACTATGTTCATGGAAGAAAAAGGGCTAAATATAATGACAGTGATATTTTTATCAGGCTAAAAATTATGTGATTGAATATTTATCTAATACAAATTACTAAATATTACCGGAGAAATAATTGCTAGTTTTGTTTACCTTAAATTAATGGGTCTTTTTTTCTTTAGAATAAATTCCGCCATTTTAAATGGTGTCTGTATTAAAAATCTGAAAGGACGCCGTCAATCATTTCCGTGACCCATTTGTAATTAATTTCTTTTTCTGTTTGCTTTTCTTTTGATTACCTTTTTAATGACAGCCTCATAAGCATCTGAATTTGGTCACTAAATAATACAATGCAGTGTATCGAGTTAGATGCATTTAAGCATCTGAGCTAATAAGAAGCATATCTGCTTACGTGATCATCCTCTCTTCATCCCATCTTTAATTTCATCTTTCAGTTGAAATGGAAGCTATTAAATAACTTTTTACTGCTTAAGTTAACTCTATAATGTGTTCCCGAAAAGCAAATATTTTTATCTGTCATTCAAAGGAAAACATTGTAGTCCTTACATTTATTTTGGACTCTGGTGGAAGAATACTATGAAATCCATTGAAAAAGATCCAGTGAAATATCTTTAGCATCCATCCATTCGGCTGTCACTTCGACAAAGTTTGTAGCAAGTCCTCTGGGAACTACATGGTGACTTCGTGGGCAACGTCCAGTTTACTTTTTCCCGAGTTTGGCCGACCGTGTAAGGATGACGGTGGATAGGATATTAA
This sequence comes from Ischnura elegans, assembly GCF_921293095.1. Lineage (NCBI taxonomy): Eukaryota > Metazoa > Arthropoda > Insecta > Odonata > Coenagrionidae > Ischnura > Ischnura elegans. Next base: position 35,876,145 of record NC_060246.1, read on the forward strand.
AGACTCGACATGCTGCCCCACTCAAACGGATAGTACCTACATGCCAAAGTTTTGGAATTGCAAAACATTCTGTTTCTCAGACACTCAAATTTTGGCATACTATTTGAGAAAGCTGTGCCATATGTCCTTACTGCTATGACATAATACAAATAGTGGTCATAGTTTGGAGCAGTAAAAATATTTTCGGAGAGTATATTCTCAGTGGGATAAACTATTCAGAATGAAATAATAGGGAAGAATAAAGTTGATTTTGTTTTTAGTGATATTTGAATTATTTGTAAATCACTTATGGCATGAAAATTAGCAAACGTTTACAGATAGGACATAGTGTTACAGTGACAACCAAATTTTGGCATACCACTTGAGGAAGCTCAAGGACTAATAATTTTTTTAGAATGCTGTTGCAGATGTACAGCTGAAGAAATATTGTGAATGATCACTATTACGCGGCTACATTTAACTGTGCGATATTTTATTATTATTATTATGATACAAAACAACTAGTGATCATAGATAGGAAGAGTACAAATATTTTCAGCGAGTATATGCTTAGTGCGATATACTTTTCAGAATGAAAGAGGAGGAAATGATAAGGTAGATTTTATTCTTTATAATGTTTGACTTATTTAAAAATTCTTTAATGCATGGAAGTAAGCGCATGTTCACAAACATTAGATATGGTCCTCATACCTATTTGTGTCCTGATTGATATACGGTAACCATTCATCAAGGCCTTAGGTAACTATTCAATTGCTTTCACCGGAATTACCCCGATTGAAAAGCTGCAATTTAAGTTCATGATGTGAAGAAAAACCGATCTTCACGCATTCGTTCGTTCGTGTGATCGTTCAAATCTTGAGGCATTGCTCTGGACTCGTAACCTGGAATGAGAGCCCGCGTGGATGTAAGGCTTGGCGAGTTGCGTTCTCATTCATCGATCAGCTGGAACGGAGAGTATGGAAGGGAGGGTGCACCGACGGGAACACTTCTGCGCGTATTATACCGCAAATATGAATGAGAGCCGTTGGCTTATGCCCATGCTTAAAGATGAACTTCGAGATGGATGTGATTAGCAGATAGCGTTTTTTTTGTTTTGTTAACTTCTATTGCAAATTTTATAATTTTTGTCGGTAAATCGAATGCTCACCAAGAGTGAGAAAGTGTAGGGTATAGCCAAATGTAATTAGAAGTATCTCATTTGCTGAATCGCACGTTCATTTTATCCGTCCCTCAGAATGATAGCTCAAGCAATAGGTTCTCAGCTACGGAAAGAAAGATCGTTCAACCCATCATAGGTTCTCATTCACACAGTCATTCCCATTGTCCCTTTTTCCATCGCTTTTCGCGTCACTTTCCGTATTTACAAATTCCATTCAATTAAAAAACCAAATGTGGAGTATCAATCTCTGTTAGCGGCCGCGCGTTCTGATTGCCTTGAGGAAGGTGCCAGCGGTGGTTTTAGCGACGGAAAAAGAGACGTGCCGTATATTAGTATTTTCCGCTACAGTTTGATTTGGAGTGTAGCTTTCTACGGTGCGGAAACGTGGACACTAAGGAAGGGGGACGAGAGAAGATTGGAAGCATTCAAGGTGTGGGTATGGAAAAGAATGGAGAAGGTGAAATGGACGGAGAGGAAAAAGAACGACGAAGTGCTGGACATGGTTGGTGAGGGGAGGCAGCTTTCAGATGAGATACGGAGGAGATAGAAGGTATGGATGGAGCGAGTACATAGCGGGGAGGGGATGTTGGAAACGGTGTTAGAGGGTAGAATGTTAGGTAACTGAGGGAGGGGAAGGAAGAGAATAGGATTTTTAGATCGAATGAAAGGGAGTAGGTCTTACAGTGAATGGAAGAAGGCAGTACTGGAAGGAAAGAGAGGCTCCCAGATCACTTCTTTAGTACTCCATGGAAACCTACCTTAATCGGTGGAATACTATAATAACAATGTTCGTACGCAGGTTTCCGCGGTGATTACTTGAGTACAGCATTCTTTCGGGCTGCATCCGCGTCCGTTGTCGAAGAACCACAACAGTTTCGCCAGCTCTCCTGCCAGCGTCCTCAGGTGAAGGATGAAGTGAAGCTTTTAGTCCTCTCTTATATAGTCAATTTTTGGCGCCAATTCGGTGGATTTCTTTCGACCAATCAGGGAACGTCCTCGTATTTGCGTCGAATATACCTTTTCCACGCGCTGTGCAAAGGATAGCCATCCTCCCTGTTAAAGTTCGCTGGTCTTTTGACTATCTCAATGGCCTCTCTTATTATTCTCGGGAAGTAGTTGTCTTCTCTCGCAATTATTTTGGCGTCGTCAAATAAAATTGAATGTCCGTATTCACTCCAGGCGTGCTCCGCGATGGCAGAGGCTTTGAACTGTTTGTTTCTGGTCGCTCTTCGGTGTTCGCTCATACGGGTGTTCAGCGCTCTGCATGTTTCACCAATACACTGTACACTGTACATCCACCTTGAACGCTGTGATGTGCGTATACTAGTGCAACGCGGGGGTGCAAGTTGCATAACGGACCCGTCTGGAACCGCAACGGCGGGGGGATGGATGGATCCTACGCTGACTGCACGCGCTCCTCCCCAGCCTCCTCCCCTCCTCCCTCTCTCTCGTGCAAACTCTCCCCATCGCATGAAAGCGACGGCGCCCCCACGTTTGTTCCTCGACCGAGCAAAGGATCGCTTTAAGCGGCGGCCGTGTAATTGCGAATTAATCGGCCAGACCCCGGAAGGCGCTTTCCCCTCCAAGTCTTTCGTCTTCCTTTCATCCTCCTCCCCCCATTGCTTCAAGCAAGGGACGATCAAACTTGCCTCCCAGCGCCTTTAAGAGTCATGAGACGGTCGGTCTGCTCTCGCAGTGCGAAGAAAACGGGGGTGGGGCGGAGTAGTCTACCGCACTGTTCCCTCTCCGTTTCCTCCATCGTTATCTCGAGAAGGTTCTAATGCTTATACGAGAGTCTAGTATTAAGTGCAGAAACTGTTTTTACCTTACGCTCCGTGATGTAACTTTGAAGTTGGTCAGTAGTTAAGTTTGGATCTACCCTCAAATTAAGTTTCAGGTGTGTGATACCACTCATTCAGGGATGGAAGACCAGATGCTTTCCCTGAGCCAACTTGCACTGTGAAATTTTTTTTTAACTGGGCGTGCCCGAAGGCTTCACTCAGGATTCGAACCCATGTTCATCCGATTACTAGCCTAAAGTTCTACCCTCTGGCCATTACACTTCTAGCGTTTTTCCTGCAGTTTCAACAAATTTTCATTTTCAATGTTATAATTTCAAGAGAATGAGTCTTGAAATCAAAGGAGTGCATATTCAATCACGGTCATTTTGTATGATGTTTTTGGAAGTAATAAACATTGGTGAAAAGAAACGTTGCAATCTTTCCACTGAATTTATTTTAGCAGAGTATTTGCTTGCACTACTCGTGCTCACGGTTATCTCGTCGATGAAATCGTTTTCGAAATGAGCCAATTAAATCAATTATAGTACCATTTCAGCCGAACTAGTTATCTGAAGCAGGTCTTTTGTAAATGTTCTCTAAGGGCATTGTAGTCCAAATGGCGATTAATTGCTCTCTTTAAATTCTTTTCAAGTTATTCTGAGGGTGATTCCTGAAGTTATTCTGAAGGTCGAATTTAGCTAAGGCACGATTGCTTCATAAAACGTCGTAAGGTCTCCAAATTAAAGATCTAGTATTGAAATATTAGTTGAAAGGATATTTTATAAGAAAAGACAACTTTTGCTGCAGACAAATGATGTATTTTCACTAAGCTTAATGATTTTTCTAAAATAAAATCAAGCGAATTAAACTCCAACTGGAACTGAAAAGATGGAGCGACAAGAATTATTCGCTGTATTTAGCAGTGGATTAAACTATTCGTTACTTTGTCATGTATATGACATTTAATTTGCTTCGCAATCGAGTCTTCCTCGACTATAGCCGTCTTCTCATCCATCTCCGTCCAATAGACAGTATGCAGTGGCGAAGTTCCCTGTCTGCAGCGGAAGCTCCGGCTGAGTGAAGGCGGCGAAGGAGGGAGAGAAGCCGTCTCCCAGTAGTTCTTCTCCAATTCCACCCGAGGGAGGCACTCGGCACAAGAGTTCCTTCCGTCACAGCGCCGTGCCTTCAAGCAGACTTGTCTCCCTTTCCCAACTTCACTCCTCGCTGACCTCCTTCGTTTCGGGTGCACGTGCGGTGCAAGGTCAAGAAGGTCCGCTCCGTTTAAGTTTTACTGCTCGAACTGCTGCTGCAATGGGAATTTTCCGCTGAAACCTCCTCTAACGACGAAAGTACCTTCAACGTAAGAACAACTCCTTAATTGAGTCCCAGCATAAGTCATTCACTTAACAAATGAAACAAAAAAATACCTGCCTTTATCACAGGGGCAAAAACTTATCCTCATCAATTATGTATTTATTGCCACATTGTCTTTTACATCGGGGTTTTCACAAAATATAACAATTACAAGTACCCGAGTATCCATGCCCTGGGTAGAGGCAACCTACGCAAGCGGCACTCGAACCCGCGACCTTCGGTTTCGCAGGCGAGGACTACCCCGCCACCACCATGGACGGCAAGATTATTGATTTCAGCTTCGGTCCCTTTCTCAAAAAAAGTTGCCATTCATGGTAATGATAAATATTTCGTATACTTGTAGATCGCCGAGGCACCTTGCGGAAGTTATGGTGAGGAGGTTTAAAAATTTTGCAATATTTCACTCTTAGCATTTATCCGCTAAGCCTGGATTCGAGCTTTTTATAGCATCATGAAAATACCAGTAGCCTTGATTTTTTGAAATGTATTCGAGTTATTTTTTGTGCTAAGGCACGATTGGAAAAGGGATGATGATATTATTTTAGATTGAGGAACTTGGTCGAGTAAAATAATGCATTTCACCGAGTTAGTGAGCAATCAACAGGTACGGCGGCTAAAGGATCCAGACGGCCAAGCTTCAAAGCTTAATCAAACGGTCAAGTGAGGAAATACATGGAGTTTGTTTTTTTTAGGCTATTGCCTACGTAGTTTCTAGTTACTCATCGATTTCCATTCAGCAAAAGCAAACTCATCAAGCATTATGGCTGAAATCCATCCTTCTTCAACGCATATAATGATCCAGAATAGTCACCTTAGAAAAAAATAACTTGTTACTTTTCATGAAAATCTTTGTAAATTGTAGATTGTAATATCCAGAATCACGTTATGTGAGCTAAAATTGGGGAAATTAAGATTTGATACCGGACTAACCTTAACAATCTATGCGATTTTCCATCGATTGGTTTATTCTCAAATCTTAGTTATCTCATTAAAGAATACATTCAAATTTACCTATATTCATTTAGGAAATTTAGCTGTCATATTTTTCATGTTAATATTTTTATTTACTTTAAAGTCACGCTAACAGAAAGTACCTATATAAATATAAAATGTGGAACTTAATCAAATTAAAAATGAGGTAGATTTCGAAAGAGGCCTTAACATATCTTTTAGGTGCAATAATATCTACCTTTTTACAAAGGTCTTCTCCAAGATCTGTACAAGAATTTTACTGTATGCATTGCGAGCATTGCGAGAGTAAGCATTCTGAAGAGGTCGTGGTAAATGATATCAAAGTACAAGCAAAAGGTCGAATTAAAAAAACATGGAATACATCCCACGCTTTTTTCATGCGTAAGCTTATTGGTCCGAGTGGCTGTGTATAGTCGAGCCTCCTTTTTGTCGCGCGTGACCCCTTCCTCCTTGTACCCCAATTTTCGGTCCGGCTTCTTCCTCAAAGCACTCAAAAACCCCAGACCGTCACCTCTCACGCCCTTCAACCCCCGCGCCGGCGTTCACGTCCCGCTGACGTGAGGGAATGACACTCGCACGACTCACTTCAAGTGCCAGAGGCACGCATCGGGTGCGCCGTAAGGAAGACAACGGCTAAATGGGAAGAGTTGAGCTGGGATGGGGGCGCTTTAAAAGGAAGGGTGGGAAAGTGGAGAGGGGTGGGTGTCATCACCGCCTCCTGTCATGAGAACGGAGCGGAAGGCGAGGGAGGGAGGGAGGGGGGTGGGGAAGGTGGGAGTGGCGTGCGCTGAGGTTGATGGATTCAAAAGGGATACCTGAGAAAGGATGAGTGGGCAGAAGTGAAAAATGACTAGAGTTAATTGGGAATATGATAAAAATAAGTACTCTCAGCGAAAGAATCGAGAAAAAAAATGATTGCAGCATCAGCGATAATGTGGAAGGGTAGATGGGACGCGTACCATGGTTTCTCACTGGCAAAATAACATTATTTTTACGTAAAACAAGTGATCACCATTTTTTTTATCTTGGTCCACCTTGTTCAACGTGAGTTTTAGGCTGTGCAATTTTTTGCATGTCGAGGGGTAGGTTCGACGTTATAGCTTCTTTTAGGTTGAGAACAAAAGGTTTGAGTAAAGCTAGCTATGAAATATTCTACATTCTTACTGGCCCATTTGAACATGATAGTTATGCTGTACTGGTTGCCGTATAATATTACCCTTTGTGCGAATGTAATATGTTCTCTAGCATTTTACTTGAGTTTTAAGGACTGGGCAACTTTAAGGACTGAGGAAAACAACCCTTGTCACACTCTTCATGTGCATATTGTCACAACCATTTAGTCAATGCATGAAATATATTAGGTGATACACTTGAAATTACTGCTATTACTTTTCGGCGAGAGATAAAAGTAGTACTCTCGCGAAAAAACTACGAAACTAAAAATATTTCTGCATTATTAGTAATGTCTAGGGTTGTTTTGGATACAAGATATTATTTATTACTGGTAAGGCATATATTTTTTGATGAAACCTTTGGCTCTTCCGCGAGAGCATAAAAAACATGAAATAAATTACAATGTACTGAATTTCTCTATCAACTTCAGCCCGCATCATTGCAAGATTTGTATGGTAAATGAGACCTCATAAGACTAATCCGGTATAGATCTTATTATGCATGGTTCCTGACTAAACTGTGCAAGGAATCATAGAGTTTAAGTAACATTCGGTTTAACGTATAGCTAAGAGCATGAGCCAGGCTTGACTTCGATTTGGCAATGATTTCACACTCGAGTTCTCTTTGGAATGCTTATAGAAAAATCTACGTTATGACATGAAACCTAAATAAAAAATGCTATTCTACTTTTAACACAATCTTTGAGATTTCCAAAACTGCTTCTTAAAAATGGATTGGCAGGAATTATTATAAGAATGTCAAGAAGAGTGACATTCTAGACTTATCCCATCAGATAGCAGATTGGTAGATGGATAGACGTAGTTGATAACTTTTTTCCATACTGTTTTAAGAATAATTTGTCATAACTAATATAAGTTAGGCAGAGGGCATATATTAAATTGCCGTAACATCTGATTATTTTTTTAAATTTTCATCGAGAAAATGGCTTCTCTGTATCTCACGGAAACTCTCTTTGACCTCTTTGGTGGCATGAACTATGCTCGGAATTCAGTGGGATTAAAACACTAATCAATAAAGAGATGCTATAGAATATTTTATACACTGTTATGCGGGTTCACGAACCAAATATTGTACTAGACAGGTGTCATTATGCATAAAAAAATTGATAAAATGGATGACGATGGATTTGGGGATCCAGATGGGTGGTCAGTCGTTTCCATGGCCGCGTCGTTAACTGACAAATAGCATCAGTTGATCCTGGTGAGAATTTCGATGCACGTTGTTCTAGATGGATTACCTAAGAGTGGAAAAGCGTGCGCCTCAGAGTGACATTAGCCGTGGAACGTGAATAGCAACCGGGATAGACGTCGCGTCGCCTGGTGCAAAATAAAAACAATGCATTTTACCGGAGTGGAGGAGATCAATTGAAAAACAAACTCTATGGTGCGTGACTTGCGCATGGAGGATTGAGAGTTTCCTGAAGGGAGCATAACTCATGAAATCACAAAAAAACATTCTTATAAAAACTAAATTGCCTTTTATTTTTCTCTCATATTGAGCAAGTTATTGATCATTTAAAATCATCAGTCTGCGGGTACCAGCAATTATTTATCAAAATCCTTTTAACTTTAAAACAAAAGATATTAGTTTAAATCTTTTGGCTACTTTCCTAAACTTAATTTTCTTCAGCCGTTTGGCAAGCCTTAATATTATTCTGTATGTTTCTATACTCTACTCACGTCAGCACATGTCACAATGTCACATTGTAACATAGTGCAACTTGTTTCTTTTTTACATACCTCATGATCTTGAAATGCCCATTTGTATAGGCATTTATTGTGATGTATATGCATTAGATGGTCAAATAAATCCGTGTATATAGTATTAATAGAACAAATATGAAATGTCATGCATAATAGTTATGGCATCTACATCATATGATGGCTCTAATAAAGAAAAATGATTGTTTCAGCTTTTAGTTTGTATTTAAAGCCAGTAAAAATGAAAAATCGACGTAAAAATAACTAAAGGGTGGTTTATAAAAACTTCTTCGTAAACATTTGACGTCTGATTTCGTAAACTTATTGAATACGTTACGATTACAAAAAGCTTTTTTACTTGATAGAATTCGAATCGTCAAATATTTATTTATAAATGTTTAAATATATTTTTGTGGTAAAATATGTATGGATCCCATCAAATACCATGTAGATGCCCTTAACCTGACGGATTGAATACTATTGGCACATATTAGGGTAATTTTAGCTGCTAAGGCTTCATAAAATGTCGTCTGGGTGTGTAGCTATCGCCAAATTATGATCTTTGCTGATCAGATAAAAGTGCGCAATAGGTTGTGTACGTTGCCACAATGTACATCTGTGACAATTTATATTTCATATAACAGTAATAGTGAGTTTCAGTATCTTTGAAGAATATATAAAAGCATCCCTTTCTCGACCATAATGTGGATACACCCAAATCCTTTAAATCAATTAAACGGCACATCTTGGGTGATACTCTTGAAACTATCACCGCACATTATTCCTTATCGGGAGACATCTTGGCACAAATAAGGAGTTTCGTTGCTGTTCTTGGGGAAGGAAGAAACCAAGAACCTTACCCCACCGCCCCTCGCACCCTCTGCCGGAAAAACAGTCATTTTTCATTCACCAGCCTCCTCCCGTCCCACGCATCCTTCAAATCTCCCTTTAACCCTCCCGCAACGCCTCCTCATTTCCATTTTCGCATCCCCCTGCACTCTTTCCCCCTTTCCACGCAGACACCACCCCCGACAATGCACGCCGAGGCGCCCCAATGCCCCCAAACCATGGCAACATATTCCCTCGCTCCCATATTTTTGGCGCAAGTCTTTTCCTTCTCCTCCTTACTTTCCTTCAGCGTTTTCCATTTCCCCCCTCTGTCTTACGAATTCATCTTCCCAAACGGCCATCTTTCAAGCGGGCCTACTTTTTCATCGTCCCATTCCGAAAGGAGAAACACACACCTTCCCCCCCTTTCCCTCGCCTACTTTCCAGCCTCCCAAGTTGAAATACAACCCCTCTCGCCACTCCAGCTAGCTTCCTTCACTACTGCCTCCCAATATTTTCTTAGCTCTGTCCCCCCCTCCATCCATTCTCTTTTCTGCACCCTCTTAACTCCCTGCCTTTCCTATTTTTACTAATCGGAGCCTCTTCCCATTTTTCTTGTGTTCTGAACATACCACAAAAGAACCTACAAGACACTTGTCAATATTAGTTTATTTTATGGAACCGGATCTGATTCAATTGAAATATTTTGAAAAATTAAGTAGGTATCCTCAATCATACTTATAATATCCATCATCATTATCGCCACTGGTCAGAAATCCCGTGATTGGTTTGACGCAGCTCTCCACTCAATCCTCTTATCACTTAATCTTTTCAAACAAACGTATTTTTATCTTTCACATACTTTTTTGCCTGTTCCATTTATTTTGTTCGACGTCTTCCCTTTCTGTTCTTACTATCTACTTCTCTCTCGACTATTGTCTTCATCAGGTCATCATGTCACACTATAGTTTGCGTAAAATATTAATAATATGCTTCTAAACTACTCTATTTCAATATCTTTATATAAATACTTTCCCTGCCAATTTTAACTTGTGGAAAACGCTAAGTACCTGAGCGAATCAATGCGCATATTGTGTCTGATTGTGCTTCATTAATATTTTGTCATCCACAATCCACAGGGAAGCATTTATTCTTTATCAAAATGTATCTTTTAAGTCGCGACCTAGCATCGTGTGCCACCATGAGAACTTGAGAGAGATATTTTGATAAACTCGGACGACCTTTAGAATGATGTAAGACGCGGAGTTCATGATAAGCATTTGGATGATTTAAATAAAAATCTGAACGACGTCAAATTATTTTTTTCTCTGAGAATTTCAATATTTTCTGTCCCTGATGAATCGTAATCCAAATTAATGTTCTTGTTTTAAAATTTTCAAAAGTTGCGGGGGACATCCTTCATATCTATCACCGTCTTGTAAAAACATTTTTCAAACATTTTCTTAGAGAATTTCAATATTTTCTGTCCCTGTTGAATCGTAATCCAAATTAATGTTCTTGTTTTAAAAATTTCAAAAGTTGCGGGGGATATCCTTTATATCTATCACCGTCTTCTAAAAACTTTGGGAACTTAATATCAGTTGTGTCAGCTTAAAAGCAAATATGGACGTTCTATATTACAAAAGTGTTTTCAAGTTCCCAGCCACGGTGTTGACATGAGTCGTTAGAAAGATGACTGATAAATATGAATCATTTGGATTTACTTGAAATGTAGTTATGAAATACTTTTTTCTGCAAAATATTTTGCTTGTCTCTAAGTATGGCGCTCAAACTAGCTGAATGGGATTCCCAATGTGGTAAAAACTGTGTCCAAGATTTTTACGACGGAATTATCACTGTAGACACGACCCGACCTGAGGTTAAGTGAGGTTGTCGGAGGCCGAGTAGTAAAAAAACTGGCTATGAAGTCGAGGAGGCTAAAATCTATAGACTCTTCAGCCCCTCTTGCTCTTGAGGTTTCAGCCCCATTCACACCAATGAATGCAATATTATCATTACCTAACCCGCTATTATTCTAGATTTTATGCCAGTTGAAACGGATTAATAATGTACAGTTAATTCTGGGAGGAAGGATATTATTTATACGAGTGATTTTTATTTGAAGTAAGATTCCTCAACGAGTTATATTCGCCTACTCAGGTAAACATTCACGGATAAGAGCCAACCAGCTGAAGGTCTACGCATTAGTCCCAAGCATAAAAATTACATTCCACTCATCAACACTTGTGCAATGCTCAGGCGTTAGGTTGAATGCATCGTTACGTAAGCCCATTTTACTTTCACTCTTTTTAATTCCAAGTATTCTCCATATAAGTAACTTCCAAGGATCAAAATTTAGCACAAGAACCACGCCAGGGTATTTTATTCGGTTAACGCACATGAAGGATGGGTAGATATGTTTGTATCTCTGTTGATCATTTCGACTTGCGATATTTTATGAAAGCAATTATATACATAGTCCAATAGCACTGGACTAACGGTATTTTGGCGGTATAGCATGCCGGATTCAACGTTTATTCTCCCCTTTAAGAGAAATGGGGTTCCAAAATAACACAGGAAAGTGGTACACCCCGCATGCTTAAAAAATATATTTTTTTGTGAGAGAAATTTTCATTACAAACCAGATAATTTTTTTTAAAGCACCAACGAAGGTTCTTACTGCGGAATTATTTTACACCAGAGAAAAGCTAATCTTTGCAATTATCATGGTCATTTTGTAAAAACTTTTTCACTTTTGAACCAATGGGATATTCCGGGCATTTTTCAGCAACAATTAATTCAGAAAAGTTGGTTTAATTTTTCTGACCATTATAATAACTTTTTTCTTTCATGCCGTTTACTCCGGTAACTGTTATTTCGTGGTCATAGTAACATCCATATGGTGTCAATCTTCGTTCTACGTCGAGAGAGTCGCGTATTGCGGCTTAGTTTTTATCCTTTTTGTTATAAAATAAAATCTTTTAGGATACTCATATCGTGTGAACAGCGCCTACGGTTTCCTCGCATTATAATCGGCAAGGTCATTAATGCCATCGGTCAGAACATTCATAGCAACGAAGAACGACTTGACTCCTCAGAAATTCACTAATGATAGTAATTAATGCTAATGATACTAAGGAATGCGGGAGGAGTGCCCTACGTCAGCCTTAGAAGCCACTGACTTATGCAGCCTTTTTTTCTGCATACTTTGGCTAAAAAATCCCGCGAAGTGCATCTTGTTGCTCTTTTGGAGACTGACGTTAGTCTTTGAAGTTCTCTCTCTTGATTTAACGAGCAGGATTGGCTACTGAAATACCCGGAAGCGTTTTTTCCAGCGCAATTTAAACGAGGCCGTTCCTGAATTGCAAGAAATAAGTCCCTTTGCAAGAACGTGTCCACAACTGCGAACCCAAACTCATCCAGCACTTCAGTTTAGTTCGCTGTTGCTCTGAAATCAGCTTAATTATTAATTTAGCTCTTTTTGATGTTTTTCAGCGGTTTCTTCCTGATGCATCACAGCAAAACAAATAATTATGAGAGATAAAGAGGGAAATTTATAACTTGTCACATCAAATTGCACAACTGGCTTCAAATTATTTTTTTTATCTTAAAGATGCACATTTCGCTTAGCATGACTCTTAGTTCTTGTATGACTAAGTAATCATTCTGGGTACATTTGTTAAGGGGGGAACTCCACCCCCTAAGATCCCATCAGAACAGGCATATTTTGGTCAATCTGCCAGTTTTTACAAATTTTGTTGAACTAAATGACGCAACCCCTAATCTTTCTCCGTTTTTACGATGATAATTGACTACATAAAGACATTTCACGATTGGACCAAAATTAAAAGACCTCGGACCGGTTTCTCAACGTATCACGTGGTCTGAATTCGGAAAAATAATTTTTCTCCCTCATAAAGTAGACGGATATAAGCAGTTGACAACACTGTAATTGATAGAAAATTTGGTAACTCGACAATTTGCCTATGGCTTCAGACGATTTCTTAGGGGTCGATTGTATGACTTTTTCGTGTCTCATCTCATTCACCCTAAAAATGCCCTTAAAAATAGAGCCATAGAGGCAGTAAGCTACAAAATGTTAATGGAAACACTAGTTGGCATGTTATGTTAATTGAACTAATGAGCACTCTTCGCATCTCAGCTATATGACATTGTTCTGTTAGAGGTTATCTGTCAGTTTTGGTGAATGATGTCCATACATAACCCTGAATTCCTCCTCTTTTTTAAATTAAAATTTCTTGTCCTATTGCAAAGCCTGCATTGAAATATTTCTGTTTTGATGCTCTCTCATTCCTATGAAAAATATCTAAGCCTCTTTCATTGAAATTATTTATTTAACACACCCTTCAGGGTTGTCTTTGTCCTTTGGGTATTGTTTTTGTCATTTACCAATCGGTCAGTATTGTATCCACTCGTATGAAGGCCTCCTGGCATCTCTCGCGTCGCATATAGACTTCACATAAGTCACGAGAGCTGTAATACTTCTACCATTTAAACTATTTTTACTCCGCACTAACTTCTGTGTAAATAATAATTATGCTAACATATTCATCGTGAAAGAATCACAATAAAAACGAGAAAGCTCGGATTCTGCGTTTATCCGAACCAGAAAGGCATTTGGAAAATCTAAATAGGCAATAATTTATTTGCATTATATTTTGCCGCAGCTACGAAAATATGAAACATTTTTTAGTTAATTAAACATAAACTTGAAGCGATAGCAATAAAATCAATAAAATATTATCACCACTTCTCCACAAGGGCACTGTTGAATTCCAAACGTAACAACGAAAACGCATTATTCACTGCAATTCGCGAATTACACATTCTTCCTGCCATTCTACTCCATGGGCCAGATGGAACGAGCGGGAATTACGACCGGAGCCAAATCAGCAATTTAAAAAAACAAACAAAGCGAATCGGCGAGAATTTATGCACGCAGGAGCCAGGGAATTCGCAGAGTTCGGACAAAATGTAGCCGTAGGGGAAGGAAAGAGGGAGGAAGAGGAAGGCGATACCATCATGAGTCCAGATGATCACTTTTGCTGGGCGACCCATAAAATTCGTACGTTCCGACCGTCGGCAAGAGGCATTTCTGAGGGTGAGAGAGGGATACTGATTAATTTCTAGCCCTATCGAGAGTCTATGGATGTAGGTGAACAAAATCAACTCAGCTGAAGACGAGAGAAAAAAGGTGTATCGGAGTGTTATACTAGATATTCAATTTGAGTTTGAAAAATACACTCATTATTTGAATTTCATATTGTCATGAAATAATAATAACAATATATTTGTTCCACATAATGGTACATGAAATTATAACAGCTTACTCAAGCATGAGTTTTTACAAGGTGGAATATTAGCATCCCTGTGGTAAGGACCAGTGTTGGGGTTGCCACCTCTTAAATAAACAAGCTAACAGCTGGCTGGTGCGGCCTGACTAATGAGTCAAAGTACGCTTTTCCTACGCTAAATTCTAATGTAAAATTATTGAAAAATTTTTGCGCAGTTATTTCATGAATATCTGTCACATTTCACACTTAAGGACGAGCTACAAAACACGGTGAATAAAACTCTGCCCCTTGGTCTATGAAATCTTCGCTCGCCAAGCACTGCGTTTCCAGAGTCGTTTTAATGCAGGGGGAGGGGGAAAAGAACTTGCTTGGGGCATAATCAGTATAATAGATTGAATGGCTGAGAACATTACCAAATTCCCAAGGTCATGAGTCCATCCTGTTGTGTCTAAACTGCTTTTACACGGCAGCATGACTCTTGGTAAATCTTCATCAGTATCGCTTGACATATTACTATCATCCACTTTGAAGCATTAATTTTTTCCCAAGAAATTTTCATTTTACCGTGCCTATGCATGAATGGCTTGGAACGTAGAGCATAGTAAGCGAGGGAAACAATGCCATGCGGCTTAAAAGCTATAACTTTGATCTCGCAACGCTTTTAGGCCGAATGAACGCGTAAATTACGCATTAAAAATGATAAGACACAGTCTATGCAATTTTTATGGAAATGTTCAGTCGAAGAATTAAATAATTTTTGCGCTCTGCATGAAACTTATTTTATGGACTTTATTTCCTTATTTTAATCTAATTTTTTAAAATGTTATCACCTGATGCTCACCTGACTTTCCTATGTATTTTTCCGCCGAGCACAGCGGCAGATACACGAGGAAGGTGAGAAATAGCCACCAAGCATTCTGGGAACGGGAGAGGTTTGCCGCTGCAGCGAGCCATGTGGGTGAGAAGGTCAAGGGAAAACAGATGAGGAAAACACGCTGTGTGGGAGGATGAGATGCTATCGCTTCGAAAATAGGTTCGAACGCCGTCGATTCGCATGGATGCACCGCAGTCAATCACGTTCGACACGAGAGAAAACGATGAAAGCGATGGCACGGCATTAAAAATGACATCGGTATTGTGAGGAGACAAAAGGCTCGGACGACGATTGTGATTATTGCCGCGCGATGGAGGTGAGACAAACGGAAAATCGAAGACTCGTCGATCGGAGAATTGAAGGCTGAAATTATAAGGGAGAATAGCTGGGAGGATGGGGGGGATATGAACGTGATGAACCTAGAAACTTTTGTCTTCGAATGGAGGAAGTGTGATTTGGCCGGGATCAGATGTGCCGGCAGAAATAGAAAATTAGGGGTAAAATAAAATAGAGCATGAATTGTCTGGGTTTTGACAGCGTTAAAAATAGTTAGTCCTAGGATCTTGGTCGATAACACAGCAATGCATCGATGGGTTCAATTCATAGACGTTGATTTATTTCGAGTTCATATCCTTGGCAATCTTGTATTTTTATTGATCTATTCTTTCACCATCGCCATTGACTCGGTGAATCATATAAATATGGAAAATATAATTCTTTAATTTTTAAATTTTTATACTGAGCACAAAAACTATGAATGAATTTCCTAGATTAATAATAAAAGTTCTTTATTTTATAGCTTAAAAAAACGAAATATGAAACGAATTTTTTGTCATTAAAATCGATATGGTTTGAATGTTATAGTTATTTTTATCTAAAATATTTTTTTCATTATAAAATGGTTACACTTGAATGCTCTTCTAATCTAATATTTTTTCGTCTATTCACTGTTTTTTTTTTTTTAATTCTTCAATTAAGGTTTCTTGAATACTTAAAAAAATCTATTCGGTGATTTATTTTATAAACTCTTAAAAGAGAACTCTTAAACTCTTACTTCGACATACATGATTTACATAGGTGTGGATTTTTAGCAGCTAAGGGTATCCAATTTAATTCTTTTAATTCTCTTTACGCTTACAGGTCATTATATCATTGCTAAAATATCAATTCCTTCTATTTGGACGAAAGAAAATGGAAGGGACTGCTTGTGGTAAAAACCCTGATAAATTAATTAATGGAGGCAATTCTCTTGATGGGATCACCTGTGCTACGATACTCGTAACTCAGGGTAGGAAAAACATTAGTCATGCTATATTATTTTTGCGGGCACGACCTTCTGTGATGTAGCATTACATTTGTCATCTTTTTTCCGTTTTTTTTTCATCCAAAACAAAAGTTCACTTCTTAAAAACGATTGATTTTATATCCATGAATGCTAAATGTTTTAACCTATAGATCAGTGAATTTGATTTTTAATCATAAATAATATTTTCTGGAATGTACGATAGTTCTTTAGCTTTAAACGAGCATTAACTGCATACAATATGAGCCAAGTAATCATTTCCATGTAGACTTTTCTCTTTTGAATGATTTTTCACGATTATTGTGAAAGGAAATACTTATTAAAAATATGCAAGAGGAGGGATCGAAATGCAATATAAATGACAAATTAATGTATGTGGCCTGTTTAATGCATTTAATTTGAAATTGACAATAAGATGTGAATTGAAGCGGGTCTGCATTTGAAGTGCATTCGCATACATCCATTTTAATTCGAGAGTTAAATTAAATCCCTTCCCATCAATCATCAAAAAAATTAATAGTTTATTAATTTGTAATGCTCCGCAACAATTCACCGCTCGTAAATAGCAATATAAGTATTTTTCTATAGTTTCCTCCCACTTTCGATATCTATATGTTTCACCTCTCTTGAAACTGGCCGTAACTGTAGCAGGTATAATATTAGGTGTGCATAGTGTCTCTCATGTCATTTAATTATTTGCTTCATTTACGCTAAATTTTAGAAACTTCATTATTTTCTCCTGTTTTATCCGCATCAGATATCCCTGGGTAAACCTGGAATTGAAATTCAACGCAATCTAGAAAAAAATCCACTAAAAGCAAATTGATATCTCTCTGTGGAACCACGAACAGCATCACGCGCTGTTGACCTGTATCGCCTATCGTCGTCACTCTTTTCTCCCCATGTATTTATTTACAAACCTTGGACCTGCGCCCAACATGAAAAATTCTCCCGTAGGTAGGATTCCTGATCCGGATGGAAAGTACCATTATATCGCGCGAAGCCTAAAAACAGGAGAGAATTGAGCCGTCAAATGTCCGAGGTTCACCGTTACAAAACGAAAAAAAAGAGATAAAGCCGTGCTCAGCTTGCATTCGAGGTACGAGAATATTTTGAGGTATTCAGGACATATTTTGGCCCCAAATGCGGTGACATGAAGAGATAAAAATGAGTATGGCTGTGGCAGGCATGCGGAGAGAAAAAAAAACAGCGTGGACAGATAGTGAGTGAAGTCGAAAGGGGATCGCGAGAGTTCGCTTCGGAATTTGGCCGAGGACGGTGTTTATTGAAGGAGCGAGGAAAGAGTAAAGCGAGGTAATGCAGGTACGAGGGATAGTTGGTATGCGCGCTGCTGGCTGGAAGGTCTGGCGAAAGTTGCAAAGTGTGGCGCGGAAGCAATGTTGTGTGACGGTTGGCTGACTGCGCGAAACAGAGAGGCTTGGTTCGAATCGGTTCGAAAATTAAAAAAGAAAATAAGAGAAGAGAAAAAAAGTAAGCCAACGAACTGGGATGGAAAACACCGATCACGTCCGGCAAACAAGGAACATTCCGATGGACCCTAACGTTTGTGAATCAGTTGGTCAGCGAAGCGAGTGGAATGGGCGGGAGCATGCTGGGAATTCCTGCTTGGGAAGTTTCATAGCCCGGGACCAGCCGCGGCCGCAGACATCACCCTCACAGCCACCGCAGATATGCTGCCGCGATGACAATGGAGCAACGCGCTCCGCAAAAATAATGTCAACTTCTGGGCTCGATGATGAATGGGGGTGGCGCAGAGATTGCCGCTCCAGAGGTTATGAAAAAGGGAATGGGTGTTAGTCGAAGGGAAAAAAAACATTATTTACTACCGAGGATGCGCAAGATCATCGATTGCGGGAATATTCGCTCACGGTTACGAATGGCACCATGTCTATATTTGGTGCATGTACGTTTGAATTAATAGACTCGTTTGTTTCATCCAACGTTTTCAATCGACGGAGTTTGCATGCTAATTCTTACGCGCTATAATTTTAGCATGTCTACGATCATGTTAACATATCCATTAAAGATATGTAGTGTACATTGTCACTTTGGGTGATTAGCAAATAATTATTTGCCAACGTTTCGCTTATTTAAAAAAATCGATAGAATTATTGGAAGGATAATTATATTTGTAAATATCGAATACTCAGTATAAAATATTTTGTGATAACTGCTTATTATTGATTTTTAATTATGCGGTAACATTTTAATTAACGTAATTTTCGTAAAACTTCATATATCTTGAGTGATTTTTGACGCTTTGCGATAATTTTTATGGTAATTTTACACACTTATGCTATAAACATTTATACTAGGTGTCAGCATTGTACTATATGTAATTTCTAACTGATATAGCAATTTTTAACCTGTGTGATATTTACATTATTATGCGTGATATTTGATAAGTTCAATTATTTTATTTATTCCACTTATAATCAGTGTTGGAGGATTTATCGAAATGTGAACTAGCGATAATGATGTACGCTTATATCAAATTCCCTCGTATGTTAGAACTTAGTCATATAGTTACACTTTACTGTTAATTATATAACTACTACGACCACATAATGAAGTATATTTATGATGTATTAGTCATCAGGTTTCGATCACGCTTTATTTTCTTACATTGCTATCATTCCGTAGGAGCCCAATGGGACGAATTCTTCACCCACCTTTTCTTCCCTCAACTTCAAATAATCTGGCATATTAACATGTCATGATTACATACAATATTTTAGTAAACCAAGAGGAATACAAAGTAAATTTAAGAAAAAAATAAAATTATCTAGGGAAGCCAAAAACCAAAAGAAAAACACAGCAAGTAGACGATCTTCAAAGCGGTTTGCTTAGACTTTTTCCCATCGAAGTTGGAGTTCTACCTCTCCTAGCTTGGTGTCAAAACTTATTTCTGTCGGCAGATAAGAACGTGCCGAAAACATCACAATGGGCAATAGTGAAATAACTTGAACTGAATAGTGAACTTACTTGAATTCTGAGGCAAAATGGTTTGAAGGTACGAGTTGAATTTGGCACACCATACGTTAAAGCGTTAATGGATATGTAAATCAAGAGGTCAAGATGGAGCATACTCATTTCGATCATCTTAGCTTCACTATCTTTAAGTGTGAAGAAAATTATAAATACTTAGAAAAATATTAGAATTCTTTATTATCTGTGACTACGAGGGTATTAGCAGCTACTCATTTTCGGTTATTTATACGGATTGTGCTCCTCGGCCATATAGAGGCGGTTGGAATTCGTGTATCAGTATTATCTCTGCAGAAAAAAAAATTACTTGCCTCCATGATATCTATTTTTTTAAAGACACAGATTTACTTTTGTTTTCAGTCACTCTACCACGAAATAGTAGCTTCAAAATTTAGTAATTAAAGCAAACAGCGATTGATACTCTGAAAAGTTGGCCATGAATGAATAAGCCTGCGGGAAAAAAATATATTACCACGTTTACTTGGTCAGAAATTTTTGGATCTATAATTCTCTTTTATTTCATCTTCCATATTTGAGGACAACAAGGGTAATCTTCCGATGAGTTACTATATCTAAAGCAACGATCAGAAATAGCAATTCGTTGGTATGTTTCGTCAAAATCCTCAATATTTATTTAATATTTTCGAGAAAACCTCCGGCTATCGCATCGTCGAGACCCTGAAATCCGAATGATAGGATACTTTTTTTCTCAATTTACGCTGAGTGTCCGGACAAATATTTAGTTTGTGAATGGCATTGCATGGGGATACGAATTAAATGCACGAATTGAGCAACAGCACGGGAAAACTGATATTCCAAGTGAATGGTGTGAAAAATTATGGCTCTCTCAAGTGAAGTTTGCCTAAGGTAGAGGCAGCAGAAGAGGTAATTGCCTAATGGATTGGGTCGTTCAATAATCACTAACCAGCGCAACGCCACGATAACCTAATATTTTTTATTGGAATAGCATGACATGATGGATATATGCATAAGCCAGTTACATTGGTCAGAGTAACATCCTCCATGACTGTCAGTACGGCTTTCGAAAAGGCAGGTGATGATGAATACCGGAATAGAAGTGCATATCCAAAGTTAGCACGTCTAAAAGCCACTCGAGAGGACTCTTCAAAGACCGTAGGCTCCTTTCCTGCGTTCTCGGATCTAAAAATATTTCATAACTTCTCTAAATGTTGGTCACATAGATTTTTGTAACGCCGACGAGGCGCCAAATAAGGGACAAGTCGTCTCACGACGCATCCTATTTTACCTTCTACCATCTTCCGATTTATATTATCCAAGATGAACGCCCTCCTAAAAGCACACGCGGGATGAATTTTGTTGTATTCGAGGCGTGGGAGGGGGAGAAGCGAGCGGGGAGGGGAAGGGATCGGCCAGCCGATCTTGTATCCGCGACGCTGCGTGGGCGTTGGAATATTTTCTTCGCGGACGCGGACTCAAATTAGGCATTTTGTGGCTAAACGGTGGCAGATACGTCAAAATGCACGAAAAGTTTGTCCTACAAGGACAGTAACTCGGCAAAATCTATAGGGAATGACCATAAAATATTATATTTTTCGAATTTCGACCTTCCCCCCCTAAATTGCATTTGAGCGAGGGTCAGGGGTTCACCTAGAGGTCTCAAATTTTTCAGGCCTTATTTTTTATCGGTCCCACAACTTTTTTTCATTGGGCCAGATGGATTTGAAAAAAATCGATTTTTCCGATCCGCCCTATTGTAGGTACCTCAATCCCCTTCAAAATTCAAAGGTGTAATCCTGCCTGTATCCTGCCTAGCCACCTTGAAGTAATAAAAAATGGTGTTATTTCTTTCAAATCTTTAATTTAAAAATATTTCCGCATTAAATTACATGTTTTGCCAATTTTGTGTATGCAATTAGAATGTATGAAATTGCTACTGCTTTTTCATAAGATTCAGAAGTCATACATTACCTGGAAGATGTGAGTTTGGTGGATAGTAAGACTATGAGATAGGATACAAATGCGTGGAAGCGCTCGGCCTGGTGAGCAGTTTGAGTGAACAGCCAGAGAAGATGAAAGGAATTTAAAAAAGGAAGGTGGAGTGGGTAATGAGGTGAGAGTTGAGACTGTTTGCCAAAGAAATGTCAAATGTTGGTCGAGGGCGCAAAAGGAAGTAATGCCACACGTACTTAAGCTGTGGTGTCGCGGTATCAGGAGTCAGGCGAGATAAGCAAATGAATTTCTAGGCTACTTATTGTTAGTTCTAGTGCTGCTATTCAAATATGCTTAGAGCTTTTTACGGAATACAATTTTTCAAAGTTTTGACTAACAAACATCCCTCTAGAGAACTTAACTGGTTTGTGTTTTCTCTTCTCATCCATGGCATACATGAGATCTTCATAAGAATTTCTTTCCATCTAAAATTGTCAAACTACAATGGTAGGAGCGTTTCTAAGAAGTTTCACAAATGAAAACAATGTAATATATCGTACTTCGAGAGTTTCCACCGAAGGGGAGAGACAGAATATCATGATGGTGCCCCAGAGACTGAATCCTATGATTCAGACTGACATTTATTGCTCATATGTTTCCTACTAATATTATCAATATGATTTCTACTAAAATTAACTCATTAAAGCGCATTCAATGTAGCCGAATGAAATTTTACTTTAAACGGGTTACTAAAAAAATATTTTTAAAATATCACATAAATCCAATTTAAGCATTTCATTAACTTGTAATCATTCATCATTTTTTTATAATATTTCATAAGGTAGAAACGTCTTTGTAATTAAATGCATGAGAAAAAATCAAAGTAAACTCATCTTTTAAATGAAAAATATATTTAAAAAATTTCCAATAGAATTGTGAGCGGGTTTGTGTTGTTTGGGATTTTTGTGCATCATTTGATGATAAAACATCCATCATAGGCCACACCTCAAGATGTTAAGATATGTTAGGCACGGCTAATCGCATCGTATGAATAACATTCGAGCGTACTATTGATTGTTGATTGCTTATTAGGCCGTGCATACCTTGGTCAATATGGCGGGCCAAATATGGATTTTTTTTCCGGATAAAATTTGCCATATGCGGGAAAGTTGCGTACTTGTATCAGGGTCTCATATCCAAAAGTTTTAAAATCAAAATCGGGTAATATTAACCATTGCCGCCCGAACCCTAAAATTTAAAATTTTTCAAAATAAAAAAAGTCAATGATCAAGTTAAGTCACTGCGCTCGAAACTTCGTGAATGAAAGATGTCTCGTGGAACTGTAAATCATTCTTTGCCAACATGGCCTTTGCTCATGATCGTGTACTAATAACACGAGCAATCAGAGATTCCCATGACGCGATCGATTATTGTTAATGTGATGTAAAAATTAGAAATTAATTTATCTTTATGTACAGTTGAAACTTGAAATGAGTAGAAAATACGACTTTTATTAACCAACAATCAATCCTTCTTGATTGGCGTTAATCGTAAAACGAGACTATTGCTCACATTATTGAGGGACATATTTGAAACGGGATACTGCATACACTACGTTGTTTTGCTGTTTGCTTGATTTTTACTGCGTGCCATTATTTGTTGACAATCGAGGTTGTATTCGCAACCTCATTCACTCTAAAATTGAAAATGAAACTTTTAATTTCAATTTTTTGTTGGTACTTCCATCTAAAATATTTTTTGACCTCTACCTTCCCACATTCCTGTCACTTGTAGTCTTGAAATCAGAGTTTACCTTGTTATATCAACTTTATATCCATATAAAACAATCGTTTTTAAATTTTTATCAATGTTAGGTAGCAATTAGTATAGTTTGTTTCTTAGATTTTCGTAAAAACGTCATAATGTAGCAGTTGTTAAGGGAATATAGATTTTGAAAATCACAATGGAACTAAAAATGCATGCATAGTCCCAAGATTCTAAAGAATAAAGCATAAGAGTTTATTGGCTACATACAATTCCCTTGTATGGAATACCATTGCGAATTTGAAAGATAACTTGACGCTCGGTAAGAATTCAAACGGGGATATCCCAGAAATCTCCAAGGCCGAAGTATGGTAATAGTTTGTAGTATAGGACTTTAAGTACGCATACTGTGGATTACAAAATTGACACACTTTGATTGTCATGGGAGGAGGTTCCATTTAATCATGGATTCCGCGATCGGTTGGAACTCGTCCATAATGCAACAGTCGTTCGTCGAAAATTTTACAAGAGTGCTTCTCACTATTTGATTACCTTCAACACATGCTTCATTACCTGCTCACTACCACCAAAAATGTTTATGGAAAACAAATGGCTCAATTTTGAAATCGATTTTTGATCACTTTATAGTGATTCTATTCTGATAACAGACCTTGAGATCCACAATCGCTCAAATCGCGAGATATGTCACTCTACCATTAGGTTTATTTATTTGATCCTTTCACTCTAGCTAAAGGTTAAAAGTAGTTACGTTTATTAAAGTCAAATGAGAAAATTATATTTTGCAAGAACATTAAGTACAAAATTAGTTTCAGAATCGCCGCGGAAGAGCACTGAACAGGATTTCGACTTCATTCCCACGTCCTGGACAGGTGACCTTACGATGATGTTGATAGTCAAAACAATGGTGGTAAAAGGCTGAATCACACTATCATTACGCTTACGAATGAAGGTGAATTTAGCCAATAAAGATACTCGTAAAAGTAAGGAATCATTATATTTTGAATATGAAAAGATTATTTTACAAATTTACGCTGGAATCTACAAATGCGCAATCATAATTTATTCTCTTGTATTCGAAAGGCTGTTCCAATTTTAAATTTTCACGCCGTTCTGATTAAAAGCCAGAACTATGGGTGTTTTTTTTTTAGCTAACCCTGAAGTCAAACGTCAAACCGTAACCCCCTTCCCTTCATAATACCTCTGCGTTCAATGGCATAGCTGACCTTAAATGTCGGCCGCTGTCCCAAATAACGAACCAGCCGGCCAAGAGTGGATGAGACAAAGAGGATTGTGCCATGTGGACGGCAGAGAGTGAGATACAGGGAATGAAGGCGGACAGGGATGAGTGGAGGTAGAGGTATATACACGTCGAGGGAGGCGAGCGAATGGGAGGAGGAGTTAAGAGGGGAAGAAAGGTACGAGGGCCAGGCGGAAGTTTGACAGAAAGTGATATGCGCAAAGAGAGATGGAGCGTTGGGGGAGGGGAGAAGGGATAGACCGCGTGTGCGACGAATAATTTATTCTCCCTTACGTTCGGAGTTTCCATCTATGTCCGAGGGCCCACCCCACCACCGCGTCCTTCCGCTTTTGACTGACGGATAGGCCAGCATCATACGACCCAACCTTCGATAACTCAGCCCCGGAACCGAATTACGGCGTTCGTGTCTAAGTGTGTAGTTATATCACGGCCTTTATGGGTGGGCAGTAAAATCGGGATGGGAAGGGAGGTGAGAGGTGGGTGCTGTTCCCCGCCAGGGGTCCCGCTTGAGTGCGGCCATTCGTATCCCTCCGCCTTCGGAGAGGTGGGTCGCGCATTGTATCACGTAGTAGTACATTTTGGATGTCGTAAGTTTCACCCTCCAACACACTAGTTTGGTACGCCACCCAGGAGTGAGGGAGAGATTTTAATGCCCGGGTCTTCATTTTTTGTTCTCTCCAGCGAAATGGGACGTAGGGAAGGCCTCCCTTGAGTTAGGTCGGCTGCTAAAGGATATCGGACGCTGATTTGTCTCGACTTCCTCCATCCCTGTATCCGTCTCTGTCTCCCCACATCGCCCCCAAGGGGCTACCTAACAGGTATCTATCCACTCCCGACAGACCCTCCATCTTCGCACAATTTTTATTCGTCACCACTGTGTGTTCAACGAAAATACCATAGACCTGGGATAATAAAGAAATAAGCTGCTATAAATCAAATTCATCTTTTTAAATGGATTTAGTCGCTGAGATGCATTATTTCTTGAAAGGCATCAAATTTATTCCAATGTTTTACACTGCAATGATTTTATCTGCACATCTATCTAATATGATGGATTTTTAAACAAGCAAGCATACAATATAAAAATTGAGATTTGAAAGGAAATTCTCCATTTTTCTCTGAAGCTTAATAGTGAATCAAATTATTTGCTGATGCGCCAGTATATTTTTATGCGAGCGCAATGCTTTCGTGAGATGAGCTAAACATTCTAGTGCTGAAGCGGGGTTGCTAGAATTAAAATTTAAAATTATCATATTGTCACTCAAGTAAGTGTAGTTATGTAAAACTTCAAGCCACAATTTAATAGCTCTCTAGCCAAGTAATGAAACAGGTCTTTATGTTATACTCGCTTTGCTCGCTGGGGGGGCTCTGCCCCCCCTAGGCCCCCCCGAAAAAGGCCTGCGGCCTGTTATGCTCACTGTGGGGGGTCTTACACTTTTTGTTTGCTACTTGTTACTTAAGGATCGTTTACTTTTAAGCTGGCTAGCTTAGGTATAAGCAATATTTCCACTTTCACGTAAAACGAGCGCATGGTACGTAGGCTACAATATGAATGTAAATATTTATAAAGAGAAACGTTTTTCTGAGGGGCTAAAAAAGTAAAATAAATTTCTACGAGTTTCTTTAACTTATTCAATTCAAATACAAAAAACGTTGAGACCACATTCCACTGTAACACGCAATGCATACGTAATATCATAACATAACGACTTTACGTATTACAATGAAAAACACGTTTATTAATTATTTTCCACAAAACTCAACCAAATTCTTGATATACGAATAAGATGTAACAGCTGTTCCCCTTCGTAAGCGAATTACGTTGGGACTGAATATAAATATCTAGAAACAAATGCGCCTTAGCATGAATTGGGGCTAGTATAACGAATTTTATCGAAATATTATTTATCGTGATCGCGAATGATTTCACTTCAGAAATACCTCTATTTAAAGTTTTAATGAATCGGGATACACAAATATCTCAGCTTTTAATCCAACGCAATGCGCAATAAATCTGGTGAGTAACGGATCACTGCCTTTGGTTTACAAGACATTGTGAATGTCAAGATTTCGATAATTTTTACAGTACAACTTAGTCACTCAAGGAAACGTGATTTTCGCAAGACAAATAATTGAATAAGAAATACCTTTATTTGCCCTTATCTTCCATATTGTATTATTCACTGCCTATTCTCTCCTGCGGCTCACGGATAACATTGTACATTAAAAAGGACATTAACGGAAAAAAGAACGTGAACAAAAATATAAAGTTATCACCATCACAAAAAATGAAAATAAAATCATTTTTACCTACCTATATTATGTAAGACTTGTTTAAAAGTCTTTCTACTACAATCGTGTATCGCCAACAAGATACGAACTATAGTCAACAGCATGAATCATATTTCTAATATGGAATTTAGAGCACTTGTAAACTTTGAAATTAATAACCACCACACTCTCGATGTAATATACCAAAAACAACAACTAATTTCTTACCTTACATTTCTCCGCTTTTGATTTGAATGCGCTTTGATTTAAACAGATGTTTGTTCTTGCGGAAAGAAGACGCAAAGAAATAGACACTTCAAATGCTACTTTCTTAATTTCCTTCCTTATCTTTATCATCCTTTCGTTTTAATTCCCTTATCTTCTTTCCCAATTTAGCTCCTCTTGTTTGCATAAACAAATATGTTGCTATGATTGTTCGTTTGTATGACTGCCGCGCCGCCATTGGAATTTGGTGGCCATTTTTTGAACTAATCCCCATACTCAATTTTATATGAATAGACGGATAAATAATTGTAAATTTAGTGTTTTCATAATTTTACCTGGGGTTTCAGACAATTTTAGAGGGGGTCATCATTAGACTTTTTGCCGTATCTCGTCTCGTTCACCCCAAACATTTGTATACGTGAATGAATGAATGAATGAGTGGTCGTTAAGGGGCTTCATGATATATAGATTCTATCAACTGAGATATTTAATTCGATATGCTCTATATTGCCAACGGCTTGTAATGCTGACTAAAATATGTGGTTTAAAAGAGTTATGGAGATTGTGTGCTACATTCTGCTCCTTGAGGTGTGGGAAAGATATGAGCTGCGTTACAGAATTATGTTTCATCAATTGAAGAATTTATAATAAAGTGTTTCCCCTGGAGCATTTTCAGATAAATTTTCCTTGAGTCATCTAAAGCATGATCAACTGATAATGAATCTGGCGTCGCAATAGCCACTTCTGGAGTTATTTTTAGGCAACGGTTTACAGAGGTCAATCACTTAAGAAAATGAAGTTTGCGAGTTTGTTCTGTTCTTCCGAGTAAATAATTTCATTTTCATTTCGCAATGGATGTTTTGCAATTTTCTCTGATGAAATACACATGGCACGAGGTAATATATGAATTTCTTACTTCTGCCAGTACAGCTGCGAGAGTCAATACTCATTACATATAATATTTCCCCTGCTAAATAAGGGATTTTCAGGTCTCCTTAGCATAATCTAGTGGTCATTTATATTAACCTCACTCTTTGGTGGGTCAAATGGTGCATTGAAAATTATTAGGTCTAATCAAAATCCATTAATGTACAGCATTATATCAGGCTTTAACTATAATTTAAATACATGTCAACCCTGTTGATTGATCACGTACATATTACCTGATCTAAGGTTTTACTACAGAAATAAGAGTTCAGTAAAAATAGTTATAGTTGATTAGTATCTCGGAATATAGGTCTTAATGGCTCTAAGACTCCATGGCACTTATAAACGTTAAACATAGAGGTCAAGAGAAAAATTCAATATACGTATATAGTTATCCTTGTGATAGATTTACGGAACTATTACTCCTCTCCTTTTTACATAGGCTACAGGCTACATTAAAAGTAAAAATGAGGTTGGGCATACATACACTCCTGTTAATTATAAAAATTTTCGAGCTTGATTAAAGTATACACTTTCAAGTTTTCACTCAGCTTAATTTCACTGGGTCACCTTTCTACTCGTGAAAAAATATGGTTTACGAGGAAATCCATTGGTATATAAGGTTTTTGCGGAAGTATGCATATACTCCCGAGAAAAATGTTGTAATTTTCAATATTATAGGTTGTAGGAATTAAAAAATGACCGGAATATATCCATTTCTTAGGATCCCACAGGAGGCTTCCTTTTTAATGGCATGTGCGGTTATAAAATATATATCGTTTAGACGTATTTATCTTTTTAACATAAAATACCTGGCATCAAGTTAACGATACGCAACCATTTTACCACACGGAAAATTCACTCCAATAATGTGATAACGTTATTGCTTGTGCATTAGCTCTTGAAAGAGCAATTGAAGAATTAATTTCCTCCAAAACCAGTTGTCGGAACAGCTTCTCTCTCAAAGAATAGCGGCAAGACCGAGAGAGTTGTAATATCAGAGCCAAAACTGGCATCACGCAAAGTCAATCCAATAAATGGATTTCATTAAAGGGATGTGAAGGGGAAACGTTACGATCCCCACGAGATTTGCAGTTGATGAGATATTTCTAATGATTTTCCAAAGATTTTGAAATGATGTTATGCTTATCCATCCCATGTTTGATCGAATCCATGTTTAATTTGATTGCTTGTTGCCTATTCACCCTGTTGTACCTGTTTCGTGGCTTGGACAAACGTGATGTTTTTTATTCCTTGTAGTATCTCTATATCGCGGATCTGGGTACTAATCCACTGTTCGATGTCTTATCTTTCAATTTCATTGCCAGGTCTCTTGTATCACACGACAATATATTTCACAATCAATAAACAGGTATCATACTTATCATATTTCGCGAAAAATTAATAATTTAGGAGTTATAAATAAGTTAGAAAAGATTGGTAAAATGATATAGTGATATTTTCTTCTTTCTCGTAAAACGGTGTCACTGATCACTTCTCTCGCAAATTTTTCCTTTTAATATGTAAATATTGATTTACTCACTCAGTGCCTCAACCCGAAGGTTAGTTCGGATAGGTGAGGGTACAGCTCACTCCGGAATAGGAAACGTGAGTGAGAATGTCACATATCAGAGTAAGAGTTAGTCTCTTTTCCTGGGCCTACTCGCAATTCGAGGACATTTTATTGGTGTGCACAAAGTCTTCTCCCAAAGTTTGAACCCAGGAATTTTAAATAGGAGCCAAGCGATAAAAGTATTAATTTTCTTTATAAATTAGCAACCTCACAATTTTGTCTATAATAATTGTGAAAAATTAGAGTTTTCTTATTTATTGAAGTTTGCATCTACTTAATTGAAGGTGACTTTAGCCAATAAATATCCACATAAGTTCTAATTGATTGATAACAACATCACTGAAAACCTTGGGGAAAATTCAGACTTTAGTCATAGTAATGCAGGCTACGTTACTTTCCATATTGATTTTTATTCCAAACAGATCGTGGTTTTGAAATTATGTGTCACGCTTTTCAAACATAATATCATTTAATGTTTAATAGGATTCTAAAGGATTGATCACACTAATAATTGTAGTTATAGTGTAGAACATATCATGAAAAGTGTCCGTTTCACTACCATGTATAGTTCAAAATTCGCAAGAATATCAAGAATTGAGAATGTCAAGTTTCCCATTGCCTCCATTTGGATTATGGGCGATAGTTTTTAACATTTATTTTCATCACAGCATGCCATCCTATCCCTTTCACTTCCCTGCATTCCCGCATCACACACTATACGGAACAACACTCGTTGCCACACCAACCAACCCTACCCTAATTCCGAGGAACACGGGACGAACGACGCCGTTCTGATTTCCCACGGGCAGTATTAAGCTCAGAGCGACAAGCAGCACCGTCGGTCTGCCGGC
The DNA here is from genome assembly GCF_921293095.1 of Ischnura elegans. Taxonomy (NCBI): domain Eukaryota; kingdom Metazoa; phylum Arthropoda; class Insecta; order Odonata; family Coenagrionidae; genus Ischnura; species Ischnura elegans. Next base: position 35,906,455 of record NC_060246.1, read on the forward strand.
GAGAGGCCTTGTCCACCCCGGCAAGACACGGCATCGGTGGCGGCGGGGGAGGGCGGGCGGTGGTGACGGACGTGACGGACGGAGTCGAGGGTGACCGCGGCCTCGTGTCGCCGGAGTGACGTGGAGCGGACCGAATATTCGATTTCATAACAGGCCGAAGGGAGTGACATGCCATGCGATGCACATTCAATTACGTGCGCTCGGAAGGGACGACACACACCGCGTGGCGCTGAACAGTTATCCTCCCGTTTCAACGCCGAGTGTTTCTCCCGACGACTGACTGATTGACTGACTGGCATAACGTCATCCGATGAACGACTACAATAAGCGATTCTTGAATTGAAAATAAGCCTCGCACCCTTTAATTCCTCCATTCCTAAAGGTTTTTCATTCCATTTCTTGGTGGTACTCAACACACTCAACACATTCTTTCAAACTTTGAAATAAAAACTGCACAATTGAATGTAATTGCAAAAATAGTGTGCTCTTTATCGCAGAATCTGGGTAAAACAGACTTCACAAATGCTGGAAGTAACCAAAATATTATTGTAATGAGTGAAGCTGCAATAGGCTGTAATAAAATTGTGGAATTATGATACCGTAATCCTGGAAACACTAGTAGGTAAAATCTAAGAGGTAATTTTTGGTGACTCATCACTTGCTTAACCAATGAATTCATCTTAATATTTTCCGAGATTGTAAGAGAGGCCTATGCCAAGATTCGCTTGTGTCTCAAATATTTCAAAACTTTGCCGTAGGCTTTCCTCAGTCGCAATTTTTCGATACAAGACTTAAAAGAGAACGTTCACCAACGTCAAATTCTAAAATAACTATGAAAATTACAAGATCACAACATTAATATCGTACGAGTAACAAGTAGAGAGTAAAGATAAAACGTGATCAATCGAGAGGGAGTGATGTATTTTCTAAAATATCCTTTCGCAACCACTACTTCTTGAGCGTATTTGCGGAGACGGCTGCTATCGCTTCCCAGCCGATCAAATGCTTTAGAAGGTAGTACTTCTTTCTGTCATTCCAGTTCCAGAGTGTATTTCCCGAGGACTTACTGTTTAGCTGACTGGGACGCTGTCATTTATGACCAAGCACGCTTTATATTCATTATTAAACTGTGACCTTTCGTTTTAAAAGGAAACAATTTTTAAATGTATCGTTATATGTTCTTTCAAAAGAGGTACGCATTCGAAATCTATAAGAGTCAATTAATGTATAAGTTTTGTTTTGCGAGGCATTTTGGCTTAGCCGAATGAGGACTTGGCTGCTGCATAAGCCTTAAAGAATGATATTTATTTGTTTGAAAATCATCTAAAAAAGTAAATAAAGTACGGTATATCATTAAAAGGTGAAAGAAATCCGGAAAATACTACTTCTGACTCTATGAATATGTATGTAGGTGATACAGTAAAAATATACTTCAGAAAATTGCCATTGCATGGCCAATATTTACATCCAATCACGCTCGCACAGCATCAGCATACCTCATGATAAACCACGGGTGATTTTCAGTCCATGGGCTCCGTGTTTCACTTCTTATCTGGATATAAAATTATTTTTACTTGTTAACATGATAAAGTTAACCTGTTCACTATAAATTAATTTTAGGTGTATTCTGAGGAAAATTGACAACCTTTTTGAGGAATTTGAGGAATTATATATTGCACTTTTCATTTGCATTTACTTTTTGAATTTCATGATTTAGCAGATACGACATTACACTATCTATTTTTTTTATTTTAAAATTTTATAAGAAATCCTGCTGGTTAGAGTATATTTTAAAATCTCGACCTGAGGAAGTACCCTAAACAAGAATTTAGATCAAAAAAATATAGCATTAAAAACATTATTTTCTGCATAATAATCTACTAATCTCTTTGGAATATTCATAGAATCGAAGCTGCTTAAGGTTAATACAAAATCGAGACCTTCTATTTCGTAAAGAAAGGTATTTATAATTGATTTAAACTTTTAAAATGCAGACATGCAAGTTTTTCTACAGAAGATACGTGTTTTACCGAAAATAAGTTTCTTTCAATGCCCTCCAGCCTCAAACTCTAGTCATCATTCTGAATTTTATACATACATCGTTGCGCAGAAAATATTAATGTAATATTTTTCTTAAAGGGAAGCTATGCCATTTCACACATTACTCCCTACGCCACCATCACAGTTTCATTTAGCATCGTGCATGTCTGAGTTGACATTCTAGTGAGTACAGCCCCAGTTCGTTGAGTATTAGCCTGGAATTGCACTTGTTGTCATAACAGCAGTATTGAAACAACAGCCTTTACGGTCGTCCTCTATCATTGAACATGCGCTCCGAGTCAAACAGCGCCTCCCATTCCTCAGGTAATTGAGAGAAATCAAATTAGCTAACAAAGCTGGAGGATCATTGACGTAGCGTGCTTAGAGTAAACACCCTTGTCTTGAAAGATTGATGAGTTTTGAACTGATGATAATTTGTTCTTTGTTTGTTCACGGTGTTTTATCATAGGGACATTTTCTTTCAATAGAGGTTATCGAAAGGGTGAAGTTTGTGTTAAAGAGAGATTCTCTGGCCTAATTAGTTGATTGCAAAAATGTCACCTCAACGAGTCGTGAGTGTAACGGCTGAAAGCCTAAAGAAGCATTCAATTATAAAAAAATAAATGGTGCAAGCTAATGATGATAGCCTTATGGTGTTCATTGATTCAAGCGAGGAAATTCATTTGAATTCGCCAAGGAGTAATAAAGGCTTTTCTCTCCATTCTATAAATATTAAACTTACGTTTGAAGCCAATCAGCTTTAAGTCGTAAGCTGAATTTCATATAAGCATATTGTAGGTTGCCATCTTATGTTGTGTTATAAATCTAATTAACCATTATCATGATATGAAATTAATCAGTTAAATTCAAGACACATTTTTGACAAGAAAAATATTTTTAAATTTAAAAGTTGGAGCATTTTAAAATTCTGTTTATTATATTCTATAAGCTTTGGGAAAAGGTGATGCAATCATATATTAGAATTAAAAGAAACGAATTTTATGTTACTCTAATATTAAAAAATAATGCACTGATGTGGCCCATGGATTTTATTCTTTCTGTTTCCTACCTGACTTATTTTTACCCAAACTGCCCATTCTGAGAGAAATCTTTATTACTGGTTAACGTTCACTTTCTTTGCAATACCTGAAGTGATGATGCCTACATAAGAATGTCATTAAAGTTAAATGTTATAAATAATCCTGCCACATAGTTACTGTAATTGACTCTCAATGCGATATGGGCATTTTCATAACGGTAGCACTTAGGGAAACACCCTCTAACGCATCAGCTGCACGGCAACATTGTGAGTAATACGGTTGGCTGAGATTGAATTATAACGGGCAATCTTGGGAATGATTGATTCTGAAAGGAGATTGGACGGGATTATCAGTCAATGTGGATACCATCTCCTTCTCCTTACATCGTGCCTATATTTAATTACTCAATACCAAAATTACCATACAATGAAAAATAACGTTGGAAGATTCTGAGCACTGTCTAATAACTTCTTAGCTAAAAAGACATTGCCTACACAAATTTACTCATATTGCCCCATGTTTAAATAATATTTTTTTAATATAAGAGAGTACTTTTATTTTGTGGAGTAATAAACAATTATTATTATTATTATAGAATGCATAGATGGGGACTCAGTAGCCCCCGATTGAAATGATTGAAATGAGCCTAGAAGATAAGAACACAAATAGAAATATAGCCTTCCAACTAAGCAATACGTGGAATATAACAATCAATCGCTATATACGAAAACAACTATCTAGAAAGAACCAATAAGGGCACTAAATGATATAAATAAATAAACAAACGAAATACCAAAAATAATATGGCTCCACATTCTGCCCCTGAAGACGATGGCAGACTCCGGCTTAGAACCGTTGGGACAAATTATCCAAAACCTCACCTGGTGGGAAACCCGAAAATTATTCTTTCAAACTATACGCCGGGAAAAACTTAAATTCTGCATAGCACTAGTTATAACTTATTTTCTCAAGAAATTTGGACCCTGTCTTTAGTCCTCGTGAGTGGTGACTATTTTAAACTCATTTAATTGCGCGGTAGGTGACAACATATCTGGAGGCCAAATAGAGAATCCTCCATTTTAAAATTCGTGAAAATAAGCAATTTGTAAGTGTTGTTGACGCTTGGTCCAATTCAATACATTTCTAGCAAGGGGAAACTCTTCCGAAAAATGACCCAAAATGTAGGGGTGACGGTTCACGTGGGAGTGACGTGCATGACGTAAAAAAGGTCGACTTCCTTCAACTATCTCTTTTTTATCTGCGCTTCTTACTCATAGAAAACCAACACATCTTACCAGCAAGTATTAAAAATCTCTGTTGCCGCTCACGTTAATTTTTGCATGATTTTAAATTACTGATATGAAGTTTGATGTCAATATTATTATGCTGCAATTGCCTGACCATCAGCTTATATTTCCACATGATAGAACATTTTGAATAACAATTTGTTGCGCTATAGGAATTGAGAAATCACAGAAATAAATTTTTTTGACCATTTAAATTAATTCAATCAGCAATGCATAGTTGCCTATATATTTCTTGTTTTCAATGCAGTTTCAGCGTTAATTCATCCCGCATTTTTCTGAGTTTCAGCAATTATTGTTCTTAAAGCAGGTGCCGAATCTTTACTACCGGAATCAAAATATAGTTCTCAGTATCACAGAATACCGTTATTTTTTTCCTTTCTTGATTAAACCACAAAAACTAACGTTATCTACCTGTTCCAACTCCTACGCTCCCCTACTCTCCCAAGAAGTAGAGCACCATGCATATTTCTGAACCTTCTTAAAACTGCTGCTGACGACCGGGGAGGATTGTTGAACACCCTTTTGCCCACATCCTATCAACCAGCCCTCAACCCATCTTCCCTCCCTCGACTCACGCAGCGAACCCTAACGGAGCTGATCCCTAACCGTCTTCGCCTCCTTCCGCAATATCCTCCCCCCCCCACCAACGGTTGGTTTCCCGGCGCAAGATTTATGGTGCCAAGTCATTCGCTCGAAAGAGACTAAGCTTTGCGAGTTTGGCGGAGCGTGAGTGATCCGGGATTACGTAATGGCCGACTATGCCTACCTCCCGCGACACGATCTCTTCCCATGAATTCACCCCCTCCCCATTGTTCCTCACTCTACCTTCGGGTTCCCTGGCCTACCTTCGCCCACCAGCCCTCCTTCCCTTCCCTGCGGCAAACCCTATTCCCTAGGGGCACGCCCACGAACAACCCCTCCCTCATCTCCTCATGTGTCATTTATACTCGGATGTGTTCGAGTCAACTTCGGGTCGGAAATTTGAATGACTCGGATGAGGCTCATTTCTCTGAATTAACCCGGATCGGAACGCGTTCTGGTCGTCTCTCCTGATCCACCTCTATTTTTTTTAATTATCGGATACTCTTATTTTTAATTTTTGGAGGTAAATTAATATTAAGGCCGTGTATTGAGATGGTTTTGTCCGCTGTTGGCGTGACCAAATATGGGAATGCGACCTGAGAGATATACAACGTTTTTTTGTCATCGCTACACTGATATAAAAATGGATATACATGTTATTTTTCGTCATCAAAGTGAAGGGGGAATATGAGAACAAAAGAGATATGAAAAATTTATTGCGATTCGTTATCGGTGGCCTTGTAAATGCCTATGCTAAAAGAAGATAAAGTCCATGATACGGCTTTGGGATATGTTTTGAATGGGAGGTTTTTAAATGACATTCCGCTTACCAGAATATCTGAGATGAATGCATAACGCCCGCACACGAATTTGTTTTTGGAAGATAAATGCTTTCTTTGGCTCACTTTCATTGCAGAAACCCTTTCCCAGCAAACATATTTTACAATGTTATGTGTGTGAACATATAATTGACTGTAATACATACATAACTTAAACACAGTAAGCATGCATTTTTTAAAGCGTTACAAATTCCTCCTCTCTTGCCTACATCACTCATCTCCCAAATGAAAATTTCAGGAACTTTTACACCTTCGCTACAGGTTAATCCAACTAAAATGAGCTTTAGAGAATGAGCTTAACAAAGGTAAATAACCCATTGAATTTAAAATAAATATAACTCAATAAATAGTGGTGAAACTTTTGTCTAGTGAGTGTATATTTACCTTTTGGTTTTATTTTGAAGAGAATTTCCGATAAATATATTCTCAGCTAGTCAAAATTCAAAATAACAGTGTTGGATATTGTCTGCTAATAAAAATAAATATTTATACTCATTGTAGAAATATGGACTCCAGATATATCTAGGGTACTAATTAAGTGTAAGCAAACCGTTCCATTTGCATATCTTGTAAATGCCAAATTTTAAACTTGATTTAGTTAAACAGATAGCATCCAAATCTTATGCTATAAATTCTCTGCTGATAAAATGGGTTTGATAGGAAATTAAACTCCTAAAAGGCTGATTAGTGTGTAGCAACTGTAATTATTCAAATATTCTTACACTTAGTTCTTAAGTTGGTAATGATCACTGATAAAGAAGTTATTATCTTCGTGCGATTTTTTTAACGAATTAAAACTATTATAATAATGATAAAAGGGGAATTATATTCAGTTTTCTAATCATTGCAATCAGAGAAAAAACTTATTTCTTATTTCATAAGATTCCAAGTGGAATACCTCACCCATAGAATACAATAAAAACCGTCTTGTATTCAGTGTGAGAGGATTTCTGCATCCTATCAATGTATTTTAATTTGCTTACTACCCGGTGCTTATTCGTAAGAATTTTTTCTTTATTTGCAATGATTTCATTCTTAATTTCCGTAAGATATATTTGAAGCATTGTATGACAATGTACTTTTTTCGTCTTTTGTATGTTCTACGTATTTTATTAATGGCATTAAAAAGCGATAAATGTCATACAAATTATATACCAAACACTTTTTAAAATCCATGTAATTATCCATACATTAAAAAATCAGGCAATGAAAGTTGGAGATAAAATTTTAATTGTACACAGAGAAAAGATACTGATGAAAACTTCAATCCACATATCAATTGTAATCGATAACACGCATGCTATTTTTGTGAACAAAGACTGGGCCGTAATGCCTTCTCTGCAGGAATGAACGCTCGGATTTTTGGGCCAGAGCCGTTGTAGGCAATCCCGGTTGTTTCCTCAATGCTCGGCGGGCGTAGGCGGGGCGCATTCAGCTTCGCCTTAATTAAGTAATATGGGGAAATCATATCAAGAGTTTGTGAGATCAAAAGGAAAATCCGTTTAGGTCGGCGGGCCCGTTGCCGTGGAGGCGGCAACACGGGCGGCTGGAAGTCATGCCTAAATGCCTCGCGGATCCCTCGTTTGCGAGAACAGGCATTTCACTGCCTTCGCACAGAGGAAGTGCTTGAATGCAGTGCGGGGGTGGGTGGCCGGAGGGAGGAGCATTTGGAAAAAATATCATCGTGTAGCGTCGGGCCGCTCGCCGGGGGAAGAGCGAGTTCGTACGTAGCTTGGAGATGTGTTAACGGCAGGAGTTATCATCATTTTTTTCCCTTGCTTTACTATACGGAACTCCCGTTTCCCACTGTCTCTTTCTCCCCCTCTCTCCCTCCGCTGGCTTTATGTCCGAGACAATATCTTTCCCAGCTCTACTCCGCTCCCTTCGCCATTGATAAATGCGAACGTCGGGTGGAGGTGCGGTAACGTTAGAAGGGGTTAGGAAGAGTTGGGTCGGTTTTAGTTGGTGCGCGCAAAAGGCACCATGGGAAGGGGAGCGGGTGTGGAAATAGCCATGGAAAGGGGGGGATATCTGGAAACCTCGCGTCGCCCACCTTCACACAATGCAGGGCGTCGGTTACAAATTTTGATGCAACAAAGGGATCTCCGAGCTGTTCCAGAAACTGTCTCAGTTTCTGTGGGTCGGCAGTTTGGAGGGGACGATGACGGCAGCTGTGAGGGTGGGGGTGCCCGGGAGGCAGGAGAGGGAATTGGGGAAAAAAAGGGAAGAGTCTCCGGATGAAATCTCGTATGCTCAACGGACAGCTATGAGGTTTCGGAAAAGACCGAAAGAATTTGTCAAAATCCTCCAATTATCTGCAAAAACTACTTGAGGAATGTATTTGCCATCTCTTTACGCAGTGTTCAAATGCGGGGATTTTCGTATTCACAACGGACAGCCATGATCTTTCGAAAATGACTGTAAACATTTGGTAAAAGCCTTCAATTACCTAAAAAAAGTAATCAAGGAATGTATTTTATATCTATCCACGCAGTACTCAGTTGTACTCTCGGTCAAGAAAGTGTACTTTTGGCGCCTCTTTACGAACCCAAACGAAATTTGACTTAATCTATTGTTGCCTGTTATTCTAAGGCCGAGAACACAAAGATGAAAATAACGCACCGGATGGTCGAATTTTCGCCAAGATTTGGCGCAGCGCGGTGGGGTAAAGTACTCACCTACCAAACCGTAGTTCGTCGGTTCGAATCCCGCCTGGTTAGGTGGTCTCTATCCAGGGCTTGGATGTCTGTGTTGTATATTGTTTATTTTCCATTGTAAAGATCTTAAAGTGCTGTTAACGGGGAAGATGGAAATAAATAAATGGTGCAATTTGAAAGCGGGCAAATGAGATTAAAAGTAAACATATATCTCGTTCCGTAAATCTCATATCAGTGCAAAACGGCAGTATGATACCATTGCGACGGCAGCAATAATTTGGAAAGATCATTGTTAACATAGAGAGTGTGGAGCTTTACAAAGGAGTAAAAATTGGCAATTACCAATGTTGCTCTGCTTTTTAAACAAACACATCCTAAACTTGCTTTCAAGTTTCACTTATTTTTAGAGATACTTTTTTGCGCGATAGTACCTGCACTACTGCTTTCTGCCCCCAGGTGAATGTATTTGCAGCTCTTAAAAAAATGGCTACCTTCCCACCCTCCCTACTCCTAATCCCCAGCGGTCCTAACACAGCTCCGTGGAATTGAATCATCAAAAAAACTGCGAATTAATAAATCATGTACTTGTTGCTGTGCTCCAATGTTTGAATTCATTAATTTCGTTTATTCCCTGTGATTTCAAAGTTTATGGCATAATTTTTCGTAATAATCCCTCGTAAAATAACCTTAAAATGATTTCGTGAAAGACAAAAAAAACAGCATCTTTATGGTAACGTCTCAATACCATACCTTTAAAATAATTCAAAGCATCCTTCGCACTTCTTCATTTTTATCTATAGCATACGAATGTAACTTTTTTATACCTGAATTCAATATAGCCTAACACTTATCTATGCTAATAACAATGGTCTCTAAGTATCTCTATCTCGTCATCAACCCCATTCTTGCCATTCGTTGAGCAGTCGCTAATGTCCCTTTGTCTTCAAAGATCAAGGAGTTACCTGATTACAGAGGGATTCATAATTTTCTATAAATTCGACACTTCATGCACCTATTAACTAAAACTATTTAAGCAACCAAAATGTGTCGTAATAATGAGATTCAAGTGCAAATTTACAGCTTTAATTGCACCATTCGAATATTTTCTTAAAGAGTCATTTGCAGCAGAGAAACTAATAAAAATCATATTAACATTATACTTTTTCAACAGCAAACACTTTTATACCCATTTGAGAAAATATTTTGGCAAACAGAACTCAAGGGCAATATCGAGGTCATAGCACGTATTTACTTCTCTAATTATTGCCTTGAAACATTTTTGCAAAGGACCGCTCGCAGCAAGTATGGAATACTGGGTCGTCGAACACTATATCATTTTCTTTTTTTCTTAATTTAACCCATGACACATATTTCCACGTTTCCAGTGTGAAATGTCCGAAGCACCTTTACGCCCATACGTATCTGCAGCCGTCTCTTGCCCTTAGCCCAGCCGCCCGTAGAACGGTATCCGCTATCCCGTTATACGTCTATCCCTTGGAAACTATCCACGTCACGTATTCCCCGCCCACCCTTACACCCTGGTTCCCACCCCAACTGACCCCGTACCCACCCTTACCCCTTCTCTCACACACTGCTCCCTTGCCACTCATCTCATCCTATATTTCCATTCCAATCTCACCCGTAATTCTCTCTCGAGTTCACCGGGAACAGACATTACGTGATTCCGTCAGATGGCGCCATCCGTATTTTAGCCGAATAAAAAAAGAAAACGAGGACACGGGTTCCCTTTTCGGAGCATTAATTAAACAAGAATGTTTTTTTAAATTTCGGGCATAGTTGTATTTTTCCTAGGAGATGTTTATTTTTTGTTAATTCTTCGCGAATTCCCGAGTAGATCTTTAATTTATTTCGTTCTATGAATAACCTAGGTAAATTCTCCTGCGTAATCTGGAGGACCGAAGAACAGGTTCTTTTTTCCTGGCAAATATATATGTTCCGTGGAAACCACTGATACTTTTTTTGTTTATTATCTCAGCTTTAACTTATATTTTAAATATTGCTATTTCATTTATGCCACTCATACGATTGTAAGTGTTTAAATCATTAAAAAAATGGTGTAAAAACGGCAATTTTTGCAGCAATATACATGACTTAAAGAGTATTTACTCTTTCTTAAGACCTGAATGAAGAGTTCAAAATACTCTAATGATTATTAGGCCTTGCATAATTTGTATCCTTTGTTACATGATTTTATAGTATAAAATGATTTTCTATTTTATACTTCAAAGAATTAATGCCATAAACCCTGAAAGTGTAACAATTTTTCTCTGTATTGTATCTATTTCGACTCAAATGCTCCTACGTAGTACGTATAATGCTACGACGCAGACAGTAATATGATAAAATAATGGTAACATCAGCACTAAAAATTCATAGTTTTCAACTTAGCCGTAATTTTAGTACCAAGTTCAAAGATTTTCCTCTGATATACATTTAAATGATGAATTACTATTCATATTTGTATTTTATTCCGTATCAATCGTCCATTAAGTAATTTCTTCTTAATTTATATCACAGAAACATGGATTAAGTTGAACAATTGTTGAGGCATTCATGTGATTCGTAATTGCTTCTCATATTGCATGCTTAACAGCCAATAGGCACGTATTCCGAGTAATCGGAAGCAGCTTATATCGAGAGGGATGATGAAGGCTTTATTCTGTAACATACCGACGTTTTCAAAGGATTTGGGTCAAATTTACGAGGTATGATCCTCGACTGTTTTCAAAATCGAGCAGCAGAATAATTTTATCACATGACTTCTGCCCAATAATTAAATTTACTGATCCATCATCAATGTCTGATACTGTTCCGCGTACTGTGGTGAGTATCTTTGAAAAAATCAATTTGAAATGAAACCTTGATGGGGGTATTTCCATGCACACAGGATTTTCCAAAATATTTAGTCGATGAATATTTTTAATTAGAAAACTGCATTAGAGAAGTGTAAAATAACTTCAGCTCTCTTATAAGCGATCGGTTTTGTTCTAAGATTTTAAAGTTACTCCTTTACTAAAACCTTTACTCATAATTTCCCAAACCTTTTTTAATTGATTGGAAGAGGGCCATAACTAAATCATTGTAAAATAATTTAGAAAGAATTTCGAGAGTAAAACATCTATCGATTGATTAAATATTTTTAATGGCAGGTAATAAGTGTTATCTCAAGCGTAACTTGTAGCTTTTATCTCCCTATTTTGAGCTATTTATCTGGAAACATTTTTGGCGGTGATAATTTCAAAATTATGTCTGAAAACTTTGTGAATACCTAAGGAAATAGGGAACCCTGCATTACCTGACTTCTTCTCCAACCTCATAATTGTACTTTATTAATATAATATAAATATGCATGTTGCCTACTCTGTGTTAAATTATTTTAGAAGATAATTATTGGGATGACTTTTAGAAGGAATTTCAGATAAAATATTTTGGCTATGACTAATTTTATATGGCATGTGTACTCCAAAGCCGACGGAAAACTAAATATTAATTTTTAATCACAATCAAAAGGCATTTAAATTAGTGACCTGGATTTTACAATTTAACATATTTTTACGAATTTAATGGCTATATTCCAGAGCATACCATAAATAAGCTCAGGATATTTTCATCTTTTAGAGTTCCAAATCTCAAATTCATTATAACTCGGGCTCGAAACCAATACATTGAACGTAAATAATCTAGGCTCCGGCTTACACCAAAAAGCCTCAAAGATTTGAAATTTGAGATGATTTCTCTACGTAGATACATAAAATAAGTATAAAGGAATAAAATATGTATCGAAAAGTCTTGTCATGCACGAGTACTTTCTCGGAGCGTCATGTTTACACATTCCCGTGATGTTTGATCACATTTCGAAAACCTTCTCCATTGAGGGACGGTCCTCGAATGAAAGCCAAAAATAACAAAAAAAAACGAAAGAGATGGTCACATGATCACTTTGTCGCAGAGTGGAAAATTCAAGTTTTCGACGAAATTTGCACGGCCCAGGAAGCAATATGGCCGAAATGTCAGGGTAACAGTGGCTGGGAGAGTGTACCCTTACATTTTGGGGAGGGGATCGGACCTTTTGAGGTCCACAAGCAAAAGGGACGAGGGAAACCACCGCGATAAAGAAGATAAAAAAGAAGGGCGGTCGAGAAAAATCTCGACGCGCGGATAATACGCGGCGTTCCGTGGGACTCTGTGAATCACGAGAGAGGACTACATTAAGCCCTTTGGAGAGCAAGGGACCGACGCCAAGGTTTGAGAGGGCGTTGTTGGGAGGTGGCAAGGTCCCCGCGGAGGGCGACGCTGGGCAAGAGAGAGGGGGTGGAGAGTTTTGCACATTGTGCCGGTCCCCTAGCAACCCTACCCCCACTACCCTTAGGGAACACACTCGGAGAGTATACCGCATGATATGGGACGTCCCAGGAACCGTCCGCATTAATTCTCATCCGAAGGGAACTAGAACGTGCGTGAGTAGTGCTCGTGTGGGTTTCCGGAGATTGCGAACTCTAATGGACGTTCGTGCGGATTCCCTATGTGAGTGTTTGTCTTAGGTCTTTAGAGATGTGTGATCACTATGCCCACTACAAATGAAGTTTTTTTTACAGTTAAAGTCTTATGTAATTAAAGTAAAATAGCATCTCTCTGATTGTTTTTCTCGTAGAAAAAGTAAGTCTGGGTGATGTGGTGGCTTGAGTTTCTACGTCGCTCCCCGTGGACCTCAGTTCAAATTCCGGCGTGGCGGAGATTTTTCAACTTAACTGCTGCAGGACTTTTTGAGTTCTTAGGCAAATACGTACAGAGCTCCGTCCGTCAAATGAAACGTATAGTTCTCTTTGGCGTCTTTCATGTCAAGCCCGCTAATGCCAACGTCAATTTTCTCTCCACACTTGCTCACCTACTGTTTTCTCATAGTGCAAGTGCCACTGCCTTTTGCCTCTTTCAAGTAACTACTTTGAAGCAGTATAAATATTGATTGAATTGAATGCTATTCTATACTATAGCAGGTCTCTAGCATATCTTTTATTCCTTTCTCTTGACGAAAAGTACGAAACAAGCCGTCAAAAGGGCTGATTTTATTTGTTTGGAATGATGAAAGTAATGAGGCTTCAATAAGGAAAGGATTTAGTAACGCGGATTTGCTTAGAGTTTTCAAAATTCAGGTTAAGTACTCACATTTCCATTCATATTTGGAACTCAATCCATTGGAATGGAAAATTTTACTCAAGATATGTTTTCTTTGCATTCAAAATAAAAATAAATGTAATCTTTAATTCAAAACCATAAGCATGATAAAAATTGAAGTTACATGACAGGAAAACGAACAAATGTCAAATCGCCTGCATTTGGTGTTGTCAAATTCACGGTTCGCTGCGGCAACATGGCCTAGTTAAATTTGTTTTGTTTTTATATGTACAAAATTAAAACCGCATAAGCACAAATTCTCAAATTATCTTAAATATAAAATAGAATATTTAGAATATATTAATATTTCCTCTCATGTGGCATAAGCTAATCTAATTTTTCAAGTTAAAAATAATGTAAGCATGAATAAAATAAAATATGAAAATGAAAGGTTAGTGACTTGATATTGACAATTTTAAATAATAATCCTTAATTTATTTATTCTATTGATACTAAAAAGTTGGCGATGAAACATCTCGTCTCATTATGACAAAAAATACAGTTTATAATGAGGATCAATTAATTCTATTTGATGAGGAGGATCCCAAATGAAAAATAGGGCTAAATTAATAATACTGTATCTTTAAAATGCGTGGGATTACAGGCATGTTTATTTTATCTGAACCTTAGACAGTGCCATAAAATGACGCATTTAAAATTTTCAAAATGTGATTCCCGGAAACGCAGGAGTCATGAAGCGGCTTAACAAGTTCTGCAGAAGCTATTTCTGCCCTTTATGAGAAACCCGGATTCATTGGATGATTTCAACTAGCTCAAACGCGTGCGAGTGGAATCAGATACTAATTTTCGAGAAATGCTATTTTCCTCTTAAAGCATAGTGAATTATAATCCTAATAATCTTGAGTAAAGTTCTATCTAATAACCTAATTTCTGAAAAAAAATGAATGGAATTTAATGCTATCCTGATTGGTCTAAATAAAACGCTACGGCCGTAATCGGCTACCACGACTTTCATTTCAATTATAAGGAATTTTTTTTACATGCTTCATCTAAAACTCACATGCGCTACATTCTTATGCACTATTATACGTGACAAGGCTTTGGCGATTATTATTAGGTATTTGGATCTAGTTCAGCAACTAATATCAAGCGAAAAATTAAAGTTGTGGAATATCATGCTTAAGCAAGATGAATGACATTGTTCACTACGGAAAAAGAATAAAATTAAATAATATTTACTAAAGAAGCCATTCTGTTGGGAAAAGCAGAGGTAACCTTTCGATGAAGCAGTCCAAAATTAAACATTCAGTTACCTGTTGTTTTGAAGAATTTCCATTGACATCAAAAATGTTTGTACTTTGGCGAGGTAGATTAATGTATTGCAGGTAATTTTCTGCTATGCCTTGGGTAGCTGAACTTCACCTATATTCATGATAAAAATTGAAGTTACATGAATTGTCTGGCATTTTGTCAATTTTCATTTAAGTCGGAAAAGGTATAACCAAAATCAGTCTTGTTTTCTAAAAATGTTATTTGGAGGCGGGAGGTTCATTTCCTTACTCTCTCTATCGATTTTTCAGCTATAACGACCTGTTTCTGGACTTCATTTTACCATTTTCTTGAAATGTATGGCTGAAATTCTACTCCAGTTTCAATTTCGCGTATGTATAAAGAACGCTCTAATTAGTGTATTTTTTATGGTAGGATGGAACGTTACATTTTTCACCCCACGTTTTAATTTCACATGGCTTATTCTTTAAAGGAATGGTCATTGCTGAATATAAGTTATTTTTTAGACTTTGCAGGAAGTTTTTGCTTTACAGTTAACCGTTGATTTCTAATGGTGCTAGGCTTTTACTGGGGATTATATCCCAATAACCATTTGGCTTATTTGAAAGTATCACGCACTGAATTACCTTTAACATGTATCATCATCACAGAGGCTAACTCTTGATCAGCCTAGAAGCGCATTAATTAATTCTTACTGCACACAAGCGAATGCATCGCTCTGGAAATATACGACCTCGGATTCGCAAGCAGCCGACACAACTTCAGTGCATTCCGAATGTTGGGGACGATTGGGGGGGGGGGGTTGAAGACGCAGTGGTGGTGGGCTAAACGAAGGTTTGTGCATGCTCGCAAGTGTGTATCAAACTATAAAATAAAGATTATATTTATATTATGTAATAAAATGAATTAGTACCTTATGTATTAAAATATTATATTTGAGAACAGAAAACAATGTAAAAGAGGCACTATATTTTTGGAATGCATTTGAAATGTTCTCCGACATTAAGGAATTAATATATATTGTGATTGATAAAAATCATTTTCGTATGTGTTTTAAGTTTCTCATGGCTGATATTTTTTTAAAATTTCTAATGTCATTTCTGAAACATTGAATTCTGTTATGCAGTGAATGTTTTCATGAAATTATACGGTGAAATAGACATTTCAAATGGGAGTTATTTCTCATGAAGATGAGTTTAATTCACGATATCGATCTTTTTAATAATTTATGCGCATGCCAAGTAGGTAATCTTATGTACAATTAGCCTCACCTGATATTTTCTCCTCTGTTTGTACGATACAAATTTGTTCAGATATATAGAGAAACATATAATTTTATAACGCTTGTATGCATTGAAATAATTTTTGTAATAGGTAAGGGGCATTAATTAATTACGTGAGGCGTTTAGGGGGTAGAGGGTCAAGTAAATCTCATGTGGGGGTGAGGGGGGTTCTGGAAAGTATCAAGTAATTTTTTTCCGCAAGAAACAGTTTGACATTGCGATTTTAATAATCCCAAATACAAGTCTTAACTAATCTTAGATAAAAATAACGAAACAAATTTAAAAAAATATATTCAACGAATAGATTAACGTATTTTCACTGAAAATACGCAATTTGAACAATACCACGTGAGATTAGAGGGAGGACATCGAGCCAAATCTCTCGATATCTCACTAAGGGGGCAGAGGAGGTTCAGAAATCACCAAAATTACCTCTAGTAAT
Source organism: Ischnura elegans (assembly GCF_921293095.1). Lineage (NCBI taxonomy): Eukaryota > Metazoa > Arthropoda > Insecta > Odonata > Coenagrionidae > Ischnura > Ischnura elegans. Next base: position 35,923,089 of record NC_060246.1, read on the forward strand.
TAAAGTACGCCCCGAGTGTAGTTTAATTTTTAAACAATATAACATTTTATCGGTTATACGGTAGTACCTAGTTGTAATAAAAAATATATATCATTTTGATCTCGACTTATTTTAGTTTAAAAAAATGAAGAGAGAGAGCAGATCCTCTCGGTGGTTAGTAGAGTGCAGTGGGGTGTGGGGCGAGGAGGGGTGTGTGGGTGCGGCAAGGCTGTATGCGCGCCTCTGCGGGCGCGGCGCCGGTGTTGTCGGGGGAGAAGCGTGCCGCCTCGCAGAGAGCCACATAAATCAACACTAATCAGACGGCGGCGGCCGTGGCGGGAAGGGGGGAATGTTGGGCCGGAGGCAGGAGACGGGAAACAAGGCACAAACGTAGGCAAGCCACGCGCTCTGCCACGGATGAGGTTTTTTTTGTTTACAAATTGTAATGCATATTTATGGTTTTTAATCCCTTCCACTCTTGAAAATTTTCTCTCCCTCCGACTCTAAGGAGAGAAAAATGGGGAGGGAGGGGGCAGGATAAAGAAAACCTCGAGGGACGCAGTGGGTATAAGCTTGCTGCTGCTTTTAGGGAGGCCACCGGGCCAATTTGGATCATTTACATGCCTGAGGCTAAATATGGAAGGATTTCTCGACGAACGCGAAAGGATGAAGGAAATTTGTACCTGCTATTTTTTCATATGCTAGTGCAAAGTAACGAGGTGATCAAAGCAAAAAAACTTCAGGCACATTACTGTACTGGCAATTATCTCAGAATGGCCATTTCGTGTAAGCTGAAAAGGCTTGGCTTTTTCAAATATTTTTAACCCACAAGTTGACGGAAATACAAGATATTTAACGTAATTAAAGCACTTGTCTAATTCAAAACTTCTCTATTTCTACCGACCCTGGTTTCGGTATATGGTACCATTTTCAAAATACATGAATTTTGGATGACAGTATGTATATATATTTCACTGAGAGAGGGATGGGGTAGTGCTTTCAGAGAAGGGGGTTACTGGATTTACCAAATATGTCTGTCATCCAAAAGTCATGTAAATTGAAAATGGCATTATGTGCCAAAAACTTGAGTCACCAAAAAAAAATAACTGTGGAATGAGACAAATATTTTAATTGTATATCAAAAATTTCCACCGAATACCCCGGGAGCTGCATATTACAGGAAATAAATGATTCTTTTCTGCAAATGGTAATATATGATTGAGTGTTGGGTATGTTATATAATACATGCTTATCCTTGAATGATAAGATTCAGAGATCAGAATGAATAATAACAGAGTTGGAAAGACTTAGTCAAAGGACTAGTTGATAGCAAAGGAAGAGGCACATGAATGCTAATATGAGTAGTAATAAGTTATTGTTAATCACGGACATATTTTAGGTGTAGGTGTAGGTGAGTGAGGTAGATTTTATAAACAAGGTTTCAATTCATAAATAAGTCATTTTATAAAAGGCTGGAATCGTCTTCGGCTCTCCGATACTATATAGAAAATGGTATGATTGCGATTGGGATTGAGATGCATGAAGAAATGCACAGAAGCCTACAAGTACTATGACACATTATCATTGTAAGCGTTGTAATCTACATAGCGCAGGGTGATATTGACCGGTGAAATTATTTCACTGAAGATAAATACGTAAATGTATAGTCACAGTTAAATGAGAAGCATAAAGAAAGCTACGAAGGCGAACAATTTTCATGGGGATTTTGATGGGGCTTAGGATTTCACCATTAATAATGAAGATATACGTAGCAGATATTGAGGATTATTTGAGGATTTTCGTCAATTCCTATTACTAATTACAGTATTTCTCCATTATCCTTTATCTATTTCCATACTTTAGTGTTTCGAAAGTCAATATTGATGTAAGAAAACTTTTGAGTGTTTTCAATATTATTCGAAAGAAGTTCATGAGAGAAATACGTAGGTAGAGCATAGAATGCGACATGATTTCAAGTAAAACGGTAGTGCTATGCTCTAGATAATAATATGCGCCAAATAAAAATGTGTGAAGAATATTTAATGGAACTTTTGGCTTCATCATGTGTCATTGAAAGAGGGAAGAAATAATCTTCAAAATTTCGAACATTAATTTTAGAGATTTAAAAGGTAGGGAGCCGAAAAATAAGCATGCATGGGTAAGGGCTTCGGGTATCCAACTAAATCATATTCGCACCGGATAGGTTGAATCCCAGAACACGGAGATGAGAGTCCTATTTGCCATATGAACGCCTCTTCATCCCCGGGATATGAAGATGAATGGAGTGGGGACTGTGCACGTTGTTACGGCACGCTGTACGATAACGGTGTTAGTACTGGTAATGACCGCAAGAGGGAGGGACGCCGGAAAAGTCCTTGTGATGTCTCTGTCCTCCCCACTGTCGCCTGGGTCATGTTTATATGCATGCGGGCTCGGAAGGTTTTAAAAAGGAAGGCGTATCTGGTTTAGGGAAGAGAGCATGAATCCTTTGTGACGGCATTCCGGAAGGAATGGGTTGGTGGCTCCGAGATGGAGATTAGCGCCACTCGCTAATATTGAAACCCTTATAAATGAGGAAGTGCCTGGGCGAGGGTTGCCTTCTAAGGGTCGTCGCCTCAAGGAAGCGGGGTTTGAGGAATTTTGGAATGCCAAAGGCTCTAGTAGACTAACTGGGGTAAAAGCAGGGCTGCCAACTCCTCTATACGATGATTCTTATAACTTTTGTGTCTTATGAACGGTCATTACCGGTGCGTTAGTTTACAAAATAATATGAAAAAACTATGGCACATAATTATGAAACTTGATCTTTACAAACACCTTAGAAACTGCTTTCCTACTGAGGTGGCAAAAAATTGTCTTCTACGGACATTAAAAATTCCTTCTTATTTTTATCAACAATTAAAATGGAAACTTTTCTTCGTAAATACATATTACGGCATTGCTTAAAAATTTAATGTTGTAATTTGCGGCAAAGCTTGGGCTATCCTCGCTCATTTTTAAGAATTAAAATTCATTTTCTATCATTAATTTATCTTTTCAAATTGCATTTTTTAAGGCAACCACGTATTTCACATCATTTGCATCATTAGATGGGATATTTTTCCGTAAATCTGGTGTCGGATATTTGAAAATATACAAAAACTGTGCCAAAACGTTGCATAAATACACGTGTTTTATCCTCTAAATTAATTGTTTTACATTTATTTTCGAGGTCAAGTTGAATTCGATATGTGATGTGTATCTTACAACCACTTGCACTGGTTCATCAGGTAATACTCATTAATAAAGCTCATTTTTAGTAGTCGCGAAGGGTAAAAATATTTTATGATGCAATGGAATTTGCTATCATTTTATGCAAAGCATATTTTTCCTTTTCATATATTTATTTTAATCCTTTATAGTACCTTTAATTCCGCAATACTGTAAATTCCATGTTCTTGTGACAGAATAATTTTGTATGATTATCCAAAGAATGAATTTTCTCTAAAAAAGGAAAAAGATTACAAAAGTACCAAGCAAAATCCAAAGGTAATGAAAAAGTCTAAAGTTTGAGTCTACGTTAGTATTGGATGAATACTAACATTTATATTCCGTCAATATTATCCCTATGTGGTTGGCAACTCTTCTTAAATGGGCACATGTCCTCAGAAATGAACGCCGCGAGGAGGATATGTGGTTCGAAGCACAGGGGAGGGGTCAGTGACGCTCCGCCGTCATCATGAATGAGAAATTAATACAGCTTCTCGCCTTACGGAAGTGTTTTGTGCGACGAAAGTTGAAGCGGTTTCATGGACGCCTCAGTGTACAGAGCGGAGGTCATTTGTATTAATGAGGGCATTTAAAATGAGTACTCGTTTCAGTTTGCCATTGAAAATGTTTTCCATTTCTTATATCAACTGTGCATAATAAATTAAAGCTCTTAAAGGAAAATGATGGCCGACTTTAATGAATAAGAGCACAACCCTTACAAATGCTACTTGGAATTGATCGGGTTCCAAATATTTTGCTTGAGATTTAGGAGAAATATCAAACTGATGCAAAGCCTAAGTAAGCAAATTCCTTCTTTACTTCAAAATATAATTGGCAGTCATTATTTAATGCCAGGTATATAACAGATTCAAAAATCCATATTTATTTTCACACTATATTTTCAAATAAAAACTAAACACATGTAATAAAATGCAACAAAAGTGTAGGAATATAACGTAGATTACTTGTTTTTTTTTTGCTGTGATGGTAGTAAGCGATATGCCCTTACGAACTGTGAGTTAAATATGAAGCATCAGTAGCAATGGAAATATTACCTATGTGTTTCAAATAAACTCATCCGTTTCAAATGTATTAATTGGAAAATCATTTCAAAATGAGAAAATATTGCAAAACAATGCAATAATCTTCAGCATACGGAAACCATCCAGCAATATTTAAAATTATGAATTGAAATAAAAATCAAACAGCATCAATATCAGAAAGTTTAAGGTTCTTAGCGTATCTTTAACTTTATTTAGTTAAACCAACAACGAAATTTATGTAGTATAGTTGGAAATAAAACTTTATCATGTCCTGATTTACCATGGGCTAAATTATATTTCTGCTGAGCCAGTTCTTTAATCTGTATGCAATTGCTGCAAGGAAAAAGACTATGGAAAACTTGTCTTACCGGGGCGATAATTCGAATACACTCCATTTGCATTACATTTTCTATCAAACGACCCAATTTTGATTCTATACCAAAATTTGAGAGTTCAAATTTGAGTACTTGCGAAGTTTAAATATTTGGTTAATCATTTCTTCCTGTTCCTAGCATTTCATTTTACCATTGCAAGGTGTATATCCAATTATGAGCCATTTTCTGTAAAACCGGAAAAGATTAGATATAATAACGTGGATTGGAACAAAATGCAAGTATTTTATTGAAATTGCTTGATTTTGCAAATACCGCTCAAAATGTACCCTATTCCAAGATATATTGTGCCTAAATCAAACAAATTATTTAAAAATGCTAATGGTGATGAATTAATTGTCTATGATTGCCAATTTAAGATGTGACATAGGAAATAATGAAAAAAACTCAGACTCATAAGGAGATTCATATTTGTTGGATCTTGTGAACATCGGTAATTTATAAATAGTTCACAGTGCCACACTAGAAGGAATGAAAAGACTCCTTATGAATGAAAAATACTTGAAAATGTTTTACTCCTAAAGCTAAAGTAATCGTAGAAAGTTATCTTTTAATTTTATATAAGGAAGCTCAGTCACAATTGGATAGAGTATATCCTTCTTGATTTGGTGTCATACGAGTGACTTAAGAAACAATTCGGGGGACGCATGGCTCAGAGTGAATCTTTTGCGCGGGAAGCCGCAGCGAGTCTCGTCTGAAGCGACTGGGTCCCGCGGATAAAACACGGGGTAAGTTTAAAGTCGTCCCGAAGGGACACGGGAGTAGGGTAGGGGACGTGTGAGTAAGAGGTGAAAGGTTATAATGGCGGGAGAGATATGCAGATGAGAGTAAGTAGAGAAGATGGATGGATGAGTAAGTGTCTAGAGAGGGCTCCAATGGGAGGGTGAAGAGGATATGGCGGAAGTGTGACGTATAGGGACACAAAAACAGGGGAATAATTCCTCGAGGTAATTAAATGAGGTATGCACGTGAAGAACATGGAAGTAAAAATGAGCATGAAATGGCTTGAGTTTCTTAAATTGTGTTTTGATAGAAGGAAACATTAATGAATCGATCTATTTTTAACTACATAATGGTCAATTACCATTATTTCAGTATCATCTTATTTGAAGAATTACTTTCCCTACATTTAAATGTCAAAATTCTTTTATAACGTACAAAAAATAAAGATAGATGGGTCCTGCGCTCAGCTTAATGCAGGGAGAGTTTCAGTTATATGGGACTGAGAGTAGGGCGTTAATAGTAGCCTGCGGGATTCCACTTGGATTCGAATAAAAAAAATGTAAGACCGCAAAAATAATTATCAATGCGGATATATTTACTTACTCTCTAAGTTCCAAATCTATTGGGTTATTTTTAACGGTTCTGAGTAATTTTCTGTTCTAAAAAAAATTATTCCATATTTCCTCAAGTATAATTACAGATCCTGTCTAGAGACTAGATCCTGTAAAAATTCATTATCACATAAGATGAATTTTAATTAGTCCCATGTCATCTCCAATTCTATAATCAAATTCCCTTGTAATTAGCAAGAAGAGAATTTGAGTGTTGGATGTTTATTACGCCATTTTTACATAATATTTCTAGCACTTTTACCGACCATCTGACAGGACTCTTATTTAAAGTATTTGCGCATAATTTAAACGACAATTTACTCCCTCTACATTTTGGAGTGAAAAATGAACTAGAAGCTGAAGAAGACAAATTTTGTCTTAATTATATCATGAATAAAACTAACAAAGGGAGGTCAACAATTTATCTCAAAACTAATGCGATTGAGGCTAGAATATTGTCAAACAATTTCAGTGAAAAGTGAATGGAATAATATCTCAATTTGAGAGAAATTGCCAATAAAATATCAATATGTGGTTGAGCGCAATAGGAGAAAGATATGTATAAAGGTGTATTGAGAGGGCTCGAAACTAAGGATAAGGAGCACATAGCGGAATAGAGAAGTGTGGGGTAGGAAATAAGATGGGTAGATGTCGTTTGAAGGATTAGGTGAGGCGTGCGTGAAAGGATAAGGTAGGGAAGGAGGTTGGATGGCGCGTGCGATAAGGACGAGCCCCGCTAATTAGGGTCACCGGGTCACCTGGGAGCCAAGCGAGGCAAGAAAGGGAGGGCACGGAAGTGGTGGGCAGTCGGCGGGGGCGGAGGGAGGGAAGCATCGGACAAGAGGCTCAAGATGAGGGGGCGAACTCGTTGGGAAGGAAGTGGGCGAGCGAGGAGAGTGCTGAAGAGATGATGCCGGAACATGGATGGAGAGAGAATGAGTGCATGAAGTGGACGGGAGGAAAAATGAAATATCCTGATACCGTGCCGGACTCTCTCCTGCAATAATTAAGTGAATCAGGACACCGCATGGCGGATTGGAATCCATCCCATCTCTTTTAGCATACATAGCCTAGTCGGGTTGAAACCTGTTCTGCTCCCCGTCGATGATTGCCCCAGGCAGTCGGAAAACCAGTATCAGATATATTTTACCTTCTAACTTTTACTAGCATTTGGATTTATTATCCTCGAACATCTTTATGAGCGAGTGATAGGATTTGAAATTTCGGAGAAATATCGTATTATATAAGCATCGACAGTTTCGTTCAATCAATTTTTTATCCCAGTAATTAAAAATAAGTAAAAGCCCTTGCTGAAAAATAAAATATCCTCGAACTCCCTCCTGCAAAACAAGTGAATCAGGACACTATATTGCGGATTGGAATCTAACTCATAGCATCTTAGCATAGCCTTGAAACCTGTTCTGCTTCCAGTCGATGGTTGCCTAAGACAATCGGTAAACCAGTGCCAGATATATTTCTAATTACTGAAATACTGAAAAGGACCGGGGTCGAATGGCTATCTGAAAGGGCCATTTCCAGGGGCGAGAACAGGATTTTTTATGGGGGTGGGGGGGGGGGGGACAAGGGTATGACAGGTAAACGATCTTCCCATTCTTGAGATCAGAAACGAGATATGAAAATCACTGTGAAATATTCTCTTTCTTTTTGCATGAAAGTTATTAATATAAAATTGATGATTGGTTCTCCGATATACAAAGAAATGCGAACGTAATGATAATCGTGTAAAAATGTTGTCTTTTTCTTAAGCGTCTGGCCGGGGGGGGGGGATTCCTTCGTGCCCTTCCAAAATCCACCTTTGTCCATTACCGTTAATTTTGACGATGAGTAATTATTTTTAATATTTCATCGTTTATGGTTGAATTAATTGTTAACTACATTAAACACTTTTCCTTCACTTATAAATTCAAATTAGTAAATTTTACTAATAATTTTGCAGTAAAAAATTTGAAATGAACAGCGGTCAAGTCGATCATGCTTCCCCTGCCCCGGCCTACCGCACCTCTCTCGGCATGGCAGATATTCTGTTTATATCCATTCAAAATGTAATAAGGAGTTCTAAATGCATAAATGTGATAGCTAAAACTTCTAAAATGCCATGCGTAACATAGTGTAGTGATATCCTCAATAGAACACGCGTTACCAGCACAAGTAAAACAGAAAGGCTTAACTCATCATTTTGAGGGGTGTTGGTATTTTAAGGTAAATAGGTGAAATAAATCCGTTTCTGCGTGAAAATATTAAATTATGTTTTAGCGGATTAAGATTAGGTTTAGCCATAAAAAATAAATAAGTCAGAAAAATGAAGCCAGAAAAACTATCTAGGAAATATGATTTATCCTCTGAGTGCCCACCGATTTTCAAGAACTATTCTAAACGTTCCGAGGCATTTTTGCTGATTTTGCAGTAAGTTAGAAAAAATATTAGGTCTCAAAAACAAAGAAAAGGTATACATTCAAAAACTTTAAGAAATCTTTGTTATATGTGGTTTTAACCTTAGTAATGCATTATTTGACGAATTTTGGTAGTATGAGTTAATTTTTTTATAATTTAAAGAACATAGTTAATGCTAAAATAAAATGAATATTGACTAATGAATGATTGGTGAACTGTCAGCATCTAAGAGTGACATAGCAGGAGGAGCCCGATAGACCTCCCGGGGACTCTAAGGGTTGAGTCAATAGAGGTTACCTGTCGAAATAAGTGTCTGGTCCTTCTAGTGTTAACTAGCATGTGGATTTCCTATCCTATGTAATTTGAAATAGCGGAGAAATATCGAGCGAACCCTAAAAGATAGATTTTTTCGTCAAATTAAATTGTTGTTCCAGAAAATAAAAGTACGTAAAAGCCTTTGCTCAACAAAAAATCTTGTTGTAAATGACTAAGTTTCTCAAAGTTAACCCGGAAGTTATTGTTAGAGCTTTAGCAATTCAGCAGTTTTGGCTATCTTTTGTGGAAACGCCGGGGTTTGGTTAGGTAAATAAAATTAATAGCTAGATACTTAGCGTTTTAAATACGACCATTAGGCCTGTGCGTCCATTAAAATGTTACGAAGATTATTTTTGGACTTTATTGGCTTTAGAAAAAAAGGTAACCAAATACTTAGCCGCCTTACGGAAGTGCACCTGGTGAATGAATAGTTTATTTTTTAAATATTTTTTTCGCGACATGAATAGAATGATGAGCAGTAGGCTTCAAACTAATCCCAATAAAAAAGTAAGCCAAATTTATGAAGCTTAAGCTATCACCTCTAATATTGTTGTGGTATTTTCCATCAGAAATCACAATAACTAGGGTATTACGGCTAACAATAGTTATTAATGAATTAAGACTTAAGTGAATTGAGAAGAAGTGCCCAGTTTCTGTAGGGATCCCTGAGTTGTTTCAATTGATCGAAGGCCACTGTGATTTTCACTGAGAGTACCTGCTTCATTTTCATAACAAGTAAAGCCTGATAAGTTGACATCTCTCGTTGTGTTCGATGTGAAGACAATACTAAATGATTAATTTTCATTGGGTATATCTCTAAAATTCATGGTAGCATATATTTTGAACCTTGAATTCATCCAAAATTTCTCTATTACTCATACTGGGATAAATTGTGTACACGAAGGAGGATTTTTCAAACAGCTGGCGTTTTTATTATCACTTCATGCAACAAAAATTGATGTTTGCGTGGAAAAAGTTTTTGCAAACATAATACAAAATGTATTTTATAAAAAGTATAATAAAAATATCTTATTCTATTTCCATTAGAGTGGAAACCTATTTATATAGCTGAAGATGAGTACGAGTATTTGATTAAATTGGTTCTGCAAGCTAGGAAGATTTATCACATACGTTGAATTTGTGGAAAAGCTCTTAAAATTTAGCTTCTTCTTTTTCAACTATTTCATTGTAAGAGTGGATAAATTAACAACTGTATGAATGGGTAAATTTTATTTACATTCCTCAGTGACAAACCCATTTTTTACAGGGGAAGTAAGTTATTTAATCTATTCTGTAATCTAAGGTTTTTGTATCCCTTAAAAGACTTAGTTCTCGCTATCGCATCTTCTAAATTCTAAATTATCCCTTTTTGATGCCATAAAAATGAAATCATTTTGCCGCTTCAAAATATTAAGCAAAAAGAGTTTTTCAATCACAGGGAGTTGAAATTTTAGCCTCCACCGACCGATATTGCGTAAAAAATAGGCATTCAAATCAGTCTATTCATCTAATGAATGTCTTCAAAAATTCATTTCGGAAAGAATTCCTTCGCCGCGGTAGGTTGAAATAGATTGAAAATTGCGCCATAGATCAGATAGATGAACATTTTTTTCTGGAATCCACCCATATTGTACGGGCACCCTCACTCAAAAGTTTCCTTGCTCCTGTTTTACCCTTAAGACCCGAGCTTATTGAATTCTTCTTCCATAGACGGCGAATATTTCGTTTCCTATGAAATGTTGAACGGTAAGGGTACCCTGATTCGCACAAAAACTTCATCGATAATGGTTTTGAAATAACAGAGAGAGGTCTGACGTTGGAAATAGACGAGCGTGATTGCTTGGGTTCGGTGCGGATAGTGAAGCAGCGGGAAGTTCTGCGGCGCACCCGAGGGTTGGCAGGGGAGAATTGGGGTGGGGCGATACGGCAAGAGAAACGGCGAGAGCTGATGGGAGAGCTGGGTCACGGGGTAAGGGAGGTCACCTTTGAGAATTTCTCCCCGCAGATATCCCTTGAACCGGGTGGAGAAAGAGGTCATTGGGAGTGGATACAGGCATTGGAGTCATAATCAAAATTTCTTTGAAAAATACGACGGACGGATGAAAAAAATGAATTATCACTAAAATCATAAATTCTGATACTATAAATCTACTCGCTCACGGACCTCGTCGCACTTACTCATTACATTTTCTATTTTATTATTATTACTCTTGGATTTACTCTGAACCCTGTCCATCGTCAGCTGCACAGTTTCCTTCTGCGATTTAGCTTAGTCAGCGGCGAGGGTAGCAGACGGCGCTTCACGTCTGTCTCTTCTTTTCGCGATGCTCTCGAGGAAATTCGTGACAATGAGTTCATGTTCAATACGAAGGAAGCGATGTATTATTGAAAATGGTGATTATCGATCCCTTGAAAGTTTGTGACGTAATCTTTGATGAAAATCACAAACCAAATTGCTTCATTGAAAAGTTTAAGAAGGAGAGCGAGTCTGTAGACCACCATTTGCGACTTATTCGGAGCAGCACGTGAGGACGTGCTTCAGAATTACATGAAAACATGGATACTGATATTTTCTCTTTATTAAAGGTAAAGTTGGATATAAAATACAAGTAATTTCGTAAATGAATATCGGAAAATGTCAGAAGCCGTTGCATATGTCAGGGGAGAAATGTTTGCGAACCAAGTGAGATAATTAGGAGAGCTAGGATGATTGTTACTACTTTCATCATACAATTTACTTAACTGTTTAGTTTAGAGAAGAGATTTCACCCTTCAAAATCCGATGAACCACGACCACTTCATTATATTTCATTGCACATTTTTATGGACACCAATTTTTTAAATCACACGTGCCAGGTGACCAAACTCTACAATTTATTTGTCTGTTTTCCTGCTCTGGTATTCTCCGTCGCCCTAAAATTAAGCTGATTAGCTTTTGAAAAGAAAGATTATAACGAAATTGAGGATATTTTTCCAATCATCTGAAGACCGAGTGAATACAAGAAAAGACCGAGGGACACGTAAGAAATAAGTTAGGGGGGTACTGTATGCCCTCAAAATATGCAATATAACTGAAATTAAGAGAAAAGTTATTCATTTTACGTTTCATTTTCATCATGCTTTAAACCTTTTGCCCCAAAATCACAAGTTATTGAAAGAAACAACCTCATAGTTCGCGCAAGCATTGCTTATTTTCTCTATTTCTGGCAAGTGAGGTTTAAATTATTCAAATTTTAAAATAAGAAAATGAAATAGCACCAACAGAATCATAAAGTGCGTCATAAGTATCAAGAGTATCATGTAGTAATGACGATTCATCGTTAAAATTATAAATTTTGGATCATAATACATTGTATTAAATTGATGTCATGCATTGTTACAGTTTAGCTCACAAAATAATGCTCTGAAAAATAATTATTACGGTCTAGTTGTACTTAAAACTAGCATCAATGAATAATTTAAGTATGATAATTTTCTGATATCAGTTCATTGAATAAGAAGTACCTATCCCATTGAAGCATTGTGTAACAGAAGCTGGATAGATCCCGAGCCAAGTGATTACCGGGCGATTTACGGCACTCTGGTACAACGGTACGCGCTCCGCAGGTACCTCGACAACATATCGCACAGACCTAGATTCGGAGGGTGGTGAGCGGGGATGATGGGGGAAGCCATCGTCCAGGGAGAGGTCGCAGAATCGGAAGGGATTGGAGGCGCTGGAGATTGGCTCAGGGATGAGAACGCCGTGCCGTGGGGGCGGAAGGGAGGGATGGGAGGAGTGTTCGAATGGAGTGGTGCTTGTGTAAGGAGGGGCTTGGGCGCTTCTGGAAGAGGCCAGGGGAGTGAGAGATCCTGATTTGGTACGAGAATCAGAATTAGAATTATGCAAATCGGGAATCTTCGCAGGCGGCAAAAAGGACGCCATCCGTGATGATTGGATTGTGTGTTCTCCGGAAAATTGACGATTGTTTCGGGCGCTCGGCTTGAAAATGGGGATCGCAAGGAAAGCAGTCAGATATGCGCCAGTCTGCTTCAAGAGGAGGAGGAATTGGGTGCGGAAAGAGAAGGGGATGCATATGTGTGTGCCTGTGAGAGAGAAAACGGGAATACGTCTCCCAGGCGAAATTTTTTTTTTAATTTCCTCATAGTCGGCTTGACCTCATAGAAATGTGATTTGCGAGGAGAGGTTTTGATGAAATAGTAAGGCGCTAATTGCAAGAAAAAAAAACTGGGAGTACATGGAACAGAAAAATCAAATATTACCATATTATCATAATACGTCAAAAATTGTCTTTGGAGACCATTTCAGGTCTGGTATCGTTTCGCGGCATGACTAAGGTTTAAATTTGCTGCTTTCCTTTCCAAAGAACACCAGATGAAATGAAAAGGTCCACGATTGTTTTATAAAATCATCATTCTCTGCCAAAGTTCCACGTAATAGTTAATATTTCTCACCTAGCATTTATGGTTTGACTTCAAAAATATTTCGCTTTTTTGGGATCAGTAAATATATTTATGCTAAGAGATGCAGTTCATCCCCAAAATATCTGGTTATTTTATGTTAAAGTATTCGAGATTTATTGTAATGGAGTGAAATACATCCTTTATATAAAAAAGAAGAAATTACGTCGGAAAATTACTGCATCAAAATCTTATCTTGCATGCATATTTCGAACAGATCTACCAAAACACAGTCAACAAGTCTAAATCAAGACCGTCATTGAACTGTTCTTTCAAACGAAACAAAATAGATTTAATGAAAAATAAGGTCAGAGACAGGAAATTAAAGTTAGAGAGGATACTTTCAACAATAATAAAATATCTTACACCGATCAAAATGTAATTTTGACTTCCTAATGCACCGCACAAACCATTAAATAATATTTATAATGTATATCAAACAGGTTAAAAGAAATAAAGATGAAATATTTGCTATTATGTCTTCCATTGGTCCATCCCATGCCACATTGGTTATGCCAAGACATCGACCCTTAGGTTAATTTCATCATTTGTCTATGAATTTTATTTCCTAATAATTCCGTATCAAAGAATAACCATCTTTATAATGGTGGCCTTATGACCTTAATACTTTTTTTTTGTCTTTCGATTCAATATTAGAAAAGGTTTACGTGAAATTGAAATAAAAATTAATTGTACTCTTTAAATGAATTTAGGAGTAATTGGAGCAGTTAAACTGCTCAATATTTTTCCAATTGGTCGGGAAAAAATTACATGTACTCTAGAAAACGTATTGCGAAATAATGTTGGAGTATACCTATAATTTACAAATTTTGACTACGAGGTTTCATTTGAGTAAAAATATAGCTCTGTCTATGAATAAGAACCAGCTCTTATACAATACGGTTATAATAGTAATAGCAGTTACTAGTAAATGAAAAATCATAAAATTCATCTTGTGCATACACGATGAAAATGGAGTGACGACAGCCTTTTTTCTATGATGCATATCTAGAGCTTCCTTTTAGGCCCATTACCGTTGTTAAATTCAGCAACGATTACATGCAAACAGGAGAATTAGGTACCTAAAATAATCCATTCCTTTAATTTTCATCTATTGCATTTCTAAATAAGACCAGCTCCTCTACGCATTCCCAGTTTTCTATAAAATAAAAAAGAACACCCTGAGTATTGAAATCATTTGTCTCTTCATCACTTTGGAAAAGTCATGATTTTAATCTCTCGCTTTACAACTTCTCGTTAATATGTATAGTATGGAGTCCGATTTGTACGTCAAAAGATTTGATTTTTGATAGCCGTACGTTAGAACTTACACCAGTGACATGACCAAAAATGAAGAGTAGGACCACAAAAAAAAAAACACGGTTGCAGCGAGCAAGCCCACGAGAGCCATCCCCGTTCAAGTGTTTGCAGAGATCCTGAGCGGCAAAACCTCGGCATGTTCCTCGACAGCCCTAATAAAGTATTCATAAATATTTCCTCGGGCTTTCAAAAATGCATGGGATGGGATGGGAGGGAAATGATGGGGAGGGGAAGAGCGGTTACGAGAAAATGGGTGGGGAACGAATTTCATTTTTTTATTGTTATTATTACTTTATTTTACACCCCCAGCGTCAGCGGTGACGACCTAAATAACCCACTCGCTCACTATCTGTTCATGATGAAAAATACAAGGTGGGGTGGGGTGGAGCGGTTGAAAGGAAAAAAAATACGGTGGGGTGTAAGGCATGAGTGGAAAGGGATGAGACCTTGTTTGTGTGCGCACGTCAGAGTGGAAACAAAACGAATTAAAGAGCCACCGCTGCCGCCTCGGGCTAAGAGATGGCACTACTTTCGCCATTACATCCCCTGCCCCTCACCAATCCACCTCTCTCCCACTCCCCTCCCGTTGTTTCCCCCACTACTCTTCGATTGCTTCATCGTCGCACCTCACACCCCTCCCTCTTCCCTCCCGAAATCATCCCCTCACTCCACCTTCCCAACCCATACGCACGGATTTCCCAACCCTCCCAACTCCCGACCTCCCGCCTACGTACTCGCACGTCCGTTCCTCACACCGATTTGCCCGATTGGCCAACCGTTTCCCTTCTTCCGCCGCTGGCCACCACACTCATTCCTCTCGCCGTCAAATGGGGAGATCCGCCACATGTACACAAGTGGAACACACACGCCTTGTGACCCGCCAATTAATTACCCGAAGGGCCCAGGGAGTGGGGAACGAAATGAGATCTGGAAAAAAGCGAGGAGTCGGCGGGAGGGAAAGAAGAGAGAGACAGTGAAGTAAGGGGTGGACGGGAGGAGAGGGAGAAAAAACGGTTGGGAAATGGGAGAGTGATGAAGTAGGAAGGTTAAAGGAACGGACGGGAGGTAGAGAGGAGGAAGGAGTGATTGGGTTGGGGATTTAAGGAAGGGAATGAATTGGGGTTTTGTGCGAGGATTAAGGTAATTCGGACCAGGCAGGAACGAAAAATTTGGTTGTTTATATAAAGACAGATTTCCGTAGTATTCCGGAAAATTTGCGACAGATACCTTGCAAAACCATGAGTTTTTTTATTATGAAATTAACAGGCCATAAATTAATGCGTCGAAAACTTAAAGTCCCAATGTAAATAATTTTGATGCACTTTTTCAATCATGAGATTAACCCTCTGTTGGTCGCGTGGCGTCTACCATACCCAAGGCATTTCATTTTATTTACCCACACGGTGTTTTCAATGTTAGGAAACTGTCCTTCCTTGTACCTCATTATTTTATGCATCTGAATTGGTCACCTAATTGATTTTATGTTTCGTCGCATTTCTGGATTTAATACGAATATTTTGTTGCTTTAGGCGTCACGTGATAACTTGAGGTACAGTAATGCGTAATATGCTAATTCCTTCGCAATATTCATTATAAAGTTTTAAATACGTTGCTTGTTGTGGAAATTCCCTGGAATCTAGGTTCCAATCCCGGTCGAGGCGAATGTTTTTTTTCTCTGTGGAATTTCTTCACAATTTATGCTTTCAGAGTGAGTCCGTAGAGCTATCCGTAAAGTTACGGCATACTTAAATTAGTTAAAAACTCCTATTTAATGCCCAGAGAGATTCAAACCCAGAATCCTGGGATGAATGGATCCTTTGAATGAAGAGTGAACGTCAGGGTCAGAATGATCTAAAGTGTAACGGGTCACGGGGTCGCTCGGAACTAAAACTCGGGGTAAATTGAGAATCAATCAATACCCATGGGGTTGTCGAGTTGGCCTCAGGGAGGGATGCAGTTCGAGAGACGGCAAAGGGAGAAGTTCCCCAATGGAGCGGAGACCTAATAAAGGGTGGGTGGCGGGCGGTGGGAGAGTTGCAGGAGTTGGTTTACACTTCAAGCCGGGCACCACGTCACCCCCCCTCTCCACGCACGTCGCTTTTATGTGCAGCGAAAAAGACCTGAACGAGCGGCACGTCGTTCGTTTTGATAGAGATCATATACATATATTGACGGGAAACTGCTAAACAAACACATTTCTCGTTGCCTCCCGTTGATTGGTTAAATAGCCAGGGAGATTTCCGGGCACGAGAGTAAATTTTTTCCTCCCAATTTTCCGCTCAGGAGACTTTTGAGGGCAAAGGCGAGGTGTTTCATATTGAGTTATAATGGGTTATTGTTGGCCCAAAAAAAAGAAAGAAAAAATCTTCAGAGACTAAAATAGCATATTTTGCGTAATATTTGGCATGATGTTGCATATTTCATAATTGCAAAATATGCCCTGGAAATGCTTTGGCAAGATATAGAAAGCCTCTTCATGCATATAATTTACTAATTGGGTTATTTTCACGCTCGAAAAGTTTTCTTGGCCCTGATGAACGCAATATACTGCATGTTAGGCATGATTGTCTGATCTCTTAGGCACCTCATAGCATATTGTACTAAAACCGAAGTAAATTATCGAAATATTTTAATTGTTTTTTTCACATTTCTTTTGCTTATGTATTTGCTCACAGTTTGCTTTCCGGCAACCATGAATGAGAAGCCTTTCAATTAATTTTGTAGTGGTTATAAATATTTTTTTGAGCGTGATTAATAATTACTTTTGCGCTCGCATGATAGATTTTTGGAATATTTTTGGAGTCTGCTTTTGCTGCATTATCAATAAATATATCCTCAGCAATGCATGTTCCTCGCTTTATTCTATCCAATCGCATTGCTGTCTTTCTTTCTTCTGAGCTTCTACTAACCCGCTCTCAGCCATCCTGTCACCTCCGTTGCCGACCTCAGTAATTATTATCACCCCAGGGCATCCATTCCTCTGTTTCCCTCTTTCCTTCCACCATATTTCTATTCTCTTCATTCTCTCCCCCCATTCCACACTTTTCCATTATTCTTCTCTCATCGTGCCTCAAAACACACAAAACCTAAGACGCATCCTTCTTTTTTTGAGGAAAGAGGGGAGGAGACACAGCCATACCCTGTGCTCCTGCTTCAGTCTCGTCTTACCACCTCTCCCGCTTTTTTTCCTCCTCTCTCTCTCTGATAATTTAATTTATTCATCCAACCGACTCACCCAAAACTTGCCTCCTCCCCCACCCCCCTTCTCTTTTCTTTCCCTTCCTTGCCACTCCATCTCTCGTTACTATTATCCCGCCCTTCTGGTTCTTCCTCTTAACAACCTTCCCACTCCCCTTAATTCCTCCCACCCTATTTTTCGTCCGTTCCAAGATCCTCATACTTTTTCTGTTTGTCCCTTTCCGCACCGTTTGTCGGCAAACCTCCGCTTCTTCTTCCCCCTCTCTCGCTTCAGGACGTCCCCACAAGACTTTCGGGGCATTTTCCCCGCCCGTAAATGAGCCAACCTCGCCTCCAGTTCTCTAAGCAATTCGTAATTAGGTTGCCCCCTCTTTTTTTCACCGCATGCTACTTCCTCGTATTTGTATTAAATATGCGGTCGCTTCATGAAAAATGTATTTCCTCCCGCGGCGCAACCATTGCCTTCATTAGGTTTGCGAATGGTTCCACGACTGAATTTTTGTAGGATGCAAACGCTCCAAATTAGTTCGCGCCATCAGGAAATAAAGGAATTACTTGGAAGACGCAGTTAAGACAATTTGTTAACTCTATAATGCCAGTGACTTCAGGCAAAGAACAGAGTCGTTGCGTAATATTGCTAGGCTCATTTGCGTGGCAAAAGTCAAATAAGCTCAACGGCCAGTTGGCAAAATGGAATTCGTAATGGCATCATAGAATTATTATTTATCATAATCGCCATGTGCTGCTTTGTAAGTGAGATTCCTTTTGCAATGAAAAAGAGTAAACTATGTCCACAAGGAACATAAAAACGACTTCCAAGGATGTTCAAGAGAGATATAAAATATGGTGGTAGTGATTTAGCAATAATAATCGAAGAAAAACCTTTTCAGCTTTACATTCAGTATTGAATTACTCTATTTTCCATTGAGTTGCGTTAAAACTAGCAATAGTTTCCATTACCAGTTTATTGCCTCATCGTTTTTTGATAAGGTAGTTGTTCAACGTTGAATCGTAGGACGCTAAATCAACGACCTCCAATTGTTTCATCCGCCTCCCACAAAATGTTAACAAAACTTTACCATACGATTAGCGTGCGGTACTGTTTGTAGTTGATGTGATGTTTAGGCAATTATCAGGAAAATAAAAGATATTTCTCAGAAAATTCTCATGCAGGGAAAAAGAATGTATTGCGATATTTAGACGCGTTAAAAATATGATATATGCAAAGTCTTTCTCACTGGCGTGTTGGGTGGGATATTTCAAAAAATTAATTCAACCCTACCATTATTTATTAAAGTTCATTCTAGTTTATCCACTTTAATTCACAATTTCTTTAGCTTTCCTCTTTTAAAACGCGTTTCACCTTTTGGAAGTCAACCATTACAAAATATTCCAGTATTTTGGCACTTTAAAATTTAAGTACATGGTAAGAAACAGCGCTTTCTTTATTTTTGCTGAAATGTTGATTAAAATTCAGCTTATTTGTTTCCTTGACCATTTTGTTAAAGCAACCTGCCGTAACAGGTGCCTTGGTATTGCCGACGCTATTGAAACGACGTTACTTTTAGACGGCCAAGCTACTTAGGGCCATCATGCATTATACACCATACTTACCACTACATTCCAGAACCTGACTCAATTCTCACTCTTACTCAGTGGTTTAAATCTCAGACTCAAGTAGAATATGAGTTAGGGTTCGTATTTGTATACCTGATTTCAAATCAACTCACTTGAGCTGCAGGAGTTGCCGTAACGTTCAGTGGTAAAATTTACCGAGTGATGTTTCGTAATACCAACGTGGGAACCGAGTTGAGTTTGATTCAGTATCAACACTTGAGTAGAGTTCTGGAGTACAGCCCTTGGTCATCGCAGCTGATAAGGCTATAGGTAATGATGGCTGACCGAAAATTACTCATCAAAGGTGGTGAAGAGCAATTTGAGAGACTGAGAATACCCTAATTGTTATTAATCAAGTAGGTAAGCTTATTAATATATTTTGTGCATTCGATAAAACAGAGCATAGCGAAATTTCTAATATGGACTTTGCGTTGGTGTTTTGGAAGTTTGGGAATCGGCTTTCGGTATATAACTAAAATGCAACTGCGCACTTACGTCCGACTTTAAAGTCGTGCTTGAGCGCCAAGTCCCTAGGTCGCTTGGATTAGAGAGGGCGAGACGGGAAATGGGAAAACGGAGAGGCTGATTCAAGGATTTTGTAAATTTAATACCGATGATGAACTTATTAAAGAGTATTTAGCATATGATTGCAATATTACCGTTATTATTTCACTTGTGGCCTGATCATGTATGAGAATAAATTTCAAGGCGCCATTGGGAAAGAATACTTTCTTAACTTGCTCACAATAAATTAAAACATGTATAAATGCCACTCATATTAACACTGATACATTGAACGAAATGGAGCCGTTAAAGTTCTCATGCCGAAGTGCGCTTCCTCATTGCTCAATGCCTCAATTTCCGAGTAGCTCATGGCACCCGGAGATTTTCAAGAAATATTCTTATTCTGTGACCAGATAGCAGTCTGAGAGCTGACTGATTATGAAAAAGATGTAGATGTATCATTATGATCTTTGAGGATACTTAGAATTCTGTTCGCTTTTCCGTGAAACTCACATGGGTCTTATATATATTTCGTTAAGCTGTTAAAAAAGTCAAAATATTTATTTTAGAAATCACTATTTATCACCTTATTTTTCATTGGTAAGACGCAAATTAAAAATAATAGTGTATTTGGTAACCTGAGGTCATCAAAAGAAAGGAAGAAACAACATTGAAGCAACCTAGTATACAGTTGTAATGAGATTGTTCTCATACACTTTGGGTTTCAATACAATGCGTTACCCTGAGATTGTACAGCAAGTCAGGTGTAAATAATTTAATGCGTCCTCGAGGCATTAATTCTCTTGTTTGCAAACATAGAATGCATCTTGCAGGTTGGTTTTAAAATATTACGTAATTACATATTTTTGAGAATTTGAAGCGGCATTTTTTTACTTGTTACCTTTGCATTAATATTTTCGTTGGCAACAAAAGCAGAGGTATGGACACCCAGGTTGATATTAGCTTGCTGCTCGTTACGAATCCTACACGGTCTTGGAAAAGAGAAATCGCTGACGGTTGCTGTGAGTTTTATGGTTTTATGTCCGAATGGATATGGTCTTAGAGTTACGACCGATGCAGAAGTTTCACCAGTACTTCTGGAGAGAAAAAGATATTCCAGAAGTAGAAAATCCTCTTTCGGTGCGCTAGGCCGGCTGAAGTTGTTTTTATTGAACCTTCTTGCAAGATTCATGGCTTCTTTTTTGGTAAAATATGTGAAAGAAAACAAATGCAATGCATTTCTTCTTCTTTTACTGAATTTCATGGAGCGCAGCGAGCATTTAAAAGTATTTGGCGCAATTTTTTGCGTCTTGGTGCTCAAGGAATAAAACTGCTGTCTTGCGATTGGAGAGAGGCTTACATTCCCCAGAGTGACAAAAACGATTTTTTAGTGCTTTATAGACCTTAAAAAAATATCGGTCTAAAAAAATGTATATATATATATTTGAATTATTCTTGAATTAAATTACTACATAAACATCGGAAAATAGAATTTATTGTGCAAGTAATGTTTCCAAGTTGCTTTTTACGTTAATAATTACCCATTTTTTACTAACTTTTTTACTAAATAATAAACTTTCTTTTGCATATCTAAATGTTCATCATGCACGCATGATATGTTGAGGCGTTGAGCGTGATAACAGAGTAATTAGAACATACTGGGTTGAAATCCTGAGTTAAGCCTTCGTATACCCCTGCAACAAAACTACTATGCGAAGTGGTCCACGGTAACAAATGGCTCACCTATTCAAAATAAGCGCAATTCACAGGCGTGTGGGTTACCCCAGAGTGATGCCTACTCATCCCGATCGAGTTCAACTTACGTGTTGAAACTCTGAGTGAAACGTGGTTGCTATAATTTTTTATTTGACGGTTCTGTCCTGGAAATTTTTGTTTACTTCTTATTATTTAGGTACTCAAGGAATAGAGATTCATCAGTAAATGTGGAAGTCATAATGCACCCGTGGTATACGATAAATAATTGAGTTCTACGCAAGAATAATTTAAAGTGATTCCGCTGTGACAAAAATGATGCGGTTCTTTGAATGCATAATCTTGCAATGAGAACTTTGATTGCTTGGAGTTCAAATTCACAAAATTTATAAATTTGGTCTGCTACAGGTCGCTCTCTCTAATAAATTGGTTTACTCCATCACCAAGACGGTATAATATTGCAAATATTGATACTACTCCGACAGCTTATTATTGAAACGAATTTAAAAATGCATGAATCTTTGCTTTCGTGTATAAATCGGTCTTAAAAAAAGGATAATTGTTCTATGGAGAGGTTTTATTATGGGTTATAATTGCAACGTTAAGAAAAAAAGAAGAATACAAAGAAATTTCTTCCGTCAATGTGATTACTATGTTATACCTATATGTATTGCACCTGAGGTGGTCCCATTTTGAAACTACCAGTACTTTCGTGGGGAAAGAGAAGAATTAGGAGATAAGTCACTGGTGATGCGTTTCTCCTAGTTCATATCGGTCCTTGAAAACTCATGCTTCAGTTAATTTTAATGCAATGTGTAATAGAGTACAAAAGTACGAAGGGCCGAAGGAATTATTAAAAAAAAACATTCTGTACAGAGGCATCACCAATAACCAAGCTCCTCTCTTTCTATACTCTTTCCCCCGATTGATTTTTGGCAGAATTTTTTAAATCTCGAAGCGCAAAAATAATCATCTCAACTCTTCCCCCTTCATCCTTTCGATTATTTTTGCCTCCCTCGATTCCTCGAACGAGACCCGTGGGAACATGATGAGAGAAGAGGGGCGGATCATGCACTAAGTGTTTCCTCGTGGTGAAGAAGCCAGATCCTCGTGCGTAATCTGATTACCGCAGTTCTCGGAGGGAAAAAAATAATGCCACAAAAGATTGTTGGATGTCCTGGAAACAGCAAAGTCGAAAACTCCTCGCTCTTTCCCTCTCTCTCTTTTCTCGAGGCATAGTAATCCACCGCGTTGTTCGTGGCGAAGAAATGATCGGAAAATTTGATGGGCGTTATTATCCCATCAATTTTCCATTATGAAGGGATTTTTTCCGTATCATGAATTCCCTGCGGAAAATAATTGAAAGACCTCAAGAGCGTTTCGTTGTATTTTTTTTGTACCCCTAACCAGAGCCTCTAATAATAACGGATGGTATGAGAGAGGAGGAAAATTATGAAGCTTTTGACTTCATGAAACTTTGAGATTGGGCTTTTAAGTCTTAAATTTGTTTTTCATCATCCGTAATGGGGGATGAGGCTTGAGGAATGCTTGTTATAGGGGCGGATATTATAGCATCATGACGTGATCTCTTAGTTCATGTCAGTCCTTGGAAACTCATGCTCCAGTTAATTTTAATACAACATGAAATAGAGTAAAGAAGTAAGAAGGGCACATGGAATCATTAAATAATAACTTTCTGTACAAAGGCAATTTTGGCTTAATTTTTTCTCGTTAGTATCGCCCTTGGTACGTCAAAAACGGGTAGCCGATCGTGATGTTCAATTTAGATGAAAAATTAAGATTTACTTTTGCTTTTGATGAAGCCCCTGTTCTCTGCAAAAGAATAATTTTCAATCATAAACAAGATTATGGATTATTCCTCAAATCCAAGAATGGATAACAATATAAAGTTCGTGGTGATGAACACTATAAAATCGTATTGAGGCACATCTTTTATTTTCATCAAACAGGGCTACATAAATCTGAGGTAAGCCAAAGTATGAAGGGTTCAAAATGATTATAGATTATCTAATGTTTTTCATGATTAAAATTGTATAATGTTAGCTGCGTTTGAATTCGCGCTAGTATGTCGGCGGAGGGATACGTCGTGCTGACGACGGATGTGGCGGAAGGAGCGCCGCTAGCGAGCGCGAGGAGAAGATGAACTGACGACAAGTTAGCCTGTCCGGAGGAGGCCTATTGTATACGAGCCCTGGCCTGAGCACACGCATGGTCGTGTTGTACTTGTGCAAATAAATGTGTGAAGCCGAGAGTCTCGTGTCATTTTTAAAAGATCTAACAATAATGTAGATATGTTAGAGTATAGGGCTATTGAAGCTCGGGTGGGTAATAAGAGAAGAAAAAGGGTACAACACCTCTTACTGCTTTAAAAAACTGCCTGATCATGGATAGCAATCAAATATTATATTTGGATGACGTAAGATACAATTGATTCACGACAAAATTATTACAAAGCAATTGATTGCTTGAAAAAAAATGAGGAACAAATTTTACATAATTTACGATCCACTGAAAAAGTCAACCACGACTTTAGGGATCTGCCTTATTGCCCAATTTACTTGATGAGATTCAAGGGAATAGAGAAATCCTGCATGTACCCCTTCACTAAAATTTCTGTCACTAAAAACAATTATTAACTTCGATATTTTATCGTTGACAAGCCTATCTCCTTTGCAAAGAAATAATAGGGATGGAATGTTTTCAGGAACTCGATCACATTCGCAAAAAAATAATATTTGGTGAACGAACGCGTGACCTTTCCTTCGTTGGGAAATATAAAAATGAACCTCCAAGGCTTCAAAAATTTTCCCACAAGAGTTCACGCGAAGTATTATTTTTCTCGATTCTACTCATCTACTTTTTTTAGTTGACACATTATCATTGTCATTCACATCATCATTTAGCACAATTTCTTTTTCCAATATCTGCTGATCGAATTTCAATCCTCGTTCACGGAATACCGATAACAGAGCTTCCAACTTCGAGTTGGTTTAATTTTCCTTCGGCCGTGCCCCATTTTTTATTTTCACCTTAGCAGCAGAAGTTCCTTAGTTTGTGAACAATGGGGCTCAAGGACATCTCTACGTCCTCCACCCCATCTACTTTGTCCGTGGCCTTCAAAGAAGCCCATCGTCTTTTCTCGCCATACTCCCTATCGTGACTCAGTTCTTTGTCACCACCTCCACGGCTTGTTTGCGATAATGCCTCCACGCTGTTCACTTCGTGCCGTAAAACTGCCACCCCTCCGCCTTTCCAAACCACTCAAGTGCCGGTTCAAGCCGCCCGAGAGCACAAGACGCAAATGAACCTGCTGGACTCATTGCTCTGCCGTGCACGCAATTAAAATTTCCCCGAATCGGCCGCCGTGCTTTTATTCCGCTCGCGAAATTCTCGGTGCCTGGCAGGCGTTGGAAATGTCACGGGAGGGCCACTAGTGCTCCCTACTTCACCTCAAGCCATGACTCTCACTGCTAACTCAGCGCACTGCGGGCCCCAAATGTGGCCTACTCATTAAATAATGGGAGCTTTAGCGAAATATGCGTCATATGGGAGCCATTTGTATCCACTTCTTGGTCAAGCGAATGCGGTCAGGGGTCGCAGGAGATAATATTTTGGAGATACTGCAAACCACGCTAATTATACGGCATTTCGTCTCCCAGCCACTTGCCATTTTTGAGTTCTAAATTATAAAAGAGAAGAAGGAAATCGTAAGGAATATAAATATTTAGTGAAATCCAATAACATGTGGCATTCATTGAAGTTAAATGTTAAGCCCGACGGAAAGTGACACATTTTTTTATTTATTTAAATACTCATAAAAAAAGTTTACATTTGTATCAACTACATTCCAGGAGAGAATATTTTGGGGATCCATTTAGTTACGCATGGGTGACTTGGGATTTGAGCTTACCAATTGAGCCATAACAGAAACGACTCTTGTGTAAGGAAATATATAATCGTTCCAAGTATTTTTTCCTTGAATGTCGTTAAATCCGTATAACCAGGGAAAAAGTTTTTAGACAATAGTTCAGTTATATGGCTAATATTTGTGGCTGGTGTTTCTCGACTATACTGAACTGCACAAGGTTCTTATGACTGCTGTTATAATTATCATGTTTCTACTCAGTTATAGCTTAATTAAAATTTTGTTTGCATGAAACCTAATCGTGATCATTTAAATATATATTACCAAAAACACATCTTCATAAAAACATAGTACTCGGATCATTTATTCTTTTTTAAAGGACTTATTGCAAAAACTTGGACAAAAGTCTGCTGAGGCGAGTAAAGAAACGTTAGCTAGCGTGAGCATAATCCGCTTCCAGCTGTTTTGCTTACTGAAATATCGGACTTGTAAGAGGAAACTTTTTGACTCTAAAAGATGAATGCGACCCTTCAAAAGTCCTTCCATGGGAACTTTTTTTTTCGGAGGGTATAATGAGTTCATGTGCCGAGATTGTTATGGTCTTCGATTTGACTTCACAAAAAAAATATCGCGAACGGGACTCGGCTTCGTTGAAAAATCCAAGGACAAGAGTTTTACGAGGGTGAAGCCAGTGTGTAATAGTTTTGCTCGACTTTTTCAAGACTTCACGTCTCAATATCGCCCGTGTAACTTTTTTGACCTTCGACATTCAAAGAGCCTACTCTGCAGGACACTGTTAGCAAAACTACAATCAATAAAGCTGTTGAGATGGAAAATCAGCTTAGTTAAAAATGTGCGGCGAGGATTAAGGAAGCCGAGTTTGGGCAATTAAATTGAATCCGATGGAAATAGAAAAAAAACAGCAAAGTGGAAATATTTGGAAAGTGTTTGAACAGTAGGACTGTAAAAAAAATTGAAAACTTTTTTAACAAAATTTGATAAAAACTGCTTGTCTCGCGTTATGGCTTGTCTTTAATGCATGTTTTGAGAGTTGTACTTCGTTAAACTAAAATTGAATGACAACTTTATCACATCCACTGTTATTAAAAAAGCAGATTGGAAAGTATCGTAACATTTTAGTATTTGAAACTTTAATTTATTAATAAGTTTCATTGAACAGGTAATAAAGGATGTAAAAGAGAAGAGATGGAGCTGTGTCAAACCAATCTTATGATTGCTGACTAATGGTGATGACAATGAATTTAATGATATCAAATATCATTCGTACCTTATTGGACATAATGAAACAATATCAATCATTACGAAAATTATCAATCACTATAGTGTTTGCATTGATTCCACCGCTATTTTACTCTTTATAATTGGATCCTTCACAATATTTTTTTTGATTGTCATGGTGACATGGATATGAAATTCAAAATATGGGCCAACTATGACTCCAATTTTGGCTCACTCTGATTCTCCCTGATTTTCTTTTCGGATGATTTTTGATTGTTAGGAAAATGTTCTACATTAATTACAATTGTGCATGGAATATCAAATTTAAAAGTCCCTTAATTATTCTTTATCGCTAAGAATTCGTAATGGCAGATAAAAAGATGGATTTGAATTATTGTTTAAATCCTCAAAGCAACTTTTTATCGAGTCATAAATTTGAAATAATAATCACGGAAAACATAGAGTAACTTACAGCTTAATTTTAACAAAACAAAGAATTTAGTGAAAGAGTGCAAAATGTTCATTGCACGGTTACGAAAACAATTCCACAAATGCATGCGCCCACATGAGCATATGATGACTACCATACCCGACCCGAAAATGCAGTATCCGACTATAGTCATACCCGATCATTATGAAAGAATGGTATTTTGTCAAATTAAATTTTTATTCAACGAAAGTGGTAAACGAAGGCCCGACCGAGGAGAGATATTTCCACTTTTAGGAAAGGGCCTACGACCGATTTCCATATGCATAATACCCGATCAGCTGGAAACAAAATGAAGATACACTTTTGTATGCTCCACAAGAGTTTTTAATACCGACCCAGGTTTCGGCAGTACACACTGTAATTATCAAGGTGCTTGATAATGACAGTGTGTACTGCCAAAACCTGGGTCGGTATTAAAAACTCTTGTGGAACATACAAAAGTATATCTTCATTATGTTTCCTGTGAACAAGTTCCACCAAATATCGCCTTCCAACCTTAAGCTGACCCGATCAGCTGGTTTGGCAATCAGGGATTTTACTTACTATTAAGCAATTTCAATTTTGACCTAAGTACGCCTAATTGCGTTACGATTATTTGGCTGCCCTTCGTTGGAATCAAAATTTATCTTTATGGAATTCAAAGCATTTTATTGTATACATGTTTCTTAATAAATGGATTCGAATGAAGAATAACTGACAATAGACGCAGAAACAGATCAATAAAATACAACATATTTTAATTTTCCCTTCGATTTTTGATTCCTACTGAAGTCCTAGTCATTCCAAATTTTAATGCGCGCATTTTTTTATGAATGGAAACTTAAAATAACTGGCAATAGATGTAGTTAGTGAACAGAAATAGATAACATATATTATTTTTTCCTCGAAATTTTGATTCCTACTAAAGTCCACGTCAATGCTTAACTTCTACAGTTTTAAATGGTGCTAGAAAGAGATGAAAAGGATACGAAGCTGCGGGAAGGAAGGAAACAAAATATTTTGCAGCGCAACGTAACTGCAGTGAAAGATGAATACCAGCACATGCGTCTCTAAAATGCTTATCTTCAAACATAGTACAAAAGTGCCAAAAAATTTTTTTTGAACGAAGCAGACGGCAAGGCTGATTAAAGATTTTTCATGTTATTGACGCACCTGACAATTCTTCCTAAGAAAACGGTTTCCTATCATCCGTTTGATACCAACTTTTGTTAATCGATAGCAAAAAGAATCATCTTCTATTAATTGATATGGGTCACCGTATTTTTCTACTCAATCTGAGCTCAACTAGAAATGATAAAGAGCAAACTGTATTCCGTTCCGCCACTAAGCATGTGATAAGAAATTTAATATAATTATGCTAATTGAATATAGAATATTCCATTCCATTACGATAGAATCCATCCTTTTTGGATATTAAAGTTTAGAACATTTTTCAATACATGAAGATTAAAAAATAGTGCTACAGTCGCTTTTTAGCATAGTGTATCCTGCATTCCTAAGTATATGAAATGCAAAAAGTATAATAATTAATTCTATAATATTGGGTGTTTCAAAATGAATAGCGGGATTTCAACGCTCTATAATATTCATTACAGCAAACTGATAGCAATACATAATGCACCAAATGAAAGCGGAACTCAAAGAGTTTAATTTTTGGGCAACAACGCGTATGTGCACCCAATGTTTCACCGCTATCAGTGAGAGAGCGCTGGTATCAAAGATGGCAACTAGTGAACGAAAAGCTTATGTGTTTTACAGTTTGCAATGGAGGAATATGTTCTTACTGTGCAACTTGCGTTCCGTATTAAGTTCAGATGCAATCCTCCAGGTGATAATAGCATCCATGCCCCCGCTACCGGCTGACCTTCCCAAAGTAAGAAAGAGCACTGAAGCAGCTGTTGCAACAATTACTGGAGAGACACTAATCAACGTTTAGGAAGAACTCGTATATGGTCGATAGGGTTGGGGGGTACGAACCCCCCCCCCCCCCCCGAATTTAAAAGCACATTTTTTTTAATCACAAAAGACAAAAAAAAACAAATATTGAGAAATCGTGTATTTACAAAAGATTTCTTTGAAAAATGAAGTATTTTCAATTATGGAAAGCGTTAAATTAGTCGAAAACCCTCTACAACAATAACAATTTCCCTGTTTCTAAAAAAATTCCCCCCTGGGTGTGGACCCTCCCCGAACAAAATCCTGGCCACGAAACTGGTGCCGTGTGACGAATGCTGCCCACATTGATCGCTTGTAGGCTTTTATTAAAAACTGTTCAATATTTTCTTTCATTTTATGCATGATTTATAGCTGTAATTTGAGTGTAATAAATATTTAATAATTAATTTAATTATAGTGTAATAATTTTAGTGCAAAGAAAGCTTAAAAACCCCGCCATTCATTTAGAAACACCCGGTATAATAAGCGCACAGTCCTTCTGATGGAAAGAGTGATCACAAATTCGGCCAAGACTGTAGTTTGCAAAAGGCCACCGTGGCTTTGGTTGGAACCCGAGACTGTTTTCCATTCTCTTCTCTCGTGACTTTTCCCCCCTCCCACTCTCGCGGGCTTGCATTGTGTGCTATCACTAAAAGTCTCCTATTACGTTATTGCGGTTGCGGATACGATCACACTTTCCCCATGGACGCATATTTGTAACTAGAGTGGTTAAATGGGGGCGTTTGCGTTTGAGCGAGGTTAGGTAAAATAGGACCTACTGGGTGTTGTGCCGCGTCGGGCTGAGGAATCGGATTTTCACTTCGTCGTATACCCTTATTGCTTTTACCTACCTTGATACGCTTCCTTGCGCCATCGAGCCAGGCAATGCAAGTGAGTTTTGGGCGAGCTTCGATGGAATTATCCTATTCTCTGACCTCAACACAGGTTTAAGGTGGGACAATTCCATCGTAGAACGTCTTCCTTCGCCAGCATTTCCTTTAAGAAAGCCTGGAAGTAAGGTCGCCTTATTCCCGTGATGTCACATTACTCCAACATGGCAAACCGCTGTCAGCACAGAGGCTGCAGTACCCTTTTAGAGGTATAAGAGTGCGAATCGTTTGTGTCTGATTTGAAGCTGCTGAATTTGGATTTTGTGCGGGGGAGCCGTGAGCTCAACTGCTAAATTACATTGATGGTGTTATAACAATTTTTCGTTAATTTCAGAGTCGATAAAGTAATAATACGCAAAGAGTGCGATGCCACGTGAAGGTCAAATAGCCATGCATACCTAAGTGATTGTTTGTCAGTGCTACGTGTCCCAGTGTAAGGATATCTCCCATTCCAGATCAAAGTGTCAGCTTTTTCTTTTCCGAAGGTTGAAGAATAAATTAGTGGCAGTAATTTTGGAGGAGGATTCTGCATCATTTCAAGTGAGTATGTAGAGAACTCATATTGTCTAAATGTTATTTCCATGTGAAATTGCATGTTTATCTAAGAAAATAGGCGAAATATGTTTCAACATTTGGTAATTATGTGTTAAAGACAGTATACGGGCGATTATCGTTCAGGAAGTTTTGGAATCCTCTTCCAGAAGGAGATTCCGATTTTCGTTCCTTCATAAATATTCGTTGCGACGCCGATTCAAGCCGATATTTTTGAAAGCGTGCCAGACTGCGTATCCCAGTGAGAATCAACGAGCTGGGAACTTATGCTTCGCCAACATCCTTACCTCGTAGGGCGGGGAGAGAATAGCGAGGAATGAAGGAATTGAGAAGAGTTCTGTGTTAAAGCTTTGTGAATAGTGAGTGAAACTGGTCCCAACAAGCCACAGAGTACATTGACTATCCCTGATGTTCAAGCTCATCTGTGGATAGCGCTCCTAACTTTTCATGCTGACCGGGGGGAACGACTTTTAAAGCTTACTTTACATGAATGAGCCGTTTTTTAATTCTTAGCGAGCGGTATTAAACTAGTTTAATATTCCGCCCATAAAAAACCAGTGCTAGCCGTTATCACGAGAGAGGATTACAGCAGGTGACTGCATCTTCAATTCGTTCACCTCATTTTACATCATTCATTTTCCACGAATAACTTTCCGAGAGAAACTTTCCGAGCAAAAAATCGTGTACAACAAAAACATGAACATCGAAAAAAAAACAAGAGCGGGATGGATGAGATTTCAGTGTGAAAGAAATCGCTTTCATTGGATCGTCGCCGTTTTCTCTTTTTTATTTTAATCCCTGAAGCAATTAATGAAAAGAGTGAAAGTGTTCGTCCTAACGTGTGGAAATAGCGTGAGAAAGAGAGGGAAACGGAGGGAAAGAGAGAGTAGATGGGAGATAATTGCAATGGGTCTTCCGGAGGATCCCAAACGGAAATCCCACCTTTGAGAGATTCGGTCAGATAAAGAGGGCGAGTAGGGGAATGGGATAATGCGAAAGATAAGCTCGAGGGTTCGTCTTGAATGAGAACTGTTGGAAAGGAGAGGGATATACATTTATATATATTTGCCGAGACTCGACCGCGGAGACTCTTGAGGGCTTTGATCGTCGTCCGTGGACAAGATTGAGATAACGGCGGGTGAAATACTCTTCCAAAGGGATTGAGATGGGCTACGAGCTATCTTTCGGTGTGGTCTCATGCATTCAGGGAAGTTCCTTGGGGGTGTCATTCATAGCCCTTGAAGTGTTGAGCTGAAGAATGAATGGAACGAGTGGTTTTAGGGTTTTGCGCGTGTTCATCAGTATTTCCTTTCGTCACCGTTTGGCTGTTAGTGGAGAGTGGTTTTAGTTTCAGGGTCATTGTGTCAAAGAGCGCTGTGTGGTATCCGAAAGCCGAGGCTAGCATTTGAACCCCAACTTAAGTAGTTTTAGGAAATGTAAAATTAGCTGGATTATGACACATTTCTCAATTCATATTATATAAGTCCTCATATATTTCCTTTTCTTAGGGTATAACTTTATTGGATATATAACATATAGGTACACTCAATATGACCAACTATCTAACCATCACACGATCTCACGTTTTGACATTTCAATCTTGTTCCCATTTGCAACAGCTATTATGTGCTGTTGCCGTAATGTATGGCATTACTCCCGCTGTAGATATTACTAATTGGTGAATATTAACATCATTTCATTTTCATAGATATTTTTATGTCATCTGCTAACTATATGGATTTCGTTTGTTTCTCTCTCTCCGCGGACATTACGTTGCTGCTTAATAGCACTACGATATTGACTATGTTTAGTATTTTTTTCTGCTTAATTGATTACTAGGATATGCGTTCCTTTGTAGCCTACGGTTATATCAGTGAGTAACGGTTGGTCCCAGTAAGAGGAACTAGTTTTGTGTTTTGAGTACTGCGGATGGCATGTATTTGTAGTAAGTTAGGACATAATTCACTGAAAGGACGCAAATAAGTCCAAGGTATATTATTTTTTCCAGCTGGTAATGACTATTCAGATAGTTATTCCCCTCAAGGACTGTGAGCAGCTAACATTGTGGGTGCAATAGAATCGCCAGCATACTGATTTTCCTGCATTTATCAGTTATATCTAGTTTCAAGATATTATTTTCGTAATTATGGGTGCTCATAACTCCGTCTCGGATTGCTCTTGCAAAACTTTTTGTTTCAGGGCAGAGTTAGCCATCTTGGAGTCACTTAGCTATACGTTTTCATCAACCCAATTTTCCTGCTTAGGTGATGATAATTTTAATTATGTGTTTTGGATATCCTTTTTTGTTTCTTTGCTTTTATTGTGGTTTTATATTTTTGAACTCAGATTTTTAACGTTTATTCTTGTTTTGGGTATACGTCTTTAAAAATTAAATCCAAAATGTTTGCATAACCACGGGGGGTTTGGGGTTACAACCTCCCTCTGCTCTGGGATGCTTCCCATGCACCCCGGAAGGACCCCAAAATCTACGGTAAACCCCCATCCCACTTCCAAATCATGGCAACGCCACAGCTTTCATCAGGGTATTTTTGCAATGGATATGATTCGGTTATATAAATTTTGGTACTTGGTTCCCGGCCATCGTAGTTTTATCCTTTAATGCCCCACAGCTGTGGCTCCATCCGCTGAAAAAAAACCCTGATGAAGGTATAAAATATACCAAAACGTTG
This sequence comes from Ischnura elegans, assembly GCF_921293095.1. Classification (NCBI taxonomy): domain Eukaryota; kingdom Metazoa; phylum Arthropoda; class Insecta; order Odonata; family Coenagrionidae; genus Ischnura; species Ischnura elegans. The sequence goes on from NC_060246.1 coordinate 35,956,308, forward strand.
GCCAAAATTTTCCATTTAATTCTTATAGTCCTACTCTACCAAGACACTAATCATTATAAATACTACATGCAGTCTCTTTACCTTTCCACCTTGTCCTCGTGAAAGCCAGTTAAAAGAACAGAGATTTTAGTCCAGTTGCGGGTTGGTGTTTGGAATGGATTACCAATGGGCGCCCCTTCCGGACCCATTTACTTTAGTTTACTTTACTCCGGCCAGTGTCGCTTTTAGGAAGCGAGGATCAATTTCCAAGTCTTTCTTTTCCACTCCTTTCTGCTGCTGGATAACTCGGTGAGGTGACCTAACCCCCTCCGCCCCCCACCTCTCACCTGCATTCGAGCACTAAGTGGCAAGAAAAGGAGGTGGGGTGATGAGGGGAGTGGTGGAAGGGGTAAGATTCGAGTCTCGTGTGAGTGAGTGCACGTTGCTCTCATTAAAATCCCCAGTTGCCCCCCCTACCCTTTCCTCTCCTCTCCCCCCCCCTTCCTTCCCTTCCCTGCCCACTCCACACTCGCGCACGTATAAATGAAAAATTGCGAGCTACCAGAAAATGCGTTGTTTTCCGCCTCGCTAGCTATCTAATTATAAATTTTAGTGAGATTGCTCAAATGAGGCCTCTCTAAAATATGCAGGATTTAGGTGAATTAAATGGTTGTCCCCGAGATATGGATATTCTTACAGATTTGGATATTTTTTACTGCTTATGTTGTTGACGCAGATATTACGTGTATTATATTTTGGATGGAATTGAAATATCTAGAATGTGATGTAATCTAGATTACTCAAAAGCAATAAAAAATTCTATGCCTAATCATAACAAAGAATTTCTTTCCTGCAATTAAAGGCTGAAGCCCTCTTTTAATTGAATGCTGGAAAGAATTAGGGTTTTCTGCTGCTAGTATGTAAACGCAATTACTGTATTCATGAAACTGATTCATTCCCCCACGTTTTTTAGTGGCGTTATTTGAAAAATGATATATTTTTTATCTAAGCGCTGCTATGCACCCTTTGCCATTGTAATAATTAGTATTGAGTTAGATTAACTTAAACTACCTAACTTATGATTTAATTGTACGTTTTACATCTCGCCCAGGCATGATGATTCTACTTGCCATGAGCTGAATTTTAAAAAAAACCTTAATTAGCACAAGGCACATATATATATTGCCTTTAAGCCTACAATATTTTACTGGCAGTTTCGTTTGGTAGTAATGTTCATAAATTTGTAATGCAACACCTTCAATCTTAACCAATTATCAAAATTATTGCTATACCCACAGGCAACAAACGATAACTGAGGAGTTTTTGGTAGCTTTTCACCCACGTTACATTCGTATTTACTGTTGAGTTTGCATTTTTCCATATTATTCGGTGTTTTGATGAGTATAGTTAACTGTTGCCAGTAATTCATTCTGTCTTAATTTATTTTATCTCTTATATTCAGTCCTTATCGCAAATTTTTGTCATAAAACTAAGAATAGAACCATCTATTTTCTATTATTGAGCAACTTCTGCCGCAAATAAATTGATTTTGTATTGGTTTCATTTCGTTTTTTTCCGTTGTCTCGCTATGGCTTTCGGTAGTTAGCAGGTTTGGGTGAACCGGAGTTGGAGCCCCTTATTCGCCAATTGGCGGCGGCTTCTAGAATAATTTTCTCCGCGCGTTATGGTTACTAAATTTTTATCAACAAATTGGACTTATTATCGAAGTTACCATTTCATAAAACGTTCGAACATGACTTTGATGGAAGTGTATTACAAAAATAATTTGGATGAATGTTTTTCAAGAGAGGTTAAATATTCTAGCGGATATTTCGCTTAATTGCCTGTTTACGGACAAAAGTGTGTGTTAAATTGGTGTATGAATGAAGGTTTGATTGCGTCAAGTTATGAATGTCCTAAGTGTGAAAGGTAAATGAAATTAAGTTAGAGACCAAAGAAGACTGATGGAAATGAATGGGTATGTAAAAATCAAACTCAAAATAATCCGCATGAATGTTCACGATCTGTAAGAAAGGGTTCTTGGTTTTTCAATAGACATCTAAGTATATGCCAAATTTTAAAATTGACTAGTCAATGGCTAGGGCAGTGTATGCAAAAGTACAATATGGCAGTTTTGAAAGTGACGGAGAAAAGCATAGGATAAAACAGTGACTGATTGGTATAAATTTTGTAGGGAAGTGTGTGAGACTGTATTGAAAAATAGTTCTAGAAACCGCCGCCAATCCGCCAATTGGCGAATAAGGGGCTCCAACTCCGGTCGCGCCGCAGGTTTATACAAAATTATTTAAGGTCTCAGACAATTTATTCACCTCATTAACGCTAATCAAGAATTTTCACTATTTTGAGAAGACGAATGGACCGCAAAATATTGATAGTGGAAATGTCCCATCGTCTTTGCCCCAATTTCGTACACTTCTGCATCCAGGATCTGGCAACAAAGTTTTTAGGTAGGGGAAGCCTCACAAGAGAGATTTAAAATAAAGTTCTTCCATATTGCGAAATTCACAGAGGACATTTATCATCACCCATCTTGTAATTACCCATCATCATCTTGCAATTTCCCCCGTACTAGCTACCGAAAATAAAAGTCCCGTCAAACTATTTTGCATTCATTTTATTGAGGTGATTTTAATGTTTTAAGATTACCAATCCGTAATATCTTTCCACGCACGCACTTTTTATAAAGATAAAAATCTTTTTACGATTTTTCATATAATTTGTTGCATTTCATGCATTGTTTCACATGAAAACGTTGCAGTACCGCCTGCTATTATCACTAAAAACAATATTCAGTCGTGGTGAAAGTTTTCCTCATCAAAAGCTATTTGGGATAGATTTTTTTTCACTTTTAGTTATCGCATGCGTGCCCCAAAACTTTATGTACTTAACGAAACCCTTGTTATCTTTGTCGGAGCAGTATCTGTTGAATCACTCTTGCGGGTGGCCAAATATTTAAATGGATAAATAAATAAAGAAATTAAATTATTGTTCCAGGAGTATGAACTCTTTTGGAACATAGTATTAAATTAAAAGGTATGCGTGGGCATCTGGGTAACAAAGGAATCATACAACAATATGAAAAAAATTGAATTTATTCCTCTGACGCTAAATGGACATTAAACGAATTTATAAATAAATAAATCGACTCAGTTGACAATAGATATAGGGTAGCAAAAGATTCATGGCGGAACGCTATCTATAGGAACTGTGAAAGTCTATTAGGAAAGATTCCTTGGAAAGACCACTCGGAAGGTGTCTAATGGGACCTTAGGGTGTACTCTAATTGGAAATGCAGGTCGATGGGGAGGGCGTAGAATGGGGTTGTGGGCGATTTGATGGAGGCGGGCCTCGGTGGGACGTAACAGGGTACCGCGGGGAGATATATCCCCCCGGGAGATGAGGGAGGGATCCCTCAATTCCAGATTCTTCACCTTAAAACCACGTAACGGCCTCGGAATCATATCGAGCCACACTTGCAGTCTCTCCATCGCCGTCAAGGAGACAGCATGCAAGGGGACAGCATAGAGGAGGCCCAATTCCATCCCGCAGAGGGCTGATTTCTGTTGCCACTACGGTCGCATTTAATCCGTTTTCAAAAATGTCCGCGGTGCTGTGATGACTGCAATGCAATCAACTTTTTTCCAATATTTTTCAGTATAATGTTGTCATCGCAAGGATTAGCATAGAATAGTGGTGAATCTGATAGATTACATCATTCTTAATATACGATATAATATTTCATGGAGTTTAGGTCAATTTAAAACAAGTTTAAGCCAACGTTTCGATTTATTTTTAAATCATCATCAGGGCAATGTAAGAAAAAAGTATGAACAATATAAAATACAAATATTAAAACGATATACAATATTTATATATAAAAAAGGTACAATCGGGCTTTTTATTCAATAATTAAAAAAAATATATATAAACATATATGTATAAGAACAGAATGGAATACACAAAAAATGTTGACATACCTCTTAACTTTGAACATATTTATTGATGTTTTGTTGCTAAGGTATTGCTACACCTAGGATACCATTAATTTTGATGTAAACTCCAAGAAATATTATATCGTATATTAAACAAGGTCAAGAAAAGGAAAAAAAATCATTCTTAATGTAAATTTTCGCTGAAACGGCTAATTATATCTTATTACACTGTGGAGCTTGGATCAATTTGTCCGTCAGCCACACGAGTGGTGAAATTTGTAAACCCATTTCAATCCGCGGTAGGTGACAACACAATCAGAGGCCGACTTCAGAATCCTCTCTTGTAATATTCGTGACTGCATAGAAGAGACCCAATTCTATCCCATAAAAGGCAGATTTCTGTTGCCAATTCGACCGCATTTTAACCGGTTCTCAAAAATGTCCGCGGCGCAATGATGAGTGCAATGCGATCATTTTTTTTTTCCTTTTTTGCAGTACAATGATCGTAAATGCGAAGAGTAGCATTGAAAAGTTATAGGTTTGATATATCACGTCATCAGGTGATATAAACTTCGGTTAAAACCGCAGCTTATACCTTGTTTACCGTGAAACTCGGGTCGATTCGTCCGTCAGAGACGCAAGTGGCGACTTCTGTAAACCAATTCAAATGTGTGGTCGGTGACAACACATTTAGATGATATCTTGAGGATCCTCATTTGTAATATTCGTGATCGCCGTCCCCAATTCTCTCCAACTTAATCTTTGGTTTCTCTAGAGTCCTCCTCTAAGGGCCGCAATCGCAAATATAGTAAAGGCTGGATTTTAAAAGGCTTCACTAAAAAAGAAGCGACTTCGAATGAAGTCATGTGCAGTGCTACGATGAAATGAGCACCAAATAAAGAAATTCGCTACGTAATAAATCACTAGGAATGATCGCTATACGAATAAAGATCCTCGTATCAATGATAATTACAGATATTTTATGCCTTAACCGACAAATTTAGGAGATCCAATTACAAATACTAGTCGATGAAAATAATTTTCATTTTTTTCCTCTTTTGGCCTCATAGCCCAGTAACATGATTCATTGTAATTTCCCTATGGAAATCTATATCCCTAAAATAAATATCAGTACATACCTCTAACGTATTAATGTCTTCCTTTATTTCGTTGATATGTTTCAGCCACAGTAATATTGTTAAATGACATTGGCGGATATTCCACATTATATAAATTTTATTACGTAGCCAGCCTAAACGCTCTAGCTAGCGAGAAGTATTTTGATTCCATTGCCGAAGCTCTTCCATGTAAAGCCCACAGCACCCTTTCCACTCCCATTCACTTCTACTCCTCCCGAATTCCTCCTCATATTCCGCACCCTTGCTCTCGCCAGCACACACCCCTCCCCACACGATCCTTCCTACCCCTAGCGGCCGCTCCTTGCACCCTTTACACACCCCTTTTACCCAAACCATCTCCGACGCTCCCTGCCGGAAAAAAAATCTCTCTGGATATACCGATTCGTATTCAAGGAGGATGCCCTGCCTTCCTTTCCACGGCGTTGCCTTTCTCGCAAGGTTGAAATGCTGTGGAAGAGGCGGCACCGGCCCCAGAAAAAGAGTAGTGGGCGGATAGATAATGGTCGGAGGGTCTGCTGGGAGGGGTAGGGGCATTTTTTTATTATTTTCTTCTCCCTACGGTGAGAAGGAAGCAAGGAAGAGGTGATGACCGGTGGGGTGGGAGGAGAGGTGCGGTTCCCGCCCTGCACCCCTTGGGAAATCAGCCTCCCCAAACATTTATTCCTAGCTTCCTTCCCGCTAGCCGCTCATAGACAGAGCAGCACCTCACCCCCTGGTGACCTACCCCGGTTGCTATTCGCCTTAGAAAATAATCCCTCTCACCTCCTCTCCCTTACGTAAGAGGTAGTGGCGTAGCCACGGGGGTATTTTCCACGTTCCAAACCCCCCTTGAGCCATTAAAAGGGGTGCCAAAAACTTTATATCGATGGCTAAGTTCTAACAACACGTATCTCAAAAATAGCAACTTTCAGGAGAGCAAAAAAACGGTATAAATGATATGCTTTATTTTCATAAACACTGGTAAAAATTACTGTTTTTGAGTCCTAAAAATCGCGTTTTCAGCATCAAAAATCCCAAAAATCCTTCTTTGCCCTGGCGTGTTTTCGATACGCCCCGAGATAGTCCCGAAATCTCCGGTAAACCTCCCCCATTTCAAAATCCCAGCTACGCTCCTGGGTAAGTGGTAAACTTATCTTTTTCCCCACCACCTATTCCGTTCTCTGGGCCTACACTCCGTCTTTTCTGTTTCCAAATCCAACTCCATAGCAATTCCTTCTTCCCTTTCTGCACCCGCCAAATGGCGACTATGGTTGGCCTCCCTGAAGCCATTCTTGCCAGGCCATCGGAGCCGGGAAGAGAACTATTACTCGGAATCACTCGGAAAATCTTGGGATAACGTGAGCGAGATTCTGAGCGAGGAGACTTTGAAGGATTTCGGTACCCACGGATTCATATATATATATATATGGTCGTGTGTGTGAAGGCCCACGGTTCTGGGTGTCACCCGCGCACATTATCCGGGTGACCTGCGTTATGGTTAGTACGTGTCGGGGGATAACATTTTTATGGGCATACAACCGAGTCGCGGAGCCACGGAAACGAGCTTGCGAAGTCATTTTATGTGCGTGGCATAATCAAATTAGCCGTCGCCGTTTCCGCAACTGGGTTTCGCAGGTCTCCAAGATCGTTAGGGTACATTTTTGGTGCTTTATTTCCCCTTAAATCCAAGCCTTGGAAAAAGGATTTTTTCATTTTATCAGGGTTTTATCCTTGTTCCGTGTTGAGAATACTTTATCGTTTTAATATTAACCTCCATTGCTTAAGAGTCAACTTTTTTTACATTCCACGTATCTTTAGAGCTATCACAGATACATACAAACGCGAGCACAAATGGCTGGTAGTTGATTTTATATCAGAGAGTAACATTTCAGAGAAATGATAACTGTTTCAGAAGGTAAAATATTGATCACATCTTTCTGATGTTTTAAATGAATCATAGGTATTTTTTCAAGAGATTGCTGAGTGTTTTGTGCAGTAGGAGTGTGCGAATTACGAGAAGTTCATTGCAGTCTAATTCAATATTTAAGCCAACTCGCCGACTCGTAAACACATTTTTAGGCTGGTAGGAAAGGACTTCACTTCGAGTCGCCAGTTTAGGGTTTTAAACGCCTTCCACCGCGAACGTTAAGTGCGGAGTTCCGCGGCAGTAAATGGAATGATTCAGTTCACTGGATTTTTCCCTTAAGCTCCCATTCTTAGCTGTGTTTTGGCGTGTGCATGCGCGGTAGAAATGCTGCAGCGTAAAAAAAAAACCAACACCGATTCGACCGTATAACTCATGGCTGCATTTTATGAGCATATAAATGCTTTTACTGGTGGGTAAGCGCCGAGAAAAGATGGCTTTTTGGTCCGAAAGGATCCAATTTAGCAGGTCGAACGAAGGAGCAGGAGTACATTTTAAACGCGGAGGAGCTGCCCATGTGTGCTTAGATTTACGGCTCATTCGGCGCCTTTTCCTCTCAAACCCATTGCCCTTCCAAGCCCCGTGCTTTACCTACATGCCCTATTACTTCGACCGCATGGCACACCTGAGTCTATCATAGGTTCGAAATTTGTTTCAGGGTACTTGCGTTCTCAACTCACTAATAACTCCATTTCTGCGCTTTTTAAAATGATTTTCTAAGGGATATGAGTGACTATAACTCGATTTAGAGCCTTGAAGTGCATTGTATTATTTCATCAAAAACTCTCTCAAAATTATAGAAGTAGTATTACTATAGTAGTATTCCATGGTAGTAAATGCTTTTTGAGTCTAAATTTGTAGTTAAGCCTGGAAGAGAATATATAATTTGACATCTAATGCACCACCTTGAAATTAAAAATAAAAGATCCATTCGATTAAAAATGAATTTGATTTCTAAAATAGCCTTAAAGCTATTTCTTAATTTAAATGTTAAATTAATTATGTGCAGGTACTTCAATTTTTATGACTGATGAAAATAAATTATAAATTTTTCTGAATTTAAACAAACACCGCTAATGAATATAATGTGATGGATTAGCACCGTCATGTACAGTATAATGCTTATGTGTCCATGCGAGATAATATAATGCACTTCTTCAGTATTGAGACAATCTCAAGATTTAGTTGACCTATTGTAGAAGCAGCATAAAATAACTTTGAAATTTGAATTAAACTTTAATATCCACTGGAGAAAACTATTATTACTGAATTTAAACATCAGAAATTATGAATGCCCTGATAGAAGATACAAAAATTGAATTTGCACATCAAATTGGACGGTCGCGCCAAAAGAAGTAAATTTCCTTCCTCTAGCTAATTTACGCCGTTTGATTATTAATGATTCAACTTACATTTGGCTACATCAATCTATTCGGCTATTAGGCCATTCTTTATAAATCTATACTATTCATTTCCTCTCCATCACCCAATGAGTAGAAAAAGACTAGACGCCAAAACAATAAAGTAATAAATAGTAGGGTCCAAGGTAATATCTATATATCTAAACTTGAATTCCTCGATAACCGGAGTTCCCCATTCTTAAAAAACATAGTTGGTGGTGAAATCTTGCTTAAGTCAGTAGCCTGGGTTAACTACTTGTCTCCGGCATCCAGACAGCATGATCAGTATAGATGAAATCTTCTCGGGTTTCCAACCGTGTCAGGGTCTGCATGGTGTAGGCCGGCGTTCCGTTGAGAGGCTTTCCCAACGTCCTCAGCGCTGATGACGCCGAACCAATCAGAGGCCACCTAGGTGGAGGAGAAGGAGGGTATAAATATCGGAACACAGCGACATCGGCATCGTCAGCCTAAGGATGTTCGGAAAGTCTCTCAACGATACGTCGGCGTACACCATGCAGACCTAACCCGGTTAAAAACCAGAGAAGCATGATATTCACCGGGAAAAGCTCAGATTATTCGTGATCAGTATACTATTTAAGTAGGAAAGAGATAAATTATTTTTGAGTGGTATCCTGCTTGGGTTAACAAAATCTTTTTTTCTGGCCTTTATTATTATATTTATACAAGGAAAATATTTGGTAGGTATGTAGGTAGGTGGGAAATTTTTAATTAGTTTGAAACTAGCTAAATAAGCCTTCCTCATTTTCATTCAACAATGATAGTAATTGTCCTACGTATTTGATGAAACATTTCGTTTAGCATCATTAAGCTATGTGGCTACGACGGGAAAAAAACTTTTTCGGAAATATTCTCACTTAATTCTTCCTTTATGCATAATTTTTTTCTCACTTGCCTTTTTGGCAGAATTTTAAGACGCCCAACAATGAAACCCCATTTCGATCGTTATTCGGTATGCAAAATTTGATACTTGAGCTTTGTTCCTCCATTGAACCGTATTTTAATCTGCAATCACGAATATTACTCTAATTTTAGTCCATATCCAGTAAGTTACACGTTGATGGATTATTATTTTCCGCACGAAGCGTAGTGAGGAAAAATATTCTTGCTCCGTTACAATTCATTATTTTTTATGAAGTAGCCTTGAGAACAAATGGAGATCACTCATGCCCGAGTTTCCTTTCCCAACGTTGATTTTTCTCTCAAAACTAGATGTTTTGACAAGAAAATTTCCAGTCGTCTTCCAAAAATATTTTTCCCTTTATTCAGTCTATAAATATGTTTTTGTGGCTCATCTAAATCATAAATCGGTCTATAATGAACCTTATAATAACCCAAAATTCTAGATATGATATCCGAGTAGCTGTACAAAAATATCTTTCAAGAAAACCTGCATCATTACTAGCAACCCAATCAGGATAGCTTTTCTCACAATTAGCACGGCATTTATAGGGCACATTAGCTGCCGACTATATAAGTCACCTTTTTCCCATGACTGCCATTTCCTGTTTTCTGTGTCAGCCCTTCCAGAATTTGTCATGAAAATATACTTTCTACAGTAATATTCTTGCAAAAATTGAACAAGTTTTAACATCAGGTGGGAGCTCATGAGATGGTTTCAAATTTTAGTATCCCTACTTTCCCTTTAATACGCTAAATTCTCCTATACGGATCGTGGTGTAACACAGCTGCATTATGTAAAGCTATGGCATCAATTAGCATTTTTGCTCGATATTGAAAGAAGTATCATAAAGATGCGGATCAACGTAACGGTCTTTTTTCAGTAGACAATGGCCAAAATTCTCTAAAATTTATGATTTAAAAAATAATTATTTTCGGCATTCATGCAATATTTCTGTCATCACCTGGATAAATTTCCGGCAAGCTGTAATATAAACAATATACACGAGACGGAGTTCACGAAGAAAACAAACTGAACCGATTGCGTCAATCTTCATAAATATTCTGCATGACTCCCAAGGGGTTTTCATTATAGTGTGTGAGGCCATACCAGCGTCTTAGTTAACTATGCCTTTCTAATTTAGGTGCTGAATATGCTTCGCTGTTTGCTTCGCATGATTTTGGTTTAAACCTTTCATACTTTTAATCATATTCTTGATTTATCATCGGTCTTTCTGGAACACCCTTCCACCACGTTGTTCAATTCTTCTGCCTCGTTCACTTCCTCAGCTTCCGAACGCTCTAGATTCACACACACTACCAATTCAAGCGCTCTTGGCGATAAAAGCTATAATAGTGGGATTCTTGGAATAAAAATAAAGGCAAGACGGAAGCATTTTGATTATGGCGTAATATCCTAACCTAAGGAAAAGAACTTTTTGCTTCTTAGAAAGAGAAGATGATTTTCTCTATCCTCCAACATTTTCATACGCTCAAATTCCCTTCACATAGTCCTGGCATGTGTTTTGCCGGACGGAAAATCGTCGACGGACAGCTGTTCCTCCTATCGTTTGAATCGTATTGCGTTCTTTCTTTTAAGGCTTGCATGTTTAGTACGGCTCTCCTAAAGTATTCTCGCCATGGGCTATGCTCCAGAGGAAAGATGTCGGTACAATACATTCCATAAGAAATTTTAAGCGTTCAGAGAACAACATACGGCGCCCTGTTTTCTTGGTCTATGCTTTAAAGGAAAAAAAATGGCCTGGTATTACCAGTTTCACTGCCCTGGTTGTAAATAGATGGGGACCAGGTGGGAGAGAGGAGCGAGAAGGAGTTGGATTCGTAAGGTAAGAAAATGTCCTTCCTCTCCTTCCTCCTGCATCTTTCTCTCTCTCTCTCTCCTGCTGGAAAATGCATAAGCCGCGTGACCTTCCGAGAAAGAAAAGGTGGCTCATGTGGAGCAAGAGGCGAAGAATGCGGTTGTGGTTTATTTCGGGAATAACCTCGGGCTACCCTCCTCGCTTCCACCACGTTTTCTCGTCACCTCGCGCACACAAACACGGCTAGCTCATCCCCGGCACCCACCGCACAGATACGGAATCGCAGTGCAAACTGGGATACGTGTTTCTTGGGATCTCACGCTACTTAACCCCCTTTTGTTCGAATCTCTCAGACGCCCAGCCCTCTCCATTCTTCTTGTTCCCTGCATCTCTCTCTCTTCCTCTCCTTTTCCATTTTGTATGTATCTCATTCCGTCTCTCTCCATTTTTTCTGACCCTCCCTTTCTCGCGAGAGGAACCCATTAACGCGTGCGGCCGATGTAGAAGGCGAGTGATTGCGCGGTGCTAGGGGAAAAGGAGCGAGGAGCATTTCTGAAGAGGTGTTACCCGAAGAGAATCTGACTCACAACCACTATCGGATTCTTCGAAATATAGTATTCTGGGCTGGATTCCAGGGTTATTTAATTTCCTAGTTAGGGCTAACTAATGTGCGTTAATACAAATATTATTTAAAGTTTTTAATGATTATCATAAAATTTATATGATTATAATGTGCTATTATTATTTATAGTTTTTAATGAGGTGGTAAGGTCTAATATACCTTTCCTGATTATACAGAAATTATAAATCGCGGCTCTGATACTTAAAATCGTGAAAATACTACTCACGCAACGAAATCATAAAATTTCGCATTTTTACGATAGAGGAGGTCTTCTAGTAAAAAAATATTCCCGGTTAAGTAAGATTATTTATTCATCAAGAAAGTATTTATCATGGAATTATTGAGACTTAAAAATATTTGATTTCATTGCAGTATTATCTGAAGTTTAATATCAATTCAGGTTGCTCATTGCCATCTTCGATAAGTAGCTTAATTTAATTTTATTTGGGTGCAAGTATAATATCAGAGTATTACACTGTTTTCATCGTAGTTGGTGAAGTACAGTGTATGAAGCAGCCTGGATTTTATAAAAGAATTTCATTTGTTTTCTTCATTTGCGAATTAGAATCATTTTTAAAATTCCATGACCTGTCCATGGGTAAATAACTACAATTCTGACTCATGAGATTGTTTGACTGTAGGAAATTTGGTAAAATTTGTTTTATGCATTACTACAAGGCCAGAAATGGTATAGTGGTTTTAATGAATGATTTCTTAAAAAAGGACTGCTCAAAGATAACTGCTAGATAGTCATTTAAAATTTAACTTCTTATTTACTTTTACATAATGTGACGCATGGGCGTGATTCATCTCAGAGTGTGGTTCGAAATGCTCCCTGAAAGAATGAATCTCATTCAAGTTTTTCAGACTGAATATCAGAGGCTACTGAATCACTTTTTCAGAGGTAGTATATAGAAATGTTTCCTGCATGGAGAAATACCTGCAACTTTACCTTATCCGTTGATTTGAAAATGCTAAACATATGAACCATTTAATGCCTTACTAGTGTTGAACCTGGTGTTTCTCCTTCTTTCCTTCATTATTCCCTCATCCGCTCCCCAAATCATCGTTTTACTCAAATACCGCTCGTAATTTGCGCAGTCCGAACAAAACGGCCAAACTTTAAGTCGCTGGATCGCACAACTAGCCAATAGCTATTCAGCTTCCTGGATATCAAGGAGTCCATTGGTCCTCAGTTGTTCTTGCTGACTTCAGAGTTCAGAAAAATCTCTGCGGAAGTGTACAGTGACTTTTTAAATATTTGGTTTAAGCTATGACAAGCTCTTCACTAATTGCAGCTCATGCTTCCTTTCACAAGGCTTAGCAATAACTAACTTCTTATGCCATCACAAGCTAATGTTGGCAATGAACCAAGTCTCCCTGAGGATAAGTACCGCAAGGAATTTTGTTATATTTTAATGTGACTCTATGATTCATTTAAACAACTTCATCATGAGCGATCATTTTCTTATTCGCAACCTTTGGTACCACTTATAATTGCTCATTCTTATCTAGTCTTATCATAATTGACCCTAAAAATAAGGCTCTTTGAGAAATTAGATTGATAATGTGACCAATCGCCTATAAGAGACAGTTATCCGGAAAATTATAAAAAAAATTGAGCTGAATAATAATCGGCAGGAATTCTGAGCATAAAAATTGATTTGAATGGAATTTATTTTCTATATTATCACTTACATATACGCAAATTGGTGCTAGAAAAATAAAATCGTTTTCTAAGTAATTCTTTCTAGGAGACAATACGCTTTAACCCTAATTGAGTGAGTGGGGGGGAAAGCGAACTCTAATCGGACCGACTTTAATCCGGGGCAAATAACTGTCTTCTCTCCTGCTAAAACTGATTCCTTGACCATTTTTATTGCATTTCACGCCGACCGGCCTTTCCGCCGCTTGACAATGTGGAAAATGGAGTAGTGGCAGGGAGGCGTGAGTCGGGGCCAATGCAACGACGCGGCGTCGGGTAGTGGCGGGTGGCGCCGCGCCGCGTAGCCTCAGGGGAAGCGAGTGAAACAAAGGCTTCCCGATGGCCCTTCGTCCCACCATCCCACTTGGCGTCCCCGATACCATCTTCCCCGCTTGGGCGGAAGCCAAAGAAACAATTTGGACTTCTTCCTCCCTCCCCGTAGGGCAGACGAGTAGGAGGGACTCCAAAGCAGTGCCTGTGGCGGGTTCTGGGATGAGTAGAGAGAACCATTTTGAGGGCTCCTCGCATGAATCCTCCTGTTCCAGCCTTAACCGTGGTAATCATTGAAACGGGAGTGGTGGAACTCATTCTTGCCCGCGGGCACAAGCTAAACCGTCTCAGTTCTCTCCAATCGTCTCTACTTGAATCCTTGCATCTTACCCCGGCAATCGGGAAAAATATATTTTTTTGGCTCAACGCTACACTTCGTTTCATGGTAAAAGTTGAACCTCGTCAAAATCAATACATGCTCTTAATTCATACCATGCATAATTCAAGCCTCTTTCTAAATTTTTGAAATAATAATATCTTCGTTTGTATAAAATAGTTTCAGGTTTAACTTGATAGATTTTCGATATATTCATGATAAAAACACAAATGGTAATTTCCCCTTTTGTCAAATAATTCATGAAAATGAATTAATATGTTGAAACCATGGTCGGTAGTTGAGTTTGAATTAACTTGTGGAAATTACCTTTTTTGTTTTCATTATGGATAATTATTTATTTTTATTTATTTATTTAAGTAAATTTCACATACAGCCATGACGCCAATTTACAGTGAAATTTTTAACAATGACATGAATTAGACACAATGTAATAACAACATGAAAATAAACAAAGAATTAGCCAGTAGGGAAGTATAACATTCAATTAGCAGACATATGGGTCAGAGCTTGTGCGGTGAAATTTTTGCGTGACAGGTGAAAAGGATCAATGGAAGGAGGGAGCGAATTTAGAAGGGAAGAGAGGCGATATAAAGGTAAGCGCTTGGTCAGGGAAATTCTGGGAATAGGCAGATGGAGAGCGAGCAGGTGGAACGAGTCGGTATTCTGAAATTCAACAGAGAGAGGAGTTCAGGGCAGTCAAAAGTCGAGTTCAAGATATTGTGTAGAAATTTGAATTCCGTTTAAAGTCTAAGATTCAGCAGATTAGACAAGGAAAGAGAAGACAATACAGCATCAGAGGACATATTGCGCAAGTGAGGGACTATATCTATAGGGAGGGATATCTTCATTTGTGCCTCTTTTCTCTTTGTTGGTAAATATTGTGTTTAATTGTTATGATACTATATTTGCTATTGATTTGAGAAATCTTTAAAAACCAATAATTGTCGCTGAAAAGGTTAGATTCTATGCATGGAAATATTTACACCAATATCTTGCAAGAATTAGTAACTTGGAGATAGAGCTATCTGGAACATGAAATTTTTTAAGAGTTATCGAATTATGCATGAAAGTTATCTGAACTTTTAATTTTTGCTTCCTATTTACTTTTAGATGCAACTAAATTTTCTATAGGTGAAATTAAAATTTCTTGTCTAAGTTAGTAAGAAAAGGTATTTTTGATACTTATTATTTTGCCCCAAGATTGTATCGTACTTACCCAGAACGCTTTACTTGTCACGATATTTTGTCTTTTATTGTGCATATGTGTATTACATTACTTTTGCTTCAGCATTTAAGGCCTCATGCTTCTAATTTTGAGCTGAATCAAAGCCTTTAACCACTTTAGTTTTGAAAGCTAAGTTCCTTCTGTCAAAAGTGTTTAAGTGCAACGTAATTGTTAAACGCCTCTATTGTGGTTCAAATTAAGGATCATGTGATAAAAATCCTATCTCAGTTCCCAACATAATAGGATCTACGCCGTAAAGAATATAAGTTTGTGCGTTAAAATAAAGGCATCACCCTAATTATAACTGTGTACAGTCTATGCAGTCAGTTTTGAGGTCACCGCTTTTAGGTCACAGCTACACTTAAGCAGTTCCTTTTACGAGGTTGAACAAAGTTTGAGGGAGGATATTAAGCAGTGAGGATTGCCTCTCAGTCTTATATAGTGAAGGAGCTTTTCGTCCTTTCTCTTTTCTTCTAGAAAAAAAGAAACAAGAAATTGAAGAAGAAAGATTGGTTTCCTATTCGGTGCTCCCGAGCGTTTACGAGTGAATAATTATTGAGGGAAACATGAAAAAATACGTCCATTGTGACGGACTAAAATTGCAACATCTCCACTCTAAGAGTTTCTTGAACAGCATTATATTTTTTTATAGAAGGTTAGGTATCGTCATGCTTGGTTGCTCACATGATTAAATAAAATTTAGCCCTACAGCGGTTATTAAAACCTTAAAGTTATGCACAATATTAAATCTAAAACTAAAGATTGTACTTATGGCATCATAGTAACTTTCCTCTTAGTTGCTGGGTAGCTTTTGAAAGTCGATGGCGAGAAAGAAGTCTGTCTTAAGCCCTTGAAATGAAATAAAGGAAATAAATATTATTTATTTTATATCTGCTCGAGGGCCAAAACTTCCATCTTTCCACTTCTCTCTCATTTTCTCCCCCCTTCCCCTGCGCTCATGAGGAAATTTTGAAATTTATCCTGGGAACATTTAGAAATGCATGGGTTTCCTGCTCTTTGCCGTTCTGCTCTGAAGAAGAAGATGAAGTTCGGGACGGGAGGCATGCTAGGCGGTGAAAGCGGAAGCTGCGGAGGGGAGAGTACAGTGGGTCTTTCAAAACCGTCTTTCCGTCTCCCAATCAAGGAGGTGAAAAATATGCTTGAGAGGTGACGGGACAGGTGTTCTCACTCCTATTCCAGTGTTGCCCGAACTGGAGTACCTGGATTGGCTAATACAATGTCTACCGACAGAAAAAATTACCTGGCTATCGACCTAGTTGTTCAACCATTCGTGAATGGAAAGGGTGTCATTATTTCGTTCCCGTTATTTCCTAATTTTGGCAATAACAGCCCTCGGCAACGGGACTGGGCACCCAATAACTAGGTCAGTCAAGTAATTTAATTGGTATGGAAAATTGCTACGGGTTACTTTTTGACGTAGACATCACCTAGTTCCTCAAAATTAAGCCTGATAGGCTTATAAAAGTTAAAAAAGGATAAAACTGATCTTCCACCCTTGCCATGATATTGACCTTGATGGCTAACGAGGATCTAAAGCAACAATCAAAAATAGGCAGACAATCGGAAGAGGGATGAAGGGAAATTTGCCAAATAACGGTGGCGCACATTTAGTGACTTGTGGATACCCTCAATTGCACCTGCGGTTTATGTCACCCTCCTTCCTCCAAACAAATTTTAAGGGCATGGATATCACCAAAAGTTGTGCGGCATGGAAGATAGATTGATTTGACGGAATTAGTAAGTTTAGAAGAATGAAATTAATTTGCTTAAGATTTACAAATGAAAACGGAAACTGTTATTCGATGAACTCCCTTAACCCCGTAGTGGGTTATCCGTACTAAACGGGACCTTAAAATATAAAATTAATTGTATGGTCAGTCATTTCAAAAGAAGGAGGTAGAACGGGTAATCTGGAAAAGAAGTTTAAAGAAACCATATTTGTGAAAATATTTTATTAAATTTATAAGTAGCAATTAATGAAAAACACCTGGAGTCAAGTTATATGACAAATTTTATATTGTTTCGTTGTAGCTGAAGAAAAGTAACTCAAAATTCTCACTCAAGGGTTGATTTGGGAACATTAAATTATTTTTACAAAAATATTTTGTAGATTATTAAGAAGAGTATTATTAGTATTTAAAGATTAGTATTTCATAGATGCAAAAATAAAAAGGAAAAATAAAAAAAATGCTTGCAAAAACTATAGAAAGTATATGGTAAGTGTATAACCGTTACCTGCGGCAAGTTGATGACAAGGAAGAAAAATGAGGGATATAGCAATAGAGATAGCATTGAGAGGAGTATGTAAAAATTTGAAGTAATTAAAGAAATTTTAAATAACCTAAGAAATAAAAATCCCACCACCTAGACAAAGAGGCAGTGTAATGGGTCAAGTGAAAAGGGATACGAAACAAATTGCTTCAAAGGCGTGAATAATATAGGTTAGGGTGTAAAAGGAGGCCACCACCTCTACGATTGTACGACCCTGTACACCATTTATTGGATGGAACAAGTTGTGAGATATCGGCTTTTTTGCAACGACTTTCCAGAGGCACTTTCGTGGAGGGTAAAGCAACGATCTTACCCCCTATGAATGGTTTCCGTTCTGGGAGAAACAGTTAGGATTAGTGAGGTCTGTAGATTAAAGAAAAGAAAAACCTACCTCTATCCCCACAATGTTTTCCTTGTAACTTTATGCCGATTAATTTCTATGCAACATTACTTTACAGATCTTTTGACATAAATTAGAAATCCTACGCAAATATTCTGACTACTGTACCATCCTATGCTCGTTCAATGAGAAGGATTCTCTGTAAACTCAACGGTATTAGCGGTATCTGCGGTAACCTATTTTCTACTATTTGATTGGTATGTTTTAGACGGCTGTTACTAGAAAAAATTCATCCTTCGTATTATAACTTTTTAATAATCTACATTTATACAAAAAAGATATACATGCAATTTCAAACAAAAATACTAATACATAAAATTATACAATATTACTGAAATGAATTAATTCACAAATTGCATGGATAATGTGAGAAGATTGGCCTACACCCTCCTTCATGTGTTTTTTTGAAATAAAAAAAAACCATCATTGATCTAAGGAAAAGTAATATTTTTACCACTTCAAGGTATAATTTATTCCTTAGAATACATTTGATAATTATATTTGGTAAACTTTTCGAAAATCTCTTTTCCGATAGTTTTATGCAGAATGTGGTCAAATTACTACTTACCTCGATATTTTATTAGCATAATATATTATACCACCCCTCAGTAGCCTAAAATAATATTCTCAATGATACGAATAGCAGCAATTTACCGTAAATAAAATCTCCTAAAGTTCACACAATTTTTTTGACTCAGATTTTTGGAAACTCGGTCTAATTGTAAAAAACACGAATTTACGCCGCAGGAACCTTTAAAAATGAAATAGTGTGCATGAGAATGCTTGCCTTGTTAAGGAAGGAATGGTTCCATTTTCAAAGTTCAAGGGGTAATTAAATGTTAAAATAATAAAGTCTATTCGTGTCACAGTAATTATGTCGCTTATCGTGAATTCACCGAGTGCTTACTGCGCAGCCTTTCCCGGCGAGTGCCCTCCCGAAACAGAGAAATAGAGGTGAATTCTGTTGACTCAATGAGACACACGCGAAAAACAAAAGATCAGAGGATGGTAATGGGAGGCGTTGTCGCATTCGCGTTCGTATCAAAACGGGGACAAAGGAGGCGGAGAATGGCGAGGAGTAGTAATGGTATTAAAGGGGAGTGAGGATAAAAGAGTTATTTGGACGTGATGTCCAGGTGGAGGAATAGCGTGGCAAATATATTAAGGCGCTTAGCAAATGCGTGACCGTAGAGGGGCGTGGTGCGAGCTTTAAATGAGAAAAATAACGCAATTCGGGAATTCAATCAAGCTCAGATGAAATGTATTTTGCATTGTGATTTCTAGGTTTTTGTTACAATGTCGTTGATAGTTCTTTCAATGCTTTTCTTTCATTTATTTCATTCCTAGACATAGTTTTTATCACTTTGTTCATATTTTGAAGATTGCATTGGATGGCACTCATTATGCGTTACATAAGTATTTATAGAATGCATACATAAATCATAAAGTAATTGTAAAATTTTATTTACAAAAAAAGTATTTTATCGAGATCTCAGGATTTAATAAGTTTTGTTTTCGTTAATATTGTTCAGAGAAAATTTTGTCCTCCTAAACATGAAAATAATCAACCTACATTTACTTAAACCACATTTTCACACCGTGTTCATTATCTTTAATAAGAATGGTTTCAATTCCGAAACCATTTTTCTCAAACGGTAATTTCTTCACGTTAATAATGAATTTCAGGCGGTCCTCCGCATAGTGCTTTCGTAAGGCAACGACAGTGTCTTTAGCCATCCTGCTTGCCTCAACAGCTCAGGAGTGACAAGTGTATAACAAAATCTTGTATATTTCTGTTTAACAATATTGTCCAGATAAAAATAATCATATTTCATAGTTCATCATCATAGTTCATCATCCCCCACACTTATTATTACCACTGAAGTCGTTCAGTAATATACTCTAGTTTCCTTAATAACCTTTAATTAAATTTCTTAAGTTCCTTGGGCTCATACAAGAAACAGGAAATTGTTATTTGAAACATTCGTCAAAGAATTTCATTTCTATTGGCAAAATAATCGCAATCAGCCATAAAATATGAAGGGATCGGACTTTAAAACTCTTTTTCACTTTTCTTCTAGCACCATTGAGTAGATTTTTCAGAAGAAATCAATCTAACAGTACAAAATTGTAATTAGTGACAGATTTCCTTACTTCTTTGTAAAATGTACAGGATGATGCCAAGGGATACGAAATGATGGTGATATAAATGTAAACTTCTCCTATGATCGTGCCGGAGCTAAGAGGGATGTGGCAAAACTGTTAGTTTCCTCATGGTTGAGCTCAGATCGACATGAAGAGAGAACTCGAGAGTCTCGAGATGCGATGAGTGATGCGGATGTCACCTGCGTGAGCGAACCTCGCGTGTGTCTTGCGTGCCTAGCTCGCTACAGACAAGACAGGCGTGTCAGAGGGTGTTTTGATGAGTCCTGCTTTTTTTTGAAACGGAAGGGCGTGACCGAATGACTCGGCTTGGCATCTCGGACGGGCGGTGACGAGAATGCGTACGTTGAGGTCATGACAAGTGCATGACGGAGGGCAATCACGCCATAATCACCACCCGGTTCCAAAAGAACTAACGAATATGACTCAATACAGCGAGATAGCTACATTCAGGAAAGTGACGAGTTCTCGTCTTTAATGTGGATAATTGCGTATTACTACTAAAATCACGCTAAAACCAAGTGAAATATGCCAAACTGAAAGTTTATGTGTATTTAATATTAGTGAATCAACTGAATTGAACAGTTAAGATGATAAAATATACTTACCACTGTAATTTGGACCTAAAAGTATATGGCACAGCACAAATCGTCCTCTCCGCTACGTGCGAAGATTGTGTTACTCACATATTGCATTAATAAGGTTGGAAAAATGCTTTAAAAAATGTGTAAACTAAAAAGGATAATTTAAAAAAGGGACTGTGTATGAACATAATTTGACCAAGGAAATGCTACGAGTTTTTCATGAAATGTAATAATCCGTATGCATCAGTTTACGACCAGGAGATATAAAAAAAATTGCCTGACAAAACATAGTCTGGTCCACTTACTCTTTTCCTATCTCATAACGAATGGAAGTCTTGGAGTTAGGAATTTCATTTAAGCCCTGTGCAGTCGATAACGATCAAGAGGTGAAGACTACACTCACTGTCGGTGGCAAAAAGCTTGCTGCTGCATTGATCTCGATAAAATATGTAAAAACAAATCTGTATGACGGATAGGTACATATATATCAGCCGCCTTGAGATGTGAAAAGAGTATAGCCTTGTTCGTATCAGTGTAACCCTCTATTTCTAAAGATACTCTCATTGCAGAAAAGTGTAGGATGGTCACCAGGATGTAATGAATACAAGAAAATGAACCTAATCAGTATTCAATGCATTTAGAAGGAACACAGGAAAGAAAAAGTTTGAGACTCAGGGGGGAGGGAAAGGTGGCCGTAAACGAAATGCGTTTATACATGTGAGTAGTATGCAAGGAAAAATGTGAGGAGAAAAGGGTGGAGTTTAATGATCGGGCGGAAAGTTGTTTTTTATTATTATATGGGCGGCGCGAAGGGGAAAGGTTACGGCGAGGGCGGTGGGAGGGGCTCATGTGAAAGGGATGGTGGGAATGAGGGAAGTAAAAGCCCTCTAGATGAGCACTTAAAAAAATATATACAAGAGGAGTGCGAGGTCGGAATGCGTGCTTTGCCGAATTCGTAGTATTTTTGCGGGGTGGACCGAAAGGGGTTTTGGGTCGTGGATCCCCTCGGGAAAGAGCATTGTAGGTTGTAGCATTCCATAGGGGTGTGACGTGGAAGGGCAAAGGTCTTGAGGGATGGTTTAGTGCTTTGGTCGTAACCTTAGAGCCTTTATTTTATGCACGAGGAGGCGTGAAGTGTGCCACTGGTGGGATAGGTTATTAAATAACAGATATTTAAGGATTCGCGGCGGTATGGTCGACCGCCCACTGATGTATGTGCCCTAGTCATATTTTGTGGAAAACTATGTAAGGAAATGCTTATATGCTACCCGAGCATGATTCATTCATTGATACAAAGTACATGGATAAAACGACCGAGCGTAAAATTCATGGAGCATAATGAGGTTCGTGGTTAATGTCCTAGGGGGAAAGAGAAAACATCTTTCATTTTTTATTAGTATTTATACATGATTCCCCTGATCCAAAGTGTTAAGATTTCATTTATATTATATTTTATTCCACATGAACAAATGTTTATGAGGAACTTGATAATTTTGTTTGCAATTAAAGACGCCAAGCTTTAAAGCATTTCAGCGTATATAAAGTAGGAATTTATAAAGTAAAACAAGAAACTTTCGAAACAGTCAAGTGAAGAGTAGTGTGTAATAGCCATTGCCTGTAAACAAAATTTTATACTACAATTTTTTCTTTTTGCTTTTACGTATAGATTTACCATTAACTCAATTTTAAGCTTTATTAAATTTAAATACAAAAAAAATCCTTTCCCTGCCGCCAGGCGTGGACTTCGAAGCAATATGTACAGCCCCATTATGAGTAGGTTGAAATTAATGCGGAAAAGTAAATTTAAGGAAGAGGAGATTTAGATATTAAGGTAAAAATAAATCCTTAGAGCTGAAAATGCTTGGTTGGAAAGTGGCAACACAGTGGATCGAGCCAAAGGCGGGCGTTTACTAAATTATTATCCACGCTATATTAGAATTCTCATAAGTATTTCAACGTGCAAAACTAATTCCCCCCCCCCCCCCAACCCAGAGTTAAACGTTAATACGCCGCAATCAAATGATTTACGCACCTTGGATATAGCAGTTATTTATCGATTCTTCATCAGAATCCATTCAAATATACTGCAACGACATATAAACTGGCGACGAAAATAAAAAAAATGCTCCAAATCATGGAGTTTTGCGTCACATAGCAGCCAGCAGCAGTCAGGCTAGTATTAAAAAAGCGTAAACGATAAAATACAATAAAAGAAGAAACGAACCAGAAGTCGATATTTGAAGCTATTGGTAATTGAAAATTTGGATCAATTTTAATTCCATTTGAAACTGAATATATTTCAATCAATTAAAAAAACAACAATGCCATAATTTTTAAAAATGTACCAGGACAAACGATTCTACGAACAAACATATTTCCGGTACCACATTTGCATATATTGCTTTCATCCTGAATTATTTGAAATTGGATTATCTTGATGATAAATTTGATTATTGTCAAAAACCTATTCATGTGTGGGTAAAAAACACAGGATAAGTCTCATAGCTAAACATTTGTTATGTGATAATTGTCCTCTTTAAAAGTGAAGTTCATGTTTATTATAATTAGAGTAATGATTTCATTTTGATTTCCATTTCCATTTTGAGTCAGTCGAATAAATGGTATATTCTTTGTAATCAAGTATCCACTCCATGATCATTTAATAGTAAATATTAGAGTGAAAAATAAAAGAGATTGATAAACGCATGACGTGAATGCCTACGGAGGGACGATGGTTTAACGGGTTATAAATGTTTTATAACATTCAATCACTGCACTTTTTTCTACCTTTCATCTTTTGATCTTGAGTTATCAGAGTTGAAACGTATTTGCATAAGTATTATATCTGTCGTTGGATTAAAATATTATGTTGCTGTTTTTTGTACCTAAAATTTTGAGACACCACTTAAGTGTTTTCAATTGATAGATATTTTTTATTCCTACTAATAGCCTTTATTACAAGTAGTGTATATAATTCTCATTTCCCTCTTATTAATAAGGGAAATCGTTCACGCTACTCAAGTTCTGCGGTTATCGCAATTTAAATTTTCTTGTTTAAAAAAAAAAGAAGAGTTCTAAGCACTTCTAAATGAGATGGAAAGAAAAAAAACACGTAATATTTAACCAATCAACTTCAAAAGAGCGCGATACGAAATTAAATGAACGTAGCTCATTAATATTGCAATTTCAAAAAATGATCAAATATGCCTTTTCCACCAGATGGTCTTTGTTTATCCCAAGCGATGAATAGTTAGTTACTTTCGTCGGCAAAGCGAACTCCGACCGACGTGGAAACTTGTTATTTTCTAATTTCCGAGAAATCTGCCGCCCCAGAGTGAAAAACAACCCAACCACGCGTCGTCTGTTTTCATCATCTGCGCCGACAGTAAATCGCTTATTAGTTTACGCATCCCTCTCTCCCCAGCGTGGAAGTGTGAAAGGAATGGGGTTGGTGAGCTGGTTGGTTGTTGAGCGCAAGCTAAAGAGGGAGAGAGAGAGAGAGGGAGAGAGAGAGAGAAAACACCATTCAAATATGTTTGAATAACGTATTTTGAATCTTCGTGTGTGAATTGAAATACGTGAAAAGGAAAGAAGTGGCACGTATAAAGAGAAGTACGATGATAAAGTAAACGAGTTGTTGAGACTGCGTAAATTAAAAGTATGCCTTGGTAACTCAGTGTCTATTAGGGGTAGAGCATTTTTAGTACATAGGCTTTTTTAATAGGATTTTAGCTCCACGGTTATGCCAACATTCACCGCTAAGGTCCTCAGGCACTAATAGTGGCAAAATATAATTCATTTTGCAATCAACATAGGTACAATACAATTTAAAATATCTAATACAATAAACTCACCCCAAGTCCCTCGTCTTAACTTATGTTCATCAGCAATCCAACTTTATCTATTTGTTTACAAGTGTTTAAGTATGTGTAAGTTTGAAAGTTTTAGTTGTTTCCAATTTATGTTTAGTTTTGCATTTCAACTTTCATATATTTAACTCTTTTGTACGAATTTCAAATGCGTTGATCGTTGCAACACCATTCAACCCCTCTCCCTCATTCATACCGACATTTATTTATGGGTACAGTTGCAAAATCACCCGCGGTGTTTGTTCAGAAAATTTGGAGAAGGCGACGAGAACAAACATTAATCCAGCTGAGGGATGAAGAGGGTGTTGTTTGGCGAGATGAGGGGGACGAGGGATGAAATGGCGTGAAAACGAGAGGAGCCGGTGGCTGAGGGAAGGCAAAGAAGCAAAGAGGGAATGGTCGCGTGGAAGTTTGTCCGGGCGGCGAGGGGGGTAACGGGGGTTGTGGCGGCGAAGGATGAAGAGATTGATTGGGAAGGGGGAGAAGTGTCGCGCGCTCTAATGAAGCCTCTGGTTCGTAAACAAGGGAGAGTTTCTGGCATGGAAGGGGCACGTGGAATATCAGGATGAGAGTGAGAGCAAGAGAAGTAGACGTGCTAGGAAGATCCAAACTGCAGGGAAATTGGATGTATGGATGGCGTCCACGCGAGCGGACAGCTACCGGTGGCTGACGGGAGAAAATCATATTAGACACAGCTTGAAGCTCGGAAAACCGGGCGGTCAGCACGGGAAAACATAATTTCTCTCCAAGAAGCGTGGAAAAGCACTTGAGCCAAGATGATTTCAGGCATTAGTGATATCTGGTGATTAAAATCCCGGACATAGATGCAATCATTTGTATGATGCAATTATCTACGTGACAGCTTAATACTTGGCATGCACAGGCGATTATTGCGTTGACAAAGCGTGAAAATAATACTCACATGAATGTAGATTATGGTCTTCATTGAGATTTTTGTCTAAATGGCAAAATAAACCTATTATTATAGTACAGTTATTGCGTAATAATCTGGTGATTAAAAACCTGGATATGGATGCAATCATTTGTGTGATGCAATCATCCACGCGGCATGTTAATACTATACATGCCCAGGAGATTGAGTCGGTAGTAAGTGGAGAATACTATATAATTCGCTACCTTGGTTTGACAAGGTTCTAACTGACCATCAGCTGGTTTTGAGAAAAAACCTTGTCAAAGTTTTAAACTGCTCTATTTCTATTATTAATAGGAATTTATTTTTGATTTTTGGCACATACACTAGTGATCCACTAGATACACTAGTAATAATTACTTTAAGAAAATATGTTATTTGTTTTATTTTTTTACATGTTTATATCAGTAATAAAATAAGTAAAATGCAGTTAGAACCTTGTCACACCAAATATTACTTTTTTCTCCTTGCTGTTGGAACTTTGTCACTGTTCTAAATCTGTTATTATTTTACATAGAGGAATAAAAACCGGTGCAACACATAGTGAAACATAAACTTAGTTATCTTGAGTGAAAACACCAAATTTTGCAAAAATGTCAGTTGGAACCTTGTCAAACCAAGGTAGCGAATTGTTGATAATAGTCTTAATAGTCAGTATCAGTCTAAATGGCTCCAAATCTTTTTCATTATAATACGGAGGACGGTTATTGCGATGATAGTGCATTGAATGAAATGATATGAGAGGTCGTTTAGAGAGTTTTTTGATGAAAGCATAAAAAATGCTTTACCAGCATCTTCAATTCCCTAATTGCGTTTAAAGTAGGTGGAAAATTTCAGGTGAGACAAAGAGAAATCCAGGTAAATTAAAATGTTCTTCACCTGAAAATGTGTTCTAGTAATTACCAGAAAGCAAATATTGTCACAAAAATTTCATTAGGAATGAAATGATATTGTAGAAATTGTGACCGAGAACAAAAATTGCTAATGTTAGAAATCCAGATGACAGACCAGAGTGTGGGCTAAGTATTTTATGGAGAAGATGAATGCAAAATATTACAGTTATATGATGTAGTTATTTTTCTAATTGTCTGGAGAAATTGAAAAGCATCAACACTGTTTTTTTTAACGGTCGCAGAGCTGTGCTTGAAGTGCCCCATAAGATTCAACATAGCGGTATTATTATCCCTGAAAATGTTCAATTCCACTGTCACAAATTATTGCATTAAAACCTAGTCAATTTCTGGTGGTTAAAATCCTGGATATGGATGCAACCATTTGCATGATGCGTGTGCGATGAGGAATGCAATTTTTATCGTAACAGTAGAACAATTAAAACAAAAGCATCCACCACATTGAATCCCCATACTTGAAAGTATTTTCACAGTTGCACTAGGTAGAGAGTATTGCCAGAGAAATATATACAGTCATCCTTCCAATTACGTAATGCGAGCGCTTTGCCCCATATTGAATGCAGATACTTAAATATTCTTTCACAGTTAACACACACAGTTTCACAATTTGTTCTTTCTTCCTATTGCCTAATAGGAAAAGAATCTATGAAAATTCAAAACGCAGTTTTTATTCATATTCAATCCTCAGTATGTAAGCAACGAATAAAAAAAATGGCAAATGACATCAAAATCATTTTGTGACACATCTTTACGATTTACTGCAAGGATTTTCACATTTTTATCCGACAATGCTAAATTGATCAAATTTTCATGATTTGCGTATTTTACTCAGTACGTGTAAATATTCGGAGATTTTGAACCAGAGTTAATTGTTAGTTGATTCTTGTAAAAATTTTCAGCTAATCTTACATAGGTAATAGAACAAAAAATATTGCAATTAAGAACTCAAAAATTGTATTTACAGGGGAAACTCTCATACTCACCTCACTCTGTACGACATCATTCAGGTGAGAATGTATTTTGGAACATGCCTGCAGGATATGTGTAACAGAAAATGCGAGGGATATGATTTCCTCGAAAATATTTTGATCATCTCAAGAGTCTGTGGTGAGGTGATCAGTCTGGTTCGAGGGACCAGTGGGCTGAAGCAAGATGGAGAAGAGAGGGGCGTAATTTATTTTTTTGGGGTTGGGGCTCGGTATGCTGGCAAAAGGGATAGAGATAATGAGCGATGCGAGAAAGGAAAAAGGATGAAGGAAAAGATGATAATAACTTGGAGGATGGAATAAACGGATGGAAGAGACTTGTTTATTATTTTAACAGACCCAGGTGAGGGCACAATCCGGCCCCCTCTTTCGCCGGTCTAAGGCTCTTTTGCAGAGCTTCAGTAATTCATTCATTCATTCTGTAAAATATTTGAGTTCAAGAAAAATTTTACAGACGCGGGCCAAATATTTTCGATCACGATTCAACAGGCAGTCTCTGTGAAGACATTCGTTATAAATAGTTTGAAATGAATAGTTATTATAAATAAATAACTTAATCGATAAACAAATAAGGGTAGAAATTGAACTCTGGGTTAAAATTTATAAAAAAGTTCTTTATTAAAAAGAATTAAATAGCCATCATCATTAGTTAATAATCGTAAGATTCGTTTTTTGCATATCTCCATTCCTCTCTCCTATCAGCTATCCTTTTCATAGCGACGTATTTCTTCTCTTTTACAAAATGTCATAAGATACTCATTCGAGGCCGTCCCTTGCTCATCATTCCTTCCACCTGTCTTTCTACGGTTCTTTTCATCAGGCCAACATGCCTCATAACGTGGACAGCTAAATTCACTCCGAGTAAAACAGTAAATTATGAAAATTATACTATAAAGGCATAAATTAATGCATAAAATGCGTGTGGTTTAAAAAAATTGAAAATTAAATCGGAAGAGAGAGGGAAGTGAAAAGAAAAGAATTCGGAATGGGAGCAAATATGGATGGCTGGTGTGTTTGGAAAGGTTTGGAGGGAGCTGGTGAGAAACACCCGTGAGGCACATGGAGTATGCATGGGTCGAGTGAGGATGAGAGGGGGTTGGAAGTGAGGAGGTTGGGGTAGGGTACAGATGGCGGATAAGGAAAGGGTCTGAGGGGAGGAGGACCGCGAGGGTTGGGGGGGAGGTGGAGATACCATGCGAGCGCTTCGAGTTGAGGCATTAGGTCAGGGGGTTTCGCGAGCGAGAGAGAGACCGGGTGAGTTGGCGGTGAAGAGAAGGGTAGGTTGAGGGGGAGGGATATATGTATGAGAGTGAAGGGGCAGATAGGAAGGAGACTTGAGGGCAACCTACATCTGCAACAAGCCTTGTTCAGGTAACCGCAAGATCGCGCCGGGGGGGTCGCCATCCAATATGCATCGCCCCGAGGAGCAGCCAGCGTTGAAGGCTCACGAGGAGATATTAGACGGGGATAAAAACTTCGAAAATGGGTCGTCTGAGATTCGAAACCTTCTTTGGGAATGCCTGGTTCTCCAGGGATGAGTGACAGTGAGATTCATTCAGAACGCGTTTTATCTCAGCTTTGTGATTACGCGGGTATTTCCAAGCTACATGAATGTAGACTGAGTTTTTTTTTTAATTTGAGAGGTGGAGTAATCCCTTTTGCGCCCCGATTTTCAAGTCATGGGAAACTTTATGCGCGTCTGAATGGGTTGGCCAATGGGATTATTAAATTTTACAAGGAAATTTTCAGCATTGATACCGTTTCCTCTAAGTTACCAGAGATGAATGTTAAACTTAATAATTGAATAGGTCTTCTATGAATAGTGACTATATAATATAAAACGGGACGTGTTTCGTGTTTCCTGGGCACGTGCCTTTTCTAAATGAATATTAATCCCATGACATCATTCCGCTTTCGTAGGTATTTCAATTCCAGATATGAATTCAGGATCTGGAATGAAAATTTAAGTTTACTTTTTATAACCTTTAGAATGAACTGATTCTAAATAACCTCTCATGATAGCTAGGAATATAATCCTTCCGGATTTAAACAAAGAAAATTAATGCATTTCTTGAAAGAAAGACGTGAAACTTTTCGCAACGAGGATATCCTGACTAGGCGATATCCTATGGGGATGGCTTCACCTCGCGAGATGAAACATATTTGTTCGGAATCCCTGAGGATGGTCGGGTAAAGAGGGGGCGCGGGTAGCGCAGTGAGGATTAAGACGGGAAAGAGGCGGAGGTGCGGGTCGGGAAGAGAGAGAGAGACGTACATCTCTACATTAACCTGCGCCCTCCTCGCCCATTTCACGGCTTCCGGATTCCTTTGCGAACCCTTTCTCGGCATTCCACGAGTGCCTCGAACACTCCCAATCCCTCGCCTCCACTCTTAACCTCCTTCTTCTTCCTCCACTCCGACCCAAGATCCGAAAAATATGTATTTTAGCCACGTGGAAGAAGGAAGGGCCACTTCACCCCAGGGATTTTCTTGCTATCGCGGTTGGCATTCTTCCCTATTTTAAATGTACGTCACCTGTCTTTTCAATTTTTCTATGTCCGAAATGAATCAAATTCAAGAATGTAAAACAAAATTCTCAAATAATTCAAGGAATCGCATAAAAAGCGAGAAAATGCCAAATCTAAATTTGTCGTGATTCATTAACTCCTTCAATAAGAGAAATGTATAATAGAGGCATTACGCCTTTCCTATTGATATTTATATTAGAATTTTTTCTCGACTAGTTTTCAAAATATCAACCGTCTTTTGGATATAATGAACAGCTTTCTCTTAAGCCAAAGTGCTTTTTAATTCTGTAAATCGACGCGTGATGGACAAATTCCATTTGCTAATACGATATTTTGGTTAAATAAAGGAAATGATTCGATGACCTATAAAATATTCAAGTGAATTGCGTTGAGGTATAACCATCACTGATATATTTGCCAATTTCACTTCGTGCTCAACGCTGGCAACCTCGCCAATTATTCGCAGACACATTGGAAATATGCTTATTTACCATCTTCTGAATATTCTAAATTTATGATAACTATCTGCAGATAGCAAAATAATGCCTGCATTAAATATCCTTCTCATCAAGAAACGGTATGGAGTTCCATTTTTCTATAACCTTGCATTCAAAGATATGACGCGATAAAAATATTGAAATGTCACATATTTCGTATTTTGAGGGAAAATATATTTCTTTTCCATTTTATTTTGATAAGGGACCAAGTCTTTTATCCCTCGGGGGAGAATTCAAGAAGATCTTTAGTGGTGGCAAAGTTTTCTAGGATTCTGAACGTCTCAAGGGATTTAAGGGGCTTACAAAACGAGATAGTAAGAAAAAGTTGTCCAAGGGATCCGCAAGGAGAGAGAAAATATCAACCGAGCGAACCCAGTGAAAATTCAGCACGGTTTTGGTACAACAAAAAAGATTCACAACGCATCCAACCCGGTCTCCCTTCCATCTTTCCCTTCATTTCTCCATCTCCTCTTCCCCCCCAAGGAGCTTAAACGTCCTCGCCTTCAATCTACGAACCCCTTTCCTTCAAGCAAGCAAGCAAGCACCTTCCCTTCCCACCCAAAACAACACCAACCTTCGGTTCATCCGTTCACCATTCCCGCTCCTTAGAAATGCTCGAATTTGCGTTTCCTTAGCCCCCTTCCTCCCCACCTCTGCCTCTCGCACTCACCTCGTCTTTTTAATCTCTACCGACAGGAATATAAACTTGTACGGTTTCCATCACGTGAATCCATTTGCGAGAGCGAATTCATTTGCGTCGAAAAATCTCTTGCCGCGGGTGAGTGTGAGGGGAGAGGGGGATTGTTGGGGAAACGAAAAGGGAAGCTGCTGCATCGCTCTTGCATTAAAAGGTACACGCGCAGATTTGATTCTGATGGTTCACGGCGCTGTAAATAAAATTTTCATCCCCGAAGCTTGGAGAAAAAAAGTTGGGAGAGATTGGTTTGCTGTGTGTGCATGTGGATCTTTTTTTTTTCAGGGATAATCCATTTTGCTCTTCCGGGAGACAATGGCCAGCTCTGGCACGGCTGGGTTAGGAACTAGGCCGGTTTTTTTTATTTACCGACTGAATGAGGAAAATACATTGTTACTCGGGAAAATAAAAAGTCTACCCAACAAAATTTTTAGGCAATTCTTTGCAAATGCTGCCTAAAGAAAGAGAATAATAGGGCAGATAGTTTGGCGATATATTATGAGGATAATATTTTCAAATACTTAGCATTTCATCGGCTCTTAATTTTAAATTTTGCATTAAAAGTTATTATTTTGCTTTAATAATTCTTTCCAAAGTATTATGAAATATTTAGAAGTCTATCTTGAATATAAATTGATTGTCTGTTTAAAAAACAAATTGTGATATTGAGACTAGGTACATAGTTTTTGCATACTAACACGTAATATATATTGCGTTTGGTAACCAGGAACAACAATACTTCAATAAATAATAAAAATTAATATTTATATTGGAAGAGGATTAGGGCAGACTGTGGCACAGTGGGACACGGGGTACAGTGGGACAATTGATTTATTTAAACAATTTACTCGGTAAAAGACCAATTGTGTTAAAATTAAAGAAGTCATATTACGATAAATAATGCATAAAATCTTATTTCATAATGTTATGTACGTTGGCATAAATGTTATAAAATATGTTTTTGCTATAATTTTCGTAACTTTCATGTTCTGAATATTTATGCAATTTTCCTAATTATAACAAGCTTCATAAAAAATGACTTGTCGAATACGTTATTTAGAGACTGTTAAATATTCTTAAAAAAATATGTTCCGAAAATAAAACGTTTAAAACTTTTGCTGACAAATATAAGACTTCAGGACATGCGGGGCACAGTGGGACACCTCACATTGGGGCATAGTGGGACAACTTGGATTGGGGCACAGTGGGACAACTTGGATTGGGGCACAGTTGGACGCCAACTTACAGCCCATGGGGTTCAAACTATCAATCTCCGTAACCTCCATGCACTCTAATTTCATGTCATGGTGACTTTATTGTGTTTTGGCTACATGTTTATGCTTTAGAATTTGAAGCAGTACATTTCAATGCAACAATGTGAGGACAAAAGTACAGAATGGCAACAGCAATGCACATAAGAAAAGTGAAGCCGAAGTGAATAACTAGTGTGAACCCCGATCGCATGTGACAATTTGTCTAAATTTCTTGAATCCCACAACTATTATATATGGAAGTGATATATTATACATATATAACTCTTCATACGGAACAGTACAGTCTTGGCCATAAGCGACCTTTAGGTAGTGAGGAGAGAGTCTCATAAATATTAGTTGCTGCGACGTTTCCCCTTTCTATGGGCCTACTCAGGGAATATTCAGTGATTTGCATGAAAGGAAGAATAACAGTCAATTAAAATCTATTTTTAAAGATAATTTTGAGGCAAGAGCATTTGTTACGTATTAACTGTTTAATTTAAATTATTTATAAACTGAATTTTTGAGATTCACAGCTTGTAAAATTAATTACCACCATATTAATCTGTGAGTAATAACTGCAGCACGACTGCACCACAGATCTTCTCGCCTGCACACGAAAAAATTGGCGTATGAGTTTGCTCAGAGAAATGGAAATAAATACCCGCTATCCTGCGATCAGAAAGAAATCGCTGATGATGATTATTTTTATGGTTTTATGAAGCGGAATCCTTCGATTATCCTTCGGAAACTAGAGGAAACCTCACTGGCAAGAGCCATGGGCTATTACAGGACGGTTGTGAGAGCATTTTTTTTCCGATTTGTCAGGTCTTTAAGTGAAACACGTATTTTTCGCTGGAAGTGTATACAATCACGATGAAAGTGGGTCCACTACCGTTCAACTCCAAGGAAAAGTGATAGCCTCCAATAGAGAGAAACAAGTAGGTGAAGTTACCTCATCTGAAAGAGGCTTCTCGGTTACATTGTGCTATCTACATTATAAATGATCAGGTTAATAACATTTCTCCATTTTTTTGTGATTCCTCCCAAAAATACTGTTTAACTCATGAGATCAGTAGGTGCCGCAAACCCATCTAAATGGATGACTATCAATTTACTTTTACTGGTTTGAAATCATTTCATCGATCATGCTAAGAATTCTAAAGATAATACCGCATTGCTAATTTTACACAACCATGAATCGCATTTTTCTGTTGATGGCATAGAGTTAGTAAAAATGAATGGGGTGTAACGTTTGCTTTGCCGCCTCACCGGAGTCACAAACCGCAGCCATTAGATAACTGTGTGTTCGGCCCTTTGAAATAATATTTAAACGACTACGAATTACCTAGAAACCACTCAGGAGAGAGAATAACAATTTGCAACTTGGCAGAGTTTGTGGGTACAGCATATAAAAAATAATTTACATCTAATAATATTATTTCTACATTTAGCTCAACCGGGGTATGCCCTGTAAACCCAAGCATTTTTAATAGCAAACACCTTGCAAAAGACAATGTCGAAGATCAGTTTGTTGCACCTTTATAATTTCATTTTGAACCCGAGGAGAATTTCGAAAGCCTAGGACATCCCGCGCTGAAACCTTTAAAGGGAAAAGTTGCCACCCCTGAGGAAATACGTTCAAAGTCTACCAGGGTAATATCTAAAAATACTAGACAGAAGAAAAGACAGGAGATCCCTACGAATACACTAGTTAAAAAGAGACTGGAAAATTAATATCATATCAAAAGAAAGGGAGAAAAAAACAGCCTGCTTATAAGAAAATGTTGACAAATGAGCGATAAAAATGTCAAGAAAATTAAAGATTTTCATATGAAAGGACTAGGCAAGCAGTGATTTAAAATTTATAATAACATAACTAAATACTTTTTACCCGCTCATGTAATTAAATAATAATTTTCGTGATTAATAAGTTCGCTTTCATACATATTTCACCTATTAAAATATAAGTATATTCATTTGTACCCTCAAATAATTCAAAATTTGTACTATATTGACCAATGGAAGCCTGTTCCACTCTGCCCCGTGCACTGTGCCCATCTGCCACAGCCTGGGGTAGAGTGGGAAACTTTTCATCAAAGAATAAACTGAAGTATTTCAACTATTTTAAGTTAATTGTATTACTTGCGGATTTTTTGATACGTTTTAGAATAAATTCTCCAAGCAATGGTACCAAACTTTTCCATTAACCAATAATTCTGTGGGTAATAAAAATGAAATGTTAAAACTGTCCCACTGTGCCCCAGTCTCCCCTATACCGAATGATTGTGTCTACATAAGATGGAAGTTTTTTCCATCTTGCGCCATGTTGAAATATCTCCAACTCATCCAATTCTAGAGATAGATTGACGACACTTACCATCCTGTCCCGGTTTTTTTTGTTTTGTGTGGTAAACAATCCTTTCTACTACTTACACATTTTTATTGGTCGTTTTTCATTTTCTTTCCTTGGCTTTCCTTGATATCAATAAGGCTTACATTTTTTACGAACGTCTCTTCCTCCTTTACGTGCATTCGTTATTCAAAACAATTACTTGATTATCTCAGTCATCTACAACTATATACCATTCCTAAAAGGGCTGAATATGAATTACACCTCATGTGGAAAATCGTTATGAAACCATAGTGACGTCGAATTCATGACAAGAACGGCCTCATTTCTCATATCTTTTCAGCTGAGAACGCTTACGTATATCAGAGACCTACCCAGCATTTGTCCTTGCTTATATTTTAAGCCCTGCTGTTTATCAGCTCGAAAATAAAAAAAAACACCAATGACTCTCTTCTCATTGGATCATAGAATATTTTTCTTATTCATGCGTGTCTTTCCATGCCTCACTAAATGTTTTCCTTCCTTAATAGAGTATTTTTAAAGCCTCTATCGACCTAACCTTTTCACCTGGGGTTGCAACCTTGTCGCGATGGAAATGTTTGCGCGTTCCCACGACCCCTAGATCAGCAAAGATAGGTTTAATTCTCAATTACTCCCAATGGGGCCTGCTCTGCCAGATGGATCGAAGAGTAGGAGGCAGATAAAAGGTATTTCATGTGATAGTTTCATGTAAAAAAGCACAGTTGAATAGAAGTTGGAAATGCTTCCAACTATCTCTTCCATAAAAGCATGCAGTAAAATCGAATGAGCCTCGGAAACTTATTTAGCGGGATCTTTATGGTATTGCTGGGTGTCCTCCACGGCAGTGAGGTAAGATTCTTGAGGTCATCAATTTGCCAAACCTTTGCTGAGAATTATCATCATCAGATCCAAGAAGAAAGAAGATGGAGAAGAAGAAAGCAGCAATGAGATGAAGTAGGAACATGAATGTAGGACAGCGATGAGAGCGGAAAAGATAGAAAGAATTGAAAGGGAAATGGCAAAAGGAAGGATGGATATCTTAGGTTAATGCGAAGTAAGGCGGAAGGATAGTGGAGACTACTGGTGATGGGTACAGAGTTATATATGTATATCAGGTAAGCGAAAAGGAGTGGTAGAAATTGATACACAAACCGCCAACATTGAGGTGGTTCTAGAAGTTCACACTCCCACTAGCAATCATGGAGAGGAAGAAATAGATTTATTGTATGAATTCATACAATAAATGTATTTCTTCCTCTCCATGATTTCCTCGAGCTCTTAGCAGCTGGAGGAAATAATTAGGGGAACCTGGAAAGAAAAATCTAGTAGTGATGGGTGGCTGGAGCGCTTCAGTAGGGGGAGAGAGGGATGGATAAGAAATAGGAGAGTTTGGATTAGGAATGCGGAACGACAAGGGAGAGAAAGCAGCTGAATTTTGCGGAATGAACGTGTTATTCATCACAAACGCATGGTTCAATCATTATAAAGGGCGAAATCACATGAAAAGTCAAGGGGATATGAGGAGATATCATATCTATCAGAGAGATTAGATCAGACTATTTCATGGTTAGACAGAGGTTTGTTTAGAAATAGTGTGAAAAACTTTCGCAGCCTCCCTACCGTGAATGCAGATTCATAACAAATCCTAGAGTTTATGAAGTGCAACGTAGGATTCAGAAGATATGAAAACTGAAAAGGCAAGGAAGTTGAAAGCTCTGAAGAGAACTTTGAGGACAGAATACCAGGAACGGGTGGCGGATGCTGGCCGTAGTATTTCGTGTAAACGGTTATAATTCCGCTAAAAAAAAAGCTGTATAATGCGGAGACTCCAGGGCTATTAGCCTAATATCCCACCCAGCGAAAGTGGTGATGGGGATTCGCTGACTCATTCGTAATCTGTGCATGGCCCAGGCTGCGCAAGTAAGGGTAGTGGACAGGGAATCTGGATGGGCAATCATTGACTAAGTATTGAGGCAATGTGGTCCACTGTTGCCATTTCTATTTTACGTGTAGGCTGAGGAGATAGCACGGAAGGTGTGGGATGAGTTTGAAGCTGAAGTTCAAGCGGGGACGAAAATGTTTACATTGGTGAGGCTTGCGGGATGATCAGGCATTGATAAGCCAGTCAGTGAGAGGTTTGCAGTCAGTGGCTCTAGTGGGTGCGTTACGCAAGTGTTACGGTGCTTAACGGTGCGGAAACGTGGACATTAAGGTAAGAGGACGAGAGAAGACTTTCGAGATGTGGGTGTGAAGAAGAAGCTTCTAGATGAGATGTGAAGGAGACAAATGGCTTAAATGGAGCGTGAATAGATGTTGGAAGTGCATGAAGGGAAGGAACACTACTAGAATACTTTGCTAGTCAATGCTCTATGCAAACCTATCATAATCGATATAATACCTTAAAAATAAAATACAGCTAAAAATTATTTTCAATCCTCACAACTCGCTGAGGGCGTTAACTAATTATACCCATTTCAGATTAAGTTAACTTTAATGATTTTTTAAGTCAAAACAATCTTAAGAAGTGGATTTGAAAAAGGAATTTCTGATGAAAAACGCTTTTGAGTACCTATCTATGTTAAATTTAGATTTGAAACAAATCAAGTGATACGAAGGGAAAATAGGGAAAAGCCGTTGGAAAATGTAGGTATGTTATTTAAAATACTATCTCCTATCCTCATTAAACTCATATTAACTAAGGGTTGACCTCATTTTAAAAATATAATGCCCAATGTTTTAACCTTTTGGTATCATTATATGGTTCCAGGGAAATTATATTAAATCAGGAAATGGCACAAAGAAAGATATTCTGAATTCCATGATAAAAAATCCATCCTATGAGTCATTAAATGAGCTACATATTTCATCAGACTTGCGTACACTCTCATTCTCGGAATTTTTGAGCCAGGCAACTCATCAAAAATAGGACATTCATATATCTATAGTCACGTGCATTATTTTTGCATTCTGAGCGATTTTCAAAATTTTTTTTTAGAAAAAATGAGTTTTTTAAATATCATTTATGCGACACATTGTCTTTTTTCGGCTATCTTTCTTTTTTATTTATACATTTAAAATCTTAAGCGACATAGAAATAAATTTGGAGGATCACGTAATCAAGGGGATATAAAGTTTTTATTCAAATCTGAAATTATCTTAAACAGATATAATTCCTTGAGAATGCCATCAATGCGCAACGGGACAAAAAATTATACGTAGTTTTTCAGTGGCAAAAATAATTGTAGTCTTAGTTTTTATAAATACAGTCTGGAAAAGTTTTATTGAGTAAGTTAACTGTACATTTGTCGATTTTTTTGTTCATAGGCAACGTTTTACCCAGTAACTTACGACATTCGTAATTGAGAGGTTATCTCAACTATAAGTGGATATATGGGGGTAATACCTCAAGTAATAGTGATATCGCAAAGGCTAGCGAATCTTAATGTATAGGCTTTCTTAATCTCGAATTTCATGATAATTATTGCCTAAATTGACAATCTTGTCGAAGGTAATATTTTCTATCGCATCATCGTTTCCAACGATGATTCTCCTATCCTAGAATATTAGAGAGCAATTAAAAATAGAGTTCTGGCATTTGATCATCCTCAAGTGGTTGTTAGTACTCGGGATCAAATTACATTATCAGATTTTGAAGAGAAATTGGTAATTTCCTCTTTTTTTCTCTCGCAATCTAACAGCACGTTTTCCCCCATTTTCGCTCAACGTAGTCATACCCAATTACACCCTACCATTCTGAGTATGTGGGGTTCTTAATTAAAAACTATGTTCTATTTTGATTAAAAATTGTAATAAATGTGTCGCTACATGATTTGTTGACCTAACTCCTCCATTGGTTGTTATTTGAACCTGGTATACATAATCCCCTTTGTTAGACGCAATTATCTGTGAGATGATGTAAAAGACAACAGAAGTCCGAGAATATTTTGACTGACTGATGCTGACTGAATGAAATATTTGATCTTTGTAAATGGTATTACATGGTTGTGTTACAAAGAAGCAGCATGATAGCGTTTTCAAGAAGTTACAAATTTATTTTTTAAAATATGTTCCTGAAAGTGCAATGATATAAGGAAGTGTTTTCTAAAAACAAAAATATGCACAGCTATGAATGAAAAGTTTATTTTTATATTTTATATCCTATGCCAACACAAAAATTGCATTACCTAATTTGACAGATGTACTGTCTCCGAACGTGGTAGGATTTGCATTGCGTCTATCAGAAGGTTAAAGAGACGGGTGATAATCGGAATTTCAGACGTTTTTCTGCGTGGAAATGGGTAAAAAAATGAGACGCAAAGGAAGGAAGGAAGAGGCAAAAGTTAAGAGTAGCGATAAAAAAATTCAATCGTAAACCTTTCGTTTCGAAGCCTTATACCCTGCTCGTCGTTACCCGTCAAGGATTTCCTCTTTCCTTCCTTCTTCAGGAACCCACGTTCTCGCTTCAATCCCCTGCTCCCAACCCACCCTTCCGTCTCGAGACCCTCCATCTTCCCGTCCACCGGCCCTTACAATCATGTGCGGCTTCTTCATCCTTCGAGAAACCAGCCTGCCGTTCAAAATTGCCGAGGGCCGAGGAGGGAAATGGCCAACCAAGAGGATCCGTCATCGTAATTATAATCCCATCTCTCACTGCGGATGGGATTTTCGCCGTGCCTTCGTCCACGCCTTTTAAAAATGGCCCGACCACCGTCGAGAAGCCGATCCTTGCGTCTTAAACGTCTCTTGATTCAATTTCGCTCCCCCAAGGGAATGAAGGGACATCTCCCAACAACGCATTTACCCATGTGTTCAAGCTGATGGTATATATGATATGAAATTGGGACGGCGGTTTGGAATGATAAAATGTCAAAATAGGCCAAGTTACATGCATGAATTACCAAGCAGAATGCACCCGATATATTTTATTAAATGATCATCCCTGCACAAGATTGCAATCATATCACTAGCTAAGTGTATTGAACGTTTCACTTAAGCTAATACTTAGGCCTTCAGTAAGCTGTGTAATTATGTCCAAATATAAGGCCAAGGTAGATTGAAATTTTTACATACATTTATGACTTTTTTACGGAAAAACACGTTGATAATTCATATATAAAGAAAAAGTGTCATAATATAATTTAATATAAAGTACTTCATCGAAGACTCCATGAAAGAGTCTTCAACCTGAGGGCGAAAAGGACATACGCAATTGCCGCACATTTCCAGGTGATTTATGAGCACCTGTCGATATCGATCGAAATTCTTTGATTTTATGAAATTTACCGTATCCCGCTCCACCATTATTTAGATCCTTTTCATTCATCATACTTCGTTTCAGGTATATTGGAAGCACTCATGGAAATTTTAGCCGATCCGTTCCAACTCTCTGATGCGTCGTCATCCTAGCCTGTATCGTGCAATGAAAGGCATCGCCCGCTCTCCGGGGACAACACTGGGAGTGTGACTTGGGGGAGACATACCCACGAGGCAGGAAGATTTTTTTCATATGCTATATACGGAGCGATGAGAGGCCTGCATGGTATCGAATTACGACACGGAAGGCGGAGCTTCGAGTGGTATCTGGAGCTCATGCTCTCTGCTTCGTAATGGCCGAAAATTGATTCCTCCACTCGATCGCTTGCATTGCATCACTTCTTATCCATCGCGTTGCATTTTTATCCGGGAATACGCTTTACCCCATTTTGAGCCAAATGCGGGCGCTGCTAAAGGCGTGCACCGGGGATTTCGTAGATTTTCTGCCGTTCAAGTCCTTTTTGTATTTTTGCCGCGATCGAGCTAATGGCGTCACTCAGCCAAAAGCACCGCGTCTCCGCCAACAATTCCCCTTCGTCCCATATTTACGCCTAGCATACCACCACCTCCACTTGCTCACGTCTTTAGGGAGCTGGCTGCTTTTTCACGGTGACATCAATAACTTCACCGTCGAAAGGCTCTGGAGCGAGCCGATTCAACGAATGGCTCTTCTGATTTTATGGAAAACGAGCGGAATAGATGGAGTTGGAAAATAAATTGGTGTAAATGATTCCAAAAAGTACCCTGCTCTATTGAGGAAGTTAGATAAGGAATATGTGAATCATAGACCCGTACTAGGTGACGAAGTGGGAAGTGATGAATGAGTATTATAAAATATATATTTCCCTGTTTACTCTCTGCGTCATCTTGATCTCACCCCAGCGTACATATTTTTGATTTGAATAAACTATGAAGTGAGGAGAACGAGTGACTGCGTGGATAAACATGGAAGATTGAATTTAATCGTAGAATTTTTAAATCAATCATTTGGGGAATTATCCGTCGTGAGAATCCTTTTGGGACAGGTGGGTACCTGATGGCGTACCCAATTGGGCCTGTCTATAGTTCTCGTTCATTTCCGGTCTTTCCGCGCTATTCCTGGATATCCATCGTCGTGATCAATGCATGCCATTTTATCTGCATCTCCAATATCTATGCAGCCAAAATACTTTGCATTGAAAATAATTTCAATGCAGCATTTCGTTGGGAAGTACTCATGGAATTACCAGGGGTCTAAAATATTTATCAAATCATAATCAGTTTATATTTAATTGAAGGTTCCTTTTTGTAGGTGCTTTCTATTTTTTATAATATTATGATATGGCAGTTAATTTTTCCGAAAAAATATGGTGAATCAATTGGTACATCAAAAATGCATCTACCAATTCCACTTTTCATAGTTTAGGCACAATATTCTATCAATTTTAAACAGAAAATTATGTTCTGAATCATAAAAATTCATAGTATTCACTACTACACTACGATTCAATGACTATTCAATGCACAGCGTACACTATATATGTCTACACCATGTAATCTACAATGATGCCACATTTTATCCTGATAACTGCTCTAAACATATTCTTTTCAAACAATCATTTTTATCGGATTTTTATTCTCGTTATTATGGAATTGATGTTTAGTGAATCAACGGGATACTTTTATTTGAACTGATTCATAAAAATATGCCTTTTCATGCACATACTTGATATTAAATTTTCTTTGGCACCAATTTTAAGGCTTACTTCATTTTAATCAAGTTTCAAATAAGCTAAAGTGAGTGAAATGCAATATTTGTGTGTTTCCACATTAGATGTCGTACCTGCATTCTTTTATATATTTTTATGGATAGTGATTTTTGCATTTCTGCATTATAAATGACAAAACATCCCATGCAGATGACATCAATCGTTGCATCGAAACATTCTTCTTTCGAACTGCTCACTTCCTGGTGTGTCGGTCGTTATCTGTCTTTCCCATATCCTCTTCTTGAACCCATTTCTCTCCCTGTATCTCTCTCTTCACACCAGGGTGGATAACCATTTCCCTTCTCCCCTCTCATATCCATTCCGAAGCCGAGATAGAGGGAACCGCGTCTACCGACGTCACTTGCCATTCCTCCAACCATTTGCCCATCATGTTTCTTCCCCACTCTGCCGTTGAAATTATCCTCCACACTCCTTCCTCCTATTCCTCTCTTCGCCCTCTCCACACATATTCCTTCTGCTTCCGCCAACCCATCGCTCTCCTTACCTCTCCGCCACTCTAATTCATTTTACCTCTCATCTCTCGGCTTTTTCCTTCCTATTCCCGCGAGAAACCTTCCACTTCCGCATCTTCTGCTCCCCTACATCGAACGTCTCGTCGTTTTCCCCAACATGGTTTCGTTCTCACCGTTGCAAAACCAGTACTCTCAAGGAAAATTTTTTCTGAACCACATATTGCTAGAGTTTCCTCTTGCAGGAAAAACAGTAAATGCCGTTCTCCGTAACCGCTGCTGATTTTCTGTGTGCATAAGCCTAATAAATGTGTGAAAAATAATTGTAAAATAAATGATTAATTAAATTTTAGTAAATTTTCTAGTCTGTACATTTGAGCCTGAATTGATTTCCTTCAGGTTATGAAACCAATTAGAGCAATATTGATTCGAATAAAATCGTTTTTCTCGTATCTAATTTATATTTCAAGGGAATTTAACTATAAATTCAATATAATCTTTATAGTCTCCGGCTCAACCTTGTGGAAGTTTATTTTAACAAACTCGCTTTGCTCGCTGGGGGGGCTCTGCCCTCCCTAGGCCCCCCCGAAAAAGGCCTGCGGCCTGTTATGCTCACTGTGGGAGGTCTTACACTTTTTGTTTGCTACTTGTTACTTAAGGATCGTTTACTTTTAAGCTGGCTAGCTTAGGTATAAGCAATATTTCTACTTTCACGTAAAACGAGCGCATGGTGCGTAGGCTACAATATGAATGTAAATATGTATAAAGAGAAACGTTTTTCTGAGGGGCTAAAAAAGTAAAATAAAGTTCTACGAGTTTCTCTAACTTATTCAATTCAAATACAAAACACGTTGAGACCACGTTCCACTGTAACACCCAATGCATACGTAAGATCATAACATAACGACTTTACGTATTACAATGAAAAACACGTTTATTAGTTATTTTCCACAAAACTCAACCAAATTCTTGGTATACGAATAAGATGTAACAGCTGTTCCCCTTCGTAAGCGAAATGCGTAGGGACAGAATATCAATATCTAGAGCAAATGCGCCTTAGCATGAATTGGGGCTTGTAAGACGAATTTTATCGAAATATTATTTATCGTGATCGCGAATGATTTCACTTCAGAAATACCTCT
Source organism: Ischnura elegans (assembly GCF_921293095.1). Taxonomy (NCBI): domain Eukaryota; kingdom Metazoa; phylum Arthropoda; class Insecta; order Odonata; family Coenagrionidae; genus Ischnura; species Ischnura elegans. The sequence goes on from NC_060246.1 coordinate 35,999,794, forward strand.
ATTTAAAGTTTTAATGAATCGGAATACACAAATATCTCAGCTTTAATATCCAACGCAATGCGCAGTAAATCTGGTGAGTAACGGATCACAGCGTTTGGTGTACAAGACATTGTGAATGTCAAGATTTCGGTAATTTTCACAGTTGAATAACTTAGTCACTCAAGGAAACGTGATTTTCGCAAGACAAATAATTGAATAAGAAATACCTTTATTTGCACTTCTCTTCCATATTGTATTATTCACTGCCTATTCACTCCTGCAGCTCACGGATAACATTGTACATTAAAAAGGACATTAACGGAAAAAAGAACGTAAACAAAAATAAAAAGTTATCACCATCACAAAAAATGAAAATATAATCATTTTTACCTACCTATATTATGTAAGACTTGTTTAAAAGTCTTTCTACTACAATCGTGTATCGCCAACAAGATATGAACTATAGTCAACAGCACGAATCATATTTCTAAAATGGCATTTAGAGCACTTGTTAACTTTGAAATTAATAGCCACCACACCTTCAATGTAATATACCATAAACAACTAATTCCTACCTTATATTTCTCCGCTTTTCATTTGACTGCGCTTTGTTTAAACAGATGTTTGTTCTTGCGGAAAGAAGACGCAAGGAAATAGACACTTCAAATATTACTTTCTTAATTTCCTTCCTTACATCAGTTTTTCGTTTTAATTCCTTTATCTTCTTTCCCAATTTAGCTCCTCTTGTTTGCATAAACAAATATGTTGCTATGATTGTTCGTTTGTATGACTGCTGCGCCGCCGTTGGAATTTGGTGGCCATTTTTTGAACTAATCCCCATACTCAATTTTATATGAATAGACTGATAAATAATTGTAAATTTATTGTTTTCATAATTTTTCCTGGGGTTTCAGACAATTTTAGAGGGGGTCTTCATTAGACTTTTTGCCGTATCTCGTCTCGTTCACCCCAAACATTTGTATGAGTGAGTGAATGAATGAGTGGTCGTTAAGGGGTCTTATGATATATAGATAGATGAAAAGAAAAACTATGTATTTATCCACTCCGTAGAAACTTGTTGTACCGCATAATAAATTGGTGGATGAATTCATAGTTTCTCCTTTCATTTGTTACACATTCAATTAAAGTTTCAGAAGCAGCCCTGATTTATAGATTTAGGAGCAACTAAGATCCCAGCTTTGACGGTTTTTTTTTCATATGTCCTAATTCTTCTTTCCTCCATAATTTAAATCCGTCAGCCAAGGCTGACCTGCCGCTGTATTGTATTCTATTTATTTATGATATGTGAGTATAGTTTACGTTCTCTCATCATCATTTTCCATATTTCAATGATAAAAATAACATATACTGTTGATTTGTTCCTTCAACGGCTCGCTTAGCTACCCTAAAAAAGCAAAAAATGGGAGGAATTGAGAAAAAAATCTTCATATATACAACAATCTTCGCACAACCTATCATAACAGAGATAAATAAACAAATTTTCTTTGCAAACACTTTAAAAGAGGATAATCCTAAGAAATAGTTGGCTAAAATTGTAAAAAGTGAAGTAAGTTTTCTACTTTGAAAAGGAAATACACGGCGCGCACGGCAATTTTGATTTTGGTCATAAATCAAGGTCAAGAAGTTGAACTGTGATGGAAGTAACATCGTTGGTGAGAAAAACAGAAAAATTATATTGATTTTTTTTCTTCTCGTACTATAATAAATATCATTTGCCGCAAATAGTAGGGAATGCAAAATTAGGGACATTTACTCACGGGCATTAAAATTATTTTAAAATTAAAATTGGGGACAGGGACAGTTACTCACGGGTAAATATTATATTAATTAGAAATTAAAATATACCATTATCAATTCCATCTTAATTCGGCTGCGATAAATATATTTTGTAATAAAAATAGTAAAAGCCGCGATCGATGGGAATTCCTTACGATTTCTTAGCGCCTCTCTTACTGCCTTGGGTCTATGGAGTTTTATTTGGAGACTATTTTTCCTATTGGCAAACATTATTCTAGATTTTAAGGCGCAGAAAAGAATTTTCAACGCATTAGTCTACTGTAGAAAATTACTAAGAATGTGTCAAAGGCTGCACAATGACTTAGACGCTCCTGAGTTAATTCTGAATTCGGAAAAAATCCATTTTAAAGTATCCAGATTGCGACGGAGTTTATCAAACGGACTGTAAAATACCTGTACGGCTGAAGTCCTTGTCCTAAACTCTTGAATAGAAGACCAACACTCTTACATCCAATCTAACTCTACATTCCTCCTCTACCTTTGCGTTCTTCCGTCCTCCTGAAGGTTTTTCTTCCATTTCCTCCTTTCACATCCCTCTCCGGATTCCTCATCCATTTTTTTTAAAAAGCTCTTTCCATCCCAACCCAATGCATACTCGACATGTACCAACCACCCATTCTCTCAACTTCTCACACACTCAAAGCCTACATCATGCCCTTCTCTCCCCTGAATTTCTCCTTCCCCTTTCCCTTATACCCTTCCCTCCACATACCCCATTCCTATCTACTCTAAGAACCCCTTTTTTCCCCCTCATGCTGCCGGATTCCATTAATACGGAGCGAAATTTCATCAGGAGGCAAATGAACCCGGACTCCTCTCACGCGAAGCGACCGAAACGTTGAAGGGTGGAAATGCCGAGGTAGGGGTTTAATCGGGGTTGTGAGCAAAGGTTTTTTTTACCAGGAGGTCCAGAGAAGGGGAGAGTAGGTAATATGGGGGATGCCGGGACGGGTGAGGACACGGTGGGGACGAGAAGGGGTCTTAGGGGTCAGCTTTGGGGGAGAGAGTTATACAGCGATGGGGTACGGAGGAGTGGATATTTTTTGTCCGGCAGATTGGGAGGTTGGGGGAGCGTGTGGAGAACATGGGCGTGTGGAGGGTTGCGGATCGCCACGGGGCAGACTGAGGGCTCGGCCGTGGATTTTGAGTGCCGCTCCATGATGGAGCATGGGAAGGGAGTGGGAGATGGTTGTGCTGTGGCGCTGGTCGAGGACGTCACTGGGGTGGGTGATCAAGGGATGCCGGAATGCCATGGCGACGAAAGGACTGGTGGTGTTGGGTGTAGGTATTTTTTGTTTGGTTAGGCGCCAGAGGACATCCCGAGAGGCAATAAAAAATATATTCCGATGACATTGGGATTCCATGAGTGCTTCGAGCGCCCTTTTCACGCGATTGCAGGGTGTATTTGAGTCCCCCTTCCCGTTTTTGTCCGCCCCGGTCGGAATGAAGGGATGCAGGTTTACTGGGGTTGTTCGGAGGCAGCCGTGAAAGCGGATGCATTGCTTCCAGATCACTCTCGCCATTCCTCCATCTCTATGTTTACAAAAGGGCCTTCAAAATTATTCAATGATTATCCTGGAAAGCACAAACCTTCTTGAGTAACCAACAAAGTATTATCCTCTCTATTCATAAATCGCATTCTTCGATGTATTTGAGTCCATTTCCATGCAAAGTTTCATCTTTCTTTGATCATTCAGCCGCAAATATCCTCTATCACTCAATTTATTTCACATGATTTGGCGTTATCTCGTAATTTAATACTTCAAGCTTTCAATACCTCAAGTTTCATCACAGTGGTTTGCTACACGGATTCACATTTAAATTGGATGCTTCTGAATATCTTCAGACCAATGCCTCCACAAGATGGTCTACTTAATCAAATCATTGCAATTTGATGGATAGGGAGGACTTTTTGAATGACATAGGAAATTTCGTACTCTTTGTAATCCTTCAATTTATTTCTATCACACTGACGAGTTCATTCAAACTATTATTTCCTGAGTTAAATAATCATTCATATGATTGTAATGCAGAAATGAATTAGCACCACTTGTGGTTACTCTTGTTCATGAAGTGATAAACTTTCTCAATTGAATTTCCATCAGCGGGTAGTGCTATTCAAGAGGTGCTCTTTCCGATGATCATTTTTAAACTTTACCGTTCTTACGGGTATCATCTGTTCCATGCCAGCAGTTTAAATTCTGACCTAGGAGTGCAATTTTCCTCTGCAAATTGCTTTCCAAATAATAATTTTTGTACCCAGGCTAGCAAGTTTTAATCATTTTTTAAGTGTTTACCTAGTTTGTTCATTTAACTATGTATCTCTATATCGTATCACTTTTCTTTCTCTCTAATTTCCTTTTTGCGCTCTTGAAAATTCGTGTACATCAGTCGTATGCTTCATCCTTTTTTATCTCCACAATTGCATTTTTTCATGTTTCACTTTTTCCTGATTTATTGTCTGCAAGTTCGTGCTGAAGAAAATTGCTTTTATTAGGAAGTTACAAGTTATTAATTAATTTGACAATTTTATCATAAATTATTCAAAAGAAAACTATCATAACATTCACTTTTACTGTTCATTATATCCATATTTTATTAAGTATGGCATATTTTGTTCATAGACCGATATATGAGCCTGTCATATTCATCGCATATTCTAGTATTTTATTTTTCCAATATTGAATCCTTCTCTTTGTTTAGGTACTTATGGGACATGGGTTCTGTAAACTTTTCCACTTTTCTTTAATTAAAGATTTATTCCCGAGGATTAAAAAACTGAATCCCATTAAAAACCTGTATTATTTTTATAATTTTTTCGAGAAAAACTTTTATTTCACTATCTTCTTGGCGTAGGTAATGGGGGAAATAATAGTATGGTAGCCGAGATCCTCCGGGGCTATGCAGTGTAGAGTGTCTGCGTATGTCAGAAAGTATGTTTGCTTTATCGCATCTCACAACCTCCGGATGTTATTTAACTTACGGTAAGGAAGCCATCCAAGGCAATTATAAACGGAAGTCTGCGTAACTCGTGCCGCGGACATTCGAACTAATTTCCGGAAAGCTTTTCACAAAAATCCGGTCAGAAAGTTAACTTTGGCCAGCTTTCGGCTCATCCAACTCGGCTTAACAATTCCCTTATGCTTCTTAACTTCGGGAGATTGCGACTCAGCCAACGTGTCCCAGCATCACTTCCGTTATATCATCCCTCCTGACTCAGACCACTCGTACCCACCTAGTCTTCCCTTCGCAATCGCCCCCTCCTTATATAGCGATACTTACCACTCCAACTTCTCTCCTCTCCCCTTGCTGCTTGTAACCCTCGTGCAGCAGACGCCACTTCCCAAAATATCATCAACATTCCCTCCTCTCGAACCGTCGTTCTTCCGTCCCCGCAGGAAGACTATCAAACCACTCGACCACATTTTTAAGTCCCCCCCCCTCCATCCCTGCAAATCTTTATGGCGTAAAACGTCTATATTCGCACGTAATAAATGGTCCTCCATACTAAGGCCGTCTTGGGCACGTTTTCCTCGGATAGGCACCTAAGAGGTGACATCTGATTTACACCTGAGTAACGATTGTGTTGCTTGTACAGCTTTAGGATATGGGATCTGAAGGCTCAGTAAAAACTCTCTTTAGGGTTGAATACTTTCATGAACATGGAAGGATGCGAATACTATTCAACATTTCCCCTGCGAAATAGAATTTTTTGACAGTTGTAATTATTTAAATGTATGTATTTAATTTCAAAGCATAGATTTGGCCTTCAAACCTGGTATTCATTTTAAAATGGACTACTTACCAGTGCACTAAAAAGATTAATGAGAAACACTTGAAGTTGGAAACTCAATTATGTATTTTCAGATACCTTTAATCAAAGCGCGTTTCCTCAACTGTCCCCATGAAAACAGTAACTTAAACTAATAAATCAAACTAGAACTTGATATATTGATACTCGATGCTTCTGATTTTTTCTACAAATATCTCAGTATACCATTTATTTTTACTTTATAGAGACCAGTTAGTTTATCATTATATGCTTTTTCTAAGATTGAGGCTTTAACTTGGGTCGGGGGTAATGCTCTACTGGTACATACTCTTCGGAAAATTTGACCTGAATTTCAATGGCAACAGTGATCAATTTTAAACTCCTCCTCTATTGACTAGTATTTTTTTGCACTTGCCATTAAGAGAAATCTATTGTCGTGCAAATAATCCTTAGGCTATTATACTATTATTCCATGTCCTTTAACTCCTCGCTTATTCTACTATGACCGACTGCATTTTGCTTTTTCTTTGGTGACTACCGAATTATGTGTATCTGAAGTAACACCTTTTTGTTTGAAGGCGTCCATAATAATAAAAAGTCATTTATCTTACCTTCAGAAATTACACCTGAACAGAAAATTGTATGATTTGAACATCCACTCACATGACCAATATATTTTAGGTATTTATTAGTCTAGTCATATCTCTGGCATTTAAAATTATTATATTACATATTAAGTCTTCCGTGATATATCAGAAAAACGAATAGCAAAACAGACGAGTATACAGCCTAAAAACAGAGTATCTCAAGCAAGAAACGGATAAAAAATTGTATGGCCATCTAAAAAATATTTATGCACATCTAAAGTATTTTTTGTCGCTCGAATAAATAAAGGCGCTCCTGATTAATTTTCAAGCCCCATGAAAATGATTAGCCATTTTTCATATCGAAGACTAGACGTTTATTCGAGCATGAGATGTGGTTCTTGAAATGGGAAAGCCTTCATGTGTGAGTGGGATGTGACGTCATGGCTCACAGCCTAATTATTTAGGCTTGCCAATCCATCCACTTCATCTCTCACCTTCCACCTCCGCCCGATCTTTTTCCCTACGTATCGCCCTTAAACCCTCATCTGTCTTCGCTTTCCCAACCCTTCCACCCCATCAAGATGAATTCCTTCTATGTTCCTTCACACCCATTAAGCAACCCCGTCCTCTTTTGCTCTCCCCCTGGGGCTACCTTGCAACCCTACCCCTGTCTTTACCCTCCAATCTTGTTCAGTCTTCTCCCTCTCATCCTAGTCCACCCCGCTTCTCACTTTTCCAAATACTGCATCGGTTCTAACTTTCTCTCACCCAAAATAATTTGCCAGAACAAACTCCAAACTTTCCAATCACCGCTTCCGTTCATCTCTACGAGACACCAACGTGAGATGCAGCTTTCCCGCCGTCATTACATTGATCTCATATTATTCTAGTCGCGGTATGTGGCTCTATTCATACTTTTGTGTGTCTATAAATACTCTTAGACAGCCTTAATCCACATTTTTAATCATTTACCGCCTCTCGATTGCTATAATCGATTTATATGGGCGACTACTAGCCCTTGCGTCACCAATATCATTCAAACGAGGGCCTGTATTTTCCAATTATATTCATTTTCCAATGCAATTCTAACCTGCTCAGTACCACTTCTACCTCTTCGACAGTATTTGAATTTCATTTATTGACTTGGAATGCTAATAATATTGAGGTGAATGGGCTAAAAGCTCTCTTAAATGTAAATTGTTCTTTTTGATAAATATGAAACCAGAATTTTTTTTCAGTAATAAAAATCAAAGTTATACATAACTTTGATAGTAAAAATATATAGAAGAGGAAGGAAGTAGATAATTAAGAAAAACTATGACTCGGTGGAAAATACAAAAAAACGAAAATCTTAGGTAACAATGTTTTGCTACCTAAACAAGAAAAAATAAGATAACTAAACGTTTTAAAATAAAAATATTCACCACATGTAAGGTTTTCTTTACGTTTGGATTTTTAAAAATTATTTGTACATTTCATGTTGGTAGGAGTTAAGCAAGTATAAATGAATATTTAATGCTGGAGCTCTCACAGTTGTATTCATTTGCGGGTATAGTAAAATGTCACAAAGTGAATGCAGTCGCAATGAGATAATTTTCAGCATCACATAAAAGTGTTCATGTTTGACATGTCAGCTTTTGTGAATAATGCCAGTTTACATTCAAATGAGTGTGAAGAAGCTATCTACTTCTATTATCTTGAAGATTTAGAATCGAATGAAATGACTTTTTCAATGAAAATTGAGAGAATAATAACGTTTTCGATCGTGTTATTTATGTTCAAATGAATGTAATAAGGCTAAATTTAAAAAATTCATAAGGCTAGGTTAATTTCTCCGCGCATAATTCACTATGGCGTTGAATTTTTTATCGTGGTATTAACATAATATGGTAGACAGTAACAGCCGATGGTATGGGTAATATAATAGTTTGCCTTTGTTTGTATAATTAATCGTTATTTTCAATAGTCTTAGTCATTGCCTAAGAGTCCATCTCTCCTCCTTCTTATAACCTTCTCCGTAATCCCGAATAATCAACTCCATGCAGAAGAATGTGACTAACTCCGAGATTGCGATTAAATGCATCACATCAGGGAGCGAGCTTTGCTTCAGTGGTAAACTAAAGTATTAACACGTAGCACGTAAATATTTGAACTCATAGTTCCAACAAAATAAGCACGCCATTAAAGCGATAATTTCTCTCTCCTTCGCGTAGTGAGATGATTAACGAGGAGGCTTATACATCGCCAACGCCACTCAGACGTCGTCCTCCGCCTCATTTCTGGCGTCAAAATCTTTTGCCTCCGCTTTCTGCCGCCTTTCCCACTAAGTCCCTGGGTCGTCTTCTTCTCCTCCTAAACGGAAAGCGAATCCCTTCGCTCATAATGTCTCCGGAAACGAGATTGCGAGTGGGAGAGGCGCGTCATGTGGACTGGCGGCGAATGGCGCGGAAATGGCTCGGATTGGGTGCGATAGGAAAGAGGGAGTCACTGCCAAGAGCGAAGGGGTGGGAGGGAGGGAGGACGGATTTGAAGGAGGAACGTAAAGGAACCATTGAGCGCCGACGGGGACACGAGTTGGAAAGCGAAAGAGTATCCACATTGAGAGGAAATTGTTCTAGATTGATCTGAAAAATTGTTTCAGTTACCACCTATTTTCATGCGTAAGCAAGATATTTGTCTATGAAGTCTTCTCGGGAAATTAGCCGGGTCAGGATGCACATTGCTGCCAACGTTTCGACGGTCTTCCCTACCATCGTCATCAGGGCGAATGATGGGCCTGGTTAGTACCGGGCTTATATACACTTTTGGGGTAGTCAAGTCTTCTGTGATTAGTCCATTTTTGGTGTCCTTCTTCACCTTAGCTTACTCATTCGTTTATCATATCATTTTACCAATCATAGAAGATCATTCGCCCTGATGAAGATGGCAGAGAGGCCGTCGAAACGTTGGCAGCTATGTCCATCCTGACCCGAATATTTCCCGAGAAGACTTCACCAGCAAGATTCGCCGGGAAAGTTCCAAATCCTTCAAGATATTTGTCGTGTCAAACTGTTATTTTTAACGTTGTTAATAAATTTCAATATGTGAAATATATAAGAATGGTATCGCTTTGAAATCAAATGTAAAAAGAATTACTTACATTAGTAACGGATTTCGGATGTTCTTCCGCGTGGTTTTGTCTAAAGGCGACGAAAGTTTCTCCAGATATCCTGCTGGCGTCTTCAAGTCGGAAAACTCCTTGAGGAGGGAACTTGAAGTGCAGCACGCCGACTATCGGATAGGACGATAAGCAGTACCGCTAGGCGCCTTTCTTCAGGAGTAGGCTAATGTTGACTCCAAGTTTCTCACTTGTCGATCGACTAAGGGCGTACACATTCAAATTTATTAATGATTTAAAAACTGTTTTAGACGACATATTCGAAAAATAAAAAAAACATACGGTTATTAATTACGGGTCCTCAGGTCAGAAGATTTCTGAAACTGTCATCACCTATATAAAACTCAACGAAAGGAACGCACAAAAGCCGTTACTAATGTGGATAAACGCCGCGGAAACCTCAGATCCAGAATTAATTAGAGTTTTTATTTTTTATTTATCAAATTTGTCGTGTAAATCTATTTTTTTCCATAGTTAATGAATTTCAATATGTTCGCCCTAAGTCACTCGACAAGAGAGAAACCCGGTCAACTCCTAACAAAAGACGCCAAGCAAACTACGGCTTAACGTCCTATCCGAAAGACGACTTGCTACACTTCAAGCTCCTTTCTCAAGGTACTCAAGCAGCGATGGGGAAAAATCCTTTGAAAAATCTCTGCCAACCCATCCCTGATATCTTCCAACGAGTTACTGAAACTGCTCCATTCTTTCCGCGGCTTTTATGATAACCCTTTTAATAGTAAGTTAGGCAACCGATATCGTCAAAAAAATTATTCAACAAGCAAAGAACATTTAATCATGAATCACTGTGTTAGAAATAAGAGATGTCTACGCGTCCACGGCGAATTTAATAGGTTATTATTCAATCCACCGGGATAAAGTTGGTACGATTATTGTATAAGTAGAAGTGCGTAAGAATGAGATGTATTTAAAATTTCAATTTAAGCCTAAATTTAGGGTGATAAGAAAGAAAAGCCGCTAGCAACAGTGTGGGAGAAGTACGAATTTGAAGATAGTTATCACTAAGAAGCATTTGGCGATGGTTATGGCCGGGTTGGAAAGAGCGCTGAGGGGAAAAAGTTTCATGTTGACCAGCGAAATAGTGGTTACCCCATTTATGATGACTATAGTATGTAAATAAAATTGCATTAGTCAGACGGATAAATGTATGCCTTTGCCCTAATAATTCACGAGAACCAGCTAGACCATGGGCCTTCAACCCCCGGCCCCCGGGCCGCATGCGGCCCACTAGCTAGTTTCTAGAGGCTAAGGAAAATATTGATTCGCGAACCAAATATTGACACACTCATCAAAAATACACAATGCCGAAAATTGCATTCATTGATCGAACTTTTTAGCCAATAAACGTCATTGCGCTTTGAAATTATATGTTATTTTAAAATTTATTCATGTAACGGTAAAGGACGTGGAGGATTGTGGCCCTCCGGGCCATGTGAAATCGATTTGGCTCTTGTATTAAAAATGGTTGAAGACCACTGTGACTCACTCGGTGTGTGGGCACAACGGATGGTTTGGATAGATAAATTTAGGGCGCTCAATTTCAACTAAACCACACAGACATGTTTTAGTGGCAAGCGTTTTCAAAGGATTCATCCAGCGTTTGAATCCAGGACCTATTTAGTCAAAGCCAAGAGTATACCTCCATGACTTCCTCAATATTCACACATGGAATCACGTATTATGTTAGCATGTAAAATCTGACCGTGTCGGCATATTAGTTTTATTATACCTGAAAAAGTACCACCGAACCCATCGAGTTAAATACAAACATGCAATTAAGTGGACTCATAGGAGGTCAATAGATTCAATTCAAGATAATCTCATAATGAGGTGACGCAGTATTTATGTGGATGTTAGATGCAAATATGTCATTTATCTAGGAGAAAATTTTTAATGATAGCCGAAGGGCAATTCCTATAAAAATGGCACTTCTGTTACTTCCCCGGATTTGTTTTCCCGAACTTATTTTCATTTTCCCCAACTACCAATCCATTTTCTCTCTGGGGAGATTTTTCGCTCCATAGTGCTTAGTAGGTCGTTGATGTGATAGTAAAGGCTTAAAGTGTCCTCAGGCAATTTACTCAATTTGTGTGCACCAGATGGCCAATATCCTCAGCAATGTGCTTTGAAAACGGCCGAATCCCATTTTTGAAACGATGAGTTGCATTATTCTTTTATTTATTGCTATTATTATTTGCCCTTTTGTTGTGATGTGATTTTGAAATTTCAAAGGAATTGTATGACCTCTTTCTCGCTTTCGAATCATCTTGGTCTAACTAGATTACTTTCAACCTCAAACAAGTCCTCATTTTTCTCAACGGTAGGTGTTTTAATTTTCCTATTCTATACACTCGCTATTTCATCCGATCATCTACTACTGCACATATAACAGTATGCGCGGTAGCCTCTTTCTACTAAGCTAATTAATTGGATAAAACCATTGTTTATCCGCGAGCTTCATGTCACAGCAAAAGAAATCATCTGCGAAGCGCGTCAGCGATATTTATCTCCACAGCTCATGAATAATTGCTGCGTGCTGCGCTGATATCCACCCCATATGATAAATGGGAGCACATACTAATCGTATCACCTCTGTAAACAATCATGAATAATTCAACAAAGCGCTCGCGTTTGTAATTAATTATGTCATCTGTTCTGTTAAAATGATTCATTTGCCCCGCAAAAAAATTAAGCTTCTATTGTAGCCAAAAAAGTTCGTCAATTAAGCTTATGCTTAAATATAAGTATGTATAGAACATTGGTAGCAAATTTAATTGAGGATATAGCTACTTGTGCAGATAATTAAAGTTTAACCATGATTTATTTGGTGAATTGTTACGTTTTAAATAAAAAATGAAAAAATCATCTATTTATGTCATATGTTTTCTCAAATGCTAGTTATGCGTTCAATCCAAATATGTTTTTCATCAGCACATTGACCTTTTATTTTTAATTGTAAAAGTTTTTATTGGCACGCTAATTCTCTTCAATATTTACAGGACAAGTTTTATTCTTGTTTTCATGCATTATTATCCAATTGTGAAAGTTTGCGAAGAAAAAATAGAAATCAGACAATAGACGCTATCACAGAATTATAAATGTTTGGACTTAACACACCACGAAATATATTTCGTTGAATACCATTGATTAGTTTGAAGAAATAATTGCAAGTGATAGGTGAAATATGCGACCTAATATATCTTATATGCAAAGCCTAGCTAGTAAATATATTCATAGTTATTATTCAATCGATCTAGAATACCTGAATAAAATGTAAAATAGATTAAACTGAAGTAGAGTAAATTTTTTCTCTATTTTAATTTTTAAACAGTTAGACAGTTGAATTTTAATTATGATACATATAAACAAAAACGTTAAAAATATTTAGTCTTTCAAGTCAGTTATTCCTGAATACTTACCCTAACATAAATTTTAACAATATATATTTCACTTATTAAAAGACATTTTGATAAAAAGGCTCTCTTTTCTGGATCCAGTTTTTGAGACTGAGGTTGAGAATGCAGATATATCATTTATCTATGATGAGTATAGCAACACTAAAATACGTCAGATCATAGCTGTTAAGAAACTGGAAACTTTAAAAAAAATTCCATCTGATCCGTAGTCCGAAGCACACTTTATTTAATATTATGGATTGCTTGGACATATGTTACAATGTTAGTGCTACAAGATTGCAGTATTTATAGAGTAAAACTTTTTGTTATAAATGTGATATTCTGCGGCTGATTTTTTGCCAAGGAAGAGCTAATGCATTGACTCTAATGTCTATATTTAAGTACGGATATGGAACGATATATCCAGTTGAAAGTAAAAGCACAAAACTTCTTCAATAAACTTTCCCTATAAAAGGACGATGTTTGATACTCAAAATTTACAATTAGTGCAGATATCATACCTCTATTTAATAGTTTAGGGAATGAATCAATAACTCAATAAAATTTAAAGAAATTGCACATAAGTTGAAATGAAGCCAACTATAACAGTAATGTCACATTGGTGACTCCTCTGCACGCCAGTGGCGTTCGAGGTTTGCCTAGATGGACAAATTCCTTCACATGACAGTCTATATTTCCTCTCTGCCAGTAGCAGGGAAAAAAGTATTCTTCCATTGTATAACCAATGACTGACACTTTTTCTATCCCCTCATACACGTTACTGTTGAGTTACGCGCCTATCATATGGAGGCCTCTAAGTTATCCATGCTTTGTAATGATATACTACGGATGCCACGATAAGGACGGTGGACCTGCGGAGCTAAACGGCATTTCTATTGGGAGCTATAACATTTCGGCAACGTGAGACAGTGCCACTTGGCCATTCGTTCCATACGACCCTATTGGTCACAGATCTCGCTACGTGAGTTGGAGCACTCCAAATTTCGGATATTATGACGCATAAAGTCTACCATCACATTCGAATTGCCGACCCTACACTCCTTAACTAAATAACATACATGATTCGAACTAATAACTAACCACTGTCAGCAAAATTTTCACTGTGCAAGTGATAAATAGCCATAAAATCTCAAGGAGAATTGATTGGAGTGATTTGCTAATTTTTAATGGCACTGCGAGGAAAAATCAAGTTAAATATTGGTGGACTCTCGAAAAAATTGCGTCAGTTTGAGATTTTTGCGGAGGATATCTAGATGAAACTTTTACTCACTAGTGATGCAGGAGGGACTCTATTGGCGAAAGAGAAAAAGTATAACAAGAAGAACTAAGTTATCAGACTTTAGGGCTTATTAATTATCTAAAACAATCGTAAATTATATATACAAAGGTTATTCACCATCGTCTTCAAGAATGTAAATGAGGAGAATGATGATGGAATAAAATTTAATGTTTGTGAATTAATTATCGGAGATAGGGTAATTTGGATGAGGAAGAGCGTCAGCGATGCGGGCGGGAGGATGTGAGACGTGAAGTGTTTGAGCGTGGGTGCAGGAATTGTAACTAGGGCGAAAACGTGCTCTGAAATTTGCATGACCTACATGTTCCAAGCTACTCCGTGAGCTGGGCGTGAAAAGAACTCCGCTTCCACTTTTACATGTGAATATATCGTAATAAAATGTTTTTTCTATAAACATTTCTAAAATCTAAGAGGTAATTTCAGTTTTTAGAGATTCTTATCGTATTTATTCAAAGCCAATGCCATGTAGCTTTCATATACTCAAAGATTTTTAATTAAAGGTGATATTTTTGGTGCCAGAATACATATTTCCCGATAGATTATTCTTAAATTAATAATAAATAAAAATTCATTTGATGTCCTGATAAGTTTCCTTTTTAAAGGATATATTCTTCAGACTACCAATCTTACGCTTATGTATCTTAATCTCTATCAATATTAGTATTTCTACTCTCGCATACCTAAACCAATCATATTAGTTGAAACAATAAACCTAAACGCATGTGGGTGCCAATGGTGTTAAGAAAATCTTTATTTAAAAAAATTCTATAAATTTGATTTCACTGCCGTGAGTCACCTCTCTACCACCAGGAAGAATCCACAAATAAGACATTTCGTGAGAGACCACTGAGTTTATGAGAGTCATTTCATTTCGGGATTCATTCGCGAATTCTAACAATCTTATAATGCATCACTATCAAAGTTTGGTACATACACCAGGTGCTACAATCCCCGTAGTTCTTTAACACGGACCGAAGCGCATTACTATTTTTAGATATTTGGTCTATTCAACGTTGAAGGCAATGCCTTTCAGAAGCAGAGGGAGCCGGGTACCGGTTATGGGAAGCCACAACGTCCCGTACTCATGGTCGCCCGCAGTCATGGACCTCGCGACGGTCCTCGTCGTCGCACTGTCCTTGTGGCGATCCATATCATTCTGAGGGCATGAGAGAAATGTACTGTCTGTACCACAATATTGTGGCCCATAAGAGACAGGAAACCTTTATCCCTGGATGTGGCGGAAACTGGCCCTATGAAAATTTGTCAGTGAAAAAAATAGCTTTTTCTTCCAGCCAAGACTGGAAGAGAAGACAGCGGCCGAAAGGAATTTCGGTCCCTCTCAATGTCAAGCTTACAAGGGTATAATACAGTCCTCAGCAGCACCTTTTTACAGTCTATTTAACGATGCAGCGGAGCAGGATAACCCACTTCCAATTCTTCGGTTCTAATGGAGTCTTATGTTGCTCTTAGTCTGACGAAAAAAATTCTCGCTAAGGCAAATCTCTATGGACTCTTTTACTCTTTATTTTGCTAATTGAATATTTTGGTGTGGGTTGTAAGGAGGGGATTTTCGGTTGTCGTAAAAAATCGCCGATTAACAAGTACGGCAAAGGATGGTTCTGAAGGATTTACATAGGATAAAGTTTAAGTTATTGTGTAAACGATAAGTAGTAAGGAAACATGTTACAATTAGCAGGGATTAGAATAAACTGGGCAGATTTATCATAACAATCTTCGAGTTTTTTTCTTATAATCTTAAAATTGCTGCTATGGCGCCATAAGTTATGATGCTCACATGATGTGGCAATTAACATACTTTTCTTAGGAGCACATCCCTTACAAAATGGATTTTTCAAAAATACTGCATTTAGATAAGAAGATTTTTTGCCTCTGTTGTTACATGAAATTTACATGAAGTTAATACGAAAATTCTGTAGTGAAATTACGGAGAGTGCCGCTAATAATATTTTTAGTTTATTATTATTGTGCTGTGGACACGGTGAAAGTTACTATTTTTTTTAAATTTACCAAGTTAATGGAATACCAAAATGTGTATTTCTGTTTCTAATCGTTATTTTTATTTTTTATTTTATAAAGTATTTTTAGTAAAAGGAGGTGAATTACTACGTACCTAAGCTGAATGTGTGAATTAGATAATGTGTGAATGCGCTAAGGGTAAGTCTTTAGTAAGATTCATTCATGCTTATCACTTTAGTCAAGTGTTGATACGTATAAAATTAATGTTAGCAGATAAATATTATTCGACAAATTTGAAAAACTCTAGAAGGTGATAAATAGGACGAGATAAAAATTTAAATCAATTTGTCATCAAATCGATTTCATCACGGCTTACCTAAGGCAAGTTATTGGGAAAATTTATGTTGCGTTAATACCGGTATATTGCGTTTATAATACAGAGGTTGTTTTTAGCCATATGATCTCTCGCGGGTAACGAAATAACAATGAAGTTTTTAACCTAATTAAAGTTTTTCTACATCACAGCGCCATTTCAACACGGGAATGTCTATTTGATGCCCCAAACTATGGAGCATGTTCTTAATCCTCGTCCTGAGTGTATGACCGGCAGAGTACTCCTAGGCCATATTCTGCTCCGATGCCCTAGGGTCACGTCTCTCGTTTACGACCGCCTGTTGTGAGACACTTAGGTTTCCTTATCCAGTCTGAATGTATCTCATTGGCAGTTGAGCGCTCATATAGCGCCTAGCAGCTGAGCCTTTTGTTCCTGCTTCAAGGAACTTCCCTGAAGTTCAATTCAGACTCCGCGGACTAGAAATAGTACAGTGGACGAGATCCATGGACACCAAAATTTGATGATGTGGCGACAGATTGTACTTGAAAAATGAAATAATACTAAGAAAAAAATGTTAGGCATTGAAATAACGAAGCTTAGTGGAAATGAAAACTTGTAATATCACAAATATTTGACTTGCTCTAAAATCGTCCGTTTACCTGCAAATTATTGAATTTCATATCCTAAACTCCTGTTGTGTTGACGTGTATAATCAAATGTAAATACAATATCATAGTTTTAGCCAAAGGTGACACTATTGCATTTAATCACTCCATTTGGCTGATGTAACAACAAAGGTTGGATTTTTGTAGATCTTCACCGGAATTGATGAATACAATGCAACTCAGGTTGCAGCGACAGAAAATCAATTACAGTGCATAAAATAATTCATAAATGATTTTTTTTCATATCTTAACCAAAAATACATCGGCAGCGGCAGCGGCACAATACATTTCCTGGAAGATGATACCAGAAGGCGCCGAACTAATCAGGTGCGAAAATTTGCTAACTTAATAAATTTTCAGTAAACTGAAGGTTTTAAAAAGCTCCTGTGCATCAAAAACAATAAATGTCTATTAAAGGTCAAAGGCTTCCAACGTTATTCGTTGAAATTAAATTATATTGCAAAATAACGAAAATTATTTAGTACTTATATAAAATTCACAGTTTTTTTTCATTTGCTAGTTTGAAATAATTTTTTGCGCATGGCAACAGGCAATCCGTATCTTCCATTATGTTATTAGTAAGTAGTGATGTATCAATGCCTCTCGGGCAACGCTAAGTTTTTGTATTTTAACTATGGAGTGTATGACCAAAGTAGCCGACAACTTTATATGTTTTCTCATTGTGCGCAATGCAGGACAGCTCTTTATATACGATTGGGATCTTATGTCACAGTTTAACCTGCATTGGTCAAGAAACAATGTGGTCGAAGTAGCGTTGCCTTAAAGATATTGCTGTGACATTGAACAGCACTGCGAAAGTCTCAAGAAACTTTGGAAGACGATGTGGGAAACTATAGATTAACGAATGAAAATAATTGTGTCAAATTGTTGCTTAGTATCAAATCTTACAACTAAGTTAATTTTTTAGAGGGAAGTTTGGGGGATAGAGGAAATCCGTTAATCTACATCTACATACTAACCCGCAAGTCGCCATAAAAAAGGCGTGTTACGGGGAGGGGGGGGGGGGGGTATTATGACACAAGCCGTGTACATATGAAAATCAAATGCTCAAACGCAATTACCACTAGCATTTATTAAAGCTCTTTCTGTCATTTTATGGCGGAAATACTTTTAAACATAGGGTTTGAAATAATTAACGCCATTTTTACTACTTCAATGAGACTAGGCAGGATACAGGCAGGATTTTTAAGATTGAGGTAGTTATTACTGTATTCGTTAAAAAATGAGGATGCATATTTCCATGAAGAAGAAGAAGAATAAAAAATGTGGACATATCTACATCTACATACTACCCCGCAAGCCATGTGGCAGGGGGTGTTTAGACACCAGCCGTTTGCACATAAAAAAGGAAATGCGAAATTTCGATTAGCATTCATTTAAGTCCTTTATGGTTGGGGGGCAAAACGAATTCCCATACCTATTTGGTCGGCAAAATATCTCTTTTAATTTATCGCTTCTGTCGAACCTGGAAATATAGTAGGGCTCATCGTGAAGCAAAGCTTTTTCAACTCAACATACCTGCAATCAAGGGCGTACCAAGGATCATAACTAGGGGGGCAAGCCTTGGTCTAGGGGGAGCAAACCAAGTTGTGACATTAGTTTATGAGATTATTTCCTCGAAAAAGTAGTTATATTTTAGCTACATATCTTATACTAATACATATCATCTTTCGTGGGTTTAAAGAAAATTTGTTGAATGCTTTCGTTTCAATTCAGTACTGATTTTGCTTAAAGACATTTGCGAATCTTGCTTCTAGGGCGGGCAGCTGCCGCCTCCTGCCCCACGCCGGGTACGCCCATGTCTGCAATCAGGGAATAGATATTGTAAACAACGGAGAGGGTACATTTCTTGATGAAGCAGGCTCATTAGCGACATAAATGCTGGAGGTATAGATGAAAAAAAAGCTCGAAATGGAAATCCAAGTGCAATCCCTCGCTTCCCCAATATTAACCTGAAAACTTGCCAACTCCGTATTCTTCCCGAGTGAAAAAAAACGCGGACGAGGAGGATCATTCATTCTTTCAACCGTTCTCGAGTACGAAACCGCAGCCTAAGTACCGACTCCGGCAAACACCACCGGATGGATACCACGGTTGCATTTGGAAGGAGAGAGCTTCTTCACTCGATTACCCGAATCGTGCTTATGTGGCGGTGCAAACAAACGATGGGAAGGCTTAAGACGAGAGTCTTACGACTGGGATCTGTGAAGGGGGGGTGGGTGGGCGTGGGAGGGGTGGGTTTTATCACATTACCATCCATTTCTCCCACTGCTTCCCACCCTTCTCTCAAGGTGGCCTCATATCTCTCGCAGACCTCCCGTCTCAAGCTTCCCTTCCTTATCCAAAGAAGCATTTGGCCCAGGGCCCATCGACACCCGGCTTTACTTTCCCCGAGTCAGCCATTCCGACCAACCCACCCTTCCCATCCACGACCCTTTGGAAAACCTCCGTCCCCCCTCTAGCACCCGCCTATCACGCGCCCCCGCACCCAAATGAATCTCTCTGCAAACCCCCAAACTCATAGCTTTACCTTTGCCTTGAGTCTCTTCTCAGATGGGAGTGGAGACGTCTAGAAAATCTGCACGTCAAGTCTTGTGAGGAAATGTGCCAAATGAACGTTTCGCAATCTGCGGAGTATGAGGAATTTATGGCAATGATGGCTTCCAAACTGAGTAACTGTGTTATTTTCTAGCTTCATCGCTACTATTGTGTGAGTAATTTCCTCCCGTTTAACCACGTTTTATTTTTCTCGCTTTCTTTTTTACGAGCCCTTCCGTGCAAAATCTTGAAACTCAAATGTCGATCACTTCCTGATCGGCCAGAGCACATTTATGTTCGCGATAGCTCAGAAATGGAAGAAAATGTAATTTTCTGACGCTTATATCATGATTGAAAAAATATGCGCAATTATTAGAAATACAAATTTAATATGGAGGTTATTTCCAGATATGGCCTCCAAAATCCAATGGAGGCCGTTATTTTGCTCTTTTCAATGAAACCTTTTTTGCAATACATCGTATTTTTATTTGAAAAATGGAATGATATTTAAAAAATTACAGAAATATTGGCAAATTTGTGTTAAAAATCTATTTCACAAAACTATTGAGGTATATGATGTAGTTCTGAGTTAATGGCAGAGTTTATTTTTGGATTGGTGTTCGTTTTACTCCTTTTACTCCATCTATCATTTTGTACTTCAGACGGTATTATTATATAATTTTTATATAATAATTATGACCGTACTGCATTATTAGCCTGAAATTTCCTCATTAAAATATTATCTCTGGTGTGTTTGAACTTTTGCCGACCGCTGCCATATAAAATGCGCGAAATGTGGGTTCCTGGATGTATGCCGTGTATGATGAGCTGAAAAGCGATCAGCAATGGGCAAACTACTGAACATAGCTATGAAATGTTGTGCAGAAAATATTAAGTTCACGTCAGCAATTTAGGGCCAGGATTAATTCGGTCTGGGTTCCTCTAAAATATTTATCAATGGAAAGGGTTGTTTCCCTTCTGACAAGAAACATTTTAATGGGTATTATCCCAATAATATTTATTATTATAACTATATTCATATAACAGTTGAGATATTAAAAGGTAAAAATAATTATTTCGAAATAAATACACCAATTTTTGTTTTATGAATAGCTTCAGTTGATGTTTTTTTAACAATTACTAAGGTAACAGCGGCGCAGGAGATCATCAAGAAAGGAGTTAAAATCAGGCAAGTTGAAAAATCTCTTCTTTAATGAAAAAAATAACCAGAGCCAACGTCTTTAATCTTCTCATCTCGGTCATCTTTCCCATTCCACACTCATTTTTACCCTCTGGCACACCTCGTCTATCCTGTCAACCTGATCCCACTTCCTATTTTTCACCTTCCAAGAATCGCTCTGAGATCATCTCTCTCACCTGCTTGTAATATCCCCTAACTCGCAAAAAGCTCAGGCCCTCTTAAACCTAATGACTAGTCTCACTCAGGAGAAGAGTCGAGGTGAGAAGAGAAATGCGTCCCTTTAAATTAGTATATCGATCATCAAGTCGACATTTGACTATTATTGACGGGAATGGACCGCCGTAGTTTGATAACGTTAAGAGATGTTCAGCTTATTTTTAATGGTGGAAGCAATCCAATTGGAGCTACACATTATACTTTTCCCGCGAACAGAAGACTATAAAATGTTACCAGTAAAATTATTTAAAACCATAGAAAAGTTTAGCTTCAATTAGGTTAAGTCAATTGGAGTTCATCAGGTTAACGACGGACCAGCAAGAAACGCCCACGGCTTCACAACTCGTTTGTCTGCTAAAATTATTACGGTTGATTTGAGCTGTCAAAAATTGCCTTTTGTCTTCCAATTGCATTTTTTTCAATCACAATTTATGCAAGCAGATTTTCTTAGATTATAATAGCTATGTGATGAACGAATCATATAATGTATATAACGTTAATAAAAAATAGTATGTACAATTAGACGATAACCACACTCATGATAACAACCAGGAAAATCATTTTGCAATGAGGAAATCGCGAATATAGTTCACATGGGACATGAATTTCTTGTGAATTCCAACATCAACAGAGTACCCTTATCAGCTGCATCTTTTTTGCCATCCAAGAATTGCGTATCGACTGAATTCACTTCTACGTGCACCACGAAATTTTTCCTAATTGCACCACCGTCTAGATACTCGGGAACGGTGGATCGTTGTTTATCATCACGCAGTCATCCAACGTACAAACATTTTTTGTGAGTTTATGGCACAAGTCGAGGGTTATTCAAGCGAGTTAGATGGAATTTTTACGGACGTAAAGAAATAGTATCTACGATTTTCTTCCACAAAATCACATAATCACAGTTTATACCTCATCTCATGCATTACACATCCTCCATTACCAGAGATGTCGAGTAAATTCAGATTTCGAATGCACGAGCGATCACGTCCGCAAATTACAATTGAAGATAGTACTGTTTTGCCACGGTAAGATCTATCTGCATTGGTAATGCTATTTCAAGTTGTTTTTATTCCTACTATTCTATACTGCGGTTGCACCGTCATCATTTTCATGAAAGTTTTTATATCATTTAGGGAAATGGGACAGCTTCGCTACGTTAACAGACAATATGGAGAAAGTTAAGGAAAAAAGTGGCACGGTCAATGAAATTGAACAAAATATAAATAAGTGTCAATGAAAGAAATATTTATAATATGTGCTCAGACCCGTGAAACCGGTGCTATTGGCTCTACTGCTATATTAATTATCAGTTTCTCTTCCGTAAATTGCTTAATCGACTTTAAATAATATCGTAAAAAAAGGGTAGATCTTTCATATACAGGTGCCTATGTGCTACTGGCCCCATTCATATATAATTTAATCAAGCATTTAATTAGGAAGCTATTTGTAAACTGTAAAGTAGAATACTTACTTTAACTATGTTAACGTTTTCTTTTTCATAGTGAAAATTGAACGGATTTAGAAAAATATGACGACCTACTTGTAAGGAAAAAGTTTAGATCTACTAATCTCTTCTTTGAATATAACTTCCGGGTTTAGAAACGGCCCAAAATCCCGAATAATCATCTAACTCAGCTGGACGGCAAGAACAACATGTGTCTTTAAAATCAAACTTTCCTTTTTAGAACTAGGCATACCAATCACAAGCGGTACGTCCAGCAATACCACCCACTACATACACAACTTAAATGTTGCTAGAAGCTTCTACGGCCTTATAACCTTGATTAAAAGCAAAAAGAAGGAGACGTCGAAAACGATCATTTTTTATCAACTTGTTATCCCATTTTAACGATCTGAAAGGTAACATGTTGATCTTAAATAAAAAGCAGTCCCCGGAAAAACAAGATTTTCTCCTTAGAATGGCTTAAAATAATCTGCCAAAACTTTTAATGACATACGGAATAGTGCAATGTAAAAAAACGCCGGGAATTATTTGCCGACCTAA
The DNA here is from genome assembly GCF_921293095.1 of Ischnura elegans. Lineage (NCBI taxonomy): Eukaryota > Metazoa > Arthropoda > Insecta > Odonata > Coenagrionidae > Ischnura > Ischnura elegans. Next base: position 36,022,804 of record NC_060246.1, read on the forward strand.
TACATTTAATTATTTAAGGTAGGTAATGTGTATCCTCGGTGATAAATATGTTATGTAAATTGACCAATTTTGTTTTCTTACGTAATAGCCTCCAAATATTTCCCGGAGCAAAGACTCGTGACCTCCTCCTAGTTTTAATCAAGGAATGCCGCTGCTGCCGGACGAATGGTAAAATTGCCATGCATCCACTTGAGGAGGAGTGTGATTGCATCTACAACCGCAGCAGGTGCAGATAGGAAGTGGTCGGGGTGGGGGTGGTGGAATAGGAGTGGCTCACTGAATGTGTGCATCGGCTGTACGCTTCTACAAACACACCGCTTCCCCGAGATCACGTGAGCGATGCACCTACCAACCCCTCCCCCACCCTCACACCCCCTCTCTCTCGTTCCTTTCATCGTAATTGGGTCTCGGGCTGCGATGTTCCTCGGAATTTCCTCTCGGGTGCCGCGTCTAAGAAGAGTGCGGCAAGATAAGGCGTGGGAAGACGTTCGCGCCGGCGGCGGCTCCATTCGCCCGAGGTACGAGGGAAAAACGTACGAGCTCACGGGGAATCGCTCGACTGCCAGAGAGAATCGCCAAGACCTAGAGATTGCATCAGGAAAGGGGAGAGATATGGAGGTTGAGATAGTGAGGGACCCGGTAGCTGGGAGGAGGAGGGGGAGGAAACATTAAGGTCGTGGCACGTAAAATATGGTACTAGTCGTAAATAATATGCAGGCCGAATTTTCTTTATATCCGATCTTAGGTACCTAGTGCAAGATGCGAAGACCGTTTACCGAAATTCTGCTTCCCTGGTCACTTTCCTACCTCCTTCCTACCTATGAGTTAAGTACGGAGTTTTTGCGGAGTGTAGGATTTCAGCAATAACTTTTTATCACTCTTGTGTAAATATTTTCCCTTTAAATAGCTACTTGGAAAAAGAAAAAAATAGATCACTGGAATGATCACAGAATTCTTGGGAATAGATTTAGAGCATATTTTATTTTTTGAAATAACATATGCATTTTTAAAATGATTTTTCAACGAAATTTTAAGCACATTTTGCCTGTTAGGGAATACGGAAACCACAGTCATATATATCGCCTATATCACTGTACTAACCATATATCATCTATATAACGTGTATCATCTATATCTATGTATGCTACAAAGACCCAGTGAAAGTAAGGAGTCTTCGTGTCAGAGTGGCTGTAAAAATATCTGAATGCTGATAAGGAGGTGTTGCTTATAAAATTATGCCAGCTTGATTTTTTTATTATTTTAATTATATTTTCATGTTTAAATAATAATGAAATTAATTACAGAATATCATTACAAGCTATAATTATATTTCATACACATCTTGTCCTTTTAAAATGAGAACATGAACTATGACTGGTGATTTACATGAGTATATATTTGGCTATTAATTCAAAAAATCATCGAGGTGAAAAGACAATACCTCAGAAATCAATTTTGAATAAGAAGGAGGAAGGTATTTTTAAGCAACCGTACCCAGGTTTCTCATATGGATGGATGTAGATGTACTATGTAGTTAATAAATTGATTACAGATAACAAATAAAGACTACTAATATTTTTATCACAGCCCCATTTTTCATAAAATTTCACGAATTTCGTTTGATGCGTCTAAACTCCCTGAATCGCGATTATTTAGCTCTGAGGCGTATTTATGGTAGAATTCCTTAGATTACAGTCTAAAACTAAGCAATAGCAAATAAATCTCTGGTTTTAATGTAGAATTACAGGAAAAATAGAACATAATATGTTATTTAGAATTTAACTTTTGTTTTTTTTCATTTTCAAATTTTGTAAGCATTGGAATCGCGAAATGATTGCAATTTAATGTGACATTATTTTTATATGAGTAGGAAAAGAGGAAATCCGAAGTGAAAAGACGAGTTCTTCCGAACAAGAAATAGTTAATGGCGTACAACAGGACACGATTTTGAGATTGCAAAAGCTACCATTTTCGAAAAAACGGATGTTGTGAGAGGATGGGTAATATTGACAGGCATATGCTTACAGTTTTGTTTAACGTGCTATAACATATGTCATATTCCTCTAATGAATTCAAATGCCTCCACATATTCGCCTCATTGAGTTATAAAGATGTTGTTCCTTCCTTGACGGAGTTGGGTATGACTTGGCTCCACGACGAGTTGAATTGTCCACTATATCTCAGAATTTTAATTCTCTTCTTAGACACTATGTCTACATAGACGAATATGTGTGAACAAAAATATGGAAATGAGAAAGTAGAAGCCTAACGGAGGCAGAAAAAAACGTTGTGTTGCCCCACTCGTGGCGAGTGTCCGGAGCATTCTGTAAGACTCCGAGCTCACTAACATATGTATTTGTGCACGTGTCCTCTTCAGAGTCCATTGAATTGCACCTGGACATTCAATTCCATAACGAATGTCCTTCGCATCTATTTTGTTTGATCTTGGACTAAACAAATTATTTGGTGACAACAAGACAGAGTTCATCACCATACAGAGTTCCATTGTGAAAAATATATAAACTGAAACATGTTGGTCCTTGATTGCTTTTATTTAATTTAACTTACCACAAATACTGTATCTAGTATCATCACTAAATTTTGATGAAAAATAGAAAAAAGATAAATTTAAAAAAAAATTTTTCCCATCGTTGTTGATAGAATATGAAAATCTGTTTGCGAGTGGCTAAGGCGGAGGTAACTTTTTAGTTAATGGTGCGTAAATTCTTGAAATTTCCCAGTTCATATCCGGGTGAAGCGTTTGACGACATATGTTTTCGATTAATATGGTGGCACAGGGATCTTTACATCTGATTTAGATTCCACAATTAACACACTTGCAACTCGGTCCCTTGGCTTCACACTCACCAATGCAACCCAAACTTGAATAATTATTAACTTAAACGAACGAGTAAAAAGATTTGGTAATAAAAACCCAATTAAAAATGACTACTGATACCACAGATTTTTCTGACCCTTTAAAAACCTACATTTATTCAAATCCCTAATAAGACATGATTTGTGTTGCAACACCCCCGGAGCTTCAGAATTTTAGTTATTATAATTCGGTTATTTATGGAAATTTCAGCAAAAAGTAAAAACCTCAATGAATGTTTTCCATTGGAAACTTTCCCATCATCAAATATAATCAATATATCAAATATCATCATTTGGATAAAATGTCAATTTTATGGTTTGGCTTGGCGATGAACATTTTCCATTTCATATTTTAAGTAATGCAGGATTATACTTTGCTGACCATGAGATGACATGCCTGGCAATAGGACCAAAACAGTTGTTTTTTCATCTTAAAGTCAACCTAACAAAATACGAAAGCTGTAGTATATATATCTTTCGGCATACTATATCGTCCTATCAAGGTAAAATAAGAGGTATATTAGTAATAAACCCAACCATTCACTAACAAATTAATACTGATTATTTCACTTTCTTTGCTCAAAACTGAGTCATGTTACACTATTTGTGTATTCGTGTTGAGATAGAAAAACTGATTAGTCACTTACTTTCACCACCTTCTAATGCAGCCTTAGGATATTCATTAAAATAGCTAATTGAATTTCACATTTCCTTTATAACACTTCAGGACACGTAGGAAAGCGAAGGGAAATGGAACACTTTAATTCCAAGCTGTCTGGATATCAGACGGGAGTAGTTTACTCGATCCAAATGTTCGCATGCTGTGAGGGCACGTAACTAGGCCTCCAGGATGGCGAGAACGTGCGAAATATAAGCACTTCGTTCGAGTCAGGGACTGAGCCACGTGGGGCCAAAATCTAGGATTTGAGGGGAAGGTTAGGAGAGTGGAGGGGTGGAGTGGACGGGTGGTGGAGAGGGGGTGCTGGAATGTGAGGGAAATAAATAATGTCTCCGTCCTGGTTGGATTATTTTGGAGGGATATCAGCCAAGCCAAGAAGAAAACCTTTTTCCTACCCTATCCCCGAAATCTCTCATCGCACAGACCAATACGTTCCCTCACAGTATCCCCCGTTTTCTTCGACAATACCCACGCTTTTTCTCTCCCCCTATTCATCACTATTTTTTCCCTCCTCAGTTACGTGTTGAAACGCGGGAGGGAGCAGTGATAATGGAGGAAAATAGAGCTCAGGTTGCTTTGTTTTAGTAATGGCTTCGCTGGACGTATAAAACTTGTTTTTAACGATGCCGGTATGATTTAACCGGTATGATGCCGGTATGGTATGATTGAATGATTTAACCCTTTCTAACCCAGAGCAGCTTCTGGGAGAAATTAAATTTCAAGATTTCTCGTTTTAAAAAAGTAAATATTTTCTGCTCAATCATAATTATTGTTGCAGTTACAGATATCGCTATTGAACTTTACTACAGAAAATAGCACATAGTTTAAATCTTTCCTGATTAGAGGTGAATAGTATAAATTTTTTATATTTAGAAGCAGCATTTGGTTATAATGGGTAAGTAGCTTGTAAATGTTGAGTGGTTGTAGATGATTCCAATAAATATACATTCCGTTAAATATACAGGATCCAAGATTAAAATATGGTAAATTTTAGACGGATTAGGGGGATGGAAGAATATTATTAGTTAAATATTCATTTTGGAATAGAGGGTATTTTATTTAGTTCACTCCATTCTAGGTTCGATGGATCAATTTTTATTTTTTGCGTTAATGAGTATCCTGATTTTGATATGCTGCTGACTAAAATCTCGTCTTCAAGTGTTGTCTCCCTCTCGTCCTCAGTCAGTGCTCTCTGACCTCGTTTTTGCACTTCAGGCCTAAAGCACCGACGATGGGAAAGCCTATAATAAAAAGGTTGAAAAATGCATAGCGAAAATGACCGTAGAGATAAATTTTTAAGACATGACGTTCAAGATACATTTCTTCGATTTATTAAATCGCGAATTTTTGTATGATTACCCACGCATCGTATTATATTTCCTATTAATTACTTCTGTTTGATATAAACCATCGCAGTTATTATCATTATCTTTTCTCGCGTCTGGCATTCTGGTAAAACTTTAGAAAAGTGGTCTCTCGATGACTTCAACGTGAATTCCAGTTCCTTTCATGCATTCCAAAGTGGAACGTTCCACAAAAATAAAAAGCCTCCAAGATCCGAAGTAGGCTTCGTACAAATACTTGTGCTTTTGATTTGAGTACTATGATGCGATGCGAGTGCTCGTAATCACCCTCAATGCTTGATATTTTGGTGAATAAATAATGGGCATGAAATTTATTTTATATCCTAAGTACTGCATAAAATTTCATATTTTATTATTTTGAAACGATTACAATGACAAAATGTCTCTCAGCCTCTGTATGGATGTTGATACATGCGCCACCCAAAGATTATTCCACTCACTATTTGACTTGCTTGCAGCACTTGAGGACTTGTATCTATGGATGCTCTCAATGACGAGGCTTTTGTCCGTGATGACAAATAAATATAACAGTTCATTTACACAGCTATAGCAGCCTTATTCAATCCTCTGCTAACAGTGATACTACCTAAATAACGCTACAGTATCAGGTCACTGTCCCCGAGATAGGTCGTTGAATTTTGCACTCTTCCGAGAGGAGGGTATAGGGGATACGGGGCTATTCTCCGATCCTCCTCACTCCCCCACGCTATCCTTTTCCTCCTAACGAGCCTTACCCAGACTTTTGCCGGAAATTACTCCTCTCGGTGACCGTCTCTTCCGTCTATCCGTCCTCTAGGATGAGGTTGAGAAAACCTGAATGGAAGGAGAGAGGCAAGAAGAGACACCAATGGGAACGAAGTCGAGTGAAGAGGAAGGGATGGGAAACGATTTGAGCCGCTTGATCTCTTGAGGAAAGGGGTATTTCCTCGAGCGATAGCTCATCGATGAGCAGCGCGAAGGAAAGAGAGTAAAGGGCAGTCTAAGGGTTTATAGAGGAAACTATGAAAGGGAGTGCTCGGAGAGTGAGGAAGAAGGGTGAGAGAGAGAGAGGAGAAATGCAGAGGTTTGGGGTTGGCGGGAAAGGGGGAGGCCCGTTGAAATAGCACAAGGGTCGAGGCCCTGGGCGGATCGGTATGCCATCATTATCTCTCAGAATGGAAGGGTATCGGTCACTTAATTTATACTACCACTATGAGAGGATAGAAGAGAGAAAACATGGATTGACTAACCTTATAGATGTCAAAGAGACTATATTTTAGTCTTAGATGCTTGACTCAACCGCCGGTTCGCACTCTCTAAGGCATATTTGAGTAAATGAGCATTAACTAAAATATTCCCATTATTTCCAAAACTCTGATTTTTGACGGTATGAGTTTCATTGGGCTAAAATATTTTCCTTGCGAGCAGACTATTTAATATATTGGGACGATTTCCTTTGTGAACAATAAAGGGTTATGGTACTTTTTCACACAATTTATTCAAGACGACCGGTTTCGTCGCAGAGGCGACATCATCAGGTACAGAAATGTTCACAAGGGATTTTCACAAAGTTAAGCCTGAAACAATCGAGTTTAACGATTTCCTTTAGCCAACAGTAAATGTGAATTGAATATTATTGAATAAATATACTAATCTGTCACCATTGCATTGGCAAAATATATGAGTGCTTGAATGCGTAATCTGCAATCGCTTTCAAATAACTGACACTTGCCCTTCGAAGTAGTGGTTTAGAAATATTTTATAGGAGCATTACGTTTGGTAAGTGCTCGCAATGAAGGCTTTTCTGTTTCAATCCCACAAGTGGTAATAAAACCGGAATCAGCCTTCAATGCAAATTGGACCATGAAAATCCACACCACTCGCCCATATCTTGAACGGGTTTAAATAGTAATGAGGCGCAATTGGAGCAAAATTACGAGACAAGAAAACCGTTATCCGCACCAGCAAGGCACTTTCCTCAGATGTCCAGGAATAACGAGAAGGACAATGGGCACCGGGGGCACAGCCATGGAGTTATGCCTCACCGAAAGTGTGCGTGCAGGAAGAAAACAGATAAGGTGGAAGAGGTGGAATCGTCGAGATGGGCCAATATCACTCGGGATAAAGGCGCAGTCAATGCGCCATGTGATGCGAAGTAGATGGGGAAAGAAAAATAGAATGAAAACTTGGGAAATGACCTGTATCTACCTCCCTCGACCCCTCACCGTGAAATGGAGGAACTTCGGTAAGCGCAAGTGGTGTTCAATGAAGGACGTATGGTTTTTATAAAGGGTGAAGGACCGGCCGAATCGTGTCTTGTTGGCCAAAAAGCTGGAGATAGGGGAGAAAGCGAGGCTTGGAGAAGCTCAAAGAGATAGCGAGCTGGTGTGGGACGAAAGAAGTGCGATAGTATGGGACGAAGGCGCTGCGTTTAGGGGACGGATAAAGGCCATTTTGAGGGAAGAACAGTCGAGGGGAGATGGAGCGAAATGGGGCTCTCCAAAGGATTAAGACTGGAGGAGTGTGCGGAAGAGATGGGACCGTGAGAGCAGGGGGGGGGGTCATCGGTTGGGACACGCCGGACTGGTCGGCGTGGTCCGCTCGTGGAATGGCGACGATATCACGGGCCAAACGACCCGTGCCACCGATGAGAAGACCGAGGAGAGTGAGACCGCGGTCGCAAGAGAGGCCCTTGGGAAGGTTTGGAGGAGCCGACAACGGGGCCGACTCAAGGGAAGGAGGAAAGCTTCGGTGAGTGAAAGAGATGGCCATCAATGGAGGCGAGAGGGCGGAATAGAAGCGATGATGTTGCATTGCCTCAGTGCCCGTGATTGCGTGTGTGGGTTGCGGAATAGGAGAATGGGCGATTAAGGCCTAGCAGGGGTTACACGATCAAAAAGATTGCCTGACAGAATACCTGGAGGGATATACTGCCATTTGACTTTGAATGTACTCCAAAATGAATGAACTTCTGTAATTCATGCCTAGCTAAGGATATAATACCCTAAATGCTTTAAAAAATTGCAAGCCCTTTGCGAAGCATTTATGCACTCGATAGATGGTAAATATTTTTTTCTTTGAGAATCAATTATACTATTTTGTCCATGCAAATAAGAACTTATTCAGAACATTGTACGATATAATAAGAACTTATTCAACACATTGTACGATATGATACATGACTTACAAGCAACAAAGTTTAGAAAGAGGTAATGGGGCCAAATGAAAGCAGAAATGGTAGCATAATAAAATAAGTGTAAAAGTGTAAAATATAGTAAAACAGAGCAAAAATCAGTGCAGTCATTGAATGTACCGAAATGCTTCATCGAACAGAAGTACTTTTAGGACGTTCTGATGTTCAAATGAGAACGCGATACCTTGTTAAGCAATTTTTAAAAGCGGCGGACATTATTTCAGTTTTAAATTTGTGAAGGACACATGAGACTGGCTTAATTAGCAAATTACCTAGAAAGGTATGGTTGGAATGTGCCAAATGAAATTACGCTTCTAGTGGCTGCCTTGCCTCATGGTTTACCTGAATAATGATTATTCTTTTCTGTTTCCAAACAACTTTCAGTACCTTCGTTTGTGTCCTTATGAGCCCTTGTTAATCTGTATTTTACATCCTAATCGCGTGGAGTTTGGAAGAGTTGAACCCACCAATTTACGTCGGAAATCTTATATAATTGCTATATGGTCACTTCTAACTTTAAATAAGAACACAAATTTTGTCTTATTGAAGAGTAAACCAACGTTGCATTCCTGAAGCGTTAAAACTGCTTTTCATTGATATTCAAAGATATTTATTCTGAATTACTTAGGCGAAAATGCGACTGCACCTAAAATCTCTCATTAGGACTGTTACTGGTAAAGGGTCCAATCTGCGAGGGGTGGTAAAGTGTTGGAGCAGGAGGCGTGGACCGGAACCGGGTGTTATTGAGAGGGCAGCTTAAGCGGGGATTACCGGTGGGCAAGAAAGGTCAGAGGAAACGGGAGGGGCCGGCCAAGTTCTCTCTCACGGTCTTTCGGGGGCTGCGAGGGATCGGTTTATAGAACCGGGGAAATGGACGATCAAAACTGCCAGGCCAATTAGAGACGGCGTTAACGATACGTGTTCTGTTTTGGAGTTTGGCGGTGCCATGGACTGGGGAAGGAATGAGGGAAGTGATAAGTTAGCCCTTTGGGCAGGCTGGAGGTCTAATATCAGCGGCGTGGGGCGATGGACGAAGGGGAGGCAGTAGAAGCCAGGAAGGAAGGATGTTTTTCCTCAGATGAGGGCGTATCGCGATGATTTTGAGGGTGATTTCTGTGCTTTCGCACTCCCTTCATTTTGTGACACTAATGTGGAGAGATTTCTACTCTGTTTAATGTTCTAATTAGAGATACGAGATATATTAGGCTCCTGTACATTTCCACAAGTATCAGAATTCGCGAGTACAGTCAGAATGAAGTTTTACTTTTAAGCAACAAAAATTCCAGTTTAATTTGATATTTTACTATGAAATGACAATATAGTTGAATTAAACTAAGTTATGCAAACATTACAGTGATTAGATGTAAATAATTGTTGCCCTTTTCACTATTTAAGAAAAATTCACTGATTTTAAGTCTCCCATGCACTAAAAGATGCAGAAATAAAATACAAAAGAGGAAAAACAGATATTGCTCAAGTTACATAAAGTTATTATGTGGACACGACCAATATCAGTACCTTCTGATGCAAGTAATGAGGCGGGGAAATACTATCACCTATTACGGAATGACACCATGATGGAAGTTCGGTTGCAGAATGTGAGAGTTGGAGGAAAAATGGACAGCTTTTAATTTTCAGCGGGAGAAATTTCAGTTAGATGGGGCTAACGTCGATGAGACCTCCAAACGACTCTTACTGAAAGAGTACCTACCAAGTGCTATGAGGCATGACGGGAGTTTTTGAGGTACAATTTGGCCGGATGGGAGGGAATGGGTGGTGAAGGCGGCGGGAGGGGCTGCAGAAACAGAGAAGGGGGATGCGGAAGACGGGAATGTTGGGGTGGGGTTAAATTGGGTATAGCCGGCGTTCGGTATTGAATGGCGGGTGGACGCATTTGACCACCCGTACGGAAAGAGAAGGGGCGGAGGGAATGGAAAAAAAACAAAAGAATATTTTTCATTAATCAAAGTTTTTGGAGGTGATTCCATCTGCAATGCCGGGCGCAAGCGTTTTCGAGCGGTCCCAACGAACGCGTTCATCTGTCACTTTGATAAGTGACCGGGTTGAAATATGGCGTGAGGAGCTATTAAGCATCGAGATATATTACCCGAATCTTTCGTACGCTGGAAAGCGTTTCGTTCAATGGAAAGCGCTTTGCTTTTGACCAATGAGCAAAACCGCCGAAGAGGGAATTGCATTGTAGATCGATGCATTGCGCGCGGCATCAGTTACGTTTTGAGTTAACTCCATTAACAAAGAATATCAAAAGAGAAAGTTCGTGGCTTATTGCAGGTTTCTGTGAGTGCATCAAATGTGAAGAGTCATGCTTGGGATGAAGTCCACAGCACGTAAAATACGAGCCCGTATATTCATTCAGCTCGCTACAGCACAATAAACATTTGATCTAAAGCTACTATATTTTTTTTTTTTTTTTAATAATAATATATAATTTATTCCATTTACAATCAAATATTACATTTTAGAACATACTTAAATATTTTGGAATATATAGGTACCCCTTTGAGTAGTTTTGGGGCTACCATCCTAAACTTTTTACATGGGTCTGGTGCTAGCACACATGAGAAGTAAAATTTCTTTGTATTCAGTTATTTGTTCTATTGCCGATTGCATTCATTATTACAAAACGTATTTCAAATATTTGGACAAGGATAACTATTTTTCTTATTTTTCTTATATAAACGCATAATTACATACATAGAATATACAATATACCTTTTATTGTAAACTTTTTAACCCACCTTTCTTAGTAGAAACTCTACTTCCTCACACATCATAAGCCATTTTTTAACTGCGGATTTAAATCCCCATCTTTTTTCCGAGTTTGCTACATTACTCGGCAACATGCTAAACAATTTAGGCCCTAAGTAATTGTATGACTGTCGATAAATTTCGGTCGTCGGCCTAGGTATATGGAAGTTTCTCCAAGCTCTAATGTCATAGTTTTGTGGTCGGGCCTTTTCACCACTACGGTTATAGAATATTCTAAGGACTTTATAAATGAATAAATGCCTTAGTGGGAGGACATCTAATTTTTTGAATAGAGGAAATGAGTGGCTTTTCCTATACGATCGCGTTATAACCCTGATAACCCTTTTTTGCGCCACTATCAATGGTTTAATGTTGATAAAATATGCTCCACCCCAGCAGGCTATTCCGTATTGCAATCTTGAATTAACGAGAGCATAATATACCATTTTTAACACTGATTCAGGGCATATGTATCTGAGGAAGTAGAGTTTTCTTACAATAGTAATCATTTCTGATTTTAATTTATTTATGTGAGACTTCCATTTACAATTTTGGTCAAAATATATACCTAAATATTTTATGTGACTAACCTGTTCGATCAAAATACATTTATCACAGGAAGTAACATTATCTTTTATACAATTTGCACATTGATAGTATAGTTTACTTTTGTTTGAGGTAGATTTACTCATGCTAAACATAATATATTTCGTTTTTTCACTTAACAACATATAATTAGCCGAAAACCACATATTGAGTGTTAATAGATCACTTTGTATGTGTTCATATAGATCATCAACACTATTAACAGAGTAACTTAGTGCAGTGTCATCTGCGAATGACGTTAATTGACCTTTAAACCTGCCAGCACATAAATTGTTTACATATATTAAAAACAGTATGGGTCCCAACACAGAACCCTGTGGGACACCACAGGTGAGTCGAATCTTTTCACTGTAGCAATTTTTGAGACGCACACATTGCTCTCGATCACAAAGATAACTTTGAAACCACTCATATGCGGTTCCACGTATACCCGCTTCCCATAATCGATTCATTAGTATGTTATGATTAATGGAGTCGAAGGCTTTGGTAATGTCTACAAATAAGCCAGCAACTCTACAGTTCTTATTCAGTCCGTCGTTCAGCTCTGAACAGAATTTTAATAATGCATCCTCTGTACTCTTACCACTCATAAATCCAAATTGGTTTTTATTGAAAAAACTATGCTGATTTAGAAATTTAAGAAGTCTGACTTTAACAACTTTTTCTATTATTTTAGCAAATACAGATAATAGGGATATTGGTCTGTAATTATTTACGTTCATTTTATCACCTTTTTTAAAAATTGGTATCACTATTGCAGTTTTTAATTGTTTAGGAAATATTCCAGTATACATACTTAGATTAGCAATATGGGCAAGGACCTCCGAAATATTTGCATTTACTTCTTTTATAACTTGTGTGGAAATATTATCAACACCTTTAGATTTTTTAGACTTTAATTCCTTAATAATGCTGCTAATTTCTTTCGCATCAGTAGGAACAAAAAACAGTGAGTCAATTGAATTGGAGGTTGGGAATATTTCTTTGTATTTATTCGTATTACTTTCAAAATAATTGTTCTGGGTCAATTCTTGAATTACTTTACCATAATGTGAACTAAATTCGTTTACAATGTCCTGGCACTTAGTGACAACGATACCATTACTAGTTCTAATTTTTACACAATTCTCATTTCCTTGCTTTCCTCCCGTGAGTGAATCTAAAATGCGCCATTGAGCAGCGGTATTATTGACATTACTATCAAATAGGTCCCTGTAATACTTTTCTTTGCGCTTTTTAATATCATATTCTAATCTTTGCGTGTACGATACGTAGTACCTATTTAGCTTTTCATTTTCAGGGTGTTTCCTCATTTTTTTATACAGAAAATTTCGCCTAGAAATTCTCCCGCACAAAGCGTAAGTCATCCATGGCCTCTTCATTCCTCCCGATCTGTTACTGTCTGACACGTATTCAGCTTTTTCAATGCAGCATTTCAATTTATTTATAAATATTTCATAGGCTTCATTGACATTTTGTTGTGAATAAACATCATTCCAGTCACATCTTAGCAAACTATTATTTAGATGGTTAAAGTTTATCCGGCAATGGCTTCGATAAACTCGTTCGTATATATTAATGGGTACATTAATATTTAAAGAACATGATACAGCATGATGGTCTGTTAAACCCCAATCGTCCGCTCTTCCCTCATACTTATAGTTATCTCTACTTCTGCAAAAAATGTGATCTATACATGTACTACCCGTTTTGCTAATTCTAGTTGGTACTCGAATAAGCTGGTCCAGTCCATGACTAGCCATAAGGGTTTGATATTCAAAGGAAATATCGTTGGGTTGTAATATACATAAATTAATATCACCAATTACAATTAAATTCCTCTCACGAGAGATGGTTAATACATTCTCCAATTCACTCAAAAAATGTTCAACAGGATTAAAATTAAGTCTATATACACCAATAATGCTTATCCAAGAAGAATCATTTATCCCTACTGATATTTTAACCATATCAGCAGTTTTCAATTCACCCAGATCAATAGAAGAACACTCATAAGTATCTGCTACATATGCAATAACTCCTCCAGCCCTATAGTTATTATTACACACATCAAAACTCCGATAGCCAGTTATTTGATACATAGATACTTCAGTGTCATTGACCCAAATTTCTGTCAAAACAATTACAGCGGGTTTTATATCGAGATTAATTAGTTGAAATACAAATTTATCAAAATTAGCTCTTAGACTTCTTATATTTTGATGCAAGACAAGGAACCTGCCACCATTAAATCCACTATCATTAACAGTACTCTGCATTTTGTTAGTAAAGATAGGTTGAAGACATACATAACTCACTCACAGAATGCTTACAGTTTCTCCAGGTCATCAGAGGATTTCAGAGTGATTACTTGATCATTCTCCTTCTTCCTCATGAGTATTGTCCCATGCCTTAGCCATAAATATTTGTATCCCTTTTCTTTCTTCGCAAGACGCGCAGCAGCGAAGAGTCTCCTCCGACCTGGACTCAGGCTCTCGTTTATGTACACCGGAGTATCGGTCGCCAAGCCCAGGTGCCGTGTGGAGAAGGTCCTTTTCACTCGCCTCTTTTGAAGAATTTCTTCTTTTGTATACCTACGGACGAATTTGACTATGATACCTCTCGTTCCGCCTTCGTGTCCCTTCTTTCCCAATCGGTGGCATGTGTTCACCATATCGTCGGTTATTTTAACACCAAGGGCGTCCCCCACACTTTTCACGATTTCTAAGGTATTTTCATTTGGTTGCTGGGGAATGCCGTGTATTTCAAGGTCATTAACGCGAGAATATTGCTCTTGGTCGTCTAACCTCTTTTCTAATTCACTCACTCGAGATTTTAAGCCAACATTCTCTTGCCTAAGCAAGTCTATTGTCGCTAAATATTCAGCAATCTGCGCTGAGTTTTCTTGAAGCACTTTAGTATTTTCATCTAATCTATTGTGCACAAACTCAATAGCCTTGTTCAAGTCCAATTCCATGCGTTTCCTATCCTCTTTAGCTTCTTCTAGAAGGTTTATAATATGAGAGATACTAGCAGTGTCCGTATCCGCCAGGGGAACTACTGACATGCTCTTACGTTTTTCCGCAGCACAGGTAGGACAACGCCAACTTTGCTTTTCAGCGCCAATATACTCGATATCCTCTTTGGACAAGTGAACACAAGTAGCGTGACACTGAGTTTGACATTCACTGCAGGTAATCCTCAGCTGGCGCTTAAGAACATTCACATTACATACACTGCAATTAGCCATTTTAAACTGCGGTTTCCACTTAATATTAGTAACTGGAGCTTCTAAATTGAGTAGGAAGTTATCCTCGTAATTGAATGCACTTATACTCTGGACGCAACTGAACACATCACTGAGGCACCTGCCTGTCTCGAGCGAAGCACCAGCCCACGTCTGTCTCGCGTGGAAGCTCAACCATGACTCTTTAATTAAATTAGCAAAGGCAAGAGGCATAGGAATTGTAATTAATACCTTATGGATAACTATATCAATGGCATGACGGACTCTCTTTCAAATGTTGAATTATCAAAGGATATGTCCTAATATTTCAACTTTCATTAAAAGTACTTCTTTATTGGGTTGCTTGCTAGAAAGTTGTAGGCTGAAAATTATATCCTTACCATTTAGTTTTTATTTTAATATCAGATAGAAAATAATTTGGGTTGGCCGATGGATGTCTGATATTTCTATAATTTTTTTTTTCAAAAATTTCATTCAACATCTGCCTAAAACTAATTCTTTCAAATTTTCGAGCAGCATTTTTTTCCAATTATGAATTCATACATGAAGTATATTTTGCATATTCATTTTAAAAATCACTTCAGGGTTAAAATAAAAAATAGTATTTGAATCCATTGTCAGAATGTGTGAAAGGTCAAAGGTTTTTATTATTTTTTGGCAAAGATGATCTGCCTTTCTAAAACCTTATTATGCTGACTTTTACGGTAAATTCAGCAACATTCACAAAATAAATCTTTTCAAACTTTGAATTACGGGCTGATTTTCTTTCGTGGCGTCATGCATAAAAATTAGCCTCACATAGTTTGTTAACCTGGGAAAAGATATTGTACATTTTTCTCAATTAAAACTTTAACTTGCTCTATAGGAATAAAATTACCTGATGTAGTAACCATAGTATCCTATTAATTTTTTCTATTCATATGGGATTGTGGAAATATGAGAATATGTTTGCAGTATTTTTATAAGATCATCTGCCGATTGGAGCTCTGTTTGAATTTTCACATGCTCTCATTTCAGGAGAAATGTCTCTTCATAAATAAAATGCTAATTTCATGAATATGTGCTCCCGCGCCCTGTTTTATTTTTTCATTCAATTCGCACAATTCGCGTTCTATATGCATTTGTATTGAGTGTACTTCTTAAAAAATGAGGAACATTTTAGAATGCATGCACTTTAGGAACTATTACAGGAACTTTCAGGTCGAAATATAAGTGAGCGGGACGTATTCTGTTTCTTCCGCCTTTCGCATACATGCCCACGACCTCCACTTTCTAGGAAAAGAATCTCTATTGAGGGGTGAAAAAATGGACCACCGTTCCCCGAAGAGTGAAGCAGAAGGATTTTGAGGAGTCTCTTCAACGGTTTTTCGATGGGAGGGTCGAACCATGAGTGTGAGTACGTGTGTCGTGGGGAATGGCGCCCTCTCTAGGGACGAAGAAGTGAGACGACGTTGGAAGTGGGGTGAGGTTGAAAGTGAGGTTGGGCTTTAAAAGGTGGCGGAAATAATTGAGAGGTGTGCGTCCAGCGTGAAGGAGTAAGAAGTAGGAAAGCCATCATGGAAAAGAGTTCTGTGCGGTGGAGCCTGGGGATTTTGGGAAAAGGAATCTCTCGGAATCTGGTGGGGATGAAAGGCGTAAAGAACAGCAAAAGGGCTCAGGGTAGGAGTCGATCGAGGAAGAATAAGAAAGAGAGAGGAATGAGAGCAAGGGTTTTGTGAAAAGGGTAAGGGGGTTCGAGGGGAAAAGCCTCAGAGCAAGGGTTTCTCCCGCAGGCCCTGGACGGGAGAGATTTCTAGAGAAACGGGTGCTACAACTTGGACCGAAGGATTCTTTACCCGAAAGAGGCCCTTCTTCCCTTCTCTTTATTTCGGCGAGTAAATTTGTCTTTCTGTCTGCAAGATACACTGCCTTCTGAGGTCGATCCAAAGATCAGTTCCAGGTAGAAGTCATTTATTCTTCTTCCCCCGACGTACGTATTTTCCCGGCCTCCTATCTTTTATATTCCACGGGGTACGTCGATATCAGGGTATAGATACGGTATCCGAAAAGTTGTTAGGAATACCGGCTGTTGTGTCGAGAGGGACATGTGAAAGTATTATTGTATTTTACAGTACAGGTCTGTACAGTATTAGTTTAGTTTTAAATGGATTTTATTTTTCTTTACATAGGAGCGATATTTATTATGTATGCTTAGCTTGTTTCTCAATTTCCATTGTAATTTTATACGTCATAAAACAAGTTGGTTGTAAGGGTCATTATTGTTTGTTATTAATATTCCATGATCTTACAACATTTTTATCGTTTCCCTAAAATATTTTACATACGTGAAGTGATGATTGAACTACTTTCGTTTGTCACACTCAGATTTATTTCATTAAATTTTGATATTATTGAAAACTGCAAGGGTTGTAGAAAAGCAATTTTAATTTCACTCCTCATAATCTTTCTTTTCTTATATCCGACGATTCAATTTTGACAAAGGTTATAAGGCTTCAATGCGTTGAACAATCAAGTTCGTCACATGGATACAAGCTGTATCCCTTGCAGAATACGTTAAGTAAAATAAGGGGGATTTTCGATTTCCCAGTGAGTACTTTAAAATTGTTGCTGCTAGAAGGAGATGAGTGGGAGAAAAGAGAAGTCTTATAAAAATCTTAAGAAGATAGGAAAAATTAGCCGGCCACATCATGAGACCTGATTAAAGCAATCATAGAAGGACAAGTGGAAGGGTAGACGGGCAAAGGACGGCCCCGAGTGGGTTACATAGGACAGGCTATAAAAGATGTACAGGAGAAGAAAGACGTCACCGTGAATAGGATAGCGGATAGGAGAGAGGAATGAAGAGCTTAGGGTTATTGACTAATGGTGATCTTGCTATAATTAGAATATTCGTCTTTGTGTCATGGATACGGATGTCAGACACGGCCACCCTCAGGATAATTGTGTGTTAGGAGAGGGGAAAGGGTTTTTCAGGGTAAAGGTGGAGAGAGTGAGTTCCATAAAGTTCTCCCAATGTTTGCGGCGCATCCCCTGACCTCCCACTCAACCCCCAAAACACTAAACTCCGCGGGAACACCACCGGGAGGAGAAGAGAAGAGAGGCGAAGACTTTGGGAACTCCCTCGGGACTCGAGCAACGGTGGCTGGGATAGTAGGAGGGGGGGTGTGTGGGAAGGGTTGTCGGCCACCAGCAGGGGAGGTACACGAGAGGGGTGTGGGGGAGACCAAAGCGTTGACGAAGCGGCCAATGGGGTGTCGGGGGGACGGGGAGGGCGCGGTGGAAGCGGTGAAGGCGCGTGGGTTGTGTACGGAGAGAAGGAGTTTGGTTTTGTGCGTGGTGTTGGTGGAGGGAAAAATGCGGAAACAAACTTGGCCCTCCTCCTTCTTGCTCCACTTGTATGTCACTTTGAAATGGGGAAGCCAAACCAATTAGGCGAGCGGATAAATCAAGGGGGCCCACGTGTGTCTAGAAGGCCAAGGAGGCAGCCGGCAGAGATAGAGGGAGTTGGAGGGCAGGGAAGGGGTGCAAGGAGGTAAGAGGAACATGTGTACAGATGGGGGAAAGGCGCGGGGGTGAAGGGGGCGGGGTCTCGAGTGTCGAGGGTAAGGAATCAGGGCGGTGCGTTTGTCAACACTTTGCTTCTCGGTACTTTTATTACAGCGACAGGGAATAGTTTCGGTGAGGGAACACTTCCCGGAGGCCGTGACATCTGGAGAGGAACTTTCGAGCGGATAAATATTGGTGCAGTGCTGGACTTTGGACGAGATAGTTTCTAAATTAGATCGAGTGTGAAATATTAGAAAAATTGAGTTCATCACACTTTTCCACAATTCATAAAGTTGAACGAGAAGCTAATGGAACGGAAGTACCAAAGGAGCAATTAATTATATTTCATCGTTGGATTTTCAATTCTTAACTATTAATTTACTATCAATTTTTTTTATGAAATCATGGATTTTTCTTGGATCTTTCTAATTCAGCTTTTATTTATCTGTTATGAATTTCCGGAACCAACGCCAATTGCATGAATCTTATCTGAGATGAAGAAAATAATTAGTTAATTTCCGTTTATTTATCCCCGAATTTCACTTTATGATATTTAATAAAACTGCCTTTTCTGTTTCCCATAATATTTCCATATAAAAAAGTGACATTATGTGTTATTCGTTTTTCTCTGTAATGTTTAGACAAATACACATTCCACAAATTTATACACTTGTAATAATATACAGTTATATTTCATTTGGGATATTTAAGAAATGAAGGAAGACGGCAATTCCATTATTTATTACGAAACCATGAGTCCGTAGCGATCCAGAAATGTGCTCAAGTTGCATTAATGACAATGGAAAAATTTACCATTTGTTTCAAAAACACTTTGTCAAACGTTAAACCTTTAAAGGTCACAATTTTCTTGGTGTTGATATAAGAAACTAAAACAATCAAATGAAGCAGTTTAGCTAACGCTAGGTGAAGCTACGTAAATAGGGAAAAGAGGAGGGATACGATGGAACGGCAGAGGTGTAGGGCTTGTACTGAAGGCTTGCAGTTTTTGCCGCGGCCATGGTGAAAAGCGTGTTAGCTCGCGCAGCTACTAATGAGCCCGACACAAAAGGTTGACAGTTCAATGCAGGGAACAACGGGACGTAAACGACTGTTTTGGAATGAGGGAAAGCACTTCCAAGTACCTTAACTCACGATGGGAGCATTTTCCCAAAATAAGAACGTGCCAGTCAAAATACAACACAAGGTCTTTCAACATTGTGCTGAAATATATCTTGTGTAGTGACTGTATTATTCAAGTGTCTATATTAAATTCGAAATAATGACATCGCCAAGATACATACAATGTGTAAAAAAAATAAATATCAGATATATTTCAAATATCTGATTTTTCATCGCATGGAAACAAATTCGTGGTTTTTGATTAGTGATAAACGGTATTGTATTTCAGGTTCACACTTTGAGAATGCAAAAATGTTTTGAGAATTTCGCCAAAACGTTTTTAATGAAGGAAAAATGATTTATTTTTCACATATATATTTAAATATGGTGAATTTATTAACAAGGTGTTTGAACATTGTAAAAAGAAACGACTAATTTTGTGTAAATTAAATGAGATTTCGCTGTCTTATTCGGGACTATTTTTAAAACCCAATTTTCTCGGAATCATTTATAATAAGGATATAAATAAATTGTGATTTAATCTATGCTTTCATTCAAATAAATTTTGTTTTGATCAATTCACTTCAGTGTTAATTTGTGATACAACTGTGCCATCAAAATTTGAGATACCTACTTTACTTAACCTGTGAACTAATTTTATCCCAATCTCTATCCTGAGGTGCACTTCCGTTAAAGCAGTAGTCACGTTACAAATTAGTGCGGTTCCTTGATTTTTGAAAATTTACGAGTTTTCTTAAGTCTTGCATTTTTTACGATTTTAAATATTTTTAGCTTATTTTAATTATGCGTTCACGATTTTTTTCTGGTTTTTGCCTTACCACAACATCAAAAAACTGCCAGCAATTGTTAATAAGATCACGAGAATCTGATTCATTATTAAAACAAATTAATAACCTAAAAATGATTAACACAAAAGAGTTTTTAAAAATTACTCCATGCGGTGTAAATATTCGTCATTCCGCGTTAAATTGAACTGCGGACCCTTCGTTTCTTATTGCTAATCGCCCCCCGGATTTATTCTCGGGATAATGTGTGGAGATTACATTCGGAGATTTATAAAGGGAATGTTTCACTCTTTTAAAGGTTACGCTGGTTAAAAAATAAAATTTGATTTCCTAACCGTCCAATATTTTATTTTTAATGAGTCTTACAAGAAATATCCTTCAAGAGGTTAGCTTTCGCGGAGTGTTTTAGATTAACTAAATTAAAGCAAACTTTAAACTGAAAAACTAAAAATAAAAACCGTTGTACCTAAAATATTGACCGTGCTTGGTGATGAATATTAATGACGGTATCAATTATGTTTAGTACTTTATACAATGCTTTATTAAGCGCTAATACTTTTACCAAAGAATATCAATCGTGAGTTTGAAGCCACTATGAGTTAATGGAAAATAACATGGCGGTTGGCTATTGCAGCTGGTGTATCAAACCTCAAATTTAATAATTTTACGATTCATAATCATGCCTCACGCTTAAAATTTCCTTTCACACCCGTAGATAACATCTTCCTTTATGCCTTGAGGTCGCATGCCTGTGGAATTGCATGAGCAGTAGCCTATCACCAGTTTTGTTTTTATCCGGGATCGTTTCTGCAGAACTGAAGATCGTCTTTTGGAATAAGCACACCTTCTTTGGTGCGAAACCCGCTCAGCCTTAGGTGTCATCATGCACCCCTAGGATTTTCAGGATGAAGCTTCATTCCACTATCTAAGGAACCGTCTGACTTATTTATTGTTATATGAGACTAATCGACGTGAGGTGCATGAGACGGCGTGAAGTGTTATTTGCGATTTGCGGTGTTACGTTGAACTCTCATTCGTCATACTATAAATCCAATATTTCGGTCAAAAAATAAGAGCCATTACCATTGGAAAGTAAAGGAAACCAAATCCTTACGATAGCAAGATCTGCAGAATCTAGGACATATTGTAAGAATTATTAACGCTGATGTGGGTTTTCCCCACCCACCTCACACATATTCAGGTCGAGTGAATGCCTCATTTAAATTGTCTTCGAAGGGAGGAGAGAAGTGAGTCTCAATTCCAATTAGAGACGACCCTGTTCCACCTTCGCCAATGCTTCAATATCCATGCCCTTTGTGCCTTCTCTCTTTGAGAGGAGCCACGGAACGTACTTCCTGATTCGACCCGTCCATAAGTAGTGCGACATCTCTGCCTTATCTCTCTTTACGCTATTTTCTCAGTTAATAATTGGAACTTCACTTACTTGGAGTATTACGCGAAGCCTATTGCAAGAAATAAAATCGTTAATTTGAAAGAAAAACTTTGATTATTTTTTTTATTCAATTAGTAACATATGATATATTTTGCTGTCTCATTTTATGTTTGAATAGTGACCGAATGCTCGAATAAGGGAGACATATTATGGGTCCAAATTAAATTAAAAGTTAACTTATGAACTGCGGCTTAAAATTAATAAAACATTTTTATTTTTATTTCAATCGATATAATAATAATAAATGGAAATAATGTGTCTATTTATAATGTTCGATGCAAATGTATTGCAATAGATTATCGCCGTGCGGAATTCATGAGAAAAATAGGTGCTTGATATATTTGAACAAGATTTCATGTTTATTTCCCCATAAGGAAAGTTTCAGAACTAATAACCAAAATATTACTTGTGGCAGGACTTTTAAACTTTATCTGCTAACAGAGAATTGCAACAGGGCATAAGAATTTGAAATAAACCAACGTATCTCGTGATCTACGTGTCAACTTTTCCGAGGTTTTTCCTTTTCTGGTTCAAATTCATGAGTTCCGTCGAATTTTGATTTTACCTTCTGTATATAGTCTAAATATGTAATTAGCACGCAGCTATCGTGGCTCACACTTTTATAGGAGAGTTGTATGCTTTAACTTGGCAAACATTTAGTGGTCTATCAGCAAATTGCTGAAACGAGTTGATATACGTGGAAACTTTAGAACTAGAGAATGGTCGACCTATCAAAAAGGGCTTACCAAAGATGACAGGTTTTAGGCAAAGGGAGTTTCATTATGTGGGGTAGTGCGATGATAAGAAAACGTAACTAGTTGCTCCTTCGGTGGATTTAAAATAAAACTTAATGCCTCATATATACATCATAATATGCTTTTTCATGTTCTCATGTAAACTTTTAGTTGATATTTTTAAGGTATTATTTTTACTTTACGACATCTAAACGCTATATTTCTCAATCACATGGAGAGTAGACCATAATCAACACATGATAGCTCCTTTAGTCGATTCTTGTGTCTAGCATTAATGAAACAGCGTTCACGCAGTCGAGATATTTCATTTTCTACCAATCAATTTTTTTCTTGTAAAGATGAAAAGTTCATTTTCCCAAACCAAAACATTGACTTCATAACGGGGAGATTGTGGCAGCAGTGAAACATATGAAAAAGGCCGATCCAAAGAGGACAAAAGAGTTAAGGCTTTGAGCAAGGTGCGTTTTATAATGTGGGGTAATGCAAATTTACGAAAACAAACTAGTTGTTACTTTATTTACTTGTTTCCTTAGACAGTTTTTTTCTGGTAAAATTATTCTTTCCAATCGTCAGAAAGTGTAATACATCGTTATTAGATTTACAATATTATCCTAATTACAAAATCTTCAAGTAATTAACTTTGCACCTGTGCGTGTGACTACGTGCAAAATCCTCTTTTCTATAATAAATATTTTAGATACAAGGAGACGCTACATATTATAATGATTTCAGCTTTTGTTTTGGAAATGTATTAATAAAAATGTTTTCCAACGTGAAGTGAATGAGTTACTAGGGGAGGGGGTGTGTATATGTGTATAAGAGTAGCGAGGGTTGATGATGTAAGCTGAGGGAAATGACTGAGAAATGGAAGGTTTCGAAAGAGAAGATACGAAAAAGAATAGACATGTGGCATGGCTGAACATTTAATCGAAGCCGAAAGGACCTCCGAGGACCATCGGGGAAGGGAAAAGGAAAGTCCGTGGATCGAGATGGTGGCTCAGAGTTATATCCAAGTGATGGGGTGTGGGATCGGGTCAGATGGGTATGGATTACATATCCGCGGGTGAAATGGAGAGGGTGGATAGTGGGATTATAAGGGCATAACCACACGTTAAAAGAGGAGGGACTGGAGCGAGAAGAATTGAGCTAACAGGGAAGAAAGGGTTTAGTGGGAACATTGAGGGGTATTCGGTTATCTTGGGAGGATATATTCGACCTACTAGAGATATAAATCGGAATGAAAGGAAAGAAATACAGGGAGACATTAAGAAGGGTTATCCATTCGATGATATTCAAAAATGAAGCCAGGTTTGTACAATGAACATCTCAATAATTTATAAGGAATAGTGGCGAGCGTGACTCGGTGGAAATCCTCTATTATAAGAGTTGAAGGAATAAAAATTTAACTTTTTCCACGCGGTGATTAATTTTATCCCATTACATGGTTTCGTGACAGCATAAAACAAAATAAAATAAAACAAATAAATCACCATGTGCAAAAATAAAAGTTTTATTCCATTCAACGCCTTACATGTAATTAAGACTAATGTGGGCGTTACTAATAGGAATACCTCAAGACCACATGCCATCGCGTTCCATTTATCTTTTCCTATTTTTGTTCTTCACTCTGCTCTCACATCCTTTTCATCTAATTTTTAATGAATACTTGTTAGACTTTCAGAGCTTATATTTTTTAAGCTGAGTTTTTATCAGTTGCCTCCAGCTTGATTCTTTCCTGCTATATATGCTGTTCAGAAACGTTTTTAGATAAAAAAAATGGCTCCAAATAAATTTACGATGAAGTTT
This sequence comes from Ischnura elegans, assembly GCF_921293095.1. Taxonomy (NCBI): domain Eukaryota; kingdom Metazoa; phylum Arthropoda; class Insecta; order Odonata; family Coenagrionidae; genus Ischnura; species Ischnura elegans. Next base: position 36,047,003 of record NC_060246.1, read on the forward strand.
CCTTAATGTCTATTCTTAGATTTTTATGTTCATTGTTTTGAAGAGATTTTATTACTTCACTTGTGACATACATTATCGTTACGTCTTAAGAACTGAAGTTATTAATTTAAGCCAACGATATTTTTATCAAACTTTGAATCAGAGGCAGTTTTTTTCCTTTAAATAATTCGATAATATAGCTTTATTTGTATTTTACATGTTAATATCGAAGAATTTGGAAGGTGTATAGTATATTACCTTCATATCCCTGCCGGCAATAAGATACTCTGCTAGTACCAACGTGAATACTTTTTCCGTTTCCTTCGGTTCCTTCATTGTTTATACGTGAGTTTTTTCATAAATAATGAGTAAACTGGGTCAGTAGATGAGGTTAGTATTTAATTTTTTATTCCGTATTTTTTATTTCAATAGCTAATTTTTTACAGTCTCCTTTTTCAGAGGTTGATAAAAGTTTAAAATCTCAGAGGTAATTTTTTTTCAGTAAATAGAGGTTTGGTGGAGTTTCTCTTAGCAATGTTGGGTACATAAAGAATATGTGCGGATCAGTGAACCGATGCCATGCAATCTGGATGAATTACTGACGTAAATCTAGCCTTGAGCTTAGGTGCGTATTAATAGGGTATCATGAGGTACAGTGAGGAAAGGTTGAATGATAAGGAAAATGAGATACACCGGGAACAGTAAACCAAAGTTTGAGAATGAGATCGTTATGTTTTAGTGGTGCAACCTGAACGGAATACTGACATAACTCCAGTCATGAGAGCATACAGAGTACAAAGTTACAGTGAGGAAATGTTGAAGGCACAGGTAAATTAGGTGGACCGTTTCCAGGATACCAAAGGCTGGGGATAAGGGCTATATGGTCAGAAAAGGATATGGAGAAAGGATCCCTGGGTTGAACGGATGCGTGGGACAGCCTGGCAGAAAATAGGGACGTCATTATACAGGTGAGGGTCTGAGAAAGAGAGAGAGAGAGACCGAGAAAGGATAAGTGGGATGGAGAGATAGCGATAGAGAGTGAGGAGAGAAACGCAGATGGAGAAGGGGAGATGAGGGGAGGAGATGATACTGAAAGGGTTCTGTAGGCAGGGATGAGATGGCAAAAGGGGTTAAAAGGGATAAGGTTCGCGTGATGGCGTGAAAGGTGCCTCGGAAAAGGAGCGATGGGTATACTACGTGGAGAGGAGGGATACCGACCGGCTGGCGAATCTCCAGGAAACTACCCCCAAAGTGATTATGATGCCCCAAGCTCTTATTACGACCATTCCTCACTCACGCGCCCAAGGGATCTGGTTCCGCCGCCGCCGACTCAACGTATCGACGCCAATCCCACGGCAAGGCCCTTCTTCCCACCTTTCCCTTGCGAGGAAACCCTTTTTTACCTCTCCCATCCCACCCCTCTTCCACCCTCTCTTTCTTTCTCACTCCGCCCATTCCAGTGAAATAAACCTCCCCCGAAACACTCCCCCCAAGGATCTCTCCCCCTCTCTTCAGCCTCCAAATATCTCGAACATTAACGCTCATTCCTTTTCTCTCTTCCAAATCGCCCGTATCCTTTCTCGCGAAGGCCCTTGTGCCTTTCACTCTCCCCCGAAAAGAATGGCATCAGCGGAGGAAGAAAGTGTTGTGGGGATTTACCTCAGAATGGTGGTGGAGTCCCCACACCGCAATAATTATAAACCCGGCCGACTCCCCCTCTGTGTTGTTCCCTGACCGCATATTGGCCATCTGCGGTGTGCAGAAGGGGAAACATAATGGAGCACTGACTACATCGGTTTAATGGCGCCAATCCTTCATGGTGAAATCGGAACGGGTAAAGAGTTTTTCCTTATACTCCCTCTCGAATATAGAGTTTAAGATAAGATTCAACTTTAATGCCTCCAAATCACCCTCAAGGTCATGGTCCAAAGTTGTATAGGCATGCAAAGGTTCACTGCATTAGGTTATTTGTGCTTTAAATATATCCCAGGTGGGTGTTCTCCCACACTGTTCCCTGACCACAGATTGACCAACCGCGGACTGTAGGAGGGTAAAAATAATGGAACACTATGGACTATCTAGGCTTAATGGTATCCATCATTGTAAAATCGGAACGGGTATAGAGTTTTTCCTTAGGTTCCTCCTCGGATATATAGTGTTCTAATATAGTAAGGCATTAGTTCCTTATCGTCAAGCACACAGAGTTAACTATAATACTTTTCCATCACCTTTAATTACATGGTAAAAAAGTTGCATAGGCATGCAAAATTTCACTGTATTATCTTATTTGCGCTTTAAATATTTCGCAGGTGGAAGAGTTTCACCCGATAAACACTGCATAAACGTCCTTCATTACTGGGTAATTGACATTTAAATACGATGTAAAAATTGATAAATTCCTATACTACCGAAATTAAGAAGAGAATAAAGCTTTATTCTTTTTCAATTATAAATTAGAGTTCAACGAGGGTTTGAGAGTGGAATGTGAGTAAACGAAAAGGTGAATCATATATTTTATTATTCATGTCACCGTTAGATAATGAATTCTGAGTAGGATATTTGAACAAATATTTATAAATTTTAATATTTGATTACCCTGATATATGACTTAAATATGCATTACATTAGAACAAAACTTTCTATGACTTGGCCGGGCTAAACATTAATTTCTTAATTTCTTGTTTAAATGAACCTCGCCCATTCAACAGAATTAGTATCAAACACATTTCGTTCTAAGCTCATTAAATTGATTAGTTTTTAATAATCAGATTTACATGGAAAATTAGAAAAGCTACTTCAATTTCAAAATTAGAGGTAATACCTCCCAACATTTACCAGAATATTTTAAATGAAACTCTCCGTTTAATTAATTAAGTAGTATCTGAGAGAATTTTTACTAACGACCTAATAGCATGACGCATCTCTATATCAGTAACGTTTGCATGATGGAAAGCTGTTTTGCTAAAGAATTATAATATATTTCTGCCTTCTGCCATAAAACGAATGGAAATGTGGCCAATGGTAACGACAATAAGTAGTAGCACTCTTTGTTTCATTCGTTTTGCACCATATTCATGCGATTGAAGAGAAACCACGTAACAAGTTTTTCATTTCCCTCCAAACCTGGATTTTTTCTGTAATGACCTCTTTGCAACAGTTGGGAACACATTACTGTTGTTTTTTTTTTTTAATAACGTCAGATGCACTCCCAACCCCTGTTGTTATTCTAAGATGTAATTTTGCGGATGACAATTGAAATTAATTACGCACACGTTGGAGTATGTGAAGGACGTATAAGGCCAGAAATGAAGTAACCCTCGGAAATCATAAAAAATAGCTACTGCGCTGATAAGGGATTCATTAATGCTAATGGTCAAAATTTTAAATTCACGCCATGACAATTTTTTTCGAAAGAATTACGGTCCAGACTCATTAACGCAATTCCATTTGGAAAGTTCCGAATAACATTTTGTTCGTGCATCGGTAGGTGATGAAAAAAGCATTTCTTTCATATGGCGTTTATTTCCTTGTTGCTTTTCCGGTACATTCTGCATATGCTGCATATGTTTTCATGTTTGAACCTCATCCGCCGAACCCTCATCACGATCATGTCCTTGGTTCATCCACGCTTCCTTTTCTCTGCCCCTTATCGATTTGTATTCCATTCCTCATTTTCACCAGGAAGATAAAAATGGCTCACCTGTTCCCGTTCGGCTTTCACCATCCTGTAGAGTGGCAACACGGAAAACTCTCCGTACCTATCGGGATGCTGACGGGGCGGGTGGCGTTGGAGAAAGGTATATTTCTCATTGGAGCGTTTTCGTTCCTTTAAAAAAATATATCAAGTTCTTTCTGCAACAAAGCAAATCGATTTCAATAATATGTGGCTTGAATAAAGAAAGATGTGGAATAAAAAGGAAAAGGTATTCCTGGAGAAATAAAATAATAGGGGAAATTTCGCTAATCAAATTCTTAAATTCTTTGGAAGAAGATAAATCAATAGTTATCAATGACTGTATTAAAGCTGGATAAACCTTTAATAGTTTCATTGCCATTTTTAGTGAAAGTATGTTTCACATGAAATTTGTTCATTTCTCCAAGAACTTCCTCAACTTCACAAAAGATAGGTAGTTCGATTCTCTTTTTTCTCTTATCTTAACCTCATTTTATCAATGATTAAATAATTCCTGGAGTATAGGGCTTCATCAGGGCTCAGTTTTGCACATATTTGTTTATTAAAAGATAAATATATCCACGATTGAGAATTGGCAATATAAATTATAAATATAATTCAATATATCTCAAATTGTGTGTACCGTTATTACTAAGTCGTGCATTTTGTGATGTCTTTACTATTTTCCCACCAAAGCCTCACTCTTTGAAGGTCACCATTTCCATTTCAACTCGTTTCCCATGACTACTAACGATTTGGATGTTTCTCGTTCTACAGGTACCTTTAGGCAAAGGTTTTGTGTAAGCGCATTTACCTCCTCGAATTTTGAGCTTAGAGTTGATTGGCTGGCATTCCGACTCCCAAGTTTACCCCGAGTCCAATTCAACTTACCGGACAAAAGTAATTTTTCCGACGAAGTTTATTTCAAAAGCTTCAAAGTGAGCACTGTCTCCTCTGTGACGTGCCGCATCTCTCAAATACATTCAATGCATGAGAGTAGTATGCTTTGTGCGTCACATAGGTGACCGTGGAGGGAGGGAGTAGAGAAGGGGTTAGTAGGATAGTAATGGGGAAATGGCTAGGTGGGATAGGAAGGAAAGATGTATGGTAGAAAAAAAGAAGAAATATCCCCACTTCTTCGGATTTCCCGACATCGCCCTTCCCCTTCTTCATTGCTTTCTCCTTTCTTCCCCCGACCCCTGCTTTCCCTGCCCCCCCCCCGCGTCTCCCGACCTGGCCCCTTGCCCCGACGACGGTAGGAAATATGGAAGGTCGGATAAATTGGGGTTTTTTGGACCGGAGAGGAAAAGTATTTTTCCGAGAGGCGGATGAAGAGTGGGTGTAACGAAAAAAAAGCGCTGAATTCGCTCAGCTCTGACGATGGGGGCGCCCTTTATGGCGCCGGTGTGGTGCGGCTAAGGGCAAATTTTGTCAAAACCTATCTCACGTTCTTTATCACACCTGAGGAGTGACATCGTTACCGGCTGCTGTCGGAATGGAGGTCGAAACAAGCGTTTGTTGTCTCACAGTGTGTTAGTTATTGGAAGGAGTAAACTGGTTCATGGTAAAGTCCTTTTGTACCCACAAAGCAAAACGTATTTGCTCTATTTAATAAAAAAAATATTATTAAGCCAATACCTTGTCTACTTTGCCGTTGGCATCATTTCAACCGAAGTAAACGAATTCGATAGGAATATATTATAAAAATTATTGAATGCAGCGTTCTATATAATGATCTGCGTTTCATTTAAAATACTAATTTAAGTCGTCAGCCATTTTAAACTTTTAAATAAAATGTATTTATCACAGATGTTGCTAAAATCTTTATGCTGTAAAATGTTAAAATCCTTAATGCTTCAACATCCATGGTTTTGGAAAAAACATCCCAAAATAGCCATACCAGCTCGTGACACGTTGGAAATGGTTACCTAGATATATTATTATCCAATGCATTTTAATTATTTTCCTTCTTTCCAACACCAATCGCAGATAACTAATTATGTATTCTAATTATATCTTCACCTATACCTATTTTACTTTTACATCGAATTATAGCATAAAATTCATATGATATCAATCAATGAATGACCTTTACAAATATCACTCTGAGAATTCGGTTATTCAGCCATCACCAAATCTAATAAAAAATAATTTGGTAAGCGATTTTATTTATTACTTCTACAACAATTAACTAGTACACTGGCTTTACTATCATCCAAAGACAAGAATTTGCCTCAGCTTCATCTATAGATACTAATAACTCTATGAAATGCGACCCTGTTATTTTTCATGGGGGCTTGCGAAATAATCAATATAGGAACCACTCACATTTGAGCACTAAACTATGGCAATCACTGTTTTATACATCTTCATTACCATGCCCATAGCATAAGGTAGCTACTATGATGAAAAACTGGGAATACATTAGCTTCAAAGCCGAAATTTGACCGGGTTTCCTTCGAAACCTTTTTTGTGTGGGTGAGGGCGATAAATATATAATAAAGGGTTCATATTTCCTTTACATGTTTTTTCTTCCTTGGAAATACTATTTTTATGCCATAAGTGCATGTCTTAAATTCCATCAACTATCTTTCATCACCAACGATAAGGTTAAAAGTTTTTGTACGCTTTGGATCACAGGTTAAATACGCATCAAGCAACGTAAAATTTAAATATTAATTTAAGTATACTAGCCACAGTGATATTTTTATGGAGTCACCCGCAATGCACAAATTGTGCGAAAAATCCACAGTGAAAAAATTATTCGCCTTGACCGTGATTTGAACACGGATATTCCGAACAAGTTGGTATGGACTGCTTAGCATATGATGCCACAAGCGACCAATTCGCGCGCCTATAGTCCTCAAATTTTCGCTGTGGACAATGAAGTCTCGGTGGCTTAACTGGCTGAAGCACTCGACAAGAAATTGGAGGATCTGGGGTCCAAATCCCGGTCCAGGTGAATGATATTTCACTGTGGATTTTTCGCACACACAAATGTTGTTTGAGATAAATCATCCCACAAAATGTACGACACTTCAGGATCAAACATTCCTGTGATTGAGCACGTAGCTTAAAGGTTCGAAGGATTGGGAGGGCTATATATAGGGGATGCTTTCGCTTGAAGGACCGGAACCGGTGTTGATTTCCTGTCTCATGACTTGGTTCAAACATTTGCTATCAACTTGAAACTTACACTGTGGCTATAACAAACCAACTATGACAACGTCCTGTATTTCACACATGAAAATTGTTTCTGGGAGAATGTTCTGACATGACAGTGTCCATATTGGAAACATTAATTTAAAGTAACATAATAAATTGGTTCGTGTGCAAGGAAACCAGGCTTTTCAATTGGTAGTGATGCGTACTCATAGCCGTAACCTTGATGAGAGGATATCCGGGTACCGGTATTTGGCTCGAAAATTGTAAAATGTAAACTCACACATATTTACAAATATCCAGTTTTTTCGGCTTCAACTAGCCAATTTATCTACAAAGATGCGTTTGGAGCACTGATAAATAGTTGTGATTTTTTTATCTATAAAATATTTTCAACCTATATTTTAATACAAACGACAGAGGTGCTATTTCTAAAATGATTTTCATCATACATTTGATTGATGCTTGAAAGAAATTTTATTGAAAATTATTATTTTTTTATTTAGGATTTAGATGTAATATATTTCATTTAATTTTTATATTTTCACTTACATGATGTGAGTTCGTCGGTGTGTATCTAGGTATTCATGCTATTGACCAATGTGAGTTAACTCTGCCATTTAGATTGGTAGTCTATATTGATACACTTTCGCTCGATCCGCCAAAATAGTCGGGAAGTGTTAGGACGTCAGCCATGTACTAGTTCGTTGGTAATTAGGTGCGCGATGTGTGAGATGTGACCGACTGAATTGGACCAAGTAAATACAAAAAACTTGTTCATGGAAAAAGCAAAATACTACTTATATTTCGTGAAATGCCACCGGGTCAGGAGCTGCATAACTGCCGACGTTTCGATGGCGGAGTCGGACATCGAAAAGTCGGCAGTTATGCAGTCCCTGACCCGGTGATGATCCCGAGAACATTGTGCGAAGGTTTTCTAGGAAAAATGTCGATCTCATTTCATCGATTCTATTGGACATATAGATTTAGTGGGGTTCTAAGAATGTAGGGACTCTCCTTGTCACTGTGATCGACGACCTTGATTGATTTCTCAACGTAGCACGTTCGCCAGAGCTGCAGTCAAAGGAATATAGAAGTGGAAAGGGGTGGAATGATATAGTATTTGGAGGAGATGACCCGCAGCTGAGGTCATTTGCGCCATGAGGGAAGGGTGTGGAAGGAAGGGTGGAGAGAAACCCGGCGTCGGAGTTAGTCTGCTTTAAACGAAAGGCACCAAGGGGACCACGGCTTAACGTCCCATCCTTCGGACGGAGTGTTGCGCTTGAAATATCCTCCACACTACATTCAAGCGGGTATCCGCTAATCCGTCTATGAAAATTATCTGCCACCACCGGGGTTTGAACCCGAACCCACGGGGTGGGAAGGCAGCACTCCAACCACCACACCAACCCGATCCCCCGGTGGAAAGGGGTTGTCGCACCTGACCAGAGAGAATGCGCAGGCTGTGGATTCTATCCCTTCCGAGATCGGTGCCGCGTAGTATTCAATCCCATTGCCTGGCGCACCTGATGTGCGGCCTCCCGTGTTCAATGCGCGCTTCGGCTAATCAACTTCTCTCCCTCCCTTGAAATCCTCCCCTCCGCACCGCCCTCTGGAATCACATCGCGGAAACATATACACACGGAGCTCACGTCTCACATCGCTGACAGTCCTGTTTCCTCCGCGCACACTTTGCAACGGATCCTGACAGCTGTCTTCCCTTCCGCACTTCGCATCCAATGACTCCCTACTAGCTTCTACATCTCTCTTCTGACACCTATTAACCAAGAACCCTCGGCTCTGAGTAGTACTTCAATTTGTTCCTCTCATCGTCATTCCCTTCAATACGCACTGCTTTTAAGCAGTAAGTACATATTGCACATGTTTGCTAACGGGATGGTAGTCATTGAAGTTTCGTATATCTCACTTGGTCAATAAATGTATATTATTTTTGCAATTATTATTTAATCATTAGAGGAGAAACGATGTTAAATCTCTAGAACATAGAATAACTGAATAGATATAGATCATTAAATTAAAATATTCCATTTTTCACGAGGTATTAGGAGGCTGAAATTTCATCTGGAGACCGACCGATGGATCGTGTAAAAAACTAGATAGCTGGGAAGTAGAGACAGGATGATTAGGAATCTATTTTTTGGTTAGCGTCATTGGCACATGAATATCTCCGATGGTGTATGATATCTTCGAATTTTGTAAAATTTTACTCTGAATAAATTTTCATTATTCTAATTTGAATATATCTCTACGTAGATTCCAAATGAAAAGCAGTATCCATCAAATCGAAAACCTAAGAGTGCATGCCTATTGTACCAGTTATAATAGAAGCTCTTGAATATATCACCCGTGAATACCTTTTTATGAAGGGCTTCAATCCATATTCGGCGGGTAATTAATTTGATATCGCGAGATAACAAAATATTACCTATGCCTGGATTTAGAAAGAGACCTTCATCATTCGAAATGAAAGCAAAAATTCTTCTAGCTAAACAATGACTAGTAGTTTACGCGTTCGATTCCCGCAGAATTGATGTTGATTTTATGTGGTTGAAAATTTCCGATGAATTTTCAGAACATCCATGATAGGTGTAGCAAAGAAAACAACGCAAAAAACCTTGCGTCAAATGAGAATTTAAGGCGTGACTCCATTAACTGTCTCACATCCAATAAAAATACCCAGGCTTGTTATCTGATTCATTTTAATCCTCCCATGCGTTGTAATTCGTTTTTAGAGTTTGTAATTTACGAAATATTATATTTTTCCTAATGATTGAAACTTTACATACTTTCAGCACATATCTAACGTCGGTATCTGCAAAATTAGTCTCCTTTGCTGATTTATGATTGCCATTAATTAGTGAAATTTCGTCTTATTTATTTTTTTAACTTTGGGTATTTCAAAAGAGTAGTAGTTTATATCAAAGATTAAGACAAATTATTTTTAGTACTAAGAGTAGAGTAGTAATTACTGATTAATTTTCTAGGATATCTATGTCAAATTTGGTTTACTTCATAGGAAGTACAGCAATTAATTTGGACGCAGCAATCAGATGCCTCTCTATTGACGTATCGAATACAGCTAATTAAAAAGTAATCATGTTTTATCTTGTGCCATAATTTTACGCTGCCCTTCGATTGTTAGGTACTTACCTGCAGTTTGTATGTAAAAAAATATCTTAACTTATGGCAGAAAATATTTTTAAACTTAAAGATGATAACGTTGATTTTTCATGCGTGAGACTGCCTTTTTATCAGCGCTTATAAAATTCAAGACACTTAAGTAAATATTCTACAAAACGCTGTGTATTTTCTGTCGACGAGATGTCAGCGTTAGTGAAAGTGAATCTCCGCTGGATCACCAGTGGTACAAATAAAATATCTCTTTCTCCGTATTTGAGACAAGTTTATTCCGCCATGTATCCTTTTATGGCCCTAAAATCACTCCCTCAATCTCGGTAAATAAAGCACTAGGTATCAATGGCATCCATTTAGGCGGCGACTGAGTTGGGGCGCAGGGAATGGGCGATGAGTGCCTTCACGTAGCAATTGAAGGCATTAGACCTGAGCCAGCACGAGCCGTGGAATGACAGGGCCGCCAATTGCGAGCAGACTGATGGGGTAGATGGTGAGGGGAGTGGTCATATTTACGGGCCCTGCTAATGGACGTCGCCGAAACACGGCAGCGCTGGCTCTTGACCGCGGAAGAGCCCGATCACGGCCGTGTCCGAAGAGGAACGGCAGCCCAGACGACGATATCCATTTCGGCAGGAGGAATTGAAGTGCACTCGCTCGCATCAGAGCAATTTGTGCCCGCGTTTGTCTAAAGGGCCACCGACCGTGGGGAAAAGCAAGTGTCTGCCGGGCGGAGCCAGTTAAAAGGGAATGCTCCCTGAGTGCGTGTGTCCGTGTGCGTATGGCCGGGAGCCTGAGCTTTGGGAAAAATAAATGTGTAAAATAAGGGATTAAATTCTGACTAACGCGAGTATATTTTATGATTACCATCGTGTTGAAGCAGAAAATATACAATGGAAGGATAACAGAAACGTGCTGGGGAAAGAAACGGTAAAGGATTTCAATATTAAATATGGATGTGGCAGCGGCAAAGAATATTGAATAAATTAATTACCTTAACTCAACGCTTGCTGAAATACTACCTTCAACTTACGTGCAATCTCACTACAACTTTGAAGTGAGTATTAAACTTGCAGTTTTAACCATGTCTACGCTCATAGTAGGTAGTATGTATCATATATTTAAAAAAACAATCTCTCTCTGGTAGCCGCAGCTACTGTAGGTGGTACGTATTCTAAAATAGTGTAAAATGGATACTTGGTGTGATGCCAAAAAACCCATTGAACCGAAAAGTTCATATTGATAGTATATAGCGATACCATACTAGCTTAATGAAGATTTGCCTTTTTAATGGCTATGAGTATTTATCCTAGAAGATACTTCCTGACATTCTCTCACTTCTCATCACGGTATAAGTAAATCTTTCATTTTTGGATAGGTTCGTGCATAAATAATGGTCTGTCCGACAATTGCTCTTCCATCTGTCACCAGAAGGAGACAAAAAAGAAATATTTTCCCTCCTTCCTGGGCAATATTCAAGTTTAAGGGGGTGTTTGAAAAGTGTTTTTAGACCTCGGGGAGAGAGGAAAGGAGATGGGAGTGTAATGTGCCACTTTGGTGAGTTGGATGGGAAGAAGGGAGAGAAATTGATGCGGGTGAGTTAAAAGTGGTCGTTGAGTGAAACGGAGACTTGAGAGCCGTGTTGCGTTGCGAGGAAAGTGGGGACGTGAAAGCCTACGGATCGTGTGTTTCCCGAGGATTTTAAAGATCCGCCGCTCCCACCAACGCGAGACCTTGAAGTCTGGGCGCCGAGTATCGCAAAATTTCTGTTTGAGATCTGCGTAACACTTAGGTACTTGCCTGTGAGTGACCTCAAAGATCTATCTAGACCCTTGCACCGGATTAGAAAATATGAAAGACCGTTGAAATTTTAGTAAGACGAGTCGTCCCTCATTTTCAACGCTGTAATATTCCGAATCTTATTTTATTATTTCGCCTTATGCACAGGCCCATGCTGGACTCCGTCCTAGGGCGGTCTACGGCCATGGCCAGAGAGCATCAGCACTATGCAGGGGGACTACCGGAATGACACAGAATGAAATACATTAATTTAAATTATTATTTCCTTTACTCAAGACGGTACTAATAGTGCTGTTAACTGAGGCATCATTGAAATCAAGTTAACTACTCAATACTGGTATTCTGACGGTAAAATTAGTCAGTTTCGATACTGGAGGGCGGCAAAGATTTCCAGGCTGGAGGGCTCACCGGGATACGTCCCGGAGTCCCGGCGGCCCAGCAAGGGCCTAATTAAAGGAGTTTTTAAATTTGTAGTTGCTTGTCTCCATAAATCTATTTCCTAGGTATGGCGATTGCAATTGCCTCTACGGCGTTAGACCAAGCCAAACAGCTTCGATGATATCTCCATCCTCCGGGTTCTCGCCGCGATGTTAGTTATAGGGTGACAACATTTTCGCCTGGATTCCTACCCAACGCCGCGTTTTAGTAGCCCTGGATCCTCGCTGCTTCGTTGTGATTGACCAGATTCTCTCTCTCTGCTGTGATCAGCCGGTTTCAGAAACACTCTCTACAAAGCATTAGTTAAATAGTACCCGTCGTCACTGTTGAAAGTTTTTGGCGTTTTGTAATTTCGATAGGCTCCCTTATCAGCCTGGGAAGCCAACAGCAAAATTAAGACCCTTGGTACGGGAGCCTTGAAAGTGAGTAACGACTCTCAGAAGAGAGATTTGAAGGGTATGCACCTCTCTCCTGAATCTTCGCCGCACCTGAAAAATCCTCTGCAGAAACGACTCTCAGAATGTCCGCAAACTTTGTTGCCAGTCTAAAATCCAGCGGAGGCTTAGCGAGCAATTAAATCGTTCAGTAAATTTCAAAATCATTCTTTTATTCGTTTTTTTTTTTGGCAAAGACATACATTTCTACATTTCTCAAATTAAGTTTCCATGAATAATCTTCATTCTTATTTTCAAGTCATTGCTAATCAAATTTCGTTTCCAGAAAAGTGGTTCATATGCCCTTTTCCAATTGTACCTTGTACATAAATGAACAATAAGGCCACCATTACGGTGAACAATTATTTGCGGGCTTGATGTGATATGGCAAGTACTAAGCACCCAGGGAGAATGCTTCATAATATGGAGTTGACTACCAACAATTACTTTGATTAAAACACCCACATCAAGAAAAATAATCCTAGGTCTGACATATGCTACTGAATCTTATAAAATGAATTTCTAGACACTTATTCCAGTGCCAAACAACCCTCTTAAAAATTTTATTGAAATCAGAGCCATTTTGGGTAGGCAGTCGCTATCCTTTAATGCCATGAAACTCTTTGACGATGGATACTCAGCATTCACTTCCTTACGACGCTTTTTTCGTAAATGTTGAAGACTCTCGTGGAGGTAAATAAACCTATAAAGCCAAATGACGGAAACTTCCCGTAGGAGGGATTTTTCTCTATTCATTTTCTCTTGCCAGAGCGATCGAAGGCTTTTAAGGCCTGAATCCACCAGAGAGAAAGTTCACCATGCTGGTGTTGAGAGAGGCAAGCGTCCTTGAAATCGAAAAATACTGGGTGACACGAAATGCATGCGTTCCTATGTCTCAAGCTCTTTTTGAGGTGGAATACATTCAAGGACGTTCTAGTTTTCCGATACGTTTCCAAAAATGGAATAACTCCCTCACTACCAGCCATGCATGACCTTTTTTATGACAGATTACTCCTATAAATCTTGGGTGATCACATTAGAATTCTCAGGGCTTGGAGGGAAGACCTTTTTCAACATGTTAACACATCTGAAATACAAATATCTCTGAGACAATAATGACGAAAAATGTCAAATTTGACTTCGAATGAAATGTATCCACGGGTTTAATCTATTTACTCTGAAAATTTCAAGATTATTGAATAATGTTACCTCTTGTAGTTCCTCGTGAAAATATACTGATTAACCGTAAGTTCCCCATCATCTTTGATCGCTATAGCATAATGAAAGTGAATTTATTTATAATCGGCATGAATATTTTCCATGAGAAAATTTATGAAACACTCAAAGTGAAGCAAAACTTAGAGCATGTGTTGCGTGGAGGATTGGATAGAAAAATTTCAGCGCAAAATAAACAGCCTCTTTTGACACCACTGATACGCAGTCATTCACAAAAGGTAGTATAAACAATACTATATATAATTGTATTGGGGAAACAAAATTCAAAATTCGACCATTTGAACCGTATGGCATTTAGGGGACGAATCTCTTCCGCTTGTATGGGCGTTTTTTCGTTTGTTTCAATGAAGATGGATAGTCAACATTCTGTTTTCTCCTGGAATGGTGTGAACTATCTGGAGGATAATGTAAACGTACCTTAGAAGAGATGTTTATCGATTCATTTTAGGTAAGTGGTCAATGACAAGTTTTCAAGATAAATGGAATAAACTCTTTTTAATTTTTAAACGCTGCAATTTAAGTATAGACATACTACTTGTATGCAAAAATACTAGGGTGAAACTTCATAATTTCTAGTCTATGCACATTTTGAAATGGGAACATGTCTTCTTCTTCAGTATTCAATCCTAAAGTTGGTTTGGGATAGTACGCCATTCCTCTCTTCTTTCTGCCTTTCTCTTACATTATATGCATGAAGTGCAACCCATATCATTCACAATCTGCTGCATGAATGACATTCATGGTCGTCCGTGGCAACTCCTTTCCTGTATATCTCCTTCTGCTAGTGTAATAACGATGCTATTGTGTCTCAAAATGTGCCCTACAAGTTTTTCTCTTCTTGAAAATACCTCCTTTTCACTTAATATTTGGTCTTCAACAATTTTCCATTTCTTTTTACATTCATATATTTTTCTAATTTCATTGGCATCGAAGGCATAATCATGATTTTTTTTAAAGGTTTTTGAACTTCTCGTTTCGAGGAACAAATCACAGCCGGCCACTGATCGAGAAGCATTTATTGAGACTGGTGGAACTTGGATCCCCTATATATATATATATTCCATCTCCCATCGAAACATTTATTGCTTATTACTCAAAGACCACAACCTGTGGCGCGAATTCTCTATTATAATTCTCCGGAGATGTCTTTTCCAGGAATCTTATTAGATCTTCAATATTTTGTGCAGTCACCTGTGCTCGTTTTTTTCCCTATCATTGATATTTTTTCTTTGTGCTCACATAATATTTTGAGGGCAAAATTGTTTGCTTCTTCGGATGGGTGAATCTCTGGAAATTGTGAAATGAATGATTATAATTATTATTCGTGGAAATACTGGTCCGCATGTGAATATATAAAATAAAATGTCATATTTTGCGAAACTGTGAATTCTACTGTATTTATTCCTCTATTTCTATTTACTTTAATCTTATAATGTTCATTGAATTGCATTTAAATAAAATAATTGATAAAATTGCGGTGTAAGTTGAGAGTCTTATCACTTTTCTTTTGAATATATTTAACAGCTAACAGTATTTATACCACAGATATCTGCTGAAATCAATGCAATTTTTTTGATCTGCGCAAGTAATTTGAAATAATGACTTTATTCATTTCTGCTTTTATTCTATGGTATGCCTATAATTTACGATGAGGCTAGGAGAAAATTGTAACGAATCGAGAAATTTATATCGATAACCTCGATATGGGCTTCGTGAAGTATCGTCTTCTGCTAAATTATGAGAGATACCAACCTCGCTGGTGAGAATTTTTATCAAATAAATAAATACAAGCCATTGTAAGAGCAATACAATAGTATTTACTCAGGAGTTTGAAGAGTAGAGTTATTCTTCTTTTGAAAATGCGAAAGTAATCCTATGATTAAAACATCAAACCGGGAGCAAATGAGAAGAATTTAATTATCGGAATTATTATGGTTCAATTAGCAATTTAGCTGCTTCGTGAGAGGATTTTGAAATTATTAATTTACCATTATTTGATCAACATGATTTTAATTTAAAAACAGCAGTCACATTACCACTAATTGCATACTTTTGAACGCATCAATTTTATGTTAAGATTCCCAAAAACATTTTGACATTTTGACAATGAGAGGAAGCAATCTCTATCTCCCATTGACAGAAAGAGAAATGTTGAACGTCATTTTATTTCTCCTGTAGCACTTACCCTATAGAAATTCATTCCAAAAATGAATTCCTATTTCATGAATTGAAACCAATATTAATTTTAAAAAAATGCTAATGAATACACCAAATATTTCCAATCATCTATATAAAGTCAAACCCTCTTTTATATTATACCCTCAAATATATCTATATTGGTGTGTATTGAGCTTGTACCACAAACCTTTGCGCAGATTTGACTTGAAAGAAATGCCTAGACGGAAGTGGGAGAGCGATTTTTCTACGGTAGGGTTTTCTCGTTCATTTCATGTTTTACCTGAGAGTAAATAGGAATTCTTCTATTCAATTTTTATGATACTGTATGTTATGAATCAGATGGGAACATTAAATCCGGAGGCAATTAAGTTGTCCGATAAAAGCTTGTGTATATAGGTACCTTTTCATTTTATGCATGAAGTCCCCACGGCATTACGACGTCCCTTCGTCTACTATAAAAAGAAACCGCAATAAAAAAGAGGGGTCTCCCCTGAGGAAGGAGACCATCACGATAAGGGGGAAGTGCGGAGCTCCTGGAAACGAGGATTGCATAACAACCACTTTGAGCATTCAAAGCACGATTCAAAAACGGATCATTGGACGAAACCAGTCAGCGCTGGACGCTGATTGGATGAGGAATAAATATATTTCTCTTCTTCCGCAAGAGGAAAAACCTTTCGCATCCGATATATTACTCCCGTGGGATTGGGGATCAGGGAGTCTGAATGCTACTTGCAAAATCAAGGGCAGGGACGCACGGGGTACAAGCGAATGGAATTGTGGCTATCAGTCGTATAAGTCGTCGTCTCGATTGCGGTTGCCTTGCTTTTGTCGTGATTCAACGCAAATGTATTTTAAATTGTAGTTTTCCGGAGATTTATCTTTTTGAGGGGGACAAGAAATTTGTATTATTTCCTCAAAGTTGAGCCGTTGAAGTGATATAGGTATATTTTCTGATTACATTACAATGATCCCCCATCGTCATAAAATTTTAACGTTATTACGGGATGAATGGCTTGTATGGCATTCTTTGACTATGAGACATTATTATCCATAGTGTACACCTAGTTTCACATCGAACTTAAAGGTAAATTTTGCAAATGCATATATGGTCACTATTGATGCTAACTAAGGAGATCTATTTAAAGACGTGTCTTTTGCCTTGCAGCCATCTTCTTACTGAATTTCATAGGATTCCGTTTATGCTGGAGTGTGTGTGTACTATTGCCAAAGTAGAATCAACCAATCCAGAGGCGTAACTATGGTGGGAATAAGAGGATAGATCCTCTCGCCCCCTCCAAAGCATCAGAGAAATAAAAATATATTTCAAACTATTGTCTAGTTTTGAGATATAATAAATGCTTATAAATGCTTAGAGCTAAATTTTAAGTGACAACATGGTGTAAAATTTATTTCCATGCATGTCATTTTTCAAAAATTTTTCCAGATTCCTTGTTGTCTGGGGGAGTCGCTGATTATATTACTAGCTATGCATCTGAACCAATCACTTCCTCCTCTGAAAATATAAAGGAAAACATCTACGGCGTTTATAGTTTTCAAGAATGGCTTCTTATTTTTTTTCCTCTTTGAGGAGTTTCAGCTTTATGTATCGTCTTGATTTCGAATGCAAGGGTAGCATGTATAGATACTTTGTTTCCATTGGGACCTTGAATTTTAATAACCTGAGATAGAGCTAGGTACACAGTTAGATTTGGGCTTTTGCCGGCACAATTTCATCTCTACCTTAGTAAGATGTTCGGCATTTTAAATTACTTCCTCTCGTTAAGATGAAGCGGATATACGTCCGTATTTTAGAAATGACGGATGAATTGCAGTAATAAGACTTGTTCTCAAGCCTTCAGCATAACTTCATACGAATTGGGAAACAATATTTTCGAAGGATTCATCAGTCTTTACCTCTGTTTTTAAATTCCTCGCGCATGTATTTTTAATTTTCTGACTACACAATTACTAATACTGACATAACTGTTGCGGCATAGATATTGATTATTTTTCTAACATATAACATAAAATACAGCCAACTCGCTGAAGTATTCGGTAAAGCATCTTCTGAGGTCGTAGAGAATATTTAACTTGTCTAATTTCTAATTTCTTTGTCTTGTCTAATAAAGTAATACAAGATTGGATTAAAAAAACAATTTTAACCTCTTTTTGGTTAACTTTTTTTAAAGAACTTTTGATACGTTATAAATTTTTGACTGCTTAATGGGTTCCCTTGAAATTAAGAAATGTTATCACAGCCTCGTTTGATCATGAACTTGGGAACTTGATTAGCCTTCCTCTTAAATGGTAGGTGTAATATTTTTATTGGAAGCCCTAATGCTCTATCCCGAATATCATCTAAGGCAGTGGGATTTAATATTATCATTTTTCCAGTTTACTAAGACCTTGAGGATAATTGTAGCTATTGAATAAAGAATTTTGTTCACATATTTCAGCCAGGTACGAGAAATGATTGAGACGACCGTGTAGCTATCGCGTAGGGGAGACGTCCATGCATAAAGACGTTAGAGCAAAATAGTATTGGGGGGAGAGTGGAGATGCGGACTAGAAATCCAGGGTAAACAAGAGCGCATGCGGCCAAATTTAATTAGAAAAAATTCGAGGACCTGATGATGGGTCTGATGGATGTGATTGATTTTTCGTTTACTTGTTTTTTTTACTGCGATCGGTTAGATACAAAGATCGCAATATAGAATCATCATTCTGGCGTAGGTTTTCGCGGCGTTGCTCATGGTCTGTTCTGATTTTCGGGTTCCTCAGCCGCGTTGGTTGTTTTTGGATGACAACAGTTTCGGGAGCCATCCTGCTCCCGTCTTCAGGTCGAAGGTGAGAAGTTCTCGTTTTTGGCCGCCTTATATGGCTCTGTCCCGCTGCCTGCCGGACGCTGATTGGTCAATACCCTCTTCCAAACGTTGCTGATTGGGTAGCCTTGGTCTCGGTTGAAATTGTTGTTTTTGTGTATTTCCAAGGCTTCCCTGATCAGCCTTGGATAAAAGCGATTCTCCTTGGCCACCATCTTCGTTCCTTTGAAGTCTATACTGTGATCTGCCTCACTCCACGTGTGTTCTGCAATGGCCGACAGGTGGAGCTGCTTCTGTTTTGTAGCTCTTGCATGTTCTTTTATCCTGGTCGCCATTCCTCGGCATGTCTCTCCTATGTAAGCTTTCCCGCACGAACACGGCACTTTGTAGACGCCTTCACATAAGTCTTGTGGAATGCTGTCTTTCGGTCCAGGTACTACTTAGTAGGTTGTGGATCTTGGTCACACAATTGTACCTTGTGACCACGTCGTGTTTTCTCAGGATCCTTGAAACTCTTTCCGATACTCCCGCAATGTAAGGGATAGTCAGTCGTGTGTTGGGCTTGGTCAATTCCTCCTCCTGGAGTTGCTCGGATCCGACTTTTTAGTACTTTTTCCTTACTTTTTAATTTCCTAAAGGAAACCGAAGCTCCAATGCTGGCCTCAACTTTTGGTCACTGTGCACTGCAGTGTGCAGCCACCTAGAACTCCAGTGTGCGTAGTCTGTCTTATTCAATATTTATGTCTTTTACGTTTCAGTGAGGATTCGAGTTCTACGTGGGTGGTTTTATTTTCAACCTCCAACTGCTCAGATATACATACCAAACAAGCGACAGGCGGGTACTGAGCGGGTAGGGCAACTGCGCGTCCTCCGCATGAAACACTCAAGTCATTTCTGCCCGTAAGTTGTTATTTTTAGGTTAGTGGAAATCTGATTAACTACTTTGCATCAATTATTTCTCCCGCCAAGAGCGGAGAGATACTGTGGAGCGATAGCCAGAATACCCGCCGAATGCCTTCAGCATTGACATGATTTGACCTTTGTGCAGAGAAAAAAGAATTTTTTCAAGCACTGTGGCTAGAAAGTGATACAGTGTGATGCGGTTTGTCCATACCCATTCAACACAAAAAAAGAGACAAGCTGACTTCTGTAAGTATTCTGATCCATGACAACGACCATAATCTCAGCGCTAATGCATCCCAACTGCTCCTTGAACAATTTTTATTGGGACATTATCGATCACCCGCCGTGCAATAATGCCGACCTAGTGCGGTAAGACTTCCATCTTTACGCTGAATTGAAGATTTAGCTAGGAGGGAAGCGTTTTGAAACGGACGTTGAGCTTCAGGACAAAGGAAAAATTCATTGGAAGTCATTAGTGGTAATATACTATGAAGATAGTATAGTAAAACTTGCCCACAGACATGACCAATTCCTCAATCGCCGAGGCCCTTAAGTGTGTCGAAAGGGCACCACAATTATACTCAATATTTACCAGTGTAACTATTTCAAATCAATCACTTCGTATCCTGTTCATGACCCATCGGAAGTTGAAAAAAACAGCCCTCGTAGTTTAGCTCTTGAATATATCATCCAGGTAAGAGAGGCGATAGAGATGGCCACAGAACCGTCGCTTAGGTGTTGCGTCCACGTTTTAGAACGTGTTATGGGAGCTGAAGCAAAATCGAATGAGTGGAAGAGGACGAGGTGCGTGCTTGAAATTAAAAGAGAGGGGAAAGGGAGTGAAAGAAGAGTGTGTGCGTGCGTGCGAAGGGTTTGTTAGTTTTCCTTGGCCCCCGGAAGGAGCTCGGGAAGGAATTGCGGAGGAGCCATAAAGGAGCGGAAAAGGACGAGGGTGTGGGGGAGGGTGAGGTGATAAAAAGTGGCTGGGGCGAGATAAAAAAATCGGGGGGGGTGGGAGGCGGAAAGGTGGGGGTCGAGATGGGGGAAAAGGGTGTGGAGGATCCCTTACAATGCTGCCGTGGTTGGGAGTGGTCCCTCGAAAGTGCCTCCTGGGTTCGACTCCTCCCTCCCCGCACTTTCTATTTTGAGTGCCAGACTCATAAAAGATGCAGCGCGTAATCCTCCGTATGGCGCAATAAAGGGCGAAAAACCCTCTCCTCCCACCCGCCTTCTAAGCCCGTGCGTGCATATTATCAAGGGCGTGAGGCCCGCGCATGAATCGTAGAGAGAGTGCTTGGCTTTTCTTCGATCTGTCTCCTTGCGGGGAGAAGAAAAAGTGAGGATGGATAATAACGAATTAAGTTCACGACCTCTACGTAGTTACACTCCATCAACATAGCACATAATCGCCTGAAATAATCATCAAAAGAGTACTTCCTTGTACCTTATTTGCTCAAAATATTTCATCTTGAGCTAAATCTTCAAAGCATTGGTTGGATGGGTACGATGTATTTCTCTATTTCATCCAGACAAATTTTCAATCCATAATTAACTTGTATAGGTACGGGCGGAACGCAACCTTGAATTAGACTCATGTATGTATATATCACGCGTTTCAGGGTTTGGTACACAAGTGATCTTGCAGGTGGTGTCCAATGGTCACTGATGTACGCTCACACTGTATTTAACAGACGATTGGCCTCGTTTTTGGAAGGTGGTCTCCTGAAATCATATTGACTGTGATTGAATAGTCTCGGTAATACAATCATGACAGCTGAAATATGATCCTTATTTTATTCAGGAAGGGTTTATAACGAGTTGAGGGGGTAACATAATCTACAAATTGAATCAAATTTGTTGAAAAATACGTTTAGTTATGCAATCATCAACATAATTGATTTATTTAAACTGAGGTTTACGGAAAAAAACGAAAGAATTTGTGCCTCCTATTGCATATCTCACGTTCTATCCGTGTAAAATTTTTGTATTTCATTGCAACTTAAATAAAACTTCTATCGTTAGCACCCGCTTGTTAATCGATGTCTTCGTTGAATCATACTTAAAGTTATCTTTCTCATGGGAATCATTACAGATGAGTTTACCGCGGAAACTCTAATTTTACTCAATTATGAAATATTCTTATGCTAAAATTATGAGATGTTAAAAATATTTGTATTTTATTGAATACATAGTTTAAAATATCGAGAGAAACTGCCCGTGAACACATCATTCAATTGTGATGAAAGGAAGAAATTTTTTGTCACTCTACGTACTCTTTCGACTAGTACCATCATGAAGTTATCACTCCGTGAAGATTTCCATATAATGCTTCCTTTAGCTCCTTCACAACACGAGAGTTTATTTTTTGGTGATTCGGCGAAGTTTCTTGGCGAAGATCACGGTTTCAAGAGGTGGATCGCACCGTAGAGGTCATAACCATCGGTCTTCTTCTTCAGGACATATTTCGAAGTTGATTGACGGTAACTTTATGCAGGGAGACATGCGAAACCTTTCAAAGGAGCGTAATTTTTTCCCTAGAGGTCTATGCAAGCGGCTTAAAAATGGAGGCAGGGCAGCACGACGGTATAAAAAGTCCTCGGAAAAGGGATGTTTTTGATGGGGAAAATGATGAATAACGGTTGTCATTTTTGAGGTAAAAAGGATTTAGAGACCAAAAATCTTCCAAACGAGGATAACCAATAAAGACCACAAAATGTGGTAATGGCTCCTCGTTCCAGAAATAACTCAATTAATGTAAGTTAGTTCCAGGGCATTAAAACTTTGGTTCGTAACCGTATAACTTGAGCACATTGCCATTTGAGATTGTTCTGATGGCGGGTGAAGCCATTCCTTTCGCAGGATATGTCTGCTCAAGGCAATTAATGTTTTACTACCTCCTTCGTTTTTATCCTTTAATGCTTGATTCGTGATAGTAAAGTTTCCTCTGTCATTAGGATAAGTAAGTGCAGTTTTTCTTTTTTTTTAATATAATTTATGTTTTTATATAACTAAGGATTAAAATAGAATATTTTAAAGGGCGGACTTAGCGTAAACGAATATCTACGGTGACTAGTTTTCCAGATAGCACAGCACAAAAACATAACTTTTAGACATAAGTAAAAGAGAAACTAGCACTTATGAATTTTCGTTGTTTTTAATAACGTAATCAGAGGATAAGAGGTACATGAATAGAGGGATATTTGAAGGCTGCACGCTACGTATACTTAAGATATAAATTTACGTCATAAAACCGCAGGCATTACAGCATTACAGGAATCCACTTGTATGAGGATTATGCTAAGTAATTTTCTACATTTCGCTGTATCTCTTTGAATACCTGGAATTTAATCATAATTGGGCATCTATGCGTGGCTAAGCACTAACCTCTAAATGTAAGGTCTCAGTACGGGATTCTTTTTCTCTAGGTTCACCGATCTTATTTAGTTAAATTACCCCCCGATAAATTGATGTGAGCTATATAACAAGTAACGTCCTGGATGAAGAGATTGCACGTTCATCGCACCAGGTTCATGCACCTTATCGTTCTGAATAGGTATCATAAGAACGTCATTAACTACACACGGAAGATTGAGTTTCAAGATGGCAACCTGTGCTGAGCATAAGCAATTGCTAAAGCCATTCCTGACGATATTTGTGGAAGTTTGTAACGGTGAAAGTTGATATATTCACGTGATAAACCATTTACAAGAAGGAACTGAACTTCTCCAGACATTTGACTACTGGTGTTTTATGTATGCTGTCACAGGATGCAGATCACTATGCCCACCGAAATTTTCAGTTCCACTAGCGTCACCACCAAAGTCCATTGTATAAAATGCTGTAGGATGTCGTTGAGATATGGAATCACCAAATCATATTCACTTAAATCAGGCATGGATGCATGTTTACCTTAAGGCCCAGCATTGAATCACTATATCCACCAAAATTATTAGTTCCAATAGTAGTACCACCAAATTCCACTGCATAACATGTAGAATGTCATTAAGTAAAGGAATCACAAAACAAGATTCACTTACTACTAGGCATAATGGGATGTATGTTTACGTAAAGGCCGAACACTGAATCGCTATGTATATCAGAATTATCTGTTCCAACAGCATAACCGCCAATATTCTACTGTATGATGCCATTGAGATATGGAATCACCATATAAGATTCACCTAAAGTAGTCGGGATGTGTGCTTACGTGAAGACCCAACATTGAATCATGAGGGAAATCGGATGGAATCAGGGAGAGAGAGAAAGAGATTCATTAGGAGAAAAGGTCGAGAGGAGGAGGGTCGCAGCGGACCAAGCCAAGGGAGACGACGGATGCGTTGCGGAGGGAGCGGGAGAGAGAGGGAGGGAGGGGGTGAAGGAGTTGTGGGCGGCGGGAAGGGAGTGCGCGAACCGGAGGATGAAAGATGCTTAACTTAAATGGAATTTTGAAAGTATTTTTAAAGAAAATCGAGCATCCAACTTGATCCATTCATCATCCTTCTCAATTTCAAAGTAGCGAGCGCCCTGAGATAATTTTATCTCGACACGGGGAAGGAACTCTGCGAGGGAGAGGGGGAAAAAATATTTTCATTCCAACTCTTATTCCCCGAACTATTTTCTATTTTCTTTCTCTCTCTCTCCTCGATGTGGAGAAGGGCACCGTGGAGTTTTAGCTTCCACCCCGACTCACCGAGCTTTTGCGCCAGTCCCAGTTCCCGCTCCCCACCACCGCCTTGCACGTCTCCGGTCCACACCTCAGCCTCCTTCTTGCGGATAATGAAAATGCGGCGCTGCCGCCCAGGGAATGAATTCGTCGAGAGTCGAGCGGGAAGTGTGCAGGGAGGAAGGGGCGAAAAAGGTAGTGGCTGGAAATCGGGAGACAGCCGCCCAATACGAAAACTGTTACAGCTGTTTCCGAGGTATCAGAGTTTCGCGAACATCCACAAATCCATGCCGTGACTAACGGTCTATCGCGTACGTAAACTTAATTCATGGAGAATTGAATGCAGTTGGTTCTCCACCAATAAATTTGACCTTGAGGAAGTAATTTCCTTAGATGCATAAAATGAAATATTACGCGACTGGAATTATCTTTTTGATTTTTGCAATATTGCATAATGATTATTGATAGTAAAGTTATTTTAAGCAAATAACGCAGGGAAATCAATTTACCGTTCAAGGATATCTTCCCACAAATTCTTGAAAAAAAGTCTTGAGAAAAAAGTATACACCTAATTTCTTATTTTACTGTATGAGTTTAATTTACATTTAGTGGTATTTAAGTTGAGTTTTTATTTAATTCAAGCTTGTACTTGATTATGTGTAAGTAACCTTGATTTATTTTAGCATCCAGCCAATAAACATTTCCTTAAGTTTAAATATGTATCTAATATTAGTTACATGTTTTAGGGTACCAGCGACGGCAGAGCCGATCTCAATTGTTCCCAAAACTTTATCTTCTCATCTGACTTCAATCACTTATACCCAATGTGAAATCACAAAAGTAACCTAGATATATAATGTCTAATTTTACCAATGTATTCCAGAAGACAAATTAGATGGAAATTAACTTTTTTTGTTTCAAAAATCCTTTTGAGGGAAACAACTACCTCAATGAATCTTGAGCAAGATTAAATTTTGAAATAAATGTTCATTTTAACATAGAAATGCAATTTTTTAAATTTATTCTGCTTTAAAAATATTGTTTATTAAGCTCGTGAATTAAATGAAGGTTGAATAGCTTTCGTATGACTTCTTATTATTCAGAAAAAATATTATTCATTAGATATATGGTGAAATAACCCCAAATTCAGTTCGAATAAATATTTAATTGGTTAAAATTGATCTATCCGACTCTTCTTCTGTCCTCAACATCTTCCTGCATCAACCTTAAATGATGAATGAGAATAGGTGATTTTACTTTCAAATTCATCACAGTACCTTAGTTTACGTTTAACCTGTATTTTTTGGCTGGGACTCGAGGCAGTACTTTTGTGAATTTCATTCCAGTTCTGCTTCTGAAACCTTACACTACTTACTGTAAGAGTAATAATTTGCATCATGGATAATGCTTGAAATAGGAAACACGCTTAAGAAGTTTATACTGCAAACATTCCTTGTTGGTCCATTCGAAATATCTATTGCCCTTTTAATCAACCGAACCATTGTTTTCCTCTTATCCT
Organism: Ischnura elegans; assembly: GCF_921293095.1. Taxonomy (NCBI): domain Eukaryota; kingdom Metazoa; phylum Arthropoda; class Insecta; order Odonata; family Coenagrionidae; genus Ischnura; species Ischnura elegans. The sequence goes on from NC_060246.1 coordinate 36,072,966, forward strand.
CCTCAACCATGCGGAGCAATCTATTTTCTTGGTTGGAAAAAAATTCTTTGTATGTGGGCGTGAAGTGGTAATGACCTGTGCGATCAATATACTATAGAAAATCCATTGTTTTTATAGAAGTAAGAATGAATTCACGATTTTAACATCGTAGCCTTAGCTTTGATGAGAAATACATACATGCATATACTTTCATCAATTCACGAGCTTTACCAGGAACTTTACCAGCAACTTTTTATAGAGCTTTGATTTCGAATAGAAACCGAAAAGACGATATGTAACTGTGAACCATTAGAAAAAAGAGCAATTTTTTTCTAATGGTTCACAGTCAATCAATCTTGCTGAAAGGATCTCACAAGCGTTTTCAACTTGATTTAAATTTGACCGCGAAGACATTTTTTATCATCGTTTTAGTCTTGAACATAATTTTTCAGTCCTGATTATTACAATTTCAGTACTTTTTTTTTAGATTGAAGTGACTGAAAAATCCATTTCCTTAACACATTGTTAGAGATAAAGAAATAACTGGATGATCATAAAAATACGCTTGATTGAAATTATCTCACGATTGTGGTCATTTTGCGGCCAACATAATGATGTCATCATAAAATAATGAGAATTAATGATTTAGTGAAGGGCCAGCCTCAATCAAAATGATTAACTTTGAGGCTGTCACTTTTTTATTTTCACGTCGGGGTATGTAATAAGCTCTCGATTAGTGTCTCAGTTTTAGTTCAATTTATATGAATAAGGTATGAAACCTACTAACTCTTCAATGTTTACTGGTTAACTTAAAACATGAATTTTGAAAGGTTAGAAGAAGTCAAGTAATTGAGGCGCTCGCAAAACTCTTCTTTTTTATATAAAAATTACTTTCAACCAATCACTCACTCATACAAATGTTTGGTGTGAATGAAAAAAGATGCATCATACCTATTTAAAATCATTGGCGTAAAGAGTTTATGTCTGACCTTAAACAATAGCATTCATAAATACGTCAATCCAAGACATGCCTTCACGGAAAATACGATCCTGTTTTTACAGTACACTTGCTATGTGTTCATGCTTAAGTTCCTAGGAGAAAATTCCATCAACGAATCAATTGACCTATAAGTCTCTTATTCAGTATAGAATGAATTTGTTTTGTTGTTGCAACCGTCATAAAATTGAGGTAAATCAAAATTGTTCCTCTTACTACAGAGATACCGATGTATTTCTTATGGGCCAATCTAGGCAATAATGAGGACGCAAACATCGCTCAAATCGATTCAAAATAAGGGGAAAGTAAAATGAAAAAAGACTAAGTGAGGCGAGGTAACATGAGATTGAAAAGAGCAAGGAATTCACAGGCTCGGAGACGTCAATGGTTCGGGGTGATGGAATGGGAGTGAATCCGTTCACTCCGCTTGGAAAGGAAATCCTCGCCACAATACCTCATCGCCTTTCCAATCTTCGAAGCTTCTTCGCTCGGTCTTCTGGCTCTCACTTTTTCGTTCATCCCGTCCCAAGGCTAAAGCAAAAACTTCCCTCATTGCTGTCAAAACTTTTTTGCGAGTTCATTTCGCCCGATGGTAGCTCGCGTTATTTTCTTTCGGCCCTTCGCTAATCTTCTGTCGAGTTTCGTTTTACGCACAATCTTTATCTAGTCTCTTTGACTTCCTCTTTCTTCTTCTGACTTACGTGTATCTGGTCCTCGAAGTTAGATGCCGTGTTCAATGGTGTACTGAATGTTGGAATTTTACTTTTCGTTTTGACCAAAATGTTATTTTACCTTAAGTTATGTCTTAAGTATTGCGATAAACATATAACTTAGCTTATAAACGATCTAGTTATAACCTTGTAAATGCTGAAATTGAAGTGAAATCGCGTTTTTTAGCAAAAAAAAAGGCTTAAATAGCTGGAATTTGTATTGAATAAAAATATAAAAATTCCATTCTTTGCTCCAATATTTTTCCATCCACCTATAATGGTGAAACGTTTTTAATAACGGACGCGAAAATGATTTCCTTAAATTCGCGAATTCGCGAACTTAACCAGGTTTTTAAAAAATGTCAATAAACCAGGAGCAGCGTACAGATTGACAACCAACATACACCCTAATTTCCGTCACAGCCTGTTAACTTAGAATTTCACTATGCAATATTTGACGCTAAGTCAACAGTAGGTTTTCATTCCGTCAGATAGGGGCGATAACATTTATGTACTTTGGTAAAGTCGTGAGGTTGAACCTCATTTACATCAACCTATCATGTTAAACTTTTCGTCAGCCTTTTAGACGGTCTTCAATGAAGCACGTTATATACAGCTGTTTTCTCTTTTTTTCATTGTTTCTGATCCTTTTTCTGAATTCTTTGCATTAGCCACTCATGCAATCTGAATATTTCAAGCCGATGCTGTGTTTAACAATTTATTTTCAAAGAAGTTGTCGAGTAGTTTCCACAAACAGAGAACCAATGTAAAATAAATATTACTCTGGCTAAATAGCCATCAGATGACGTTATTTTCTAGCATGCGAAAATTACGATGGTAGCAGTCAATGCCATCCCGTGAACATAATGGATAAACATAAAATTCAGTTTAAAATTCAGCTTATCGCAGCATAATAGCTTTTACCGGCGCCTTTTTTTTGCAAATTCTCCGTTTATTTTTCTCTTACTTGCTTATATTATGCCTCTTCTCCATTGAATTTCTTGTCCCTCCAGACGGCAGCATTTTCTACGTCTCAGGCCTGTCACTTTGATTTCGTATCTGTATATTGTCGTAGTTAAAAATGGCCAATCAACTCTGACCAACTCTGACCTGCTATGTATAAGCATATAAATCAATTACCATGAAGGTATTAACATATATATTCATGTTAACATTTAACGGAATCTTTACGTTTTGTCAGCCTCATTTTGCTGTTTTAAATAAACCAAGCACAGCATATTTTATTTTTCCTCAAACTTTCGCTCATTTCATGCTTTACTCGTTTTGGTCATTTGGCAGTTTGCAGGAAAACATTATGGACTCAAACGTTTGTCTATCCTCACGTGCATGTAAAGACACGCACTTTTAATATCCGTTGTTGGCTGATTTTTCTTAGCGAATTGTTCTGAATCTCATTCAACGGGTCGGGTTGGATTCAACTAGATTTAAAATTAAAATTAGGAGAGAGTTGCGGATAATTCATCCTATTTTTTTTTAGTTTCCCCAGCCATTTGAGCCGACCGTAGGTCTGTATTCATGCAACTACAGTGATTTGACTTTAATTTTCATAATAACTCGTTATTACCTCAAAAATCAATACCTTGAATTACGTACATTTTTATAAGTATTCTAAAGGTAAAAAATAACTCTCTGTCCCTTTTTCATATCAAATAGACGTATACAGAGTGGAAGTAAAGTCAAATTATCACTACTCTGGAATTATTCTCGGGCTCTACACCGGGTTAAATCAATCAACCGACGTTTTGGAAAACGGCATGTCATCCAACTTCTTATCTCAAAGCGAGTTGCTGTCTGAATGCTCATATTGACGCTCACAACGTCAGACAGAAATTCCGCCAAATCAAGCCAGAAACGATTTCATAAAATAAGGATTTTCAAATAAAATTTATAAAAATTAAAGCACGGAAAACTTATCTTCGTGGTCGTCAGTTGATTAAGTTAAGTTGGAAGACTATATTGAAAGTTTAATGAAAATGACATGAATGACATCAGGTCCGATGATGATACTATGGCCTACTACATCACTACCTATGGCCTACTACTACATTAGGCCTGATGATGATATCAGGCCTGATGATGATACTATGTCATCGCAACCGGTCGCAGTAATTAATAAATTGTGGAAGCCGCCATTGTCTCTCCTTTCTGATACATCATGATGGAGTTCCATCATATTTCGCCTGACACGATTGCACTGCTCCCCTCTTCCTCTTCTCCCATTGCTTTCCTCTTCCTTCCTATGTCCCACCTCTGACACTTATTCTCCTTCTCCACCTTCCACATCAATCCCCCTCTCTCCCCGCCCCGACCTCTCCCTCTCCGTCTTTCGCCCGACAACGCGGCCTAATCCTCACCTTCCATACGGAAGTCTCCAGCAGGCAATTAGCGCTCCCTCACCCCTCCCACCAAGGCTACGTACGTCTCGAGGAAGTCATCAGGATTGGAACGGCAGGGCTAGGGCAGTAATAAGCGCCATTCAAGCCCTGGTTTCGATTGTGATGCGTGTGACCTGTATATGTGTGCGGGTCGGGCATATGTACGAAGACGGAATGCCTTGATGTGTGTATGTGTGACCTCCTGCCTCAGTTGGCTTCTCCGTCGAAGGCGCAGTTAAGCGCTCCTCTGCTTCTCCCATAATAAGATTAGATATAATGCCCCCTGTCGATTTTAGAATCGTCGATATTCACCATAGAATTTTAGTTGAAGTGTAATCTAAAAACCAATTATATGGTTGTAAAATACGTGAAATTTCGATTAAAAATTACAAAAGTGAAAGTGTAATTTTTACAAAGACTGCCAAACAGTCCAACTATTTCACTACATTCTTTGATATATTTACCGAGATGGAGTAATTGAGTTTGCAATGTTTTAATATGGTACTTCACAACATACCATTATCATTTTTGCTAGTTTTGACTATGCCAATTTTTAACGTGGCTACCTTGAAAATATTACTTTAAAATATATATATAAGCAGGAATTTTAATATCAATCGTTATCAATATATTTTTCGGGGGAAGCATGATGAATGCAGTAGTCGGAGATAAAATAACGATTAAGAGTCATATGGGAAGAAAATACTGAAATGGTGATAAGTGATGTCAAATGAATCATCGTTTACCCCTTTACCAGCGTTTTCCTGCAGTGGGTTTTTTTCCAATAAGGACGACAGTCAATATCCTTAGGTTTTTCTCACGTTCACTAACATCTTTTTACTCTTGGTATTGCAAATGGAACTTCTATTTATTTATTTTTTTGTAATTTATCTGCATTTAATTTCATGAGCAACTTGACAATGTATTTAACTGCATATATTTCATGTTTGACGAGGGGTTAGATGGAAGATGGGACTTTCTAGTCCCAATTTCGCCCAATATAGACGTTTATTATTATTATTTTAACCTTTCCAATCCAGAACTTTTTGGAGTAATTCAATTTTAAGACTTCTCAGTTTAAAAATATGAAAAATTTTGTACTGAATCATAATTATTGTGGCAGTTGTATATTTCACCATCAAACTTTACGGAACAAAAGAACACGTAGTTTAAATATTTCCTGAATAGAGCTGAAAATGTATACACTTTTTAATGTTACTTAGAGGTAACATTGGGTTGTAATGGATTAAAGAGACTGTAGTGTCTGTGTGTGTGAGGATATTTGTGGGCTTTGGCGACAGCAAGACGAGGAAGACAACGGAATTGAGTCATTAGCACGTTTCCTCCGGACTCGCGCTTTTCTAGAGATAAGCGTCGGGCCAAAGTGCGCGCGGCGGGATTCCATGACGGCCGATCGTTATATAAGCGGAACACGAGAGCAGATTACTGCTCCTTTGGCTCCTCTTGACACACACCTTCGTCGTCCTCCCTTGCGAAGGTTTATTAATGTTGTGAATTAATAGCTTCTCAGCTCGCATCCTCTTCTTTGCTCTATTCTGTGCTCGTAGCATTTCAAGTACTGCGGGAAGAATCAAAATTTCCGCTCTACGTTGACCAAGTTACGTATTTTGTTATTTTTTCCGTTTCATTTTTAGCGGGGGGCAGTTATATGTAACTCCGCCAAAACAGAGTGAATTCTTTTAAAGAAAAACCCAAACACCTCTACCTAGTCATCTATACTCCCGCCATTAAAAGGTGTGACAAGGGTGTGAAAGCCATTGCGTCCATCCAAGTTTGACGTTGACTTCTCGATAGTTCAAATCCAAACCCATATTTCTAATCAAATAGGCTTATTAAACAATAGGAAACAAAATAAGGATACACTGTTGTTAATTCCACAGAATTTTTAATAATCGACCCAGGTTTCGATAATACACTGTGTCGTACACTACTACCTTGAAAATGACAAAGTGTATTGTCGAAACCTGGGTCGGTTATTAAATCTTCTGTGGAACATACAACATTGTATCTTTATTATGTTTCCTGTTACCAAGTTCCACCAAATATCGCCGTCCAGCCTTATGTTGATTATTAAGCAATATATATCTAAATTTTAAGCTCCATTTTTCAAGAGTGCATTTGAATCAGTGCTTCTCTTTTTGTGTCCACTGAATTTTAGAAAGCAAAAATCCTTTGTTCAGTTATCTTCAACGTCTCCATTTGTAAGCTAACCACGATTATACTTTACTTTGGTATTTATTATTTCATTGAAAAATTTACTGAGGAAAATTAACTAACCTGAAATGGATCCTATGCGCAATGTAAGAGGATATTTTGAAGATTGAATTTCCTAAAACTGTGGTAGGTATCTTGGAAAATTCAGGTATTATTTCTCCCGTAGTTATGGTATTTCATAACAGAATAATTCCACTTTTTCTAGTTTTTAAATAAGCAAGTTATTTGAAGGTGGCAAATTAGTAAAATATGACTTTAGAGTACATTTAGGAATTAATTTTTAATAGTTCAATAACTACTTTAAGGCCGCATACATAACCATGCATTAATACTTCATAAGTTAATTTTATTTGAAGGAAATTTGTTTTAGAAGGTAAAAATATAAATTTTATATCTCAATGACCCTAATGAAATTCCTTTTACGTGTCATCACAGTCGTGAAAAATTCAGCTCTGACCCCAAGATCGGATGAAAGTTGTTGGGGAAATTTGCTCCAGGACAGTAAGATAGAGGCACTTAGGAGTGTATGGAGTTAGCTTGTGGGTGAGTCATCAGGGAGGGAAAGAAAATTGCAAGAACCATAACTCAGCCTTTGAAAATACATAATGAAACACGAGAGGTCTCTGTAATTTCGTCCCCATCCTAAAAGAAAAATATGAAAAGAGTCTGTATGGGAAATAAAATCCCACGCGCTCGTCACTCCGAAAACCTTCAAAGATTCTCGGAGGAAGGGGTGGATGATGTTGGAAGGAAAGGCAAGGGTGAGTGTAAGGGAGGGAAGGGACGATGAGCCAGCCACTGAGGGTTGTTTCTGGGATTGGACGGAAAGGAGAGGAGGAGGAGATTCTTTCACAGAGAGAGAGGAAGCCAAGAGACGTGTTTGAATCATTCAGATTCCGATGAAAAATGCATGTTCCCGCTCTCCTTCTTCTGCGACACTCCCTTCTCCACCTCCAACCTCACTACTCCACCAAAACATGTCGCATTCTTTCAAACGAAAAACAAAACATCTCTGCCTACTCACCCAACCTTCCGCCGTTAAAAGGTGTGACAAGGGTGTTGAAACTATCACAGCCATCCAAGTTCTACCTTGATTTTCTTAACTCAATACTTCAAATTTTCCTCCTATGTTTCTTCATTTGGTTATGTCCCTGCTTCATAAATATTTCATCGTCCTATTTTACTAATAGGAAATATATGTAGCTGACGGCTAAAATCTAAGCCATTAATGCTTTTTCTTGCCAATTCCAAAGTTTCTTTTAGGTTTTGTCAGAATAAATTGAAATATAAATGAGAAATTAATATGATAAAAATTATGCAATCCATGAAATTCCCTTAGTTTTTCTGCAAGTTCAGAATTAATTTACTGCCAGTTTCTCTTTGGCTTTTGGCTTATCATATAATCATGCATTTCTCACTAATGCAACAGTTTCTTCAAGAAATAGAAAAAAACATTATTCTCATAAAATACATTCGAGTGTGCTAAAATTATAAGAAAGAGAGAAACTGGAATTTATGAATATGCGTAAATCTCGAAGTACCACAATTCTGTCAAGTTTTCACCAAATAAACTAAATTTTTATGAGTACCTATGCAGTTTTTCAATATGGACTTAAAGTTATGGTGACCTTCATTTGGTCTTTAATATTAAGTATTTACGTAGTGTAGTTTATTAATTAATTATTAGCCTATAATTGGCATTTATTTTTACCAAGTGCTTGTTATTTAATATTAATGACAACTGCTATTTGTTTTATTATTTTCTCAACTATTAATGTATTTTCGGTCTCCAACAAGAGTACATCTGTCATCTATAATAAAGCATTCCTTCTCACAAACATTAATGATGTAACCAGTAACTGCAAATTAACAGAGTCGAGTAAACAGTGCTTGGGTTTAACACTAACAGTGAGAATACATTACGAAAACAAGCCAATAACAATTTAAGAGATGAATTGAGGCAGTTAATTTTTACCGATGACAAATCATCCTTCAAACTTTTATTTAATATTCAACTTGCCTGAATTCACGTCACCTCAATTCGGTCCCCTCTTTTTATTCAAAAAGCATTATTGTTATTAAGAGTATCGAGGTGTTGGATAAAGGTTAAACTGGTTCGTTGGCCAAAGATTCTGTTAAAACTTATGAGATGAGATTTTATTGCACTGTTTTGAAATATCGTCAAAAACATTTATTTTGGGGGCATAACTTGCCATAATAACTACTGAAAATTATTTTCGTGACGTCTTTTTTTTAACCGGGTCAATCATATGCCTTTCATTATTATGCCAATCTATCAGCAAAAGAGTTTTTGCTTACACGTTGTCGATCAGTCAACCGTATTTCATCGTCGACAAAACATTTTATATTAATGTCTCATTTAAAAACCACCTTGTCATCCCAACGAGAAAGAGCTCTGCAGAAATAATAGTTTCTAAGATTTGAAGGGAGTAGGTTGATTAAGTATTTGCATGAATATTGGGTTACGTGGCTCATATTTACCCTTAAAAATTACAATGAAAATTCATTAGAATAAGAATTAGAAAATTCATTCAAGAAATAAACGTGATGGTGGTATTTTTTTCTAAAACCAGATACCTAGATTAGATAAAAATATAACTTCATTCATATTTCAATGTTATATATTCCAAACATATTCTATTCAAAGGGCAATCAAATTATTTCTTGTTAATTCTTGTCGACATGCATACCTAGAAGCAGAAAATGGCTCTACGTATTACAGCTTTTTAGTGTTCACGCTAGTTTACTATGGTTACCGCAAGGATGTGCTCCTTCCACGGTATCCGTGGGCCTCTAACCACCCGCCTCTTCTCCATACCTCCTCCAAGTCTCTCTTCCCTTTCCTCCGCAACTCGGATGCTGGCATACGTGACATCCCCAGAGGTATGCATTCCAAAGGACACCGAAAGAAGCCCCTCGGCCCAATTCCCTATCCCAACATTCCCCTTTCCTTTCACCTACGGATTTCTGCTCCACCATATAACCTTCCTCGCTTCCAACTTCCATCCCTACGTCTCCCTTTTCTTACCTTCATTCTGTCCTCTTTCACCCTTTTCCTTTATAGCCCTGTCCTTTACATTCTTCCACCTACTATCGGCCCAGAAAAGGTAGAACGCTGAACTTTAATCATTTGTATAAAATCCTGCCGAAGCTCCATAAGAATCATGTCATATATCGTTTTACTGGTTCTTTATTCGACTACTACAATATATATCATTAAAAAAAATTTAAACGTAAACGTTTAGCTTCTTAGGTCGAAAGAGTGAAGAAGAACACGCGAAAAACAATGAGAACGGCGAATCGGTCGTCTTCTTCGAGACGGCTCGGGTAAATATTTAGTTGGTGCATTACATTGTATTTTTTATAGAATGAATGACATCTTCGTAATACAAATAGATTTTAAAAATTAAATTTTACCCATTCTTCGATTTTTAAACAGCCGAAAGGTAGATTTCAATTTCCGAGGTGTAGAAAAGAAGAAGAATTCCGAAGTTTCGTATGCTATATGTAAAAAATATTTCTAAATATTTCATGTAAGGAAATGTTTATATTGTTCCTCTTACTTGAAATATACCAAAAGGACGAACATCGTCGTTTTTTTAGTGTCCATTGACGCATTACGTATTCATGATGACTCACCAAATTACATCTTAATCCATTTAATGTTTTGAGTCAATGAAAACAATTTTTGCGTCTTATCAAGAAATAGTTATTTTGATGGGTTCTTTCTCAGTATGATAAAGTAGACGTCGTTCTGGAGCCGGTGACATTTGTTAATTTTTTGCATGCAAAGGGCAAATGCGAATTAATACAACTCGTAAAAGACTAAATCATCCCCAAAAACAAATTGCTGGCTAAATGCCTGTCTCCATTTTCTCCCTCTCTTTAATACAAGCTTTGAGTAAAACCCTACATCCTCCACTCTCCCTTCGTCTCACCGCCAACGTTCCTCAATTTGCCGCCTGCGACACCCGGTTGACTCCCTTCCTTTTTTTTACATTCCTGACCTCGTTTCCAGGCCAACATTTCCTGCGCCCCCCTATTCTTGGCTCCCGTCCCTCTGATCCTACGCTTCTTCTTCCCCTTGGGAATACGACGACCTTCAATCCGGCGCTCTACTCCATACTACCCGCCATCCTCGCCATACACATTCCCTCGTCGCGTTTCGCAGATGCGAGCCTCCGCGAAGACACTTCGCCACCTCCCTCGCCTTTCGGTGACTGGGACACGAACCCACGCGAGAGTGAGCGCTGCGCAAACTCTTTCAGGTGCTCTGTTTTCGTCACTTCATGGTGACCTTTAAGATATGGTTCGGGAGAAGGTCAAGCACGTGAAAAAAATTTGTATGAAGGGTGCAGAAAGGTACCCGGAGATGAAACTAACGATTAATAGCTACGGGAAGAAATTAGTGAAATGGTGATCAGTGAACACACATGAAAATCTTCGTTTTCTTCTCTAAAGAGGCACGAAATAGGAAGTGTTGATGCATGTGTTCAAAATTTATATTCATGGATTTTCGAGGAGGTCGTCTGGAAAAAGTGGATTCTTCCGCAAATTAATAAAAAAATGCTCGCCTAAAATCTCGAATGCGTATTACTTATGGACAAGTGTTTAGCTCTGCTTTCAAACACGTTCGCTCTGAATATGATACAGGAAATCTAACGGAATAACAAATTCTACCGCTAACGAAATTGTAAAATGTCTTGTTACTGATATGAATAAATTTGAAGGAACAAGTGTTGTATGCGAAAACATTGTGTTGAGAGTCGTACTGAGATGGCCATGAATGTAACAAATTCACTCAATGTCACCCCTTATATATTTTTAGCTACATGATATTTGGTGCAATATTCTTGCCATTTTCTGTTTTATCTCACCTTTATACGTTTTTCGTCTGCAAACTTTCCAGAAAACATCCCAGTTATCTTCTCCGTAGTGTACGGAGCGAACTAGCGTTCAAAGCTCGAATCAGGATCAAGACGTAAGTAGGCGATAGCATTTTCAAGGCACTAGAAGAATAGCATTTTTTGCAACGTACGGTGGGTCTGCTACGGTCTCTACTATCAGTGAGCGCAGTGGAGAGGTTTAGCTGCTGGAAGGTAAAATATCACAGCAGGATTAAAATCATAGGCATTAATTATCAACAGTAGTTAATTTTCACACTAAAACTTAGCATTACTTTCTTTGAAACATAGAGGGAAATTTTTAAATAACCACTTTTCATCACAATGAAAAATATTAAGTTTCTATTAGTAATACAAGGGTATTTATCATCTTCCCTATTCTTGACCTTGCCCAAAACTGCAGCCTGCGACATAGGAGAGATGTAAAGTCTAAAATATTGCGTTAATATTCTTCACTACAATGAAATAAGGCTATTTTATAATTAGCCCATTAGTTTTTTACGGCAAAAATATCATACTTTTTCCGATGATCAGCAAAAACTATAAAAATTGGCCTTTGAGAATCATCCGGTATAACAAACTTCACGACCGCGATTTTTTAACAGACGGGGACAAAATTGGTGTTACACAACTGCCAATTCCCAGTAAAGTAGCCAACATCTAGTGTTCTTGTCGTATTTAAACCTTCGAAGCCCTCCCACAGCGGCAGAAGATGTCATTGAGGTCATCATGCACTTGAAAAGCTAAGACAAACGTGTTTTTCGCAAGATAATGATCCGATGCGATATCATGACTTCTAACCATCGTCCGATTGAGCACAAGCTTGTCATGCTTTATTTAGGGTCCAATTGAAGCAAGAATCACAAAAGGCCCAATAACATTTAGAGACTTTTGGATTTTGTAATTCCATCCTCACTTATCTCAAAAATTGCCAACGCTAAAATAATGGAACAGATTTCACGCTTTGCAAAAAAGCCATGGGATAGGTGAAGGAAAAAATAAATGTATGTGCCTACAAAATAGTGCATGAGTATTCATGTGTAACGTCCCCCCCTAAAATAATTTTTTTTTTCACAAGTAAACTTTTTCTTTCGATTTATTCAACTGACTTCCAGGTTCAATGGTGTCAGGCTCAACTTTGTGGAAGTTGAAGTTCACAAATGAAAAAACGACTTGAGTACTCGTAAATGACCGCTCAAGGTCGAAACATGTCGTACGGTCAAAATAAATTAGTGGAAGAAAACGAAGTCGTTTTTTCATTTGTGAACTTCCAGGTTACTTGCTTTACATCACTAAAATCATTTGTACGCGAAATTTTCTGATCTGGAAAAAAATGATGAAGCATGATATGAACCCTGCCGCCCCAGCATCATCCATCGTCACATTTTCTGCTCCACCGTACTTAACCCTATCCTCTCTTCATCGATTTCATGACACTTATCAAGCCACGCATGCAAATTTCTCATGTGCCCTCTGACCGGGTTCCACTTCCCTGCCCTTTTTTCACAACCTTCAATATATATAGTCATTGATCCCTTTTTCATCAAGATTCCCTGATCACGGTATGAGTCCTACTGTATTTCATTCTAGATGATTAGCATTGATGCATGTGTCTCTGACCCGTGACTGAAGAGAACTCAACAAAATTACACGAATAAAAAACTATGAACATCTTCTACGGCATCAACTGGGGAAGCTATGCTGTAGATGTAAATCATATGAGATGAAATCTCTTAAACCGTAACTTCATTCACGGTTGTAAATGAGCCATTACAGGTAAAATTTTACAGGCATAGTTTGAATTCTGAATTTCACCCAAACAATACTTTTCACAAATATTAATTTTATCAGACTCAAGGTAATTGCTAAACAATCCTAAGATTGTTTTGAAGTAGCTTTCCACTCAATTGAGCCGATTCCCTTCTTTATCGGCTTATATTTTCATACCTACGTATTTTTTCTCTTCCAATTTCTTCTTCACCTGCTTCATATCTGTTATTCGAGGACTTTTTTTCCAATTTTTTCGTCCACTTATATTGTCTTACCAGGGTATCATGCCTCACATTATGGCTGATTAAGTCGTTCAGCCTTCATATAAAGGTTTTCATAAGGTTTATTTCATCTTCTCTCCTCAGGAATTCCTCATTGCTCACTCGTTCTGTTCATATTATTTTCATCATTCATCCGATGCACAGTATTTATAACCGTAGCCCCTTTCATTTCTCGGGTGCTATTAATATCCTTAAATTCCTTATAGTATTCCTTAAAGTATCTATATTATAAAATAATATACTTTAATTCCGTATAGAAACCTAGCTGAAATGTAATCTCAAATAAACTATTCCCTTGCTTCTTAAATATCCCTCTGAGAGTGAATCTTTATTTTTTTGGGTTGCCGTCTTCACTTGGCCTCTTCTACTTAAAATTTATTTCTTGCTTATTCCATCAGTAGTGATTCTCCTCCCAGTAATTCTGATATTATAAAACTGATCTTTATAATATTTGTACGAGTCATCACTGAACATATTGTTTTCGGCCTAATATATCAATTTTCTATGCAATAAAAATTAATTTGCTGTGCGTTAGTCTCGCTAAAACTTGAGAACGTCTGGAGCGATTTGGCTATTTTTGGTTTTAAAATGTTTGCGAAATTCCAGGTGAAAATGTAAGGTAATAATATTATGACACAGGCTCTGGAATGGGCCCTTAATCATTTCCATAAGAAATATGTGAAGTCCGTCATTATTGCCTGCGGACCTTTTTTATTTTGCACATATAAATTAGTCATAATGGTCACATAGTTGAAAGATATACCACCGGAAATAGAAATAAAAATAAATTCTTATTTTTGCAATCTATTTTCGTTTTCCGCGTGATTGACGGAGAATTTTGGAAAACATTTATAAAAATGTTGAAACTTTGGCGGTTTAGGCTCACTCAGCATGTAAGGTAGCTCGTTTCACTAAGTTCTAAGTGAGGCTCATTAATTTAGGTCGTCTTCTCTTTGGCATCGTATGAGGCCAATAATCAAGGAAAAGAAAGTCAACACAACAGCGAGCACGACATAATGACATTAATCGATTCCGTAGACGCAGTGCTCCTGTGATCTTGGAACAGGTAGCATTGAACTACGATCGCATAGTAGATTTTTGTGCCGACAAATATGAAGCAGCTGGGCAAATGAAAATCATTTGTCATTGACGACCGCCAGTATTGTTAATGTACTTTCACATCTCTTTTTAAGTTTATTCACAAGATAAATCCTTAGGTTTTTGTCGATAATAAGTTCATATGCCATTATTTATTCAAAAGCTTAGTACGCGGAAACTTTTTTCACCTAATTTAGACTATTTTCGTTACTAATCGTTTATTGTTTATTTTAAGACAGTTATTTTTTATGCAGTTTGAAATAGCAACACTATTTACCCCTAAGTGGGCGAAAACTTTCTTTTCCTTGATTATTGGCCTAATACGATGCCAAAGAGAAGACGACCTAACTTAACGAGCCTCACTTAGAACTTGGTGAAACGAGCTACCTTACATGCTGACCGTATTCATGACCAGCTAGATAGATAATCGTAATAATAATAGTCTTATTCGTATGGCAGTATTGCGTTATATAGTGACTGAAAATCAATCGGATATGCTTAGAATGCAATGAGTTCGTGAACATCAAGCAACACAACAGCGAACAAGACATAATGACATTAATCGATTCCGTAGACGCAGTGCTCCTGTGATCTTGGAACAGGTAGCATTCAACTACGATCGCATAGTAGATTATTGTGCCGACAAATATGAAGCAGCTGGGCAAATGAAAATCATTTGTCAATATTTTGATGCGTTAAATTACGGCGGTGAATGCACTGGATTATGTTGCGCAGGTGGAAAAGTAAAATTTGCACAGTTTGTGACACCAACAGTTCCATTACACTCATTAGCTTCTGGAATGGGAAATGATTCGAAACACTTTTTGGCCAGTATTCAAAAATACAACGTCCTTTATCAAACGCCTTCGTCATCTTTTTATATTTACGCAACACAATTAATGAAAAATATATTTTATCAGAAAGCTTTAAATTGATGGACTGTATTGTATCTGTGTTGTATTTAATGTAGATGAAGATACTGTATTCATTAGAAGAAACAATTGTAAGAAACTTTTATTTAATAACCGTATTAAATAGTGGTGGCCCACAAACGGTAGTGACCGAAAAAAATTGCAGATAGGTACTTATTTGTTGATATATTTATCTGATACCAAATGATTAGATAACACGTGACCTGGTTGAAAGACGGTACTTCAAATGTTTGGAATCCACAAATATTTTATACCCAAAATGAGCCAAATCGGTTTTGCCGTTTTAGAGTTTTAGCGAGAAGGACTTGTTGACATTGATTTATGTAGACATAGATACGATGGTAGAACGAAGTTCACCGGGTCATCTAGTACTTTATATTGAAATGGTAATATTGGCATGCTTTTAAAGCGTGATTTTACAAGCACTGTATGAACATCTTTGTTCATTTTTCGTTTGCTTCACGTTGACAAGATATTTCTATTCTTTTGCAAAGCAACCAAACGATGCGATAATATGATTATGGTTGTGTGCCTGCCGAATAAAAAAATAAAAAAAGTACCTTCTCTTCTTGAAAGTTTTATCTGAAACTTTCAATTGAATTCCTCCGGTGAATACTGATGCGGAGTTTTGTAAAAACGAGAAAACATTTCATTCTAGTTTCTAATGCCTCCTAGTCATGCTTTAATGGTAAATTTATTATTCTATTATTAATTAATTAGCCCATTGAGAGTTTTATACAAGTTTGCTTCCAGGAAATAATTCTATCAACAAAACAAAGGTTATTATTATCGGTTACAGGAAACTTTTACCATTTGCCGCTCGTTTCAATTATTTTGTATGAAACTTTCATATTTTAGCTTCATTAATTTCATAGCTATTTTTAATAGTTGCTTAATAACTGCTACATTTTTTTAAAGTTTAAATGATTTGAAAGCACTTCTCTGGAAAAATGAGTTGAACTTCATAGCTGATATTCATCCATTTATTTTTGTAAAGTTTCAAAGGCATTCCTAATTTTTCAAAGAGAATAATTAAAGTATAAGGAGAAAAAACACATTCATGATTACAGAAAAGTCATAAAGTTTTTTGTGATAAATAAGTTTAAAAACGCATGCTTACTTTTAACTGGATATCTATTCGCGCTGGAGAAAATATTACAATGCCCATAGCTATATGTATAAATGTGGTGACAAAATCATTAAAAGGAATTAATTACAAATGTGGATAATTTGTCTGATTTTATGTAACACCATTTACAAAATTTCAATATTTTATATTTAATTTTTCTTATCCTGAGTATAAACCTTAGTGTGAATTTGAATGACCTGAAAATATTTTTTGTGAATGGACGAAATTGCGTAGATAGAAGAAAATGAATATGTGGTCTTCCACGTTGTTTTTCCATTGTGAATCTAACAAATCCTGAAGTCCAACCGATCGCAATAAGTATGAGGTAGAGGAAAGATATGAGAAAGAGGCAAAGTCCTGTGAATGCTAAGAAGACCTCGGAATCCGTGTGGGAATCGAAGTGAATTCAGAAAACGGATGATATAACAGCCATTTAAATGATGTAGGGGATGGGAATCGGACCACTTAGAAAATCAATTTTATATCCTGCGAAGGAGGGTAGATTTTTAGGCTAATTCTACTTGTAATTTTTTGATAAAGATATTGAAACGTGATATTCTTTCTGTAGATTTCAGCATTATATTTCAAAATAACGAGTATATTGTATAGTAAAACTGCATTCCTTAAAAAATCGATTCATCAATTTTTGTCTACTCAATGGAGGATAATTCAAAAACTTACATTTATTTACTCTAATTACTTTTTTTTAACAATTGTGGCCATTTTCATTGAAACTTATGTGAATTATATACTAATCAGATGATACCGTAACCAAGCTTAATTCTTTCACTTGGTCACATAGCGTTCGTTAAATATTTCAAATAAGTTTATGGATGTATAAAGCTGAGTTTTTATTTTCAAAACCCAAAGAAGATTTCATGTGCAATATATAATTACTTAGGTGATTATTCCAAGTAATTACTGAGGTTGCAGCAGTATATGAGTGGGTAGAGTTCTCGGTTGTTGTGTGCAAGAACCCAGATTCGAGTCTTGGGAGTATACTATAGGCACTCCATCAAATATACTAACTAGGAGGTGTTTTCTGGGAAAATGAAATCTCCCCCGTACGTAGTTGTATAAAATCCACTTGGCTGCGGCCAGGATGAGCTTTAATATCTTTTATGGAAAGGTTAAATCAGTGAAAATTTAAGTTCTCCATAGAATCATGAATTGATGCGTAGTCCTTACTCATGGCCAGTTGTAACCACTCCGCGATGCGCAACAACGCAAGCAGGTTGTATTGTCCACATTGGAAGGTGGGTGACAGGGGTGGTATTTACCTTCCTTGATTTTTTTACGTCCCAAATTAATTATTGAAATGATTCCTGAGTCAGTGACTTTGTTCAGGGTGCACCCTACCCTCAACCTTTAAAGCCGCCTACGTTTTGATGAACTGATGAATTCACCGCCAACTCCTGTGATTTTTTTATAAAATTGATAAAACAAATGTTTTAGTAAATAATTTTATTTTTGCCTAAAATCAGTTTAAATTTGTCACCCATGTAAATCGTCATTTTTTCTAATGTATCTGCTTGAATTAATTTAAAATCACTGACTAAACAGAGACCATTTATGGGTAAAAATATGTTTAAAGAGTTAACATTTTTGATCGTCAAGTTTTTATTCATTAAATGTTTTGTGAAGTGAGGAAAGGGCGCTGAGAAGTTATTTTTCCCGAACTAGCCGTATCACAAGGTTATGAACCCGATTCACTGGAGAGTCCATTTTATCTCATCGAGTTTATTTAGGTGAACATTTACCCTTCACTGAAAAGAAAGGAAAACTCCTGACAGCGACAGCAAAAAAATAAATGGTAGTCGAGGGAGAGAAAATTCCATTAGAGACCTGATGTTAGAAAAGAAAAACCACATCATCGAGAGTTTGCTATGTAGAGGGCTTGGGTGAAAGGTGCCTGCGGGTAATTATAAGGTGAAAGGCCGGCAAGATAAGGGGAGAAGGACGTAAGGCCTTGAGAGGTGTAGAGCCCATGGCCTTCTTGTACAATGGACTAATTCCTTCACTGCGGAGGAGAACGAGTGAGGAGAAAGATAAGGTTATAAGCGTAAAAGGCTTCAATGCTCAAACTAAAACATTTTGTACAGATTGAAATTTTGGATTAGCATAATATGAGGTATGCTAAATGGAAAACCGATTTTTACCGTCATCATGGAATATTGGGTCTATTTATGATGAATGAAATAGTAATAACTTCCTTTTACTAGGTTTTAAACCAAAATTAAAAACAAATTTTATTGCTCAAATTTTGGTTTGATAGCTCTTCATTGCTAGAAATGTGAATTGTTACATCAGGCTGCTGAAGATCAAATTCGTTAAATCCTAAAGTTGGTTTGTTAGGAATCAATGCGCCATTTTTTCATTATGTATTGGACATATTATTCAATCATGAGTGCCGAAGCTCTTGCATTTATCATGCATATTGGTATAAAAAATATACCGTGGTTAAATTATCTTCACATTTTTACATAAATCAAAATGAGTACCTGTTCGAATTCCCTTTTAATTCATTTATTGTCTTTTAGAGTGCACCTGAGCATTCACAATGGATAAAATATATGTTGAGACTTTTGCATAGTTAAGAATTTATCAACTTTTACGTTTTCAAACGATGGGGAGAGAAAAATTGGTCTGCACATTTCTTGAGTTAAAAATATTAATGAAAAGAAGAATATCAAGAAAAAGTTATAGAGTCCTTAGGGGATAATAACAAGTTTGCTTGTAGGAGAAGAAAAGACTCTCGAGGGAGACCATAACGTGAGAAGCTGCCCGCATGTTACGTTCAACTGACGGAGCAGGATATGAAAAAAAGGACAAACACACGAGGCAAGACATAACAGGAGACAATACCGAGGCTATTGGGCGAATGGGAGAGGAATAAAAAAATGGGTACTTGAAAACTAGTGGCCGTCCAGGACGCTTTGACCAAAGTAATGGAGGGGGTTTTTGCGGACAACGAGAGGAAGAAGAAGTGGGCGAGGTGAAGAGAGAGGGAGAGAGGGGCCGAGGGGGGGGGGCAGGTAGCGGGAAGTGTGCTCAAACCGTTCGACCAAGAGCCATAATAGAAGGCAATTTCGAGGCCGCGGTTAATTGAATTATTGGCCACCTGAAACCCTGAGGGAACACTCCACTCCCTCAAGCATACTACTCACACCACCCAAAACACACACACGCTGTACACTTCCAAAATGCTTGCTTGGTGGTGGACAGGTGGTGGGAGCCGAAAGGGCTGCAAAACAAGCAGTGGGTGACGCCCAATTATGGATCCATAAATTCGATTCAATTAAGGAGCAGAGTGGGGAGGTGCCCGCGAAGGAGGAGGGGGGGAGGAGGTGGTGGTGCTGGAGGAAGGTATGACAGGAATTCAAATCATGTGACGGCAGCGCTGTGACGTGGAAATGGGAGGGATGGGATAAAAGGAACTTGGGAAAGAAGGAAGAAAAAATCATAAAAAAGGGCGTGCCGAACCACGCCCACCTCTTGTGCAAACTTAAGAGCCTCCTCGACTGCCGTAATGCAGCTCTCAATGCAGCAGTATTACTCCCATAGGTGTGACCCCCCCCAACAGTAATGACGTGCTAAATTTATTTGCCGATACTATTGGGCGATATCTATCGGCCTCAATTGGGAACGTTCCATTTTTATTTTCATCGCGATAAACGAGTTGTTTTGAGATAGTTTCAAATGCCTCAAGTGTACCCAGTTCGACCTTTGATACAAGACCTGCTTGTTTTGGATACAAGACCGCACATTTTTGCCAGAAATACCTCTCTTTGTGACCATTTGTCATGTCAGCATTGCCGAATCGATCGGAAGTTTCGAGATATATGCTTCAAAATTTAAATCTTAATGGTAACATTTTATTGCTTACATTATTTGCTGTTAATAAAGAGGAGAGTAGTACTTGGATAGTCATAATATGCGTTGAAAAACATAAATATGAGAATTTTTTACTTAAAAAAGCAAACTGTTTCAACATCGATTAAAAATTTATGGGTGACAACATGACGGGAGATGAAAATATGCATGCGGTTAACTAAAATTATCCATTGCAACTCCCAAATATTTTATACATTGCAGTTACTTATAATAACTGACGCAAGAGACAATAAATTTTAACAAATATATAAGCAAAATGAAAAGTAAACTTGATACTGTAATGCTAATAATGTTATCAATAACAGACACTTTGTTGCTTCCACAATATGTTTAAAAAATATTTTGACCATTTTCGGCTGTTACACCATTATTAAGTACAGAAAATATAAAAAAGCATCAAGTTTCGAATAATACTTATCACTATTTTGTCCACTACCTCGGATGGATTTTGGTGTTCAATGTTATAAACACAGGTAATATATTATGGTAAAATGGTTTAACAAAGGACATAAGTTGTGTTTTTAACCAATCGCCAAATGTTTAACCCCAAAATTATTTTTCCAAAACACGAATCGTAGAAACTCACGTGTATTTCAGCTTTAACTTGGAACAAACTCTTGGCACTTTTCTTCCGAAATCCCTACCTATCCAGAACGTGAACGGTTGGAAGATTTCTTCTGTTCAATCCCACAAAATCCGATGAGGAAAAATAAATTCCGTAGGAATGAGTTGTAATGGACGCGGAAAGAAGGGCTTACAGACGCTGCGAACAAAATCGATGCTTTGCTGGAATAACAAGGGCTGTTGGGAAAGAGCGGTTAAGGAAGATTAGAGGGAGTTAACCTTTCTCTGAAGTGTTTGCGGAACTTTCGGAGACATTGTTCCAAGGAGGAATTAATGACATAAACGGCTCGCAAGGAGATATTTTCGATAAGGGCACAAGAGGAATCCTTGCGGTGAGGATTTAAGAGGCAGGTCTGCTAAGGTGCTCAGAGGTGAATCTGAGATGGAAAGAACACGGAAGGTAGGTACAAAGCGGCAGTTAGAAACGTCGAGGAAGAGGAAACATGTTAGGAAGCATTCCTGTGTAAAGACTTAAGGAGGAGTATCATTATACCCTCCTTTTCCGACGATTGGGCTGGAGAAGTTGAGTGGGTGGCAGTGATTGTGAGGAACAAGGTTTACTTTTCCCCAAGCTTACTGAGTTTTTAACGAGGAAAGATCTGGAATAAAATATAGGAGAAACGTTCACGCCAATAATGAGTATAAATGTTGATACCTTAAGCTCATTACGACTTTTGTAAAGGTAGAATGATAGGTTGATAAATATATACACATAAGAAGATGCTTTTTAAGCTAATAATCCAAGTTTTCTTTTTGCCAATAATTCCGTCAGATGCTTTTGCGTTCATTTTCCTGGATAAAATATACATCATAGATAGTAATGATCAAAAAGAGAAAAATTTGGGACTACTTTTCCGTTTAATTTAGTTCAAAATTTTAGTTTCCTAAGTCTCCAAAGCCCACCAAGAGCTTGAAAGCGTTGATTCACCGTTAAATCTATATATATAAACGAGTCGATTGGGTGCTTGAATTCTTCAAGCGGGTAATTAGGAGGGTGGGAACATTGTTGTGTCACGTGTTGTCGAGTATTGTGTCCATAAGTGTTTAAAATATTCAAAAATTTCCCTGCCGGTTTTTGAAAGGGCAAGGAACTTAATTGTTTACTTTTAAAATTATTTGTTATTTTCAATATGATTTCATTTGACGGATAGTTCATTATTTGAATAGGCTAAGTTTAGCACTGAGACATAATTGGAATAAGGTTTTTAAAATTTCAAGACAGTGATGACTTTGTGGTTATTTTTCAACTCTTAAAGTCCAAAAGCGTTGTGATAAGCGAAACTTGAAAATGAAACGCAGATTCCTTAGATAAATATATAAAGATGTACCACTCGCAAAACATATGTCCATAATGCAGTGTGTAAAATACTAAATTGTAACGATTCCCCAAATTTCTTTGGTACTAAAAAATAGTTATTCTCAAGATATTCCAATTTGAAAAAAATAGCTTTGGTATATTTGCTATCATTATCGTATCGAATTATCAAGTATACTGACACGTGTATTGAAAATTCGCAATCCTGTTCCAGTCTTCGATCATCAACCCTAAAATTCCTGGTCAACTATGTACGTGGATAGAAAATCCTGTATGTAATAACGATTCGATATATTTTAAGAAAAAGCATATTCAATATATATAGATCGTGAGACTACACGCAAAGCATATTTCCATTGGGCATTGTGAGGAAGACCAAGATGTACCCATTCACCAAATTTCATTGGTCCAACGTAAATACTAATCATGTTATGCCAATTCGCGTATTTGCTACAATTATCGAATCGATCTTTCGATAAAACTGCTATCTGCACTGTAATATCCGCAATGCCGTAGATTTTAATTCCAGTTAATAGAAATCTTCTCTATATTTCCTGGTCAACTATGTCCTTGGATGTAAAATCCTATATGTTATAGCAATTCGACATATTTTAATAAAAAGTAGATTCGATATATATCGAACGTGAGACTAAACACAAACAATATTTCAATTGGGCATTGTGAGGAATCCCAAGATGTACCCATTCACAAAATTTCATTGGTTCAACGTATATACTAATCAAAATATGCTAATTTCAGCATTTGCTATAACTATCGAATCGATCTTTCGATTATACTGACATCTGCACTGTAAAATCCGCAACGATATTGATTTTATTTCCACGCCATGGTCATCTTCTATATAATTGCTGGTCAACAATGCCCGTGGGTGTAAAATCCTAAATGTTATAGCTATTCGATATAATTTGTGAAAAAGCAGATTCGATATGTATCGAATGTGAGACTACATGCAAAACATATATCCATTGGGCAATGTGAGGAATACCAAGATGTACCCATTCACCAATTTTCATTGGTCCAACGTAAATACTAATCCAGTTATGCCAATTTGCGTATTTGCTACAATAATCGATTCAATCTTTCGATTATACTGACATCTGTAATGTAAAATCCGCAATGACATTTTTTTTATATCCAGTCTATGGTCATCTACTATATAATTCCTGGTCAAGAATGCCCGTGGGTGTGAAATCCTATATGTTATAGCTATTCGATATAAATTGTGAAAAAGCAGATTCGATATATATCGAATGTGAGACTACATGCAAAACATGTTTTCATTGGACATTGTGAGGAATAAAAAGATGTACCCATTCACCAAATTTCATTGGTCAAACGGATACACTATTGAAGTTATGCCAATTAACGTATGTGCTAGAATAATCGAATCGATTCTTCGATCATACTGACATCTGTACTTTAAAATCCGCATTGCTTTTGGTTTAACTTACAGTCTATGGGTATCTACTATATAATTCCTGGTCAACTATGTCCTTGGATGTAAAATCCTATGTGTTATAGCAATTCGATATATTTTAATAAAAATTATATTCGATATATATCGAGCGTGAGACTACATACAAAACAAATTTCCATTGGGCATTGTGAGGAATACAAAGATGTACCCATTCACCAAATTTCATTGGTCCAACGGTACACAATTGAAGTTATGCCAATTAACGTATTTGCTATAATAATCGAGTCGATTTTTCGATCATACTGACATCTGTACTTTAAAATTCGCAATGTTTTTGGTTTAATTTCTGGTCTATGGGTATCTACTATGTATTTCCTGGTCTACTATGTCCTTAGATGTAAAATCCTATATGCTATAGCAATTCGATATATTTTAAGAAAAAGTAGATTCGATATATATCGAGCGTGAGACTATATACAAAACATGTTTCCGTTGCGCATTGTGAGGAATACCATGATGTACCAATTCACTGAAATTCATTGGACCAACGTATACACTTATCATTTAATGCCAATTTGCGTATTTGCTTTAAAAATCGAATCGTACATTCGACTATACTGCCACCTGTATTGAAAAATTCGCATCCTATTTTTAACCCCTCCATTCGATGGCCATTCCCTTATCCCTCTCTTCTCTACTATCCCCGCTTTCAAAATTTCGCCTATGTTCTTATATTGGTGACGTAATAGGGCGATTCGTGTATTTCTTACGGGGACCTAATACACAAAGATATTAATTCATATTGATATATCTTCGTTAGGAAACAATACTCATCTAAATAATTAATGTGTACGCATAACTCATTCCTTCCTTTACATATTGCCATAATTTTTATCCCCGTAACTATGTAAATAGGTCTGAAAAATGGCTCAATCGAATGCAACCTTTTATCGATCATAACTTCGACTGTAATCGCTCGATTCGCTTGATTTAACTTTTGTCGAAGAAAAGATATTAACAGTAGTATTATGTATGACTTTCACATTCATGCCTTGATTAAGAAAAATGTTATTAGCGATTTAAGCGTAACCAAGGAGATTGGTATCGATATAACTCGCACATGAATCGATCGAGCGAAATGGCCATCATTGCAAAAGTTGACCATTTTGATAAAAGTATTACCCTAAAAATTTCATTCATGTAGCTGGAACGGTTGCTATGATATTCAAGATTGTATGCTCCACAAAATAATGGCGACAATGATTTTTCGCGTGCAGGACATTTTTCTGAATTTAATTATGAATTAACCAAGAGGGTTACGGCGAAAGTAAGCTTAAACGTGAGGGTACGGAGTACCCTCTAACGGTTTTTCCAGAAGAGTCCAAATTTTCATATGGCACATGTCTCAAGGCTGAAATCCGAGTTTGAAAATTCGCCCATCTCGACAATGTAAAATCGAAATCGTTTATTCCTCGGAATTGTTTCGACATATGAAAATTTCAAGATAGCCAAAAAATCAACCAAAAAATCCTCCACCAAATAAGTCAAGGAATTTGTCGTACGATTATTGCAAGTTGGTCAAAAAAAATCCTAAACTTTTTCCATAAGAAAAGCATAGAAAACGTTCAAAAAATAATAAAAAATACTAAATATCAATTGGTCGCCATGACAACCGTACCAAAAAATCGACCAAAAAATCTAGTTTATGTCCATTGAATACCATGTTCCTCAAGATTTTCAAAGTACAAAATAAAAGGGAAAATGTTTTAGTCCCATAAGGCTCCCATGTTAATTCAAGTCGATATATCTCGAAAACTAATCGACTTTTTCAAGTTTTCAGATTTTTTCTCCCGATGAACTTTTGCGTCCAATAAGCCAAATACCCACACCTATCACAGTTTGGGCTGTGAATTTTGATGAGTCAGTCAGTGGTTAACCAATTTGCCATCTTATATTAGCTTAAAGAAAGTCGAAAATCGTGTTAGTTAGAACACTTAAAACTCGAGAACGGCTGCACCGATTTCAATGAGATTTGGTTCTTTGGATTCGTCTCAGGCGGGGTCAACATATAGGCCATTAAAAAAAGGATAATTTCACAAAAAAAATTCATCTCTTTCCTATGGGCATGCTTTTAGGAGTTATAGTAACACAACAATTGATAAGTCGGTCAAAACTACAAATTAAATAATTTGTTTTGTTTTTACCACTTTAATAACTGAATTTAGTAACAATATAACATTTTAATTACTAAATATATTCAAAATATTAATTAAATTGAAATTACATTTTTAAAATTCAATTCGAGCTGATTGTAAGCTCAGCCGTGGCCCAGCTCGAGTTGACACTTCACTACCGTGTTTGTAAACAAATCTCCAAGCAATTGTTGACAAACGGTAATGTCCGTGTTCCTGTCGAGGAATCGAGTAGTTTTAACTCATAACCTTGGAATGATTGCAAATTAGTTTCAGCGGGAGGTGAGCTCATCAACAAAGATGTCCAGAATATGATTGATCACCAAAAGAATCAAAGATGGTTGATTTAGCGAGCAAGAACGAAGATGTGGATGACTAAAACGAGGTAAATTCAAATAGTTCGTACTCAGTATGGATTCGAATCTTTTAAATGTGTAACAAACGAAGACAAAATCACCAACTATCTATCTGAATATTTTAAGTCCTTGGACGTACCTGGCTTACCAAGGCACGATTTACAGAAAAATGTAGTTTCTGTGCTCATGATCTTTCGAAGCCTAAACCAACCATAACTATCCAACGGAACGTGTTTGATCATTAAAAAAATTGGTGATGAATGTGATTCACGCAACTTTACTCAAAGGAAAATTCAAAGGTTAGGAAGTCCTCATTCCGTAGATTCCATGATCTCAACTCATATGTCCTTTTGAGGTTAAACGTATTCAATTTACAATTCGTGTTGCATTCGTGATAACGATTAAAAAATCGCATGGTCATTCTTTCAGTTTTTGTGTTGTTTGTGCTCATGTTCTAATGAAACCCCATGATTTTCTCATGGTCAATTTAGCGTGCTATGTTCACGATTCGATAAACCATCCTCTGTATTTCTTCCTTCGCTTCAAGTGCGAGCTAGGATAGGGGGTTTTGGGCGCAGCTAATACCACGGGTCTGTAGGGTATAGAAAACTCGCTAAGGTAAGCGGGAAGTGTGGGGGCACTTCCCCCAGACATTTTTTAAGATAAATGGTTCAAAATAGTGGGTTTTGTGGCTGTGTGAATAGTTAAATATGTTTTGTTTGTTAGTCATCCGTCCCCCTAATATTAATAACAAAATCTTTCATAAAAAAATTCTCTAAGCTCTTGGGGGGGGGGTTTATCCCCCAAAACCTCCCCTCGCTGCGTCACTGCTTTGCTTCGCTATATTTATTTAGCTTCATCCGCTTCATCTTTCG
The DNA here is from genome assembly GCF_921293095.1 of Ischnura elegans. Lineage (NCBI taxonomy): Eukaryota > Metazoa > Arthropoda > Insecta > Odonata > Coenagrionidae > Ischnura > Ischnura elegans. The sequence goes on from NC_060246.1 coordinate 36,100,112, forward strand.
CCTGATAACAGAACAAAAACTGTTGTTTCTCAGAAGGTGCTTGACGCAAGACATTAAACCCGAATGTGTAGGGCTCACCGTGGTGCGTTTACGTATGCTGTACGTTTACGCAGTGCATTTTTTCCAAACAGAGATACTAAAACTGGCGCGCCTTAAGTCATTTTATGCGAATGCTGCTTCATAGGGGCTTTTCTTGCACGATTTTGAGCATCAGTCAAGCGTCGGTCTGGGGTCGTGTCAACCTGCCCCCTGAAGGGGCCAAGTGTATGCAACAGACTTGGACCTAAAAACATTTTTTTACAGCTAATAACGCAAATAGCCAACAACTGAATGCGTATAATTTTTATTTCATGAGCTGCTTTATTAAACCACAATGCCCAAAATGTCTTAAGCTAAAACGTAAGAAAATTTGTTGAAAAAAATCCGCGGAAACGTGCTCCGATTCACCCTATGTAGATTCAATAAAGAAAATGTCTTTCTGACAAGCAATTTTGGTACTCATTTACGTATTTTTATATAATTTGTATCCTTATTTTATTATAATAAATTAAACATGATTAAAAACGATACAGCCGCTCTTGATTTATAAATGGTGTAAGTAAACTGTAAGTTCATTGATTGTTAGGCGGTACGAAGTTCGCCGGGTCAGCTAGTAATAACATAAATTCCATTATTGAAGTTTGAATATGAATGTTTCTAGCAGTTTAATATAATCCATGCATTTGTGCCGAGGCATCGATTGCCTAAATTAATCCTTTTACCTTCTTACCAACAGATCTGCAAACTCGTCTTTCTCGAAGCCTCAGTATGAAAGCTTCAGACAATGATTGATTTTCTGTACAAGCCAGTCACCAACGATTCTTCTTGCAGTACTCCCCTAAGTGTTGCCCCCTATATGCCATAAACATTTTCAGGAGATGAATCATTTTGAGGTCTACCTATATTTAAAACTGTACCTCTCAATGATTCCGGGGGTGATTGAGCTCCCTAATTCTTCTCCTCGCAATGGTTTTGGTACTCACCATTTTAAGACATTGATATTCTCTCAATGTTGTCTAATCCTACCCATCAGCTCCTTAAGTAGTCTATAGAGAAATAATTGGGGTGGCACTCTTCTTAATAAATCTTTGAAAGACCTCTTCACGTTTCCTCGGAGACGGAAACGGAATAAGAAGTTCGAGAAAGAACCCATCTCCACTCTGCGGCAGTCATCTTGATTTTTTTCTATAGTGATCAATAGTTTGCCAACCAAAACCAATTGTAATATTCTTGCTTCTCCAACTACTGTGACATCTTCTGAGCGCCGGCGTTATTTTCAACGTTTATCAAGCTTTTATTATATTTCAATTTATAAGAGACATAAATTTTCGTAAGTGATACATATTTTGAAATTTTATGGAAACTTCCAATGATTCGATTCATTTTCATAGAACATCAAAGAAATGAACCTATTTTTTCCTCTTAACCATTTTCAACGCGAAACGGACAAGAATGCTGCTGATTCTGAAGTGTCTAATTTTTTTGGCTATCCTCTTCTTTCAGCACTCACAGTTCCGCAAGAGGAGATCCAGTCACTTCAAATTTCCTTTAAACATAAATTAGGTCTCTACGGTTGGTTACATATTCATGAATAATTTCCTCATTACTACCATAGTGATTATTCTTCGGGAGATCGGATTCTCGTTACAAATGGATAGGTATCTTTGAATTAATCGATCTCGAGTTACTCACAACCCCATGATAAGATGCTTTGAAATTCCCAATAAAATTATATATATAATATTCAAAAATAATATAAATTTATTCCACTCATATGCAATTACATTGAAACATAAAACCCTTTTAAGAATGGTGGATATACAGATACCCCTTGTAAATACTACTTTGCTACTATCATACACTGTTTATACAAGACTGGTGCTATCGATAATCTAATATATAAAAAAATAAAAATAGGCTTTAACCATGAGGAATGCAATTCATGAGTTGAGTAGGCCCCTTAGCTAACTTATGGATTCAGAACTTCGATTTTCCTTTGCCTCTTACATCGAAATCGCACACTTCAAATTGGCATGCACACCGAAAGTATCATTATTGGACGAGGGCAATATATCGTCGGAAAGGGAGGATTAGTATTTCTTCATGGCATGCACTCTCCTCGATGAATTTCTGCACCACTCTCCTCTGTCCCTTCTCGGTCATTGCGAAATGAGATACCTCCTGAAATCTATAGCGGAAACATCGCGTCACATGTTGACGTTACCTTGGAAATTTCTGAAAGGGAGAACGGATTTCTGAGATCGATTACTTTTCATTAAGAAAATTAAATGCAAACAAACCTATTAGTCCGTCATTTCTATAGTGGCCAGTTCTCTGCACCAGTCTCTTTCTTATTGGCGTCACCAAAGGCATTGGTACCCTTGACCATTGAGTGAGAAGGCAGCCGAGTATATTGAGTACGCATATTTACTCAATTTCTGAGAAATCGTCACACGGGTGAATAGAGATGTGTTGAAAATTCATGAAATTGCTTAAATCTCTCTCGAGTATTGTGTAAAATCATTTAATTATACAAGAAACGGAAGCACCAAATAGCAAATATAAGACGTAAGTGAAAAAATATCCTAGTCCTGACGCATTTGCATTACTGGCTAATGCTTCTCACCACAAATGGTTAAATTTTTTAATTCAGGTAATCGGAAACGCTTTATTATTTTTCCTATTTTAATTCGAATTCATGACAAATACTTATTTTTTAAATTTATTTCACTAGAGGGTGGATACGTCATAGTCATGTTCACTTGAAATCTTACAGCGTATGTGAAATTAGGTATTTCAACCCTGGTATTAATGCCACAAAGGTACGAAAGAACTTAACTTAAGAATCAATAAAGTCGACATTCGTGCTTTCTAGATCACTGTGATTTAATTATTTTGGTTTGCAAGTCATTAATCGGATAATCAACTTATTCAATTTATAGAGATAATTTTCAATACAAAACATGGCAACCCAAATTTTGCACCGGAGTTCCACAGAGAAAAAATCATATTGTGATAATATTCTGTTGAATAAGGAGAATTGCGTCGCTGACAGATCCGGCATTTTTTCTTGGAATAATATTTCACATGAAATGATTTTGTTTGGTTAAGATTTGCTCTTCAGTGAATCGCAGAAGTATTAAACATGTCCAATGTTTACGTAAAACTGTTTTTGGTTTGGTTAATGTAAATATTTCCTTCAATTACCTGAGGCTTCCACATTTTTGCTATTTCTGCAATCATAGGTAGAATATGCTCTGTGGAAGGGAACAGAGTGCGCACATTCCTCCAGTCCTCAATTCACACATTGTTTCCCCTTATTTAAACTGAAATTTTAACTTCAAAAACTCGCTCTCAGTGAATGAATGTATTTCTCGATTGCATGACCGTAATTCAGCCACTTGAAACAGTTCCCGCTTGGACCATTGGTCCCTTAATATTTTCATCAAAACTCTTTTTTTCTTCAAATATTTAAAATTTACATTTTTGACCTAACATTGCCGTTCTTTTACAAGCGAACTTCTTATACGGCAAAAATAAATGATGCTCTGTGACAAGAAATATATTAAATTTAATGTCGTCTTCTTAACTTTGAAATGCAAAATCTTGACCACCTAAGATAGTTCGAATCACGTTGAAATTCAATATTGAATATAGTGGTCAGACAAAAATCATACTTAATTTCTTTCCCATTATCCCCGATGTATTAGAGATATACAAATTGTAATGATTCAATGATAGAGTAAATTTTAATAAAGAACTGTCCATTATCAATGTTTATTTTTGCAGTTCATGGTTAAAATTTAATTCCATAAACTTAAATAGAAGCCATTAACAACAAATGACATAATTGCTTTGGTATACTAAAGAGTACTTGCAAAGCATGTTTTCCTATTCATTACTTTTATGAAGCATCATTTACATTAATTTTAAGGATGGAAACTTCATAGCTCACATTCTTTTTCATCCTCCACTTCGTGTTTATTAATGCAGGTTACGGTTCTTGAATGCACAAATTAAGTTCTTGGTCCAATTCCAAGTTGCCGGCAAAGATTTCTCTATATTTAGTTGTACTGGCCCTATGACCCAGATTTTTGTAGTATTTACTTTTCACATACTAACCCACAGGGCATTCTGAGAAGACGCCATTCCTTGAGCAGCGCTTGGCGTCCAAACATACATCCCTTTTCCGATCACCCCGCGAGGCCTTTCTTCAAAATTTCCTCGCCTCAGTGCAGTTTTTCCCTCCTGTGTTCCTTCCTCTTTTTCAAGCTAAGTTCCATCTTCGATACCTACTGCATCTTAACCGTTCCACCTCGTTGTCTTGCCCTAACATTAATCCCGCTCTCTTGTATGCGCCTATCAAATCTTTTCTCTTCCGTATAGAAACAGTTTCGGGCGGCCTCATTATGTCTCGATTAGGTTACTCGGGACTAAATTCATTAAAATACCGTGAGGGAACTTATTTTTGTAAAAAAATGAGTGTTTCGTAATTCTAACATGTAAAAGGAACCGATGCGAAATTAATGGAAATGTATCTTTTTAAATTTTATCGTTAACAAGTTTTTTTTCTCGTTATAAAAATTTTCCTTGAAAAGTAAGTTAATATTGTGCCAGGAAAATTATCAAATCGAGTAAATGTTATTTAATTATACTAACTGTAATTGGAAATAATTGCTGTGCATCGATAATGTCAAGTAATTTCCAATAACTAGTCTCATATATCAACTTTGGCGATATGTTTCCAGATTTTATATTTTAATTTGGCCGTTGATTTTTTTGACTGAGATGTATAGGAGGACTGCCATAATTTAAAACGAGATGAGTAGGAAATTCTCGCACCTCTCATTTTAACATGATTTAATTATTATTAAATAATTTTTTAAGTTGTCGCTGAAATGATGCCTAAACATTCTTGCCGTACTAAAACGGAGTAAGGGGTACAAATTATCTCAAAAAGTAATTATTTATTCTCATGCGTGTGCATAAATCATGACATAATATTAATATTAAACATTTCGATATCAAAATTCTGTAATATTCATGCTCCAATCATCCCTGTCGGCTTCGAAGGATGTCATAGTATTAGGAAATGCGTCATCATAAATATATGTGATATGCATACCTTCTTTTCTCTATTTATTATGAAATTTGATGATTAGGTCAATATATTGAAATAAGATCTGTATGAATCGTAATACTTCTCCAGATGTCCATATTAATATTTTTTATCAGAAATTAATAACATTGTTCAATGTCCCATTGAAAACCTCACAAGATCTTCTCAAACTTATGTGTGCATGTACTTATTCTCTAAAGGAAAATCCTAGAGCAAATAAAATATCTACCTATCTATTTTAAAATATGACGTTAATTTTGGATCATAAAACCAAAGCTCAGCCTCAGAAAAATTTACTCTCTTTTCTTTCTCGACCCATACTTCTTCCACAAATCAGATGGAAAACTAACTAAATGGAAGGTAAAGTACTCCATTCGATCCGCAAGATTTTTTTTGCCTCCATTCGTGATGATAAAATTTCGGAGTGGTAAAAACTCTTGAGAGGTTTTAACGGAAGAATAAGTGGTCTAGTGATCTCCTCTCCGCTGCATAAATCTTTCCTCAATATGGCTCCCTCCCGCGTTCCCTCACCCTAATTCGGGTCTTCAATCCCACATTCCCGCATCAAATTCGTCCTCCGCAGAGATGGCTGCCTCCTTCCACCTCTCATACTCCTGGATTCTTCCGCTACTCTTTGTTTTTTTTGGGCGCATTTTGCGGCCCGGCCTGCAAAAACCCTCCGCTAATGAAGATAGTTTTATTTTTATCTCCCCACTCATCCCTTCGAACGGAATTTCCTCACCCTACCAACAAGCAACCACTCAGCTCCTCGTTTACCCATCCCTGTGCTCCACCGTGATTTTTCTTCACATTGAGCCCACCTCTTTCACCCCCTACTTCTCTTTTAATTATCTCCCTTGCCTTATTTATAATACCTCATCGTGCTTTAAAAAAAATTTGTTGGACGTAAAAAAACGGGCCAGTTTACCAAAGATTGAAGAGAGAGGGAGAGTATATTGAACAGATTCAAAGTAATGTGAACCTCTTCGACTATTGAGGAGACTCCTACTCCCTCAGTAAAATTGATATTGTAGTCAAAATGTTAAATACACAACTATCATGTTTTTCCAAAATGTTAAATATACCTACCTTATAACTTATCCTTCTAACAAAAAAATCACTAACTCATAATTAACTTCGTGGTATTCCATTATAATATTTCTTGGATATTACACAATTACTTATATCACTTATGTAAATTAATGACTTATCCAAGAAAAACTACTTGTCCTTCTGGTGTTTTTCATGAAAATAAATTAGCATTATAAACAGAGGGTACCAATTTAAAACGTAGAGCCTACTATTCTGTAAAATTCCAATCTGATGTTTTGCTTTTATGACAATTGCGTGGTACGTAGTTTACGGCCCTTATATTTTAATTATATCCCTTCCCTTATTTATAATTCCTCACCGTCGTTGTATTAAATAGGTGCCAGACGGCAAAACAACCGGCCAGTACCTACCTATACCAAAATTTCAAGAGAAAGAAAGAGTAGATTGAACAGATCCAAAGTAATTTTTCTCACCAATACCTAACTTTTGAGTGGTCTTTACCTCTCGTCGTCATATTAATATCAGTGTCAAAATTGGAAATTTACAACCCTCATGTCTTTCCAAAATATTAAATTTATCTTATAACTTGTCCTTCTGACGTTTTTCATGAAAATAGATTGGCATAATGAAGCGGATTGTTAGAATTTAAAACGTAAAGCCTACTGTTTAGAATACCGATTAGACGTTTTGCTTTCATAACAATTGCATGCTACGAAGTTGAAGATCCTTCTCTTTTAATTATCACCGTTCTTGTATTTATAATTCCTCATCGTACTTGCAAAAAGCTGACCAGTTTACCAAAGATTTAAGAGAGAGAGAGAATAGATTGAACATATCCAAAGTAATTTGCCTCTTTAACTTTTGAGTAAACTCGTATTCACGTAGTAAAATCAATATTGTTGTCAAAATTGCAAATATACAACTGTCATGTTTTTCTAAAATATTAAATATATCTTATAACTTGTCCTTCTGACGATTTTCATGAAAATACATTGGAATTATGAAACAGAGGGTACGAATGTAAAATATAAATCCTAATGTTTAGAATTCCGATCAGAAGCACGAGGCATATCCGTAAATTAAGGACCTTTTGGTCATAGGAGAAAATATACTCATATGTAACACATTTTACTGGCTATTTTAGTTAGGTACAAGCCTACTTCACTTCTCTACATAATCGCCGTTCACTTCTTCGCATTTTTCTTAGCACTGCACCTATTTCTTTAGCCCCTCTGCATATAATCTCGCCGCCTCAGAGTTGACTATGCCATTCCTGAGTTCCTCTTCGGTTTCGAAACGTTGTCCATCGAGCTGCTGTTTCTAATGGATTTCACGGCACCATTTCTTCCATTTCATAACCTTTCCTTCACTCTTTAATGTAGGTCCATAAACAAGGCATTACTCCCGAGGAATTTCAGCTGCCAACAATCGTTTTCCATGCAAGAATCGTATGACAGAACGCACTCTACGGCTGGCGGGATCGACGATTGTCGCGGACATCGTTGTTTGCATGCATGGATAAGCAAACAACTTCTGAAACAAAACAAATACTGGTATAGCTTTCCAATGAATCGGTAGATGGCACGACAGGAGTAAAACTGTGTCCTGAAAAGCGATTGCATTGAAATATTTGAATACATGCGAACGGCCCTAACTTTATGAATATGCCTCGTATTTCTTTCAAAACAATTGAATGGCATTCTCTTGAAGGTGTCGCAATCAACTCGGGAAATATAAAAAATGAGCACCACCATTAATTAGTCCGTTGTTTGAGTTTCCCTTTTATTGTTTTAGGCAACAGCATAGGGTGTTTGATGACGTTCATATGTGCGTGTGTACCTACATTCTACCTTGTCATACAGAAATACCCGTATTCATCAAATCTATGATCACAACCGGATTATGAAGACATTAAAAACAGCTGCCATAACTACACCTATGAGGAAAATGAGTATAATAAATCGATGATTCGAATAATTGAGGTGCGCAATTAAGATCCAGGCGTTGAAAATTTCGAACGATTGCTGTTAGTACAAAAATTGGAAATAATGCAGTCTTCAACTTATTCTTTGCCGTAAGATATTTTTGCTCACATGTAGCGGAAATAAGGACTCCTTTACATGTAAAGACAAAAGTCTAATTGTCTGAGGGAGGAAGAAAGGAGTGTTTAACCTAACCAATTATATGGCATCAAATAAACTGCCCTTATGTTATACCAATCGGATAAGCAACGACGGTTAGTCACTAGGGACTGTAGGGGAGACTGAGTAAGGTTGTGTGACATCTTTTATATGATTGCCCTTAGTTCTGTAAGAAGGCTATTACGTTCAAAAAAGTATCTTACTTAATGTAATTTGTACATTTGTATAGGTATTAAAATTAAAATTGCTTCCCTAAAAATAATGGTTAGCTCATAGGAGCCAGTTATGAAAAAACGACGAGAGCCACAATCGACCACACCCCAAGGCCGGATGTGACTAAACTTCGGGTCAGTAGTGTTAGGTTTCGAAATTACTCTAAAATGGTCTGAATTCTCTTTAATTGCAATAAATATTTAACATAATACAGCATAGTCATCTTCCTGATAAAAATTACAACTTTATAATAAAAGAAAAAATCTGGGAACACTAAAACCGTTTAAAGTTAACAAGGCAGTATCACATCTAAAATAACTATGTCTGTCTTCAAATTCCTCTATAGTTAATACATTATTCTTAATTAAAAATTAGTTGAGTAAACATTTGTAGTCATGCTAGTCTAGAATTTCCATCAAAATATAAATTCTATAAGGAGATTCCTAAACTAATTGTCCGCGTTACGTTTGAAGTATTTTTATAACTGCTGCTCTTGTTCTGCCGAAAAATACTTTGTTGTGAGCGATATACCCTATGCTGACAATTTTTCCATTTTCTCCCGCTCCAGGGCTATTGCGTTTACGAACATGTTTTAGCGAAGACACGTGATTAACTCCGTGCATTTCCGCAGCCCTCAACAAAGAAGTCCCGTAGGCCTCCACTAAGAAGTTTCTTCAATGCGTTTCGCTTCTTTGTGACAGTATTCACATTACAACATGCTACACTGCCCTCATTAAGCCTTTCTAACACATATTCTGGGTACCTAAAGCAAAAAAAATACAACTGTTACTCGTGTCACAACCGTAACCAGGAAAAATGTCATAACCGTACCCATAGCACCGTTTCGCAAGAAAATAGACGCCATGTCGATACAAAATAACTTACTAGCAGAGTAATCGCTGCCATTAAACCAATAAGGTCTACCTAATACTGAGGAAGAATACTCAAAATTCTATCTGTATCCATGTAACAACAATCATCAAAAGAAATCGAACAAAAATACTCACTTTTGATTGCTAAAAAACATTATGGCCCCTGCTAGCGTGTAGGGAACGCGACTGCTGACACAATAATTTGACATAGGCTCAGACGTGCTAGCTGCTCCTCTCTTCCAATGCATACTCCGCTATTTCCTGTAGTTTTGCTAATACGATGACTACTAACCACTACTAACATACCTACTACTAACTTACCCTGGCACAACCGTACCCAGTCTATATAAAATCGTTGCAGGCTTGATTTTGTGGAAGTTCGTTATATCCATAATGAAGAACACAAATGGTAATTTCCATCTTCATTCAACCGACCTTGGTTTCAATCCATTGTGCCATTTTCAAGGTACGTACCCAGTCTAACCTACATCCCGTCTTGTAGGCCGTTATGACAGCTATGAAATCGTATCGTATGCGAGTGTGAAGTTTATGCACCGTTGTCCCCTACCGCCCTAAATTCACTTAAAGATCTTCCTTCTGCTCTCATCCTGCTGGCTTCCGCCAACCCTCTCAACCCATTGTCTAATCCCTTCCCATGACAACTTTATCCGCCACCCTTTCAACCACCCCTCTCCACAAAGATCCCCCTCCACCTTGGTTAAGGATGCCAATTTCTCGGCAGGCAATCACTGCAGGGGAGCCTTTTATATTCTCATGCATATGTATGCTGGCTTTCTTGCGCGATGGTTTTCCGCCTGTACCTGCTTTCTCCCTCTTCCCTTTTCTCACCTCCGAAATTCTTCCTCCCGGAGATACAGACCCGTATTCCCGAGATTGAAGATCGTCGACAGGAAGCCATTCCCGAAATTATGGAACGGACCAGATTCTATGGCTAAGATTTTAGGATTGGAATTTCAGTTCCTGGCGATTAATTTTGGATGATTGGTGCATTTAAAATTAATAACAGGTTAATATTTAGGCTCACTTAAATTTGTTATTTTCATTGAAAATTTCATCCTTTACGGACAATCTATTATACATGGGCGTCACCTATTGTCATTCCATTTAATTTCAAACCATGAAACTAGCAGGACCCCGATGGTAAATTTTAATTTCCAGCATCATATTTCCTTCATTTAAATATATTTATTAAATTGCATACTGTATTGTACAATCGGTTTCATTATTTTTTTTCTAAATCTAATACCGAGTAATATTTACTTTCTACTGATGCTACTACTAATTGCACTTTCACTGTCCTGACTTGTCCTTTTATTTAATTAAACTACACATTTAATTCTCTTTAGGCTTCTATCATGCACACGTTTTTTTCATACTTTGAGTCCAAAATATATTCAATGAATTCATAATATCATCTTGGTCTCATTTTACCACCTTCTTCCATATATTACAGGATTCCGGGTTTTGGGAAATTAGAATCTCAAATTTCTGAGAGTGATTGACTCCTTCTATGCTGTTATGTGAAGTTCCTTCATTTCATCTCAGCCGCAATCCCCCTTCCTCTCCCACTTTTTTATTCTTCTCCACCCCCTCTACACCTCACATTAGTTTCCCCACACTCTCAATAAGGGCCTACCTTCCCTTTCTTATTAGGTTCACATCCCCTTCAACCTCACTCTCTACTCCATTAACCGGCAGTCAAATGTCATCAGTCAAGGAGCTGTTCCTGCGGAGGTCCATTATTTCCCTCACTTCCACATATTTCCTTTCTCTATACTTTTAATTAACAACCAAATGTACCCAAATAAAAAATTAATTGCATAATTACGAAATGACAAATTAGTTGTATGAATACGGGTGAAGTTCAAAATTAATAGTGATGTTCGGGTTGGTGTGGTGGCTAGAAAGTTGGTCTTCCATCTGGGGGGCCCGGGTTCAAATGCTGAAGGTGGTAAAGATTTTTTTAGACTCTGCCCAAACCATGCTTGACTGCCCGGTGCCCACTTCAAGTACAACACTCCGTACGTTGGGTGAGGCATTAAGCCGTTGTCTCCTTGAGGCCTTGCGTTAGGAGTAGCCTAATGCCGACGCCGGGTTTCTTTCCTCCCTTCCCACTCTACCTTCCTTTATGGCACAAATGACCTAAGGTTTCGGTCGCTTCCTCCAAGCATGATTGTCACATAGTAAAAAATGGATGGCAAGTGAAACAAAACGAAATTGTTTCGTTTCGACCCGAAGGTAAACGAAAATACGAGGTCCATGTTTAGTTTCGTTCCTGCACGAAATTAAAATCACCAAGGAGTTTAGCTTGGACTCGGGACGAAACTTTGCTCCCGGGAATGAAACTAAATTAATCTAAAATCCGCTGCTCATAGTTAAGTTTCGATCCCAAAAGTTGAGTGGAGGGGGATAAGAGAATAGTTTCGGCCCATTTCGTGACAGAATGTAGAGAGGTTAAATCATTGAGCTTAAAAATCGAATACCCAGTTTTCGTTCTCCGTTGTCCTCTTTGTGGTAAAAATATGAGTGCCCCATGCATCTACTGGCGGCAGGCCGAACCTGTACTTCATTCAATCATTCTTCGTACTCGGAGTGTGGGTCGAGTCTAAATCGTGCGTAGGTGAAGCACGTGATCCCTCCGGAGCGAAACATTATCTGCATTTCATTTCTTCCCAGGTTTTTTGCTATATTTTCGACCCGGAAGCAGTTTTAAATTCGATTTCCGTTCGACTCTGAGTTTAAGTCCCCGGGTTTAAATCCATTCCGTTTCGTGTCTACATCTTGCTCCCTGGAACGAAACTATTGACATTTTACTGATTTTGACTTTAGTTAAGTTTCTATTTCCAATCCTGGTAAATTATATTAGGTTTGTAGCCCCTTCACTACGTAAGGCAGCAGAATCACTTCTCCTCTTCCTGGGATTCGAGTAGTTTCCTTCGAGTAGCCAATCGGGGTTGTATGAGCGAGTGCCCCTCTCCAGAAGGATTGGCTCTGCTTTCGGATTCAACTAACCTAGTTTAGGATTCAGCGATCAATTCTTTTGACCCGTGAGGGTGTTTCCTTGGAAACGCACTCTCCTCTAATGACCCAGTAACTCCCCATCCTCATATCAAAGGAGAATATATAACCTTCTTTAGAGAGATGATTTCTAGCTTGAACGGAATCCATTACAAATTAAGACTTTTCGGTTCCATTAAGAATCAATTGGTTAAAACATTTATGACAGATGTTTTTTGCCATTATTTGTTTATAAAGCATCCAAGGAAACTAAAAGAGGCGAGGGTTCATTGTTCACACTATTTCATTAAATTTTGGAGGGATCTGCTTGGCAATCTTTATGCGCAAATATTTATTTTTTTAAACGATTTAAGTTTTTCCTGGTGAATACTTCTGACAAATGTTTCTCGGGTTTGCATCCAGGTTAAAGCTTTTATGCAAGAATCCAGGTTAAAGCTTGCATAAAAGCTTTAACCTGGTACCAACCCGAGAAATATTTGTCAGATTTATTTTTTTGTTCACTTATGAGTTTGACCAATCGTTTACGGTCTCGCCAAACCGACATTTCTAAGGCTCTTCCCAGAAAGCTAAAAAATATAGAGTTTTCTCTTGTGTTACATTAATGTGCTTGATATTTTTAAAGAGGGTTTATCTGAAGAGTGAAATATTAATATTTGATGGCAAACTGGTATCGCAATGGAAACGCTAATCGAAATTTTTCATGCTATTAACGATGATTGCATGCCTACAAAATACATATACATTTGCTACCTAAAAAAGTTTGATTTTGCTGTAAATGAGCCACTTTTGGATAAATTTGATTCTTTTCAATTTATGGTATAGTTAGCGACGAGAAGCAAAACTTCCTGTAAGAAGAGATCCATTGAATATGAATGTACTACGGAACTCGACTCCTCTAGAGAAACTACAAAATATATTCTACTTTTATTGGAACCGTGTTTTTTATAGTTCTTTGTTTAACACTGATTTCTCCCTTGTTGGAAACCGGAATTGGGTTCACTCAATCTGTTTGCAAAAGGAAGGGACAGATTTAGTATAGAACATACGCAAATATCAATACAGCCCAAAATGGTCCAAATATATTTCCTAATAAGACCTCCTAATGTTAACATTAAAGAATCAGACAAGACGAGTTGTCTTTGGAGTTGTAAATTTTCCAATTCCTTCGATTACAAAGTTTAGGACGCCATATGGTACACTTTCACTTGATTGTCAAATCCAATTTTTAATAGCTGCACGATGACGTACCGCTATTCAGCCGTTATAAAGTTTCGATTGGTTTTTGCAGTAGATAATTAAAGTTTACAATGAAATGCAATGGCCCAGAAACCCAATTGTACCGTGTCAGTGTCTCTTTTAGCCATGAAAATTAATCTAACCATGGGTCAAACCGGGTGAAACCCACGTTTTCCGTAATTGGAGGATATAAATTTATGCATGATTGAATACAAAATAGAAAAAACTACACTACAGAATACTATCCAATTCAATGAATTTAGCATGAATTGCACTTAAATTTTCTCGCGTAGAGGAATCAATTCACCAATTCCCAGCGCACTGGAAAAATGGAAGCTGATGCAAACGCTAATTTTTTCTTTCAGTTTTAAGAATTTTAGGATTTTAAGTTAACTTTCAAGATTAATGCATCCTTTGTTATAGCGGGATAGTAAGAACTCACACCCCTGAATGATTGTAAATGATAATAATACCAGCTTTTGCAATGGGATCGAGGATTTATTTATAAATTCAAAATCAAGAAATAACTATGGCAATACCATAACTACCGAAGAAGACTTAAGTCTGCTGTCATGATTAATTTGTTCCTTCTTGGCCATAGTTATATATGATATCATAATGGTAATGAAAATTAGCTATTTCATTGGAAATTAATGGTGTACTTTGTTGATAACTACGCCTGTCATCTTGCAAAAACAACTTATCTTAGAAGAAATGTTTTCAAACTCGCCATCAAAAATGTGATATTCGGGTGTCGAACCAGTTTGTAGCATTCGTTGCTGCAAATGCTTCTGAAAACGAAAGTTTTAATATTCTGCTTTTTGTTATTAATGTGACACTTTATACGTGTTAATTTGTTAAAATATTTTTGATATCTGAACTGAATTAAATCATTATACACAGCATGCAAAAGTATTATAAATTATACATATAGTTATTAGCATATTACAAATCTTTAAATTAATTAAAATGGAGATCTTGTATTACTACGTATTAACACTAATTCTAAAATTACTTATATTAACTATAACTTCATGATGATACCTTGATAAAGGCACTTTATGTACAAATAATACCCGGTTATGCATTTAAAATATTTTGCATGGAAAAATTATCAGTTTTTTTTATTTATACCTAGTTTATGTTATTATTATAAATCTCTATGAAGTGGTAAAAAATAAAAACGTTGCGGTTGCGAGTGTTTTCGTAAATAGTCTCTGTTCATCTAGCCTTACCTTATTTACATATATATGCGAAAGATTTGCCAATATGAAATCTCTCTTTAAATCCCTTCAGCATGTTTATCGGGGAACATATACTTCGCCAGCGACCGGTCGACCACCCATGGTCAGCGATTTTTACTACATTACATGACTTTTACGCTCTTCCACGCAGAAACCCAGATTTTCAATTATTCAGTAATTTATACCCGAAGTCCACGCAATGCCAGTGCTCAGACCCAATCACAATTCCATGGCCAAATTCCGTAGCTAACACGGTAAAGCCCTTTTTCGACCGCAGCGTTCCCCGATCACCACGTGCCATTTCTCACCGGTCATCTATCTAAATAGAATCTCTTTATCTCTCTCTCTCTCTTCCGCGAACGGAAATTTTTTGTGCCCACGAATACCAATCGCTCGTGAAAAGCGGAGGGAGGACCACTTGGAATTTTGTTGGTTTTGGGAACGCTTGTTCCACGGAATGCTTTACAACTTCGTCAAACGACAGTTAATTTTATGCTCCACCCGCGGGATCATGTTTTCAGTTCACGTGCTCCGCGCTTTTAATCCGGCATCATAAAATGGTGAGCAATTCGCCGGAGCGTGAAATGCAAAAGTTTGGATCCCGTCCGGGGACTGCAAATCGAGTTGCTTAATGCATGGATGGCCGAAATGCTGTGACTGCCGCGCTTATAATTGCGTTTGAATTCAATACTTACTATTCAAAATAGGTAGTTAATTGGTATATAAACGCTATAATTTAAAATTTCATCAAATGTTTGTCCATAATATGCGGTCATTTCAGGGGTGGAAGATATTTCTACGCTTATCATATTTAATATGCTGGTTCCATTAAGTGATATGGTATTTTCAAATTTTATTTTTTTAGGTTTACTTTGAGATATTTTTTGATGGGCATCAATCAATTTTCATTTTCAAAAAAATCCTTTGTAAGTTTTTTAATTTTAGGAAGCTGGTTAGTTCACAGCCTATGCTGGAGCCTTAAGCGCATGAAAATTATTAAAATGGCAATTAATTGATTAAATTGAATCCCTATATTTCCCAAACTGGAACAAAAAACTAAAACATTTCTATTGGAGAGAAATATTTACTTGCTCTCTTTTATGTTAAAATGCATAAAAACAAATTATCGCTTTTATTTTGCAAAATTATGGGTGTAACACGTGATTTGCGAAATCTACCGATGTATTAATTATTAATTTGATCACCTTTTAGTCCTTTGGGCTGCGGTGAGTTTTTTTTTCCTTTCATTCAGATAGATTGATTGGTACATATTGGTTATTTAAATTGGAAACATTACCATCCGATAAAGAAAAGACACGATAAAGTTTTCTTTGATAACACAGGTTTTACTACAGAATTCAGTCATTCTGGAAAAGGAATTTGATGCTGTTGGTAACAGCAAATATCATTTAATATATGCTTTTAAAGTGATCAGCCAAATCTGAATACACGGTAGTGAGTACCCCTGATTGCTTTTTATGATCAGCATCGAGAAAATATTACCTCATCAGCAAGGCCATGAAAAGACATTCCCTCTCCACATCTCCGAACCAAGTCGCCCGTCTGAAAAGACCCATGGAAAAACCATTACTCGCACGCTAACAGCAAACGGAAAGGTACGAGTTGTTCGCAATAAACGCGGCATTGAGATAAAACTGGGGCCATTAAGGAGCAAAGTGCACGGCGGATTCGTTATTTCCGCTTCGACAGAGAGTCGTGCCGTCAAGAGTTCTCCATGCAATACTTGTGATTCGGCCGTGCAAAAAAAAAAAAAAAAAAAAAATGCATTGAACACGCTCGCCAATGAGGTACGACCATATTTTTGCGAAGCGCTTCTGCGATCTTTCTTCTTTTATTTTTTTTAACGATCGGAAGCCGTTTTGCCGACTCATAACGGGGCCGATCTCGCGGAAGAAGGGTGGGAGAAGGAAATGGGAGTCTACGAGCCAAGAAATGATAACTCAAAACCGTTTTTGGCCGGGCAGTCTTCATAAATTTCACTTTGCCCCGAATTTATTTCATCTCTTTCTGTATCGCCCTCTTTCCAACATGCTAGCACTAAGTTTCTCGGCTTCTCTGCTTTGCTTCATTTTTTTGCTCCTTCCATTACTTTATCGTTGTATTCAGTTTTACCAAAATTTGCAAAATAAGGACATTATAAGGGTTATAACCTTATAGATTCATTGATTTCATTCATGCGGAAACGAATGGAAAATGTTTAGATTTTTATTTCGCTCACCCTCATATTGAAATAAGATATCGATGTAAAAAGAAAAATAGGTTGACTCGTAGACTTAAACCTAACTAAAGATTAATATTTTCACTCTCGTTACACAGATAATTTTGTACCTGTAAAATTAATGGCATTGGAGAAAATGAAATAAATCAATACATCTCCAATTCCATAACATTTCTGATCAAAATAATTTATATGATTAGATAACACGTTTTCGTTGTAACATGTTATATAGCTTTTAATTCCCCCCACTATTATTATAACTCTGTCAAATGCAAATATCGAATGCAAACTTGTGATCATAACTTCAACTTCCATTTACAAAGAAGAAATAAGTAGATAAGATGAATATTTAAAAAAATATTCATCGTTTATAGTTTATGGTAAGACATGGAACAAGGGAGACTGGGCGGATTGGTAATGTCCTTGAGTCTAAAAAATGTCATACACTTAAAAGCAAGGAATGACTATTGCAAGAAAAACGCTAGGAATTACACATAACGTGGGTCAAATTTGATAGCTATTTAACTATGTGTCATTGCACACCATAAAATTTATCACGAGTTATATTTTTTATTGTTTTTCCCACTCATTCATTCCGTTATTGGCGAATTTAATTCATATACTTATTCGGAACAGGCTACCATATCCTTTGAAAATTTTTGTTTGGAGGTGTCCTAAGTTTCACTCAGGATTTAAACACAGGAACTATAATCTATTTTGTTGAATCAAGTTGAATTTCTTTTTTTTATATTCGTTTTAACATAATTATTATTATTATTATTGTTATTGTTATTTTTATTGATACACATGTGAATAAATGGTTAACTAAATTTGGGATTGTGCTAAATCACAGTGTTATCCTAATGTTTTGGTTTCTTTAATAAAAATTGTTTGTTTGACACTATTGTCATAATGAATTTTCACCTTAAATTTTTGTAATTAGTCTGTTATATCTAAGTGCGATTATTTATTCATTTATTTTTTTTATTTTGGTGAGAATATTGTTTTGGTGAATTTTTTTCATGCTCTTGGCGATCTGCACTGGTTGCATTTGCCTGTAATTCTATTTTTTTACTTCTTTTCTTCTATTTATCTACCAATGCTGAAAACTTAGAAAGCTGTACATTTATCTCCTCACGCGCGATCCCGCAACTGATTTCATCTATTATGTGGAATTTTCGTTATCACGAGCCACCGCGTTCTCCACAAAAGTTAATCTCTGTCTAGTCCGTAATCATTTCCTACAGCCAAAATGTACTCAAATTTCTCGATTAGAATTTGTCGATCATGAAGAATATTCGAATTTGTGACCCCCGAACAGATCAGATATTATTTTGCACGTTCAAACGAGGGTCAATTTTCTCTTTTCCGTATCTCTTTCATATGACTCTTAGGTAAATTTTCCTATTTAAATGGAAACTTCTGAAACTTGGGAAAGCAAATATATGGATCATTAGATTTCAGAGAAAAGTAAATTTTTAACTTGTGACTCAGCTACTTTGATGAAAGGTGGGAAGCTGGAAGTGGGAAAATCTGGAGCGCATTGACTCTCAAAGACTCTCCCATCTCTTGTCTGCCGTATCGAGACAGTTTTCTTTGAGGCACTAATTAGTCCGATAGCAAAGGCTATAGCTTACTCCATCCCTCAAACTCCTGTCACTTCTCTATGTCCCATCAATTACTGCGTTATCTTGCCCTACAACCCCACTTTTTCTGGCTCGGATTGAAAAAAGGGTGCTCCATCTATTCTTGACTCTTCCTGCCTTTCAACAATTTTTCATCTTTAGTATGATTTTTTCATCTCGTCAAGATTTTTCTACTCCAACTACCGTTTTATCAAATGGATCAATTTAAATTGCTGTGTGTGCTTTGGATTTCAAAGCTCACCATCGTTAGCTGCTCAAGCATTCATTAGAGGCTACACTTCTTTGTGTACACCTTGGCAAGTGAATGTTCGTGTTGAGGATTTCTTATGTTGGAAGGTGTCTGAAAAAGTCTAATAAAAGGCTAAAAATGTCTACCGCTTTGCCGAAGTATAAAATAAGTGTGATGAATTTTCATCCTGTAATTTTTACTGAACATTTTGGTGTGATAAAACTCATCATCATTAGTCAACCATCCTAAGATTGGTTTGACGCAGCTCTCCATTTATATCTCCTATCCGCTAGCCTTTTTGCAGCGATGTTTTTCTTCTCTTCTGCATCCTATATAACCTGTCCTATGAAACTCATTCGGGGCCGTCCCCTGGCCTTTTTCCTTTCCACTAGTCCTTCAACGATAGTCTTCACCAGGCCATCATGCCTCATTATGTGGCAAACTAAGTTGTCCCGTCTTCTGTTTAAGATTTTTAGGAGGCTTCTCTTTTCTCCCACTCTTCTTAGCACTTTCTTACCACTTAAAAGGTCAATCCATTTTATCTTCATCAGTCTTTGGTGGCACCACATTTCCAAAGCTTCCACTCTTGACTTCTCTGCTGCGTGACAAAAATATTTATATTAAATGGCATTTCTATAATGAAGGCGTCGTTTGTATTTTTATAATATTTTTTAATCACTGGTATTATTCTTTTATGAATAATGCTCGTATTTATGAATCCATCCGTAAATATTATTGAAAATTCCCTCCTAATATTTTTACAATTCTCAATTTGGGTCTTAATTCAAATATGAATATAAGAACTTAGGAGAAAGATTAACCAAACCTATCTATCAAAAGTTCTTTAGGTTAAAGTTACCTCTGTAACTACCATTTTTGCTTATTTTTATGGTGGGTTAACAATCCATTCGCCGCCGCAGACTCCAATTTCGTTACTTTCGGCCTCTTTTATCCCACCGTCTCCTCCTCTTTGTCTCTCCCTCCTTGTCCCATTCACTGTTTGTTTTTCCTTACTGCATTCTCCGCGCGGCCAGACCCCCACCTAAGATAGCAGAAATCGTGAAAGAGCGGCACGGGTGCGACAGATGATTTATGGCCGGCGCAGTTTGTGTACTCAACAAATATGAAATGGAAAGCGAGGATAAAAAAACGAAACAACAATGACAGAAGGAGGAAAAGATAAAAGGAATAAAAAATACTGGGAAAAAAATGTTTTTCTCGCCACTCTCTTCTTTCTTTGCAATGGCTTCCCTCGTGCCCAACTCACGCCTGCGGACTGTTTCAAGAAAAGGGGTGTGGACGGAAACAAAACAAAAACGCTGTACGGAATAAAAAAAATGAGAGGAGAATGGAATAGAGAGAGGGAAGTTAAGGGAGAGTCGATCATTGAGCCGAAGTGTTGCAAAAAAAGGGAGCGCCAGAAATCTTGCGGAGTTGATACGATCATAACTCACCATTTTACGTTCCTCATGTCCTCCATTTTTGGCGCCATATTGCATCGTATTTTATAATTTTGAAGGGCATAATGCAATTCACATTAGTGAGCAACTGTTCTCTTCTGGAGCATAATTCATTTTTTTCCACCGCGTAAATATCTTCAAGAAGGGTAAAATTTAATGCAATTACAGAAATATAAAAACTAAGTATGAAAAATGTAAATAACATTTGAATTTCGCTGTGTGGATTAAAATTACGCAACGAAAATTATTTTTTATTAGAAATTCTCATCGGATCCCAGTTAAAATATCCTCACACTATTTAAATATTTCAGTAATAATAAATAACATTTATTCCCAACCATATACGATTTTGTGTATCCACTCATTTACTTGCTGATGGCGACAAATATTACCGTATGTTTCGGGTTCGTTCATAGAAGTTCATTAAAAAATCATTCAAGAAAATCCATGAAAATTATTTTTGATTTGTGTTTGGACGATGATTAATGAGCACATAGCTGTATAAAAACTATTCTTTATAATAATTTTGTTTGTGGGATATATATGGCTTATCAGGCGCAGCACGAGTATGTGTATAAAGGTGGCGTTAGAAACTAAAAATGAAAGCTATTTAGTGATCGCTTGGATTTTACGAAGCTTATATTAGCAAGCCTTTTTTAAGCTTATATTAATGAACAGTTTAAAAAAATTCGATGCCGTTGTTTAATTAGGCTGCTGGATTTTTTTATAAAACAAGTCTAGTTACACACGGTTGTCAAAGAACATCAAGAAATCATCTTTCTGTCGACCTCCACATTCCCCTGCAAGTAACGATATCATTAGCGACTATTTCACTTCTAATGCTTTCATCACCGATCACTTTTAATCTTTTCTAAACTGCACAACATCATTTCAAGAGCTTATTAAGCATCGCAAAAGCTGTGTCACTTATGCACGTGCCTTTAGATAGGAAATTTAACGACGCTACGAGGGCACGGCTTCATTATTTCCTTTGGATCTGGTATATTATGGGGCTGGAGTCACTTGACTATTCATCGGCTCCCTTCAACTGTCCTCTCAGAATTGAATCCTAGACCTTCTTCAGCCCCTGCTCCTTAGCGTGCACATTCCATTAAACTAGTGACTCCACCGAGTTTGAGTGTCAAGGGTATGAATACTTTGGAGTACCATGCGAGCTTTACTGCCTCTGTCTCAGGTGTTTTCCTTGCTTTGTGTTCTCCCAGCGAGTCGGACTGTGACTTATCACCCGTCGGGTCGACTTGAATTCCTCCTTCTTCCTTTGTTTCTTCAGGCGTCGAAGTGGACTTGGGATACGGCCACCTCTCTCAAAGGACATAAGAGCCAATAGCGTCTACCAACACTGGGCTCCGTGGTGAATCAACAGACGGTGACTGTTCCTCTTTCGCTGATCATCTGTAGTTCTATTTCGTGCAGCTGATGGATTCAGTTGGCGCGCAGTGATGATTGATTTTTAGAAACTTATTTTTTTTATTTTCTCAGAGTGTAGACATTGGAAGGATGAGCTTAAAGAAGGGAAGAAACATCATATTTAATTCGGAGGGAGAATTTTCTCCCCTGATTGGAGTTCAGTGTTATTTTTTCAAGAAGTACACGTGGAGGAAGATATATTTTTCATTTAAAACAGCAATCTAGTGCCAGGTAATTAGAAACGAGCCGTGGGAAGCGTGATATTTCCAAGACGTGCACGTGGAGAAATTCATATTTTTAATTTGCAGCAACATTTTAGTGCCGGGTAATTAAAAAGGGCAATGCGGGTCGATGCGTATGGTCGTGAAATTCGCAGAATCCCCAGTCTGTCTCAGAATTAAAGAAGTGTATAAATCCCGATGCGAGTGTTACCTGTGCACGTGAGTCTTGTGAAACCTATGGATATGGTTTCTACTTTTATCTTCAACATTCATCCAAGCTCAATCCTCAGTGAAAATATCGTCGTTCTAAATAGGTAAGTATAGTAACTACTCTCCTGATGTTATCTTTTGCTTTTGGAATATTTTAATTGCATATTTTTCATGCCGAAGTTAACTGCGTGTGAGTTGGCAAGAATTCGGAGTATTTTTCCTATTTATGACAAGAAATTTCGTAATGTAAATTTAGGTTTTCTTGAAAAAAATTACAGCTACATTTAAATCCACATAACACCCTGCAAGCCACCTCCAGGGTGTTTGGCAGGGTGTGATCAATCGCCAGTATACAATTGGATTCCCACATGCACACCACACGGTCCAAAATACGATACATAACTAAAATATTATGCTACAACATTCATGCAAAGGCAAAACTTGCGCACCACCCATTAAGATTATTCGTCAATAAGGCTAGAACACACAAAAATAAACCCCGTAAACGAAATAATAAATATGTCCCATTTGGCTCAGAAGACCAAAATTGGTGGGGAGGTGTAATTGGAGGGAGAAAGGGACAGGATAAGGACATGTAATTTTTCTGATTGTATACCGTCTCTGTCTCCTCAATGGCATACTCCCTAACTCTTCGTTAATGCGACCGTTTTATCTGCATGTTGTCCCCGCAACCGAGTGGCTTTTGTGGCAGCGGTAACGATAATACAGCGTATCCGACCTTGTGCGCCTTAGACAATACGGGACACTGCATTACGCACGAGTAGTCGCTAGGCAGTCTAACGCCCCTGGAGGCCGCATTCATCCAGTCTCCCTGAGTAGAATAGATGAGCTCAAGCCACACACGGTCTCGCGATCTGGAAGGAGGAAATCCATCCCCGTCGTATACATACGAGAGATATTGTGGATTTAAATATTTTCATCGCCTACCAATTCCAGGTTTAAGTAGGTGTGAGGAATGTCTCCTTACAGTGAAAAGGAAATATATGTATTTCGTTGCATGAATTTGAATTTGTGGGTTTCTGTCTTCAGCCTGCATTATCAGTCATCTCCAGGAACAAGTAAAAGAATTTCTTAAAATACACATTGCTGGAAGCGATAATTACTTAAACTTATACTTGTAAGGAAGATATTTTTTCATATTGAACTGAAAATGATGCATTTATAATCTCGGAACTCATGGGTAAAAATTTATCAAGTGGACCTAATAAAATGAATATTTGTTGTGTTTTGATTTTCGAAGTCGACTAAAATAGTATGGCATATTATAAAAAATTAGAACAATATCATTTCATGAGAAATAATAATATATATAACTTTGAAAAAAAGCGTCTTTATGTAGATTCTTATCATTATGGAAGGCGAAAAAACGTGATATAGGAAAATTACTTCCGCATTAAACTAGTTTATTTTTTTAAGGCTATTTGCGGACCGTTAGATTTCTCTTCGATTTTGATATTGAAATTAATGATTGATTCTGGAGAAATATTTAAGTGGTATACATTTTTATGGCTGTGGTTCACTCATGAGTTGTGCTGGAAAGTTCAATTGCATAAAAAATACTATCATATTTAAATTTGAAAATTCACCTTCACAAGGGATCCAGAGTTATTTTAGTAATATGTGAATGAATTCATGAATAAAATAAAAATATGCTTCTCCAAATGCCATAGACCGCAAGCCATAGGGATTTTGTTCGTGTATATCGTCCACACTTACAGATTATCTGCTACATTAGTTTAAAATCCTTGCTTATATCACAATGATTTCCGTTTAACTAAGCATCATGAAAACTGAAATAATGTGTGCGTCAAGAGAAGCATTGATTTATGCTTTAAATGTATAAAAATCAGCTATGCAGATTATGAAGTCTTATATTTATGGGTGTGAATGCATTTTGAACAAATGCAAATTTAACATTCAGTTTGATTAGCTGTGCAGAAGAAGCTCCGTTTCGCATAACTTTCCTATGTGCTTATTTTTGTATATTATTAAGACGGCAAATTACGTCGTTTCAAGGACACAGCTGATTTTAGGGTAAACTGTAAAAATTACCCAGGATCTTTAAAACAAATCCTACACAGCCGCTCATTTTTTTCTCATGTAGTGACGCATAACTTGTTTAACATTATTAACAGCACCCTGAAATTTTCAGAGTACTCAGAAAGGCATTGTCAGCATTAGGTGTTTCTTCGTTATAATATATCTTCTCCCTTAAACTACTTTTTTTAAATCTAAATATTTGAACGTAAAGAAGGGAGGTTTAGAAAAAGTAATATACTTTTAACATAACAAGATGATTGCGAAGTTTTAAACAAGCAATATGCATAAATAAGTCTCTAAATTAGACAAAATAAGTCTGATTGATGCGTCCATTTTATGCCTTCAGGAAATTGTACGGATATCCATATTACTACATTTTGTATTCAGAAAGTAACAGTCATAGATTTTCCGCGTAGTGGTGATAGTATGCGATAGACTCTAGTTCGATTCCAAGTTAATAAATATATATTTACTGCATGTGATGTAAATTACATCGCAGTTAACAGAATAGGAAATAATCACAAGTGCTTCAGTGAAAAATAGTAGGGGGAAAGATGAATTTTAAAGTTTTGAAAATATCCAGGCCAAAAGTAAGTTGTTTATCTCGAGAGTCTCCGCAAACATACGAGGGGGTACCCAAAAATAACTGGACAAAATTTATTAAAAATTCAGATTTTAATTTTTGGTGCAACAAACGCTAGTCACCTTGGAAGTACTCTCCATTAACACTGATACATTGGTTCAAAAGTTTTTGCCACTGCGCGAAACACCTTTAACACTCGTTCTTTCCGATGCCTTTCAACGCCACCTTCGATTCCATTTTCGCCTTCGGAATTTCATAAAAATTTTCCCTTTCAACACCATTTTCATCCAAGGGAACAGAAAGAAATCACAAGGTGCGATATCTGTTGATTAGGTTGGGTGAGGAAGAGGTATCATACGGTTTATTTCCAAAAACGCTTGATCAAGAGTCAACAAGCGGGGGATGAATTTCGCCGCGAATCTTCTCATTTGCAAATATTCAGCTAAAAAGCGCTACACAGATCTACACAGAAGACCAGATCATTCAGCAACTTCATCAATAGTACGCCTCCTATCCTCGTACAGAAGCTTGTGTCCTGCGGAAAAATATTGTGCCCAAGGGCACGACTTTTTCCACGTTTTCAGCAGTCAGAAGGCCGGCCTGGGTGTTGAATGTCTTCGATTGAAATGTTGTCGTATTTGAATCGCGAATACCTCTCGACCACTTAAGTTATTTTCGAGGCGTGTTCTCTGCAAGCTGTAGACAATATATCAACTGCATCTAGCGTACTTTTACCGAGTAGAAAACAAAATTTCAACGCTGCACGCTGCCCGCAAATATCAGCTCCATATATTTAAATCGAAGAGGTGGAGAAACTCTCCAAAGTAAAACTGTCACAGGGGCTCACTACAACTTTCCAAAACAACGCCGCTTTGCATAATGACTCATAAAAGACGAATTAAAACGCATCTTGTGGGAGAACCCCAAACTGTAAGAATGATGTGCACAGTAATTTCCGTCCAGTTATTTATTGGTCCCCTCTCGTAGCAAGCAAGCGTGATTTGTTATAGGCCCTAAGTGCTGAGTGCATTCGCCCTAGGAGGCATCCGGCGACACGTCGCGACGTCTCTTTCGCCGAGTCGCTTTGACCCTCCTCCTATTTCTTTCTCCATCGCTTCAGATCACTTTGAAATCTCCGAACTAATGACCTTGTCATTCTAACCTTTACCTTTCCTTTCTGCCCTTCCCCCTCATCATCATCATCTTCATATATTATTACCGAAAGGTCTTTTTCTGTAATTCCATATATGCTCCATTAATACTGTACCTGCAGTGATAAATGAGGTATCATTTTAAACGTTAAATCACCGGCTTATGAGAAAAAGTGCAATCTCAATACAAATTTACCTATTAATTTGATTCGCACTTTCCGTGATATTTATGTTTGTGTGGAAGCCAAAAAGTTACGGATGATAACATTATTAGTACTTATATTTTCATTAAAGAAGTTTTGTAAATCGCGTGCCATTAACAGTGCCAGTAACAGTTGTCATGATTGTTCCTTCTGGTAACAAACTCTCTTGCCTGTATTGTATTCATATGTTTTTTATATTTTTTCAAGAAAACAAGTATAAAGGTAGTACGTTATGATACACCTTCTTTTCTTTTTAAACCCCAATTAAACCGTTTTCTTAACACACTTATTCCCTAATAGCGTTAATTACGATATTTTCGCGCGGGTTACCCAGTCACTTCTATCTATACTCATGAGTATCTTCCGAGTCTTCCTCCTTCTGGAACCCAGTTGCATAGTGCTTACTCTTGCGAGAGCAAGTCTTTCACTGTCGTATTCCTCCATCCCTTACATTTGGTTTGCTTTCACCATTCTCTGTTTTATATGCATGACCATTTCCCATTTATTTTGTAATTTGATTTTTCCATTCTTCCTTTTTTACCCTAGTGATGTATTGAAACATCATGCGATTTATGCACGATTCTTTGAATTAAAAGCACTATACTTCATTTGCATATGGTTTATTTTTGCACCTTCAGCACTAATTCTACTTCTAAACCCACATTATCTAATTTTAAATACGTTCATTTTGTCCTAAAATTTTACTATCCTTTTGTCTACCAATTTAACTAGAATTTGGAAAATAATGGGAGAAATGTGTACTTTTCTCCATATTTTCGTCACTGCATTTTTTTAAACTGGAATGACAACCGACTTATTTTTTTACCAAAGGAAATTCGCCATTAGAAAGTGTCTAATTTTTTAAATGCAATAATAACCAAGTCAAAAAGTTATTTAGTAATTTGGCTTAATATCCACTGATTCCTTAAAATCTTTGGGTTTTATGATTCGATAGAGACTCTATTCCAGTAGTATGTCCAAGGAAGAATTATTGCTGCATATTTTTAGTGGGGCATGGATTGTCTAATATGCAGGCATTATTTAATAATTTATACTTCCGAGTCAAAAAGTGAAATTAAATATTTATTAAGTATTCAGTGAATACCTTTTTCATTCTTTTCGAGAATAGGCACTTCGAAAAAGTAATTTTTTTTCTAATTTCAATCATTTTAATGTAAAGTGCTACTTCTTTATAGCCGTTTTGCGTTTTTATCCCATTCTACTTTTAAACGTAATATATACTATATCTTTGTAGCTCTTATTTTCCCGTATTGACTAGTTTACCACATCGTTTTTTCCCAGCCAAACATATCCTTTGAATCAGTATATCTTTTTCCTACTGAGTTAATTATTACCTATTGCATTGTGAAATATACTGCTTCTTAACTTATCCATTATGCTGAATCATGTTCTTCTTATTAAGTGATTTCTTTTTTCCCATAACCTACATCTTGCTTGGGCTAAGCTATTTTCAAGGACTCTCTGGTGGTAACCTACTTCCGTAAGCCAGTTCCTTGCGTGATACTTTATCTCTCAATTGCCGCCAAAATTCTTGCTTTCAACGAAATAACTCGCACGGAGTCGGTTCTTAAGCACATTAGTCACTTCCACTTAATGCAGTACCTTAATTATCAACGGATGCCTGCTTGGAATCCCTCGACATCTAAGGCACAGAAGCGGCTAAAGTTGCCTTTCTGAAAATGTGCACTCATTTTGTCTCTCGAGCTGCAGGAAAAGGTCCCATTCTGAACTCTCTAGAAATGTTTTCTCGCATTGGGGAGCGTTTCGGAGGAAGAAGGCACTCCATGTTTCAAGAGTGTAAGATCCGAGAGAGCTCGCATGGCAGGCAAGCGTGCGAGTAAAAGCCGGGGCTCTTCAAAAAGTTTTGACGCTATCGCTCGACAGAGTCGATGATGTTTGGAGCGAAGAGTAGGGGGGCGTTCTCATTGTCGCTCGGCCTAATGCGTCTCCTGTGATACCTTGCATCCTCTCATCTCGCCGAACCATCGCTTAACTCTTTCCTATTATCCTTTCCCCAACCTCCTAAAACTCAAACCTCTCTTAGAAATACTCTCCTCAAACCCTCCACGCCTAAGTCCCCCTATCTTAACCCATCAAGCCACATTCCTTCCCGTTCTTAGGAGGGAGTTGGAGAATATTCTTCCCTTCATTTCCTGCCTCATTTCCTCGGCGGCTTCCTTGCGATCCGTTTTCCCTTATGCACGCTTTTATTACCTACACCGCGCTTATTCCAGATTCTCCCCGATCCCATCACGCTGAATCCTTCCTAGATATATTTTACGGCTTCACATATATGCAGATATTCATTTTATAGTTACTAAGTACTCTTTTTTACTATTACTATTGTAGCCATTTGGTTTTCTCCCGTACAGGTCTATAAGAATTTGGATGGCAGAACTTTTGCCTTTGCCTTTTTGGTATATAAGTGTGAAAAATGAAATTCAAAATTTCATTAGCCTCAATTTTCCAAATACAGAGCTGAGGTATAGGTCATAACAGACGTAAGGGTCAGTGTATAAAAAAATCTGATATAATGTATGTATCCGATTAACAAAAATTGTTTTTATGCGAGAATAGGAGACTATTGATAGGTGAAACTAGCTTTTGTGCACATAAAAAATAGGCATGAGCAAAATACCTTTTGACTCTGAAAGATTAAAACGTCCCCGAATGTGTGCGGAAGAAATAAATTGGCTGTCCCCTCAATAGCAGTCAGTTCCTCGTGATCTTAGCTTGACTCATGGTGAACGAACTCCTGTATTTATCCCTTGGACAATAATTTACCTATTCTGACTCCCACTTCAGCCATCTATTTGTATAGAGGTCAGTCTAACTCCTGGAATAAATATCTTAGGAGCGGCAAGTGGCGGTAACTACTTTCATCCTAACATTAGGAAAAAAATTAACGAAAAACTGTAATATTTTAAACAAATCATGAAGTTAATAAAAAACAGTACTTGGCCCTTGATTTTAACAACCTCAATTAATAACCTTAAATATTTCGAATTATTCATAGTATTCCATTGCTTGGGGAAAATACATAGAACTTTTTGTTAAAATCGCGCACTTAAGATTACGTATATTTTTATTGAATTTTGAAGAGCAATACAAATTGAACAAATTATTTTGAAAAAAATTAACTTCAGTTCTACATGCCCTGGACATTATAAAATTATGATATACTAGTCCCGGTGTGAAATGAAAAAGTCGATAATTTGGTTTTTGGCCAGCTTTTTCCGATTTCAGCCCGCTGTGCGCTGGCACTGTGACTACGTGCAAATGTAATACGAGAAATTTAAGATGAAAGAATTACTTCCTTTTTTAAATGCAGGCTGAATCTATCCTATCTATCCGTGGCTACTGGCATATTGTTTTAATAATCGACAGGCTACATTTTCCAAGCGCGAGCATGTCTGTTTGTAGAATTACTAGGCTGACACGTTCTAGCCCCACCCTATATCTCGTGTAATCTTTGAGCTTCTCACGAATTGGATATGCGGAGGTGGAGGGCTATTGGAATGAGCGAGGTAACTAAAGGAGAGTGTACTTTGACTCATTTGTATGCCAGCAGTGGTTTAAATCCACAGCGGGGGCTGGAGTTATTTTCAATCCAATTGGATGCTTTAAATAAATTTAATGCTTATGAAAGCAAGAAATTTTACAGGCATATCTCGTTACATATTTTCTGGAAAATTTACGCGCTATAAAGAATTTTAATAAATAGTTATTTTGAACCTGTGGTCTATATTTCCCGGTTTTGGTGAGCATTTTCTAAAACTCTTTTGCGGCATTAGGTTCTAATTCGGATTTTTCTATCAAAAACATTTACCTATAATCATCATTTTCGGGTATTTCAAATGTAAAATTTTCATGACAGTGCCTCTAGAACCCCATAATCGAGATCCATCTCATGAAGCGGAACACTTCTTCTATAATTTTCATCTTCTACCTGAGTCTTTGAGCTTTTATTTGGAGCGGAGATATGATTTTTGAGGAGTGAAGGCGGTGATCCAAGGTACAGCACCTCTCTTTCCTCAAAAGAGCCTTAACTGTGCGCAAATGTAGTACGAGAAATTCATGATGAAGGAATTCCTTTTTTAAAGCAGATTGAATCTAGTTCATCAGGCCGTTGCTACTGACATATTGTTTTAATAATCGACACGCTACATTTTGCAAGCGCGAGAATGTCATTGTAGAATTGCTGGGATACGGGAAGCTGATTTCTACTTTATGCTCATGCCCTTTTAATTTCTGCCGCGCGTTGAAGTTAAGAAGTTCCTCTTTTTCCCGTCAGAGACGGACAAGGAGTGTAGAGAAAGCTCCTGTCCCACATTCGCATGCCTCGAATTTCTTCTTTCTCATCCATATCTTGCTGCGCCGACAATATATCCTTGATTCGGAGAACCTTGATCGCTAAAACTTCGTTTTGCGTTTCTCATATCAGCAATGTGTCTTCTACAGTACTCCTATTGGAACTGAAACGAGGAAGGTACGGTCAAGGAAGTGAATTTTCAAATGAATCTTTTTACATTTCGCAGTAAATATTTAAGTCATTGTGATTAAATTTATGTTTACGAAAAAACTATGGCCTATTCTGATCCCAGTTTTTTAAATATTCGATTTCTTTATTGTTAGACATATAAACTGCTTCTAGATAGTGCTATATGCCTCGTCCTATGACCCCTCTCAAGGAAACCTTTTGCGTTTGTATCAAGTAAGTGAGCGACCTTTCTAAATGAACTATTATCTCTGACCTCACTCGAAAATTTTTATGGTCATTGAGAAAATTTAAACAAGAAAGAAATAAAATTATTAAATATCAACTCCTACGAATCATTGGCGTCGGCGCACGCAACGAATATTGAAAAGGTAATTATAGGGATCACGTGATGAATTTTATGGTTTTCATTTGCTATTTATAACGAAATTGGTGGAATGTTATTCTTTAGAATTTGAAATTTTATTCGCATGGAATATTTGATCTCACGAAGAAGGAGAATAATTGACATAATGATAAAATTCGTACGTGTTTGAATTCGCATACTTTCCATTTAACTAAATAATACCGACGCTGTTTTTGACCTCTACTCGTGGTTGCTGCGCAGCCACCCACTCAAGATCTCATTGCCGTGCTGAAGGCGCGCTTATAATTGCCGTTCCGGTAAGTCCAGTGACTCACCCTTACTAGCCAGTTTACGAATATAAACCATGAAATTTTTGTGTAATGTTTGCGCTGGTGATGTAAGATATTATCGTTTGAAATTAGAAATTTTGATCTAACAATTTAAAATCGACTATAAAAATCTGAGACCAATTTAATGACATTGCAAAATTGCTGATTAAAACTTTACATGTACATAAAGATTGTTTAAATTTTCAATAAATTTTTTTCATAAAAAAACAAATTGGTATTTATTATTTTTTCAAGCCTTTGCTTTCTTATTTTTATGAACTATCATGAGAAAGATAGTCGTCGTTATTTCGTTCTTTCTTCAAAGCGACCAACATTATTTTCTCTACCTTTCTCCCAACCCCCATTCCATTTCCTCGTGATCGTGACCTCCACCCCCTTCCCATCGGCCGCATCTCACGAGAAACCGTCAAACGCCGACGACACAATCCTCCTCTCCTCGCCTCTCCAATCCGACGAACCGAGACCATTCGATTTGATTGGACTTCGCAGCATTTCCGCCTGGCGGCGCGCTAACCCACCTACGCCTTCCCAGCGTGGGCATCAAGCGGAGTAAGCGATCAAGCGCCGTGCGCAACCTCCTCGCAAGTCCCCGCTCGCGGGCTCACACGACGGCGGAGCAAAACCCGACCGTACACAAACAAGCCCGTCCTTTCCCACGTGTCACACCTCCGTCCGCTTCGGAGGGAAGGAGAGAGACGGTTGGGAACTGCCGTGCGTTTGAATTTCCTAAGCGGAGGCGGAGGGTGACGTGTGCAGGCGGTGAGGAGGGGAGTGAGACACCTGGGTGACGGGACCGAAGGAGATTACGCCCTGTTTGGATGTACTCGGCGCTTTGAGGGGTTCAATTACGGCGAAAAAGAAAACAGTGTCTCTTGAGAGAAGTTCAAAACAGTCCCACTCACAGTTGCAATCACTATATCTTCACAAAACCGAGCTATCCAACTTTTCCTCCACTTGACAAAATAATGCTTTGAGAATTTAGCATGCAGTGATATTGATTAGGTACTAAAATGGGTTCCATTACTGATTTAATTAGGCTCACGCCCTTAAATTTCAAAAAACAAATATTTTTTTATAGAATTAATGAGCAGCGACAGTTATTTTTTTTTAATGTTTGCTTTTATGATATCGTGGAATTTGTTTTCATCATTAGGCATAAAAATAGTGTTTATCGAGTCGTGTTTATCCTGCTTGTTCCCGGAAATTATTCCTGTTCCTGTTGATAAGGGGACATCAATTGGTCCTTTGAGGGAAAAATATAAACTCAAAGCCCTCACCCGCTACAAATTGAAAAGCAAATATATACAAGCCTTGAATTCGGTATTTTCTCAGATGTAAATAACGAGAAATATTATTTTTTTTAGGCATTTAAAGTTGTTAATCTCATTGAGATTTGAAATACTAAAATTAAAACAATGCTTGCGAATGGGGTTTTCTCTAACGTTCCAATATCCCTGTCGTTAATACGACAAATATCAATTGATGTATACCAAATGCAATGATGGAGAGGTGGAAATCTGGGGTAAAAAGGAATAATAAAGTAAAATCATATAGATAAAAATCGGTAATTTTTCTCCGAATTTCCTACTGATTAAATTGTAATATAACTTCCAAACATTCATTATTATCTATTTGTACTTTCCTCTGAATTTTTATACCTGAACAATGTTTCAATGCTAAGTACCTACAAATATTAAAATTAAGTTGAAAAGTATGAATTAAAAAAAAAACTTCTACGAAATAAAGCCTGACGATGTCAAACTTAACTTTCCAAGTCTAATCAGATTGTATTTTAGGGAAGATATCAGTAAATGTGGAAAAATACGACAGGCATGAAGATAATTGTGCGAGAAACTCGCGCTGGGGTCAATGTTATCATTTCCAAAAGCCTAGTAATAGTTGATAATGCTCGGTATAATTTTGAGAATGGATACAACTATCACTCTAACTCATGCTACGATAAGAAAGACTTTCAGAGATATTTTCAAAGTAATTTTGGAGCAAAAATGACATCTCAAAAGATCCCTGCCATTGATACTTGTAAAGGCAAGCCCGGGACACTACAGTATAATTAAACTCTAACAGCACTTCATGGGTAGTAATACTTCCATTCATCGCAGATGCCTGCTTCTATGTAATGCTACACCAAGTAGCTTCACGGAAGAGTGATATTCTTTCATCAAATTTTGCTCATACGGACACCGCTCCAAGATTTTTCGCGAGTTTCCTGTTAAAATCATTTTGTTGCTATATAACAGACCAGATTTAACGCTGCAATCGAATGCACAATCTATGCGTGTATAAGAGAAAATACGTACCATAGACCAGTGCACAGAGGTGGATAGCGGGAATTGGAGCCGGCTGAAAGACCACGTCAGACCAATCCAGAACACCTGAGTGGAGACGCTGAGAGAAAGAGGAAGGGAGATGGGGAAGAGAAATTGGGGTAGGAATGGGGTTAGCTAGTGATAGAAGTTACGGTAGTGGAAAGGGGTTTGCCCATAGATCCTACGAAATTTCCGCCACGCCAAACCTACTCGTTTACGACACGGATTCTCGTTCTCCTACAAATGATCTCATCTTGCACTTGCTTCACGCTTCGACTGAGCCCCTCCTTCCTGCTCTCTATCGTCGGGGACGGTTGCTTCTAATGCCCCCTGTCTGTCTCTCTCTCTCTCCCACCAGTCCCATTCGCCAGTTCCCTTGAGCAGTCGTCTCCGACAGAAGACAGCCTTCCTTCCCGACCCTTCACTTCGATTCCACACCTCGGCGACCAAACGTGTGCCCTTCCCCCGAGCGCAATCCCTCCCCCCCCTGCTCCTCCAGAATCACCCGTGTCTGCGACGTTTGTGTCATCCGTGGGTGCAGGGCCTGGCCCGCTCCCGGTGCGTTTCCAACGGGCTGAAATTGGCTCACTATTCGCGTCGTCAATTCCGACGCGCTGGGATGTGTGTGTGTGTGAGCGTGAATATATGTATAGTCCGCATACATTTCGACGTCTGCTCCTCCGCGGCGTGATGGCGATCCTTCTATCAGAAGCTCGCGTTATGATTCGCGCTAATTTATATTATTTTTCCTGTCCTCATTCCACTTTTTTTTCTATGAGGAAACGCTCTCATTAACTAGAATGATCGTAGGCTTTCCCGCCGTATAGAATTGTGGAAGGTTACACGGGATTTCCACCGTGTCAGGTTCTCCAACTCCATCTCGCCCATCGAAACGTCGGCTGTCGGCGACGTCCAACTTCCATCACTTTTCTTTCTTATAACTTGTCCTTCAACGCTTTTTTCACCACACCGTGAGAACTCGTGATGTGGTCAAATCATTATATCTTCTGGTAATGGTACGAAAAATCGTTTCCCTTCCAACAGGCATGTCGGCGACGTATGTATGTATGAACCGACGATGGGACCCGTGGATGCGGTGCCTGGCCGGTTCGTCGTGTGTTTGAATGGGCTGAAATTGGCTCGCTTTTCACGTCGTCAGTTCCGACGCGCTATAGTTCGTATACATCTCTCTGTCGTCCATAGCGTGTGGTGTTGGTGGCGGGGACCTTTTCGTCTGAAGTTTGCGTCAACGCGCGCCCTCTGTCGTTTGCGTCCCGCCCACCACTCGTGTCATGTAGCCGTAAGCAGCGTTCGCTCCAGTTCTCTCCTCTGTAGTCATTCAGTCGTGTCTAAGCGATTTGGAAGGTCCCGCGCTGCGCGTCCGTCCCCGCAAACGTAGCTTGGGTCTCGTCCCGTGAGATCTTTATGATACGTATTTAACGTATTGGCACTCACTGTAATGCTAAAGCGAGATCACATCTACACCCACCCATTCCATTCAGAACTTTACAGTTGCGTTAATTCAGCTGTTCTCATTTTTTCTTGTCATTATTTTGCACTGCATGACATTTTTAGCAACTAACTTCTTGAGCTTCGAAAGTATTTTATGCATTGTGATTATCAATGCGACTCGAAATAGTCGTCTATTAAATATCAATATTTTTTTACTACAATGATGGAATTAAGTATTACATACATACATTCTACGTATTACATACATTCTACGCATTCTTCGATTTGCGTATTTGTTGTGAATGCCCTACTTAAGGTAATATCTGAAGTTCGTGCGGTCGACCAATATTCTATCTCACCGATTTCGAAGTTACCACTTGTAAGTGGAACCTACGATCTCTAGTGCTTAAGTAAATATTCATTGGCTACTTTTAACTAAGGGATATCTCTAGAACGTAAGTGTTTTTATCAAAACGTTTTTGCATAGAAAATTTGTGCTTTTTTAATGGCAGCATAAAATATCTCATCGACATGTAAGAAATATTTTATGATTGTTTTACCATTTTCCGTGATGATTTGTGTTTTTCCTGTTTATATGTCAATATTTCTCTATGACGGGACTTCATTAATTATCGAAAATTGACGATATGAATTTTGGGTTGACACAGCTTTATACTAACTGACTATAACGCTAATATTTTAATACTTACGGAATGTTATCATCTGTCTGACAACTCTTCCACTTAATACTCTTCATCACCTGCTCCATATATCTACCGCGAGGCCTTCTTTTGCCATATATTTCATTTATTTTTTCTTTGTCGATTACCATCATCACACCATTTAGACTCATCATGAGGCAAATTTAACTCTCCGCATTCTTCGGAGGGTTTCTTAAAATCTTTCCCCTGATTATGGAACCTATTGAAATTATATCTTCCAAATATTTCAAGCAATAAAATAATCATCTTTTTTTCAGTTTACTTAAATAATAGATAGTTATTTTCATTCCTAAAATATTGTGTTAACCAGTATAT